>NC_140954.1:116253622-116853622 GCF_014529385.1 Adiantum capillus-veneris
TGAAGAGTTTCTTTCTCTACCATCACATTTAAGTGCATTTGAAAATAGCCGAGTGCTTCTTCACCTAGTCCTACATTCTTGGTCATATTCTACAATTAATCCACTCCAATAGATGGGCAGAAGGTATACCTAACGACATACATACTGTTTCTATCTAGGAGCCCCTAGCCAAGTTTGATGTATGTTTGAGCTTTTTGCATATTAATGCAACACATTTGACATACATGTTAGCTTTCACAAGTGCACTACATATGAAAACTATGAATTTTTGGAAGATACCACAGGTTCTGAGAGTTGACAACCATGTCAACTTCTTGCAAGATATTGTAGGCTGTCAAGATGGAAGTATAGGTTATCTCAATCAGAGAGACACTTTCAATTTGCATCTTGCCCTTTTCTAACAATTTATCATAAACTGTTTTACCCATGCCAGTGTCTTACATAATGCCAGATTTCTTCAAGACACAAGCATGGGCAATTGCCTTGTAGAGAAGGCCTGTTTCGGTCCTCATGTGCTCCCATATTTCAAGAACTAATTTCGTTGTCAAACGTGTGATAATGCAACCCAAAATAGCCAGTGCTCTCTCTCTCTCTCTCTCTCTCTCTCTCTCTCTCACACACACACACACACACACACACACACACACACACACACAACGAGTGCACACATCAACAACAATAGCAATGACACACACACACAAACACACAATAACAACAACTAATTGCATATCCCTCTCTCTCTCTCTACCTCTACCTCTTCATCTCCTGTTTGCTCACTATAAACGCCTCATGATTCTTGGGTTATCCCCAATGGATTTCAAGTTTACAACATCGCTCAAGATCTCCCTTGTTGATTTCAAGCTGCCTCTTGGCATCAATTTCCTATTTATTGCCACATGGTGCTGCTTGAATACTCCTCTCCATAATAATGTAAATAGACAAGATGGGTGGTATTGGGCGACATTCTCCTTTAAACAAGATGTGGGCAGCACTTTCTTTGTTCAAAACTCACAATTGTGAGTGAATTCTATTAGCATGACCAAAAAGAATAGAAGTTCTAGCCATGTTGATGCCGAGCTAAGTCATCTCCCAGCCCCCAAATATACAGCAGCTGATAGGAGAGGCACCTCGAAACACCAAAAAGGTTCCCATAGAGAAGCTTGACTAAATCCAAGAGCAGAGGAACAAAACTCCTATACTACCTGGTCAATGCGGCGCCAATCACCCTACTCCATTCCTTAGAGATAATCCATTTTTCCAAGGAGATAATTGCTTCCCTGCTTTCTTGAATAATCTCAAAGAACTTAGCTATTTCAAGGGTGTTCTTGAAGAGTCTACAATTCTTGGCCTTCCACACGTGTTTATGTTGCAGAATCTAATAATTTACATGTTGATAAGTAGCACTTAAATCTTGAACACCTTCCCATCTAGTTAGACACCGTCTTTAAAAAACCCTATCTTCCAAGTCTTTTGAACCCAATTGCAAATCTTCCCTGTTACACTGCAAATTGCCAAGCACTCTTTAAAGCCGTTCTGCATTGCAAACATCTCTTTGGGCCCATGCCTCTAGCTAGAACCTTCACCCTAGTAGGTAGGGCTCCCCAAAGGACCTTCCATAGAAAAGTCTTCATCCTAATCGGCCATTTTTGGCACTGAATGTTCTTCACAATTGTCACCCATCTTGTTTTTGGCCATTGCTTTCCCCACTGCTTGTGGGCCACTGCCATGCTTTCCACTCGAGTATTGATTTGTAGGTAGGTAGCTACATCCGTCTAGCTATTCCAAAGCTCTATTAGATACCAGCTCTTTAGTCCCATTGAGGTGGAATTGGGAGGCCATTTGGTCTTTTCCTTTCCACCTTTTGTTGTTGTTGTCCCAAAACTAGCCCAATCATTGGAGATTTTTATTATTGATTTTTGTAGCAACTTCCCTCCAGAATGGGTTCAAAAGGATGCTTCCCACCTTAGAAAGCCAAGGGGAACATTGAATTATAGGGTTGTGAAAGTACCTTGTTATTTCACCCCATTCCAATGTCTCTATTTCTCTGTTGCACTTCCAAACTAGCCCGCCCGTTGTGCCCCCAAGTTTCAGGTGGGCAATCAACTTAATCATGTACGTCAAGACCTTTCTTGCAAGTACAATTTGGCCTTTTCCATCATGGCATTTTTCATAATGGACCATTGTTAACCCTCACGCCCATTCCTATCACCTACAACGGGCGTTGTATTATTTATTTGGTAGAGTCAGGTACCAGACTTGTCGGTCCAATAGGAAAAGGGTAAGAGTGATCGCTGATGAGAGGCGCACTCTAACTGGAACATTCAAGGGATTAGTTGGCTAAGCATGGGCACCCAAGTGTGAATGGGCGAGCTCATATAAAATTCACTCATTCTCTCATTTGTGCAATTGAAGAGTGCTCTTGCTCCATCTCTATCTTCTTCTTCTTCATCTCCTTGCATGTGTGTGTATGCGTGAGAGAGAGAGAGAGAGAGAGAGAGAGAGAGAGAGAGAGAGTGCGATCGAGCATTACGACGATGGCACGACGTCGGCGAAGCGACGGCTCCTTCTTCTTCGTGGCGAGGAATCCTCCACGACAGCAAGCGTAGAGCAGTGAGTGACACACAATTTCCATCTTTGAGTTTACTAGTTTAGGCTAGTTGTGTGCTTGGAGCCATTTGTGGCTCGCACACAGTGTATCATCAAGTTCCTTGCATTGACATGTGCGACAGAAGCGCACATTTTTGGCGCCGTTGGTGGAGAATTCCATACACTAAGTTTGAATGGCACTCTGTGCTTCTTTGTGGTGCAATTGCAATTGTAGAAAAGGTAGGGTAGGAAGGTGTGTGTGTTGAGAAGAAGGATTCTTTTTTGCCCCTATGTATTTCTTTGTTAATGATGTTTTGAAAGGTACTGTGTTTTCTCTGTGATAAGGTGTTAGTATTAAGGTTGTTAGTTTTGTGTAATGTCAAGTACACTAAGTAGGAAGTAGATATGTTAGAGCTAATGAAGTGTGTTAGTGTGTAACAATAGGTGTATTAGTTGTAAGTAGGTAGGTAGAGTGTGTGTGTGCGCGCTTGCGCGCAGGCCGCGGCGACCTTATCCCAATATTTTTAAAAAATAAAAAATAAAAAAATTTAAAGGTTGGACCGGGATCGGGAATATCTCCCAGACCCAAGCCCAAGCCCAAGCCCAAGATCACGCTCAGGCTCAGGCCTCAGTCGCCCTTTAAAATTACGTATTTTAGCTTCAGATATAGCTAAAAATCAACTTTTTTGAGGACCAACGGAGCTTCGAGTAACCGAACGTTGTACTGTAAAGCACACCACGAACCTCTAAATGATACGTTCGTTTCGAGCTATCACACACTTTAATAAAAAAAGAAAACATTAAAAAAACAAAAACGAGTGAAAACAGTCGCCTAAAAAAGTAAGCGGTTAACCTTCGAGGTTATTCGCCGACGCTTGTAGGGTGCCAAAGGCACATGCATCTGCGCTTTGGCCGTGTGCTAGAGATGGAGCAACTAGAGAGAATTTTGACTTACGCGAGTTCTCAATATCCACCTCCCTTAGGTTTCGGGCCCTCGGCGGGGACCCAAGGTAGTACAAACCAAGACCCGAACATAGCGGCTAGTGACTATTCCTCTGACTACGACGTTGTCAGGAGTTTTTTTGAGCAAGGGATTGCGCATATGTACATACACATGCATGGTGCATCGAATAAAGGATTACCCAATTTCCATAGCCAGGTGGTTACGTGTGTACAGGTAGGACAGGGTGTACATAGTGCAGCGATTTTCACTATTATCAGTACTAGTGTGTTTTTTCTACAATAAGGAGGAGTTGGTAGCGCATAAAACTTCTCAAGGAAGCTATCCGCGAGCCGACGACGTGAGGTCAGCAGGTGTGTCAGATGGCATTTAGTGGCGTCAGGAGGGTGAACGAGGTCAATATTTGCACGCGGATGAGGACGGACACAACGTGGGCATTTTCTTGTGAGAGTTATGCAGAAAGGTCATCATTAGGACCACTTTTTGGGGCCACTTCACGTGGTGGCGAGATGAATTATTGGAAAAAAGCTGAGTGCCAGGTGTGCGAATGATGCAAAAAGGTGACAACTATGCACTGCGAGGTCAGTTTTTGGCCTGTTCGGGGTCCGTTTGAGGTCATCTAAAAGGCCAAGGGTGCCCAACTAATAAAGCTAAGTGTGGGAACTGAAAAAAGAAAGGAGACCAGAAAAAACGTGGAGAAGAGAGGAGGAACAGCCGCAGGTGTGTTTTTGTTCATTTTGGAGCTTGTTTTGGCCGTAAACTGCTCATCCGAGGTCGGATTTGAGCAGTTTGACATTGTAGACTGGGGTTTTGGGCCATTTCGGACGCGATGGCACTGTCCATTTTGCCAAATTCCTCCCTCTTTTTCTGTTGTTTTGGTTGTGTAAGTTTCTCCTATGAGCGAAGTTTCTGCTCCAGTTTGTGATTGTATCTGGTATCTTTTACCCATATTGTGTGAGCTGTTTGCCCCATTGGTGTTGGCCCAAGCTCATTTGTATCTAAACATCAGAAATTCTCCTCTTTTGAGCTAAGTTTTTTGGGTGTGTGTGTGTGTGTGTGTGTTTGTGTGGAGTGGGCAAGTGGATAGTCTCTCTCCTCTCACTCCAGAGGTGTGTTCCCTGTCTCGGCCAGGTGTGTTGTGTAAGCCGAGTGGTGCCCCATAGTGTGTGTGTGTGTGTGTGTGTGTGTGTATCTTCCCAAGAGTGTGTGTCGGGTCATTATAGAGGCGCTGTGTGTGTTTTCATCCCGCTCACATTCTTTTGGCGCCCCCACGGAGGATCTTCTTCTAGTACCTTCTGCTTCGAGCTTCAAGCTTCGAGATTCGGGGCTACAGGTTACAGGGACAGGGACAGGTACAGGTACAGGTGATTCACACAGGTACAGGTAGCTGGAGTACAGTGATATACTAGTGGTGATGCCACTTGCAGTTGTTGTGGGTATGCATCACTTGGCGCCTATTTGAGCGCATTGTCTGCTGGATTGTACGTTACTTATGGAAACTGCCATTGTATGCATTTGTGGAGCCATACTTGGTTGTATTTGGCAGTCCCAGCTATTTTTGAGACTTGGTCTGGAAGATAGTCATTTCTGAGACTTGACTATATGCGATTTGCATTAGCCTTCGTGTGAGGGTCGATAGCGTGAGGTTTTTATTGAGCTGGGGGATTCTCAAATGTGGAGATCCTTTCGGTGATACAGGTAGCTGGAGCACCCTTTTTGTGACCTCGCCATAGGCTATGTACTAGTGAGTCCTACTTGATGCTGAGGTTCTATTGTTGACAGTTTATGCATACATAGACAGTCTATATTTTGGGTTCCTACTGCTCTACTTCTGGGGAAACTCTGTCGAAATTTTCCCAAGTTATGATGGTTGGTTTTTTGGTATTTTGAGCCATTTATGCTGTTATGCTGCTGAAATTTTGGCAAAATCAGAGGTTGAGTCAGGTGTGCCTTCTTGGGAGCTTCATGGTTGGCTTTAATGGATGATCAAAATGGCCCTCAGTTCACTCCTTTTCATTTAACTCAAAGAATTCAGATTAATGTTCATGTGTCCAGGAAGATCTTTTTCCAGCAGCGCATAGTCTTTATGTTTGGGCCAAGAAGATTGAGAGAGATCCTGGAATGTCCTTTGCCTGTTGTCATTCCGATGATTAACTATGAAAACTCATTTGATGTGCATGTGTTTGTCCTTATCTAAAGCTGAGCTCCATTGAAGTTTCTGGGGATTGGGTAGTGAAAAGTTTTGGGTTCTTGCACGTGTGTTCAAAGGGTTTCTCAAAGCATTGAAACTTGGGTAGCCATGGCTTTCTCTTATCCTGAGTTTCATGGAAGAAGTGATGAAGATGTGGAAGACTTTCTGGAAAAGATGCAGGTTGCCTGCATTAGCAACCAGATTCATGACCCTGCGCAGATGTTACGTGTTCTCCAAATTTGTTTGAAGAGTGATGCACGAGTTTGGTCCAAATCATTTGAAGAGGAGTTGCGTGTAGCGGATCCACCTGTAAGATTGAGTTGGGACAATCTACGACATGGGTTGGAAGTGGAGTTTGTGAAGATAGAAGATCCTGACAAAGTGTGGCAAGAAGTACAGGCTTTGGTGCAAAAGGAAGGTGAGCCAGTAGATGCGTACATACATAAGTTTTCATTGGCATGGGAGCGAATGTGCAAGGTCTTAGCACCACAGGTACCCCTGCCTAACATGATGAAGAAGGACACGTTCTTGGCTGGTCTTTGGGAGAATATACGTTGGAGAGTGGAGCTAAAGAAGCCTAGGACATATGAAGATGCACTAGAGGTAGCAAGGAACAAAGAGTGGAAGCTGAGGAAAATGAGCCGGTTAGGGGTGTAGTCTTTTCCAATGAGGTATGAATTTCAGCCTATGGACTCTTTACAAGGTCGCATGCCAGCGGTTCATCATGAACCAGTGGTTCCTATTACTACTCAGGTTATGCCAGCAGTGGTCACTACATCGGTGCAAGATGGTGGGCTAAGGCAAGACATGAGGCAAGTGGTAGATTTGATGAAGAATCTCAGTCTAAACATGCTAGGTCAAGTGGGAAATAATCGAGGTCGAGGGAGGTTTGCAAATCAGCCGGGAGGTGAAGAAAGGCCTAGGAATGGTGTTGGACAAAGAAATGGTAGGTTTTGGAGGCAGACGCCCACATGTTATAATTGTGGAGAGTTGGGTCACATCAGCCCGCAATGTGATAAGCCACCAAGGATGGGGGGAGACATGTATCCATTGCCAAGACAGGTGCTAACTAGGTCAAATGATTATGGCATCGAAATTAAGGGAGACGAAGGAACCAGTGGACTGACCCAGGAGGAAAAGGGAAAGACAAAAGTGCTAAGTGTAGTCACCTTGGAGAAGGCATCAAAGCTAGAGGATACATTAGTGATGCCTATTGGGAAGAGGACCATAGAGGATAAGGAAGGAAGAAGTGCCCCAGGTCCTAGTAAGAAGAAAGGAAAGAGCCATGAAGGCGAGGATGTCAAGGCCAAGAGAAAAAGGAGAGCTCGTCGAAAGTTTCATGTTTCAGATTTTCCACTAGGGGATGGTCAATTAAGCAATGACTTGAAGGAGGATCTCACGAGTAGGAAGGCATATGTTACTTTTGGGCAGCTTATAGAGATGGTGCCTAAGCTAAAGCGACAGTGGAAGAGGATGGTTAACCCAATGGAGAAAGAGCCAGAGAGAGGTTCAGTAAAGGTGTTGGCAATGGATGAGCTACCAGACATTTGTCCAATAGTAGATGTGTGGCATAAAAGGAAAAATTTGGGACAAGGTTATGTGGATGGCGGAGCCCGAATATGCGTCATAACACACTCATGCGTTGAGAAGATGGGTCTCACAGTGGCTGGGGTGTCAGGTTTTCGGATTAGATTGGCAAACCATCAAAAAGTGAAATGCTTGGGTGTTGTAAAGAGCTTAGAAGTGGAGGCATATGATGCAAAGGAAGTGGTTGATTTTTATGTGATGCCAGCAGGGTTGGGAGCATATCCTATTATACTAGGCAGACCATGGTTACGTGCAATGGGAGCTGTTCAAGATTGGCGACATGGTACGATTAGCCTCTATGGAAAGACAGGTACCAAGAAGCTTTATAATATGGACACAAGGAAACGATTAAAGGAGCTTTATGAAGATGAGGATGAGTCTAGTGATGAAGAATCTTCCACGGTGACAGATGAGGACAGTGATAGCACTACCAGCAGTGATGAGGATGCTGATGTTGCATTTCTTTTGATGGATAAAGAAATCCAGGAGTGTGGTTTAGTCGCATTTGTGAATGAAGTTGAAGATGGAAGTGAAGGGCCTTATGAAGTGATTGAAGGGCTGATGCAAACCAAGGTTGAGTTGTCAAAGAAGCAGGAATTAATGACGCAAATGATTAGTGGAGACCTCTCAGCTATGGAGAAGGAGATATATTTGCACATGCTGACTAGTTTTCCTGATTTGTTCATTACTTCATATGAAGAGATCAGAGGGTTCAAGGGCGAAGAGATGCATATAGAGCTGAAAGAAGGTGCTAAGCCAGTGAGACAAAGGCTAAGAAGGATGGGTCAAGACCAAATGGAAGCCTTGCGGGAAGAGGTGGACAAGTTATTGAAGGCAGGGTTCATAGTCCCTGTGGAGACCACAGAATGGGTGAGTCCAGTAGTAGTCAGTCCAAAGAAGGATGGGAAGTGGAGGATTTGTGTAGATTTTAAACCCTTAAATGCAGCCACTAAGAAGAACCCAATGCGTCAGGAGGGCGAACGAGGTCAATATTTGCACGCGGATGAGGACGGACACAACGTGGGCGTTTTCTTGTGAGAGTTATGCAGAAAGGTCATCATTAGGACCACTTTTTGGGGCCACTTCACGTGGTGGCGAGATGCATTATTGGAAAAAAGCTGAGTGCCAGGTGTGCGAATGATGCAAAAAGGTGACAACTATGCACTGCGAGGTCAGTTTTTGTCCTGTTCGGGGTCCGTTTGAGGTCATCTAAAAGGCCAAGGGTGCCCAACTAATAAAGCTAAGTGTGGGAACTGAAAAAAGAAAGGAGACCAGAAAAAACGTGGAGAAGAGAGGAGGAACAGCCGCAGGTGTGTTTTTGTTCATTTTGGAGCTTGTTTTGGTCGTAAACTGCTCATCCGAAGTCGGATTTGAGCAGTTTGACATTGTAGACTGGGGTTTTGGTCCGTTCCGAACGCGATGGCGCTGTCCATTTTTCCAAATTACTCCCTCTTTTTTTGTTGTTTTGGTTGTGTAAGTTTCTCCTATGAGCGAAGTTTCTGCTCCAGTTTGTGATTGTATCTGGTATCTTTTACCCATATTGTGTGAGCTGTTTGCCCCATTGGTGTTGGCCCAAGCTCATTTGTATCTAAACATCAGAAATTCTCCTCTTTTGAGCTGATTTTTTTGGGTGTGTGTGTGTGTGTGTGTGTGTGTGTGGAGTGGGCAAGTGGATAGTCTCTCTCCTCTCACTCCAGAGGTGTGTTCCTTGTTTCGGCCAGGTGTGTTGTGTAAGCCGAGTGGTGCTCCATAGTGTGTGTGTGTATCTTCCCAAGAGTGTGTGTCGGGTCGTTATAGAGGCGCTGTGTGTGTTTTCATCCCGCTCACAACGTCATGGAGGGTTTCCCAATGCCTAATCCTTATAGCTCAAGCCATGACATGCATGCCATGGGTCCGCGGTCCAAGCCGAGTGTGCTTAGCCGCTTAAAGAAAACCTTTAGTAGAGCCACTCGCACATTTAATCCTAAAACCGATCATTAAAAAACATTAAAAAACGAGTGAAAACGGATGCCTAAAAAAGTAAGTGGTTAACCTTCGAGGTTATTCGTCGACGCTTGTAGGGTGCCAAAGGCACATGCATCTGCGCTCTGGTTGTGTTCTATAGGCCGAGCAACTAGAGAGCATTTTGACTTACGCAAGTTCTCAATATCCACCTACCTTAGGTTCCGGGCCCTCGGCGAGGACCCATAGTAGTACAAACCAAGACCAAACATAGTGGCTAGTGACTCTTCCTGTGACTACAACATCATGGAGGGTTTCCCAATGCCTAATCCTGATAACTCAAGCCAAGACATGCATGCCATGGGTCCATGGTTTGGGCCAAGCGTGCTTAGCCGCTTGAAGGAAACCTTTAGTAGAGCCACTCACTCCGAACATGGAGCTAATGATGTAAACGAGGGGGTGGGGAAGTAAATTCTCCATTCATGACCAACATAGACCATATGCCCTTAGAGAATGTACACGTGAATATTTCATTCACTGCACCTATTGACTCTTCAGATCTATTCCCCTCCAAGGTCAAATTACCCATGGTAGAAGCCTTGCCAAAGTGCAAGAGGTTGAGCGATATATCATTGCGGCTAGGGAAAAGGAAGTTGAGAGCTTACGCAAGGCGGAGCAACAAAGAGAGTTAAAAGCAAAAGCCTCTATGTCAATATCCTTGCTAAGAGAGCAATCGAGTGCTCCTGACTTAGCAACCACTAAGGGCCAACCCCTAGAAAGCAACATTGCATCTAGCTCAAAGGACACCCCTAATACATCAAGCCTAGATGGAGCGTTCTTAAATGAGAACTAGGAGTACGAACTACAAACGGAAACTCTAACCAACCTATACACATGTCATACATATCACGTGGGTTGGTGAGATGTACTACAATCCACAACGGGAGCTACTAGTTTGGAGGATCAACAACAAAGAGTTTGTGAGGTCATCCATAGGGTCATTGAGTTAGAGAGACAGAACAAGGGGATCAACATGCCTTCAACGGGTCTCATGAGATTCTTGGATATAGGAAAGGCTAAACAACCGACCTTATCACAAATGGAGACACCCTCGATAAGTCCGATGGATCCTCCATATGTTGTTTCACCAGGGGTCTCAGTGCAATCTGAGCCTACAAGTGATAGCTTTACCTTTCCAAGTCTAGCTCATCTTTCCCTTGATGACACCATGGCTACCATGCCTATCCCAATGATGGGCATTCTGAGAAACACGCCATGAACCTCATTTGTTAGTAAAGCACCGCTACATGGTAGCTCAATGCCTGCAACAGTACCTACAAGCGTGTACCAATCATATACACCCATGGGTCCTCGTACTCATGTAGTCCCTACCCCTCCCATTTTTTCAACTACCTATGCTCCACAACCACAACACCCAAGCTCTTATTTCCATGGGACTATACCGGCTAGCATTAGCATGTCACATCCGACGTTTGCTATGCCTAGGGCCACACATATGAACTTTGGTCCACCACATGGCACAACATCGTACCCAACGTGGAACCCAAGGGCTTCCTATGCGCCAAGCCCAATGCCAATACCTACTCCACATGTAGTCTCTGGAGCATCTTCACCCACGGTACCCGCTCACTTAGGTGACTTGGCAACATTTTCTCAAGCTATTGGTCGATCTATTGCTGAGAATATGTGTAACACGCCTGATAGAGAGCCTAGAAGTAAGGCAGTACAAATAGCCAAGCTCACAAAAAATTAAGTGGAGAGGGGGATGTGAGAAAGCATATCGAAGTGTTTGAACAAATATGCGATTCTCTAGGAGAACACAATGACCTGCATAAGAGTAATGATTTAAGCCTAACCTTAAGTGGATTGGTATAGAACCCTAAGGGTGGAAGAAAAAATGATTTACCCTACTCTTAGGAGACTATTCTTGAAAGAATACATATGAGAGGGAGTGCTTTGGGGTGTAACCTCTCAGCTCCAGAAAGCCCGAGAGGAAGGAGAGTCGGTGAGAGACTTTATTTGTCACTTGAAGCATTTGAATTCTTGTTGTAATCCAAATGAGCGCTTCAATAATAATCAATTGCTTGATAGATTCATTAGGGGGGTTGCGACATGAGGATATCTACAATTGCCTAGTCATTAGAGGTATCAGCACTTGGGAAGCAGTCACCACCAATGCGATCTAATTGGAGGATAATTTAATGATTCAAGAAGAAAGAGTGTCTGTTGAGCCTAAATCTATTAGCTCGCAAACATCAGGGCATCATCCAATGACCCTAAAGCCTATTGCTAAGGAGCCAAAGATATCTGAGTTGACTTTAGCAGATCTCACCAAGGCTATTCAAGAGATTCTTAGAGACAATTGTGCTCCGCAAAACAATCATATGTATCCAAGAAGGGAGCAACAATGGTGCTCAGTATGCTAAGAACCGCATAGTACCAGTGAATGCCCTGCTTTTGGAGTAAAATTCAATGGGAACTGCAATGCCTATGGGAGGGATGGTCATCAAGCTAAGGATTGCATAGTACTTAAGTGCACGATGGCCAATAGACCAACCTTAGCATGGACAGACACACCTCGAGTGCCTGCATTGATGCCGGCCCCACCTCTTGAACAAACAGCACAACACATGGTCCCTAGGGCCCAAAATGTTGTTCAAACAACACCCTGACCACCTCCAGTGCTAGGACCTCAACCACCACATTTGAGAATCACTTCTATGAATCAAGTGGGTTGTGAGTCATCTATTGCTTGTTTGGAAGGCTGTGAGGAAGATATGGACCCTAATATTGCCTGTGGGATGGATGTGCTTGAAGAAAGTCTACAATACTACATGGAGGACTATTGGGGACAAGTCAAACCTGTATATCAAGTAGCTACTTTTGTGGCAAGAGGCCAAAATATCAATTACACTGCTAAGAGACCACCTCTTCAATTCTATGAGTGTGGAGGTCCACATCGAGTGACTGAATGTCCTATTAGGTTACAAAAGAACGCCACACTAATGCAAACCAATCAAGCGAGCACGTCTACAATGACGATACTCATGTGTAATCGATGTGGCATAGATCATTTGATTGCCCAATGTACAAATAATCCAAATGCACCGAAGATCATGCCATTAAACTTGATTGAAGTTACCTAGGAGCCATCACAAGGTACACATGTGGTACCAGTAAACGTACTCACACGATCGCTTCTCCAAAAACAAAATTATAATCTTCAGGAAAGAGACACGGCATCAATTGCCCAATCGCAGAAAAAGAAGAAACCAAGAAGGAAGAGATCGCAAAAAGCAACGAAGTCAGACCCCAGTTCAAAGACCAACATAGGGATTGGTGACGACCCCGTATATATGAACGATGCTAAAGAGGATTCTAATTCAGGTGAAACCATGGAGACCAAAACGACCACTAAGATAGAAACCAACAAGGAAGATCTTCACGAGCCACAATGGCTAGGATCCAAGAAGAAGATAGGAACTTATCCAAACCCTACAGAGGAGATTGAGCGAGTCAAGCAATTAAGGAGTTTGGTAGAAGATACCCAAAGGGATCTATAACCAGCACCTAGGCAGATCCAGATTACAGACACGTGTTCCTATGCAACGACAACCTCACCAAGTCCATAGACCCTTAGCCATACCTAGTGTCATCTAAGAAGAAAGTGACTTAAAGCCATTGAAAAGTGGTCGTACTCACTTCTTCATGGAAAGAATGTTTACAGAGGGACTACCTGATCCTATCAAAGAAATGGATATCCCATCTTTCCCACGTCAAGGGACTGAATCCTAAAAGGTGCCGTTAAACATTGCCAAATTGATGGATTTAATGTCTTCAGAAGTTAGAACCACCATCATGTCCAAACTATATAAAGAACCTGAGCTAGTCTCAGCTCTTCGAGCCTTCCTCAATGGAGAACTGAAATTTGGGCTACCACATTTTTCACAGATGGATGGAGTTGGGGAGATGCCAATAGAGGAGGAACACTTATATCCACAACCCAACCTAGATGAGAACCTCGTTATAGAAATGTGAGGGCCATACCCAGACTCGACTTATGATTGAAGATGGTCAATAAATTTAGGGTATTTAGATTTAAAGGACAGTGAAGCTGGTATGGAATTTGAATAATACACTTCTCTTCCATTTTTTAGCGCTGACTCAAAAGTTTTAATCATAAAGAAGTCTTAATGACTCGGGGTTACTTTAATTACTGAGCGTGATCTTACTCAACTAGGTATTTTTCCTTTGGTGTGACCAGATTGTGTTTCTCTTGTTAGATATGAAGATCATTTCTTCACTTCGCTCTCTATCTAGCCTTAATACGCTTACCATTCTTACCTAAAATTTAACCTTTTTCCGTTTTGAGAGTTGACTCATTTCTCTATTGATGTCATCCAACTTATACCATGTTCTTGACAGTTAAGGATTTCATACTGATCTTTCAATTAAATCTTGCAATATCTCCTCCCTTGTGTACCCAATTTATTTCCTCCATCCTTTATTTCTCTTATGTCTATATCTTACTGTCTCATCTTTCACTTGGTAATCAGATATTTCATGTATCATAAGAATTAGACTTGTAAAAAACCATAGACGATTTGAATCTCAAAAGAATTGACTGACTAGAGATACTTGAATTCCATAAATATGATGATTGATTACATCCGCATAAAAATTACATCCAAAGTGCCATCGATATCTTGAAGAATAATTATAAGTTGTTCCAAAGAACCAACCAAAAATATGATCAAGGTTTTGAACAAAAAAAAAGAGATATTGATTTGATTCAAAAAGGTCCACAATATTTGAATGCAAGCTTACGAAATTTCCCTAGCTTTAAGGAGCTGCGTTTGGGTTTGACTCTGAGGAAAACTTGTTCGTCTTTGCTAAACTTCTAGCGGAGCGGTGAAGACCAGTGTAGCTCTTCTGCCTATCACTAGCTCTCTTCAGGTTGTCTCTAATAACTAGAAGTTTATGATCTGTCTCTTCTAGGGTAGACTTAGCGGCAGGAACATGAAGAGCTGGGTCGGATAATCGAAGAGGGACTAAACATTCCTGTCCATACAGGTCTTTAAAGGGTGACATTCCGAGGCTGCGATGGTGAGAAGAGTTATAAGAAAACTCAACTAGGGGAAGAAACTTGATCCATTGCTTGAGTTGTTGGTTGCAGTATGCTCGAAGCATATCTTCAATCACTTGATTCCCTCGCTCAGTTTGACCATTAGTCTTTGGATGATAAGCTGAGCTGGGATTCAGTTGGGTATCCAAAGATCGAAACATAGCTTGCCAAAACTTAGAAGTAAATTTGGCATCCCGATCACTGATGATTCTTGCAGGGATTCCATGTAATCTTACTACCTTTTTGACAAATACTTGGTCTATGTCGATGGCAGTGGCTGTTTGCTTGACTGGAATTAGATGAGCCACCTTAGTGAGCTTATCTATTATGACAAAAATAGAATCATAGTTTCCATTTGCCTTTGGAAGACCATTGACAAAGTCCATACTCAGACATTTGCACTTCATCTGAGGAATATCTAGGGGCTGAAGCTTTCTAGGTAGTAAAGAAACCATATGCGAGGAGTCCTTCACGACAGCAAGCGTAGAGCGGTGAGTGACACACCATCGCCATCTTTGAGCTTACTAATTTAGGCTAGTTGTGTGCTTGGAGCCATTTGTGGCTCGCACACAGTGTATCGGCAAGTTCCTTGCATTGACACATGCGACAGAAGCACACAACCATGCTTGTTCTTGCTTTGTGATGGTTACCACAAACTTGGCACATTGAGCCTTTGCATGAGTACTATGGTTAAGGATCCTGATACCTCCTTTCTCTATAGTTAATGCAACAATCGACAACTTTTACTCTGCTTTGGAAGAGAGGAAGCACATATTCCCACCTTTACATCTTGATCCTTACCTTATCCAAGACCCAAAGGAACCTTTGATTGTGGGTCACATCCACCCAAGGGGCCCCAAGTGTCAGAATATCTTACCTTTTGACACTACCTCTTCAGAACACATTGAAGGATCAAACAAGGCGTTTTCTAATAGAGAGATCATTCTAGATTTTTCAATACTACACTTCAACCCTGATGCTATGAAAAATGTTGGAGAGGGGGAATGGGGGAACGCACACAACACACACACACACACAAGGGCCTCTCTATAGCTTAGGGTATCCACAACACCCCTATCCTCTTAGAAACACCTTCAAAAGTCTCACTTTGCACTAGAGACCACCGCCTGCTCACTTCCCAATGCTCACACTGTTAGATCGTAGGGGATTGGACCATGCAACTCTCCACCCAACCGTTCCCTATATCATTAGGAAGAGGATGGGGTGTAGGAGGGCCTCTTTATTTTCCATGAGCTTATGGAGGTGATTACCATTTTGACAAATAGGTGTACGCCATGTGTGCAAGAATGGTGGGTGTGTAAGAGATGTGAAAGAGTGGTCAGATGATGCACTTTCCCCCCCAAAAAGGAGGTGGAAAGTTTTATGATTTTCAGCCATCCATAACTCCCACATATGATCTTCAATTTGAGCGAAGATCATAGATATGCAATCTACGCGTCGAGCTCTTTCCATAGATATGCTTCATGATATGGATTTACTCGCTAGATTTTAAGTTCCATTTTGGGGGAAAACTTTGAATCCAGATAAACTAGCCATTTTGCTTGTTTGAATTCAAAAGCTGTCCTTTGATTACTTTCTTAATACTAAAGGTTTGACTTTCTTAAACTGCCAAATAAAGAGGCCCTCCTAGACTCCATTGTCTTCCTAATGTAGGCCTTGCCTATCTAAATTTAGGGATCCCCTTGACCGCATGTCCATCTTGGACCTTGGCTTGACATTACTCCCCCCTTGGAGAAGCGTTTTCATCCTCGAAAACACAAGTGATAGTATCTTCGTAAGAACCCTGATGTTTTCCTTATTGGCATCCTCTACGTGGGCCAATTGTCCATATGACCGATACTTGGTGCAGTGAGGAGGTTCAATGAAACCAAGAGAAACATCTTGATTTTCAACATTGTTGACCTGTTGCAACCACTTGTATCTAACCAGTTTTCAGACTTTCTGAAGCTACTGAAAAAAAGAAAGAAAGCCTTGGTGAAACTTTTCATGAAGTTGGGAGCCAGATTTCCAACTCACGTGAGTATCTTAAAAAGCTCATAGCTACTAAGAAGTAGAATAGGGTGTGTCCTTATGTCAGACTTCTTGACATTTTGGAACACACAGAACTACATGTTCACCCCTAATGAAGGTTACCAGCCAACATACTTTGTTAGCACACCTATTAAGTCCTTGACTTATAAAACTATTGAAACAATATCCAACCCCACCACAACAGGTGTTCAAAGTTGAAAGCCTTACTTAAGAAAATTCTAAATTAGGGAGAGAATCGCCCATTCAAAATGCATTGTGCTAACGTATGCTCTTAGCAGATCCTTTAGCAAAAAATACTTGTAATCTGCACATCCAACACGGGATGAATAACAGTAGTAAGAGTGAGGTGCTTTCCCCCAACCACTTACAGACAGTCTTCCATGAATGACGATAAACTATGACTCAATCATTGAGTATCCATCCATGCATTTGATATGGAGTGGAGACAAAAAACTACGTTGGAAGCAGGTTGGACTAGAGTAAGCTCATAGAGTTTAGACCATCCAACCACAGACACCCATCCTGAGCCAATACCTTGTATGGCAGGGTGTAAACTCATAATAAATCTGTAGTAGAGATTGCACTTGCAGTGCAAAAGTGCAGAAAGAATGAAGTCCAGGAATTTGCATGATGCTCCAAATAAATCAGTGTTAAACACTAGGGATCATAACACCTAGTGTGCATGCATTTAACACAAACTTATCCAAACCGCAATTCCAGGGCGAGACTTTCCACGGTACATACAGGAAAGCCTGGCAACAAAAGTTGGACAATAACAGAATGTGACAACCCAATCACACCTAGGTACCAACCATGAGACATTCTCATGAACGTAGAATACTTGGCTATATGTAGAAACAACCCTCCGTTAAGGTGATTTCATAGCACACGTAATCGGAACAAGTCTGTACTTAGTACCCGACAATTTTGGGCCACTGAAATTGTTCCTAATACGGTGTGCTCCAAATGGTCTAACAAACAGATGCGACCCGCACATAGGGACGTTGTTGTGACACATCATTAGGAATTAGGCACCAGTGTCCATCCTAGAGACTCATATTCTCCACATGTGGAATATATCTCAAATAATGATGGCCGAAAAAGCGACATCCATCAAGTCCAAGATGTACTTGTGTGTGGAGGTAACTGCAAAACACTCTGTGACAAGCGTGAGAGGGACCCTCATTATCATTGCTCCACACTGGCTAAACCGAACTCCTTGAGTTCCTAGACCATGTTGTATCCCATGTGACAACATGTGCCAAAGAGAACCCTACAAGTGGGTTCATAATAGCATAATGCAGAAATGTATATTGGACACTACGGCCCAAATACTTTGTTCCGACATGCCCTTGGCATGGCTTTGAAACATTCAAGCGTATTTATATGACTTGAAAAAACCAAGCAAAGCATACAAAAAAATGGAATAACACCAAATCAATAGATGTGTACCTGGAGATGTGAACTTAATGTTCACTTACCCGTATTCAAATGTAGAGGAGCACGTCGCCCACCTGTAAAAAAACCAAGCAACATTGCACCGAAAACCTTGGGTGTTGCCTTCGCAATCCAAACCCGTTGGTTAGAATCTACATAGTCAAACCCTTTGGTAAGACCCTTTGCAGAAACTGCTCAACTAGCAGGTAATGGTAACTGTTGAGCCAGCAGAGGATCACACCCACATTTTTGCTCACACTCATCATTTTTGTAACCATTGATTGTAATAAATGTCTTTCCAACATTGATTTTGATTGGAGCCATTCATTAAGTAACGGGACTCAATTGAGTTTCCAGCTTGTAATTCCGAAGTAATTTCACTTGCTGATGTAATTAGTTAGAGATGTTCTCACCTCCAAGGCTGAGGTATATAAGCCAAAGTTTTGTAACCTAAAAGATAGAGTTTTTTATTTAATCAAAGTGAGTTTTTGGAGTGTCGTGACTGTGTCTGAGAGAGAGAGAGAGAGTCTTATCTACTTGCTACGCGAGCTACGGAGCCGCCATTGGAGAAGCGACACCGCCATTGTGTCAGCAATGGCGAGAGCTACGCACAGATACCAAGAGTGCGCGCTATCGGCTTCTATGTGTGGTAAGTTCCTATGAGCTTCGGTGTGAGTTTTCTTCCAACTCGTGTGTCGGAATGGAGCGTGCAGCATATCTATAGAACCACAACAAGTAGAGCTACGCATTAGTACCATCGGGGTCAAGTTTCGGTCACCTGTATTTTTCGACCTGTCTTCATACGCGTTTACCGCACGGAGTGATTATAGGTTGATTTTGCAGTTCAAGTCTTTAGGGTGTTGTTCTTACCTAGTGTATAGACTTCCCCCTGATTTTGAGATCGATTCAATGATTCTAGATCCTGTTTCGTATAGCATTCGTTCGTAGTACGGATTTCAGTCACTTGCGTATTTTAGAACTTAGATTTGATTTCCTTAGTAGTGATTGTCATTAGAAGGTCGAGTAGGTGATTTGACACCCACCTAGTTGTTTCCATGCGTCTACGGGTCAAGCTCCGTCCTCGTCTGACAAATTCTGTTGTTGGTTGAGTTCTTGCTATTTAGCTTCCGCTAGCGGCGTAACCGCCTTAACAGTAACCAACATAGTCAACCGTGTACAGAATGATTGGAATCAACTTGAAAAGTTCAATTTTTTTGCTACCGTGTGGTAAAGTACAAAATTCCATAGACACTCTGTAGTGCTATAGAGGGAGCAGGAGATCCACACAAGTGAAATGCCTAGCTCTTATGGACAACCATGCTGTCTCAACTGATTGTTACATCTATACTCCGTGGTAGAGATCAGCTGATGTGAGTTTAAGATTATCAAAAACTCAACTCGAGCATCACACTAAAAACATCCAAAAGATCACCCACAAGATCTGGAATGGCAAGACTCTTGCGTGGCCATTAACATCGATGGGGACTCCACTGGGTAGATTGGTGTAAGCTAGAGAACAATCACCCAAGGAATGCCAACAGTTGGGTCTTACCCTAGATCTGACAATGGCTCTTAGCTAGCTTGTGTGGCTCATAGCCCTTATATCAATTAGTGTTCAATCGTCAAACCGATGAAGACTAAGTTGGATGGCATCTTGGCCAATTTCTAGCTGAGAGTTAGAGAACCTGAGCTCTGACTCCCAAACAAAACATGTGCAAAAGCTTCTTAGAAAGTTTTCATTATTCTTTGAGAGGAATAAGAAAGAGAGATAAGTAGAGCATGCTGGGCTGAGGAACTTTCCTTAAATTTCTAGAGTGTGTTCCAGAATGTGTGCTCTTACGCATATTATGCCTGACTTGCAGCTTATCCTATAAGCATACCACAATTTTCTGTTATGACACTCTCATCGAGAGAGGTAATAGAAAAATACAAAACATATTCTGACCCACTTACCCTACAGGGGTCGTGATTGTATGATGATGACTTACAGTGGCACTTTGCCTATGAAGCAAGTCCAATTTTTAGGTTCTTCTTAGAGGTGGTGTGCGTTGACAGCAACCAAAATTATGTGAAACAATCCAAAGCTTATCTTGTCCTTGACAAAGTGTCTGGTGTTATAGCGGAAGCATAATCCATGATGTGGTGGAGTTCAGTCCACCTGGCTAGCATGCCTTGCATGCAAGGTTGTAAGCCCTTGACTACTATGACAGTCAAGCTCGAGAGACAAAACCATAAGTGCCTTGCACAATCTGCATTGGTAGTGATACATCATAACGTGATGTCACTACACCTAAAATGGGAGAAAATTTTTGATTGTACCAGTTCTCCAAACTTGCATGCCAATAACCTTGATGCCAAGTCAATGGATAGTATCTTAGCACGATCTAGAATCCTTGCTTCATGTGAAATTGGCAAAGCACATTGCTTTGCATAACAAACAACATAAATATGTAAGCATGAAAAAACAAACAAAACATAAATTTGGCTAACCTAGTTGTCTTGCTGTAACCAGTTGTCTTGAGATGTCAAGGAAAAACTTGCTCAAATGCAGTTCATAGCCCTATCTGTTGCACAAGAGATAATAATTGTGTGTATCATATACACCCTCGTATATTATATACGCCCGTTTGGTATGTAATGAAATAACCTGCAATCATATTTCCAATTCCCCCGCCAAGTTTGTATGCTCATAGCATAGTCCAATTGCGGAAATCTTGAATGCAAGATGCCTAAATTGTAGCCAACAGATGCTGGTACCGACGTAGAAAGATCATGGAAAACGAGAATTGACCTTGTCAAGCAATTTCAATTGAAATTGGCTAGTGCCGTGTGGCGAGCATCTTTGCCGACTTCTGGAAGCAGTGACAAGAAGTCGGCCATGCTGAGCTCTATGCACCCCTCATGAAGTCGAGCCACAGGGTGTGCCGATCTCCTTGAGATTCCATGGGCATCAAAATTGAGCTGCTATTGATTCGTGCAGCAGATCAGGGCTGCAGGTACTCAAGCCATGCTTGAGTCATGTTGGCAGGTTAATCATTGGTTCGATGCCAACAAATTGTAATGCTTAAAACAACTGTCACAAGCCGTGCTTGTGCTTGGAGTGCCTAAAGTGCACTCCCCTTGATTGCATGCAAGCCTTGCTAGAAGGCAATGCAAGCCTTGCTTGCCCAAAATGTTATGTAAATTTCAAAGTAACAATGCAGCATGCACATTATAGGCATAATTCATTTGCATGTGCAAGTGATGATCATTCATGCTAGCAAAACCATGCAAATGAATGGAGATTGATAACTTGTACAACAGACGTGTTGGGACAAGAATCACTCATCATGTTCGAACAAATTTGCCAAACAACTTCAAAAAAAAATGCATACCTCATTATTGACTTGTGCCGACTTACCTTGCTAGCCGCATGGCCATGACGAGTATTTTCAGAAATTCCATGCAAGGCCAATCTCGGCATGGCCATACTCATGGTCGGCTTCACAAGACAAGAACTGCTCATTGAGACTCCTCTAGAAACCATTTTTCAACTTGTAATTTGTTACCCATGTAAACTGTAGAATTTCCACCCAAGCAGCCTTGCTGAGGATAGATCTCTTGCATATCGTCATGTACCGCAAAACCTTCATAATACTGCACTTGTGATCGTTGCTCAAGTCAACAAGGCTGAGAGTGGACACAAGATCTTGGTTTTTAGGAAATTGGGGATGTCCTACTTTTGGGCATTTTAATGTGAAACAAAAGAAAGAAGCTACGGCGGTTTGCTGCACACAGTGCAGATGGAGAAGAAGTGCTCGCACTGCCCCATGCAGAGCTTTTCCGCCCTACTCACAGAAACAAAATGTGATGTACATGCTGGGGCAATCTCATTTGGAGTCAGTCCCGCTTCCAAACATGCAAGCCACGCTCCTCACTTCTGCAGACAAGGGTCACTCCCCACATAAATTTCCATTGTCCTCTCCCGGCCTTGTGCAGCCCGCCGCTTCCACGGCCCTCCTCTTGCATGCTTCATGCATGGCTCCCATCTCCTTCCTCGTTCCTCCAGGCAAGAGCCATGCTCAGCCATGGGAATATACACGAATGAGAGAGAGAGAGAGAGAGAGAGAGAGAGAGAGAGAGAGAGAGAGAGAGAGAGAGAGAGAGAGAGAGAGAGAGAGAGAGAGAAAGAGAGAGAGAGAGAGAGAGAGAGAGAGAGAGAGATTCTAAAAGAGAGAAAGAGAGAGAGTGCTCCATGCCTTCTCCTCCGCCATGGCTCCACCTTCCCCCTTCCTCTCCACCTTGCGTTGATACCAATGTTAGACCACGGGGGACTGGACCATGTAACTCTCCACCCAACGGTTCCCTATATAGGCCTTGCCTATCAAAATTTAGGGATCCCCTTGACCGCATGTCCATCCTGTCCCTTGGCCTGACACACACACTCCTCAAGACCACCACAAAACTCACACCCACGCCCGTCTTGACCCTTACACATGCAAAATGGCCGCTCAATCTCACTCTCTTACACAAAGCACCGCCAACCCCGAGGGCACACACATTCACACTGTCGACACCGTGAGGAAACACAAGAGCAGGAGAAAGACAAGGGAGGGAGGGGAAATGGCACCAAAAACTGGGCAACATTAGCTTGATTGCACTTCAAAAGACACTTGTAAGGCTTGCACTGCCATCGCAATGGCCATTTTCATGAGAAAATACAAAGGGGGTTGACAGACACACTCCTCTGTGAGAGAACCCCTCTTTGTAGGCTTCAAACGGCAACAAAAAACCCTTGGAAATGATTAAAAATTAGGTTTTATACAGGGGCCCCTACTTCTTTGGAAATTGTCCTTCTATTAGTCCACTTGGCGCCTCATTCTGGCATTTTTGGAAGTCGATTACTTGCTCTCTTGCTTGCTCTTTATTTGCTCTCTTTCTGAACTTGAAGGGGGGGGGGGGGGGGGGGGGCACTAGCGACATCGCTTGTGCCCCCTTGCATTGGGAATTTTCATTTTTTATTTCCTTAATTTGTCACTTTTTTACCACCTTTGGATTAATCCTTTAACTCGCTCTCTGGACAGCTTGGCCTTGACCTCTCTAAACTGGACACTTTGACTCGCCTTTGGAGGTGCTTTGGATCCTTTTTTTCTCTCTCCCCCCCACTTTTCTCAATTCCCTTCTCTCTCTCTCTCTCTCTCTCTCTCTCTCTCTCTCTCTCTCTCTCTCTCTCTCTCTCTCTCTCTCTCTCATCTGAACACCAGAGGGCCACTAGTGAGGTTGCTAGTGCTCCCCCCTTAAATACTTTCAAAACTTTAGGGCCCCAGTAGGCATGGGACCGAGCCCTTAATGGGTGAATATGCCAAGTCATCCACCACCGACGGGGCCATTTGACCAAGTTCACTACCGTCCGTTGGGGCATGTTGCCACAAAATTTGTTTGAGACACCGTCGCCGCCCATAGGCATGTGCATAGCGCCAGCACAAAGCCTCCATAACCATGCAAGAGGGGAGCTCCAACTCCCTCTCTCTTCTTGTGTGGGTGAAAGCATGTATAGGTGGTCCAAAAAGGGCTATCTTGGACACTCCTATTTAAAGTAGTTTTTGGGAACTTTTGAGTCTATATTTGATTTTTTATTTTTTTTTGGGGGTGGGGGGGGGAACTCAATGATGAGTAATGAAGATGGGGGGAATTTTTTTGAACAGAGGGGTATGAAATTTTTACCACCCCCGGTAGTTCTTGGATGTGTTGGACGTATGAGCACCCCCCTTTGTCTCCTTCTCTACATGGGGGTTCTGCACAAAGCTACAAGTTTAGGGTATTCTCTGTGCGTGGTTTTTGCATAGATCAGAGCACCTTTCCCTCCTTCTTTGTGTAGTGTTTTTGTAGCACATTCCCTTTCTTTCATTTGCACACAGTTCTCTGTTGTGTGTGCTTAGTTCTCCATCTCTCTCTCTCTCTCTCTCTCTCTCTCTCTCTCTCTCTCTCTCTCTCTCTCTCTCTCTCTCTCTCTCTCTCTCTCTCTCTCTCTCTCTCTCTCTCTCTCGTCAGGACACGGGTCCTGTACCCTAAGAACTACGCTAGGCAGTGTGGACAGGGGATCCGTCTAGGGCAAGGGGCTAGGAGCCCACCTATAAAGGGAGGTTGGGAGGAGGATCTAGTAGAGCCTAGTTGCCTAGTTTCTTACACTGGTATCAGAGCTTAGGGGAGAGCATCCATGGAGAGGAGGGGAAGGAGATTTGCATGGTTTCTCTCTTTCTCTCATGCGAGAGCAAGGCATCTCTTCTCTCATGCGAGTTTTCTCTCTCTCAGGCCCGGATGAAGAAGGAGTGAGCTTTTAGGGAAAGCTTGGAGTGCATGCGAGGAGGAAGAATATAGCCGAGGAGGAAGGTCGTGGGCTGCTTCTCTAAGCTGAGGAGGGACGGAGCCGAGCCAAAGCTCCTCGTTCGTGTGTTGTCACCCTAAGTCGGGGAAGCAACGAATTTCGACCGGCACAAAACCGCACAAATGCGGGCTTGACAGGAGCGCCTTGGCGATCCAAGCAGGTCCCATTACTGCAGCACATGCAAGGGAAACCTTGAACTTGTGCTCCCGTCGTCTCTTCTCTGCGCACAAGCTGCGGCCATTGATACAACGTTTTTTTTTACGCCATCTCACTTTAAGGGAATGCCCTAAGTTGGGCACCCTACTCCATAGGGGTCCTCCCCATGACCATCGAGGTTTAGCATACGCCAACCAGATGCTGCCCACCTCCCCACCTCAGGTGAACATGCTTTTGATAGATTTGATGTACAACATCCATGGGTGGCTGCAGGAAATTGCCTATTCAGGAAATTGCAAAAACTTAGGGACTTCTCCCATGGTGGATAGGCCACAGAAGCAAGCAGCCCATGGATGGTGGCACAAATGATTGCAGCGATCACATTAGTATGGCATGCACAACATTGCAAGGCGGGGCCGTTCTTATCCCATGTTGCAGCCAAGGAAACACAAAATCCATGAAGGGAAATCGAGCCTGGCCACTGGCAAACCGCATTCGTATTGAAGCAATGATATGGATGATCGGCACACGAATAGTGCTAAGCTTGTATGAGTTTGCAAATCATAGCGATTGGGTCGAGCAAGTTGAGCAAGGCTTGAGCTTTAACGGGAAAATCAACAAGGTTGCTGAACTAGAGTTTAAGCAAGTGCGACGATAAGGACATGCATAATATTTTTCTAAAGCCTTCCAAGACAAGGTATGAATATTTGTGGCTTTTTTTTTAAATTCGTTCTCATTATGTGGATCACGGCTCACTTGGTCTCCACGGTGACGTTTTGATCATTGAGCAAGGCTCATTAACTGCATACAAAACTGTTGTGTACCACACTCCAGAGTTGGCCTTTTAGATTTCTTTCCATGCATGGCACATGCACAACTACAAGAGAATTGTTAGAAGCACGAATTCCTTTTCTTGTACTCTGGGGATAATACCTACCCACAGCTAGGCATATGCTATGAACATCTTGAGTTGGGGACTATTTACCACTATATAGGATAATCATTCCATGGTACTGCTATTATGTCTTGGACGAGTACCAACTCTAGTATGACAAGTTCAAGCAAGGCCTATGACTCACGTACCTTTGCTCGGCATGGGCGACAGTTCGAGGAACCAGCAAACGTATCTCTAATTAGAGCTTCAATCGATTAAGATGGTCTTATATAGTCACGGACAACCGTAATCAAGCTAAGCAGTACACATTCATACCTTGCAATTATTTTTCTGCTTCGCATTATGATGTACAAGTAGACAAGGTCAACTCTCTTTGCTATGACATCTGTCGGCAATAGCATTTATTGGCAACGAGGCCTGATGTATTTATGTGAAGCACGGATTCACTTTCAACATATTGTATGGAAACTTCCCACGTTTGGAGTATGCTATGAGCACACGACCTTGGGGAATTGCTCCCTTGTGCCAAGATACTGCCCATTGACTTGGAATCAAGGGCATTGGCACACAAGTTCCAGGAACTAGCCTAATAGGGATATCACCTCACAGAATCTCTACCAATCTCGCCGGTACAAGGAACTTATGGTTTTGGGCTCTCACCTTTGAGGCCGTCACTCTCGCCAAGGGCTTGCCACTCTACATGCACGGCATGCTAGCCAGGTGAAATGAATTCCATCACTTGTTGGTTTATGCTTCCGCTATAACACCAGACACTCTGTCAAGGACAAGATACATTTTGGATTGTTTGACATGATTTTTGGGTTGTTGTCAACGCACAACAACACTAAAAAGAACCTAAAACTTGGACTTGATTCATGGGCAAAGTGCTAATGCTAAGTCGTCCTCATACAATCACGACCCCTGCAAGATAGGTGGATCGGAATGAGTTTTATGTTTTTCTATTGCCTCTCTTGATGAGAGCGTTACATAGATAGATTGTGGAATGCTTTTAAGATAAGCTGCAATTCAGGCATAAGATGTCTAAGAGCACACATTCTGGGCACACACTCTACAAATTTAAGGAAAGTTCCTCAGCCCAGCATGCTCTTCTTTTCTCCCTTCTTCTTATTTCTTTCACGAATAACAAAACTCTTCTAAGAAGCTTTTGATACATATTCTGCTCGTGAGCCAGCTTGGGCCAAGGTGCTCTCACTCACAACTAGCACGTGGCTAAGATGCTACTCAAATTAGTCTTCATCGGTTCGTCGATTGAACACTATTTTGCCTAAGGGCTATGAGCCAAACAGGCTACGAGCCGATTTCATGACAAGGGTAAGACCTAACTATTGAAATTCCTTGGGTGATTGTTTTCAAGATTGAATAGATCTATCCAAGGAAGTATACATCGCCGTTAATGGACAAGCAAGAGTCTTGTCATTACGGATGTTTACAGTGTCATTTTTGCACTACATGTTTTCAGTGCGACACTCAAGTTGAGTTTTTGATAAATCTTCAACTCACAGTAGCTGATCTCTACAAGGAAGTATAGATGAAGCAATCAGTTGAGACAGCATGGCTATCCACAAGAGCTAGGCAGTTCACTTGTGTGGATGTCGTGCTCTCTCTATAGCACTACGGAGTGTCTACGGACATATTGTTTTGGGGTCAGACCCGGCGGGTGATTGCTACATCACCCCATAGGCATTAAGGATCACAGTTTGATCTGCATTGAGGATCACCGTTGATTTCTCCCGCTTATGCTTTCAAGGAAAGAATTCCGCAATCTACCAAGCGGTAGTAGACGAACACACTTTTCAAGTTGATTCCAATCAACGTGTACACGGTTAACTATGATGGTCACCGTTATCTCCTAGTTGAGCAGTTTCTACAAAGAAGTCTTATCAAGGGATTTGACTACATGGATTCTAATTCATGGGCTTGGGTTGCAAAGGCAACAAACAAGGTTCCCAGTGCAATACTGTTTGTTTCTCAGGTAGGGGACGTGCTCCTCTCCATTCGAATACGGGTAAGTGAACATTATGTTCAAATCTCCAGGTACGCATCTATTGATTTGGTGTTATTCCATTTTTAGTATGCTTTGCTTGGTTTTTCAAGACGTATAAATACGCTTGAATATTCTAGAGCCATGCCACGAGCATGTCAGCACACAGTATTTTGGGCCAAGTGTCCAATCTATCTTTCTGTCTTATGCTGTTATGAACCTACTTGTAGGTTTCAATTTGGCACATGTTGTCACATGGGATACGACATGGTCTAGGAACTCAAGGAGTTTGGTTTAGCCAGTGTGGAGCAAGGCTAACGAGGGTCCCTCTCACTCCCGTCGTAGAGTGTCTCTAGTTACCTCCACACACAAGTACGTCTTGTACTTGAAGGATGTTCCTTTTGACACATCCTTATATGAGACATATTCCACATGTGGAGAATATGAGTCTCTGGACTGACACTGGAGCCATTATGTCAATTATGTGTCACGACAAAGTCCCTAGGTGTTGGTCACATCTGTTTTCTAGACCATTTTTAGCACGATGTATCAGAAGCAATTTCGTGGCCAGAAATTTTCGGATACTTAGAATGACTTGTTAAGATACAAGTACTGCTAAACAACATTACAAATGGTTGTTTATACATATAGCAAGGCTATAAGCTGTTAATGAAAAAGTTTCATTGTTTGTATCTAGAAGTGATCAATGTTTCACCTTTTATTGTGATTCAGATGTTTCAGAAAGGTTTGCAAAAGATTGCAACTAAAAGTATTTAGTTTCTTTTAAAACTATTTACATTCCTTTTATTGCGTGCTAGGCGCATCACATTTGCCATATGTATTGGCAAGCATCATTATGGATATACAAGTTTGGTTAGTTTTTGCTAAATGCATGCACACTAAGTGTTATGGGCCCTAGTGTTTAGCAAGGGCTGATTTGGAACGGCATGCATATTCCACAGATTGTTGCTTATGAAGCATTTTGCACTCTATGTGCACTATCTCTCAAAGATTACTTTTGGATCCACTAAATCACCAATAGAGGTCATGGTTCGGTTTGGGCGTTCGGTTATTCGGGACATTGTTGATTCTTCACCAGTGTTAAACACTACTGTGATTTCACGTTTACCAGTCATCTGGGATGACTGTCTGTAAATCGTGAGGAAAACACACCTCAGTATTGTCAGTTATCCAAGGGGATAGGCAGATTACAAAGATTACAAAGAGTAATCTTGTGCTAAAGGATCTGCTAAGAGCATACGTTAACACAACGCATTTCTAAATAGATGATTTTCTCCCTATTCTAGAATTTTCTTAAGTACGATTTTCGACTTTGAACACCTCTTGTGGTGGGGTTGGAGATTCTGTCAATACTTTCATACGTCAAGCACTTACCAGGTGTGCTGACAGAGAATGTTGGCAAGTAACCTTCATTAGGAATGAACATGTAACGGACTGTTTAAGATACTCAGGTGAGTAGGAAATCTGGCTCACAACTACATGGAAAGTTATGCCAAGGTTTCCTTGCATTATTCCAGTATCTTCAGAAGATCTGAAAACTGGTTATGCCTTTGGACAACTCTTAGTTGTGGTTACTCCTTTACAATACTCAAGTGAGTTATAAATGGAGTTACCATTTAAACCCAAGTGAATCTTAGTTGTGGTTACTCCTTTACAGCACTCAAGTGAGTTATAAATGGAGTTACCATTTAGACCCAAGTGGTTGCAAATGGACAACAATGTTGAAAATCAAGATATTCATCTTGGTTTCATTGAACCTCCTCACTGCACCAATTATCGGTCATAAAGAAGATGTTACTACTTGTGTTTTCGAGGATGAAAACTCTTCCTTAAGGGGGAAGTAATGTCAGGACACGGGTCCTGTACCCTAAGAACTAGGCTAGGCAAGGAATACGGCCAAGGGCCGGGCTAGGTAGTGTGGACAGGGGATCCGTCTAGGGCAAGGGGCTAGGAGCCCACCTATAAAGGGAGGTTGGGAGGAGGATCCAGTAGAGCCTAGTTGCCTAGTTTCTTACATCTCTAGAGCTCTTTCTCTTTCTCTCTCTCTCTCTAGATAGGATGGAGCCTTCTTGCCAGTCAAGTGTGTGTGAGTGTTTGTGGCATGTTTGGTCTTGTTGATGCCTCAGCTTTTCAAGATGTATGTTCATGCGTTGAGCTCTTTTTCTTCAGGTTTTCTTGATCGGGCTTCGTGTCCACCAGTACACAGTCGAGCGGAGTTTCTCAAGAAATTCACAGGCTGCTTACGCAATTACTGGGTGGCAAAGAAAAGGGAACAAAGAGAGAGGCAATGGGAGTAGACTCTCTGTGCTGAAAAGCGAAAGGATGTCTAGCTCAATGAGAAGCAGAAAAGGAAGATTCTTCGTGCCATTTCAAGGTGTTGGCAAGAGCAGACGCAAGGATTGACAACCAAACTCCAAGGAGATATTTTTGAACAGTTACTCCAGAAACCAGTATTTTTCAACCTGTAGAAATCAACACATTCTATAGAGAGAGCAGTGCTTTCCAACATTCACAACACCTTGTCAAAAGTCAAGGTCCCGCACTCAACCATGGAATGGATTTTCAAGAGGGCAATAGTGATGGCACGCATTAATTCGAGGGACGAAGTAGATGCAGGTCCCTTTATGGATAGAGCACTTGCAAAGTCAGTGGGCATATACAGAAGAAACATTGGTTTTGTGAATGTATCACTCCATCTAGAGGATGAAAACAATCATTTTCCAGTCTTAACATGTCAACGACAAGCTCATCGTTCTACAAACATCACAGAGGACATTAAGGAGCTTGTGTTCGGTTTTTGGACAGCAGAGACCCGAGTCTCTCCGAACAAGAAGGACATATGCCAAAGGCGTATCGGCAGAAAGGTTGTTCTTATGCATCCATTGCATTTGTTGGATGAACCTCAGGTAATATGAACTACGCACTAATACTTTGTCAAACTATAATAACTGTCAAACTGTAAAAACCCACTTTGAAGTAGTATATTGACTCCTATTCACCACTGTCAAACTGTGAAAAAACACTTCCAAGTAGTATATTGACCAATGTCAAGCTGTTACAACCACAACCAAACTGTAAAAAACCACTGTCAAGTAGTAAAGTGACCACTATTCACCACTTTCAAGCTGTCAGAACCACTGTCAAACTGTAAAAAACATCTGAGAACTAGGAAAACAATCAAAAAGTGGTTTAATCCCCCTTCAAGTACTTTGCAAATTAGTTAAAGTACTGATAGTCATTTAAAGTACCTAAAGTACTGCTTTCAACCCCCTTCAAGTGGAAGCTTGTACTTTGCAAAGTGCTAAAATAGTTTGTCACCACTTTCAAGTATTGTAATAGGGTGAGAACCTTGAAGATTTCAAACCACCTGAAGATGATTGACAGTGGTTTGATGAACCCTTTTCAATCATCTTTTATGTGGTTTTAAGTGCTTCAAGTGGTTTGAAATCTGCCAAATGCTTAGGTGAGAACCTATGTAAGCACATGGAAGATTTCAAACCACCTGAAGGTTATTGAAAGTGGTAATCGAACGACTTGAAGGTGGTTTGATGAACTTTTTCAATCATCCTAAGGTGGTTTAAAGTGATTCAAGTGGTTTCAAGTAGTTCAAAACCACTTTCAGACATGCAAAACCACTTCTAGATGGTAAATGTTCCTCTTGAGTGCTTTTACAAAGCCGAGATTTGGGTGTTATCCAATTGAAGGTGATTGAAAGTGGTAAACAATCCACTTGAAAGTGGTTTGATGACCACTTTCAATCAGCTATAGGTGGTTTAAAGTGCTTAGGTAAGAACCTATGTAAGCACTTGGAAGATTTCAAACCACTTGAAGGTGATTGAAAGTGGTAAACAAACCACTTGGTGATGACCTTTTTCAACCACCTATAGGTGGTTTAAAGTGCTTCAGGTGGTTTCAAGAAGTTTAAAGCCCCTTTCAAACATGCAAAACAACTTCTAAGTGGTAAATGTTCCTCTTATGTGCTTTCACAAACACGAGAGTGGGTGTTATAACTTGTGGGTGATGGTACCAACCATTTTGGTTATTTGTTGTCACATTATCTCTTTATTGCCTCCTTTTTTGTCCAAGTGGAATTTTACATGCGGTTTTAAGAAATGCATCAAACCAAGGATTGTTTCAACAAAAATCCTTGCACCCACTGTGGAAAGACCAATCATCCTTCCAAAATGCTCTAAGAAGAATAAGCGACAGATCAATGTGGTTGAAGGTGATGAAGATGGTGAAGCACCAATGCTTCTCATCGAAAGTGATGTCCTATAGTTTTCAGTTTGTCTTTATGTTTCCTTTATGTCAGTCATTTGTCAATAAAATGTACGGGCTATAGACACTTCCATAAAAATAAAAATACCACCCTTTGTTGTTTGGTCGAGTTCTGGTTTGTCTCACACTGATAGTTGTTTGAGGGAAGTGCACACACGCACACCTATGTTATTGTCAAGAGGGGGGGGGGGGGGGGGGGGGGGGGGGGGGGGACTTCTACTCATGTTTCAGGTGATTGGACTCTGCCATGTTCTATCTCGAGTCCATTGTCATTGGTTTGGGCTTGAAGGGGGGGGGGGGGGGGGGGGGTTGAGTATGCAAGCCTTGGTGATCAGTTGTCATTTGCCTGTGGGAACACCTCTTATAGCATGCAGGTAAGAGTCAATCCAAGTTTAGTGTGCATGGAAAGTTTGTGGGCATATATATGTAATAGACTTTAATCAAGTTAAGCATAGCGTGGGTTTTTCCATTCTTGCTGTATCGACTTCTCTCTGCTCTTGTGTTCTCTGCATAACCAGCTACTCGCCATGTCTATAAGCCATCACCCACCCTAGCTCCGCCCCCTATCACTCATTTCACCAATATTTCAAGCTATGATGGTGATACACACCCTACTTCTATACAACTTTTTCCTGCAAGCTTCAGATCCTCTAAGACACATCACAACTCTTCTATCTGGTATCTAGACACTGGAGCTACACATCACATGACATATCATTTTGATTGGCTTGCACACTACACTCCTCTTCAACACCCACTTGAAGTCATCATGCGGGATAACAACATTCAACATTCAACATGCTCGAGGATATGGCATTGTTTCCATTACCCTACCCAATGGAACTATAGCTCACTTAGACAAGGTATACTATGTACCTGCTCTAAAGCAGGATCTCATCACCGTAGGAGAGCTCACCTCCAAGGGCATTACAATTGCTTTCATGCATGATAAGTGCATCCTGCAAACACGTGACACAAATCACAAGTCTTTCTCTATATCTTGTCCCAGGGAAGGACCCTTGTATCTTCTCGGCTCCAGCAAAGTCCAAGCCAAAGCACTTTCATTAGTCATCAATTCTCCTAAGAAAGAGCTTGTACTTTGCAAAGTGCTAAAATAGTTTGTCACCACTTTAAAGTATTTTAATAGGGTGAGAACCTTGAAGATTTCAAACCACCTGAAGATGATTGAAAGTGGTTTGATGACCCTTTTCAATCACCTTTAGGTGGTTTTAAGTGCTTCAGGTTGTTTGAAATCTGCCAAGTGCTTAGGTGAGAACCTATGTAAGCACATAGGAAGATTTCAAACCACTGAAGGTTATTGAAAGTGGTAATCAAACCACTTGAACGTGGTTTGATGAACTTTTTCAATCACCCTAAGGTAGTTTATAGTGCTTCAAGTGGTTTCAAGTAGTTCAAAGCTACTTTTTCAAACATGCAAAACCACTTCTAAGTGGTAAATGTTCCTCTTGAGTGCTTTTATAAAGCCGAGATTTGGGTGTTATCTAGCTGAAGGTGATTGAAAGTGGTAAACAAACCACTTGAAAGTGGTTAGATGACCACTTTTAATCACCTATAGGTGGTTTAACACTAGAATGGTAACAGGACACTTTTATATCCTTGGACACTTTTGTGTCCTGTTAAGTGACCATTTTGCTTGAATTATTTGAAGAGTATGAAAATGAATTTCTAGGTGCTATATATCCACAAAGTTGCCTTATGAGCTGAAAAAAACTTAGCGTTTTTTTTGGAGTATCAATCTCACCATTAACCTTACTCTTGCACAACATTTTTGATCCTAAACTGTGTGAAAAAATGGGTCCTGTTTTTGGCTTTTTTTCAATTTTTGGCAACTATACCACTCTAAACTTCGTGTTTGTGAGGTTTAGATGGCTAGAGGTTAGGCCTTCATAGTTCTCAACATGTTTTGATGCTTGTAGGGAGAGCTAAGTGTTAAAATTGAAAGTTATGACCAATTTACAAGAATTGCATAATCCTGTTTTTTTGCCAAAATTAGCACTTTTATGATTTTTTTGGTGGCTTTCTTGATATCCAAATTCCATTTTGATTGTGTAAGTGTAATGTATAACATAAAGCTAATCTTCCTTGAGTTTTGGGGGACCTAATATGCTATATAGCATAGTATATGATGATGGTTGAGTTTTTTGATTGCTGAAGAATACTATACATTTTAGAGTAGCAAGTATAACTTTCTCAATATTGCTATTTTCTTAGGTCAATTGTGTGTATTTTGTAGGTAGTAGCCATATCTAATCATAGACTACAAACTTGGCTAGATATTGAGTAGTTTCTATGGGTTTCTAGAGGTCATAATGCTAAACCCAGTTTTTTCATGTTTGCTGTATTTAGCACTTTATCATTGCCCCCAAAGTTCCAATTGTAAGAGATCCATTATCCTTTTGACATGCTCCATGGCTCCTTTTGAATCCAAAGACCCAAAGGGAACTAAGAAAACGTGTATATAGTATCTGTATTGAGCGTGACTATAGAAACTTTGATGATAGGTCCGCAGAATGGCAAAAATGCAACTTTTTTGTACCTTTGTTTTTTGCCCAACAAAAAAATGGTGAGGTAAAAGCAACCATATGTTTTGGTCACCAACCCACTGAAGTTAATGGGGCATTTTATCTCATGTCCTACAAAAATCCTCACTCTTATTTATATGCAATCAACCGTAAGAAATTGTTGAAATTGCTGTTTTGGGCAAAATGCACTGGTCCATCAACTTTGGAGGCTTGTAGTGACCAAGGGATGAGAAAAATTACAAGTTTCTCATTTTTTCCATATGTAGTAGTTATTGAACTATAAGCTCATGAAAGGATTTTTCAAAATGAGTGGACCTACTATGATTTTGGAATTTTTTTCCAAAACCCTGAAAGGACACTTTTATGTCCTGTTAGGTTACCATTCTAGTGTTAAAGTGCTTAGGTAAGAACCTATGTAAGCACTTGGAAGATTTCAAACCACCTGAAGGTGATTGAAAGTGGTAAGCAAACCACTTGGTGATGACCTTTTTCAATCACCTATAGGTGGTTTAAAGTGCTTCAGGTGGTTTCAAGAAGTTTAAAGCCCCTTTCAAACATGCAAAACAGCTTCTAAGTGGTAAATGTTCCTCTTACGTGCTTTCACAAACACGAGAGTGGGTGTTATAACTTGTGGGTGATGGTACCAACCATTTTGGTTATTTGTTCTCACATTATCTCTTTATTTCCTGCTTTTTTGTGCAGGTGGAATTTTACATGTGGTTTTAGAAAATGCATCAAACCAACGATTGTTTTAGCAAAAATCCCTGCACCCACTGTGGAAAGACCAATCATCCTTTGGAAATGCTTTAATAAGAATAAGCGACATATCAATGTGGTTGAAGCTGATGAAGATGGTGAAGCACCAATGCTTCTCGTAGAAAGTGATGTCCTGTAGTTTTGAGTTTGTAATTATGTTTCCTATATGTCAGTCATTTGTCAATAAAATGTACGGGCTATAGACACTGCCATGAAAATAAAAATGGTAAGACCACCCTTTGTTGTTTGGTCGATTTCTGGTTTGTCTCACACTGATAGATGTTTGAGGGAAGTGCCACACACACACCCATGTTATTGTCAAGGGCGGGGGGGGGGGCGTTGTTGAGGATGCAAGCCGTGGTAATCAATTTTTATTTGCCTTTGGGAACGCCTCTTATAGAATGCAGGTAAGAGTCAGTCCAAGTTTAGTGTGCATGGCAAGTTTGTGGACATATACATCTAATAGACTTTAATCAAATTAAGCATAACATGGGTTTTTCCATTTTTGCTGTATCGACTTCTCTCTGCTCTCGTGTTCTCTGCATAACCAGCTACTCGCCATGTCTGTAAGCCATCACCCACCCTAGCTTCGCCCCCTATCACTCATTTCACCAATATTTCAATCTATGATGGTGATACACACCCTACTTCTATACAACTTTTTGTTGCAAGCTTCAGCTCCTCTAACCACATCACAACTCTTCTATCTGGTATCTAGACACTGGAGCAACACATCAGATGACATATCATTTTGATTGGCTTGCACACTACACTCCTCTTCAACACCCACTTGAAGTCATCATGGGGGCTAACAACATTCAACATGCTCGAGGAGATGGCACTCTTGCCATTACCCTACCCAATGGCACTATAGCTCACTTAGACAAGGTATACTATGTACTTGGTCTAAAGCAGGATCTCATCTCCGTAGGAGAGCTCACCTCCAAGGGCATTAGAGTTTCTTTCATGCATGATAAGTGCATCCTGCAAACACTTGACACAAATCACAAGCCTTTCTCTATATCTTGCCCCAAGGAAGGACCCTTATATCCTCTCGGCTCCAGCAAAGTCGAAGCCAAAGCACTTTCATCAGTCATCAATTCTCCTAAGAAAGGGCTCGTACTTTGCAAAGTGCTAAAATAGTTTGTCACCACTTTAAAGTATTTAATAGGGTGAGAACCTTGAAGATTTCAAACCACCTGAAGATGACTGAAAGTGGTTTGATGACCCTTTTTAATCACCTTTAGGTGGTTTTAAGTGCTTCAGGTTGTTTGAAATTGCCTGAGCACCTCAAGGTCCATAATGTATTCCATATCAGTCTTCTAAAACCTTACATCCCAAATCCAAATCATACTCTGGATGACAAATAAATTGTGATGCAGAAGCAAGGAATTCTTGAACTCCAACCAGATTGTATTCTCGACACTAGGGAAAGGAGTCTGAGAAACAGGGTTATCAGAGAATATTTGGTCAAAAGGAAGGCCTACCCTACCGAGGACGCCACCTGGGATAATATAGTGTCCCTTCACAAGGATTTTCCCAATTTCGGTTGAGATGAGGACATCTCAAATCCTTAAGTTGGGGTGATTGTAAGGTTTCCAGTTTCCGAAACCTTAAAAATTGTACAAAGTTTGCAAAACTTAATAAAAAACACTATTGAAGGATTCCAAACACTATTAATTTTGGTATTTTTGGAATCATAAGCAGAGCTTTACTATGTTTAGAAATTTTCAGAATCTGAATCTGATAAAAACTGGAACAGTTACGGGTCCTGGAAAATTACAATAGAAATTCAATTAGTAACAAAAATTGGATGGTTCTAGTATTAATCATTAGCAAAGACTCTTTACAATAAGGTTCTATAATTAGCTAGAAAATTCCAATTTTCATCATTAAAGATCTGCAAAAATCAACCAAGTAAATTCTGGAAGGTATGGGGGGAGTGTGGAAGCTGGGAAAACTTTCCAAACACAATGATAGCTGAAAATGGCACAAATTGCAAGCTGGGGGCCTGCTTGGGCTGTGGGAAAACTGCCAAAAACTGCCAGGTGCTCAGAAAAAGCTATAAAATGGTTCCTTCTCTTCATAATTCGACAGACTCGGAGCCTTGATACTTTCTCTCTCATCTAGGGAGAACACTACGCAGAAATCATTAGAGTTTAATCTCTAATTGATTAACCCTAACGGTAATTAGCCTAATCCTTCTTAATTAGCAAGGTTAGATTAAGATATTTGTTAATAAATCAAAGATTAGGCCTATGTATACTTATAAAACCTCTCTTAATTAATAAATCTCTGTTGATTATTATAATTAAGTTTAGTAATATTAAGCTAATTAATTATCCTATCAAATTAGGGCTGAAATTAGCCAAATTAACCATGAATTAATAAAAATATATTAATTAAGGTTATATTGAGTTGAAGTAATTATCAGAGATGCATTAGATAGTTATTAATCTAGGAAAATTATCCTATAATTTTTTGAGTAGTTTTCCTAATTAATTTAGCAGAAATACTCTGTTTTTTGAGTAATTTAAACAAGGGAGATTAGTAAATGGATTTCCAATGTTGTGATATATTTATCAGTAGTTAATTAGGTGTTCAAAAACCCGTGAGAATTAGGAGAAGCTCAGAAAATAAATCTAGCTAATTAAGTTAGTAGAAATACTCCGTTTTTTGAGTAATTTAAATAGGGGAAATTAGTAAATTGAATTAAAATAGTGTGATATATTTAACAGTGGTTAAATAGGGGTTCAAGAACTCGTAATAATTAGGAGAAGCTCAAAAATGTAATATAGCTAATTAATTTAGAAGAAATACTCTTTTTTTGAGTAATTTAAATAGGGGAAATTAGTAAATGGATTTCAAATGTTGTGATATATTTATCAGTGTTTACTTAAGTGTTCAAAAACCCGTGATAATTAGGAGAAGCTCAGAAAATAAATCTAGCTACTTACTAAAGCAGAATTACTCTATTGTTTGAGTAATTTAAATAGTGGAAACTAGTAAATTGAATTCAAATGCTGTGATATATGTATCAGGGGTTAATTAGGTATTAAGAAACCCGTGATAATTATTGAAAGCTCAGATAATTAATCTAGCTAATTATTTTAGTAGAAAAACTCTGATTTTTAGACAAATTAAATAGGGGAAATTAACAGATAGATTTAAATTGAATTGAGATATTTACCAGAGGTTTATTAGACCTCACGGAACCCGTGGTAGTTATTCTACCAGTAGAAAATTAGTTTGACTATATATCCCAGTAAAATTACTCTAATTTTTGGGGAAAATAAAAAGGGAAATATAGTAAAGTAAACGGAAAACCTTTGATATGAATACCAGAGAAGGAATATACCTTGAGGAATCTATGATAATCATCATAACCTTAGATAAGTAGTTTAGGTACGCATTTTGGTCAAAAGTAACCGATTTTTGGTATATAATGGACAAGAAAAATTAGGAAATAAATTTATGTAATTGCCAAATAATTAACCGAGGTCCAAGATCCTCATTGAAGGATGGGAAAAAAATTACTTATAGCATAATTAAGTTATGGGATGAGTAACCTATCAAATCGCGAATTAAAGATCCCTATCTATTCCAAAAATCCTTATTTTTGGGTAAACAAGGAAAATAAAGGTTATTCAATTAATCTTCTAATGGATTAAGTCTGTTTATAAGGCTGCCGAAATAGCTCCCAAGAGAACCAGGGGGAATCCTTTGACTGAAGAAGAAGATGTTAGTAACAAGCGCAACAAAGCAAATAATGACCATGAAGCAGGGCCTAGCCATAGGCCAATAGAGAAGAGTCTACGGGCACCTGCCCCAAAGTACATGGACGATTAGTCCCAGGTGGATTTCTATTATGTCATTAATAGCTTTTAGAGTTTATTTTAAGTTAAGCATTGCATACGTAAGGTTAGGAAGGAAAAAAAAAACTGGCTGTAAATGGAAGGTAACTTCCACGAAACCCACGAGCAATGATTGTAACTAGGAAAGGAATGATTGTGTTATGACTGATTGACATAGGAAAGAAATGTTTGACCATCCTTAAGACAGCTTGTCTCAAGACACCTCTGATTCCTTGGAAATATTTTACTCCAGGTAATGAGTAATGATGGAGATACCATCATGGAGGAGTTGGTTACCTCAACACGTGTGGAGTCTTTACCCCGTGCTTGTTTATGTTTATGGATAGTACTTTTTAGTTTATCCTAGAGGAACCGCCCGGTTGTATGGGCAAATGGTTTTGGCGTATGGGCGCCCGGACTTTGGGTGAAGACTTCTTCCACCCCGGTTATATAAATAAGAAATGGGTGCCGTTTTTCACCCCTGTATAGGTGGTCTTGAAACAAGTTAGTACTGGTTAGTGATACTTTAAAATGACAGTACCTTGTCTTAAGTTTAAAGATGTCTGTTTTCTGAAAGAATGTCTTCAATACTGTTTTCAAAGGTTGTCTTAAGGAAATGCAGTGTGAAAAGTTAAAAAAGAATCATTGTTTTAATTGTGGAAAGAATGTGGTAGTAATTAAACAACAATAGAATCATGTGGGAGTGCGGGGTGGTAAGTGGGGATTGACTAAGGTTGTCAATCATGGATGGGTGGATGTGATTAGTCAGGTAACTATCCATTCCCACGCACTTAAACGTTTAGAAACTTTTTCCACTTGGACGAGGAATCCACCAGCGGTTGTGCCCTCACATATGCTAGAGGGAAAAACGCGTTGGCTAAGGAAACCTTAATCTAAAGGATGAAGATTTAGGGCCGGAATTTTTTTTTAATATAGGGTCCCGTTTCTATTGCGAGACAGGACTAGGTCTCTTCTAGGGCTATAAACCTAAACCATTGCCAATGGTAAGGGTGAATTCCTTGGGAATTTTTTTTTGTTTAAAGACTTTGACTTTAGTAGGCCTAGAGACCTGTCAATGGGACCATCCCGCTTTTGGTGTCGACGAGTTGGAGACCTTACAAGTGGTATCAGAGCATGGTTTAATAAGGTCCTGACCTTAGGAGGGTAAAACTTGGGAAATAGGCACAAGTTGTATTGCATTTTTAATTATGGTCTATTGTGAAATGAGAATTTCCCTATCAATACATGAAAATATCCGCCAAGCTTACCAAAAGTTTGTGATTTTCAACATCATGTTTGAGGTTGCTTGCAGCTCCAACAACTTTGTACTTCGCAAGAGCATCATGCAATTGTTAGATTTAATGTTTTCCCCTCCACCTACATGGTGAATCAGCTGGTCACAGTTTGGCGGAATTTTCCTAATTGATGCGGGACAGTTAGAAGGGTTGACACTCAATCTAAAAAGACTCAAGTGGGCAGAAACACTTCGAACCATCGAAGTTTTCTTCTGTAGTGGGACTGAAGATTTAGATCAGACCATTGTTGTAGATGGGGTAGAAGTGTTACAAAATCAATGGGTCTATGATTAGGTAGCCACAGTAATATACCCAGGTAGGACCAGGCCCATGAGGGTAGGCCCAAGGTTTAGGGGACCAAAAGACGTCATCTTTTTTGATCCCCTGTCAGACCCACTAGTGGTGGTAAAGAGGCTGTTGATTTAGGGAGTCACACATTGTATATAGCATGAGTCCATCTTGTATATAGTATGAGCCCATCTTGTACATAGTATGAATCAGTGTTGTATCAACCTTTGTATATACCATGGTTTTATGACATGCTTGTGTAGTTTAAATTGAAATGGTGATGATGATTGTCAGATTTTTGTTTTTAGTGTTTTAAAAAAGTATATAAATTAGAGAACTTGCATGACAAAACAAAAGTTGTAACATTTAATGGCCTAATAACTTATGTGTAGCGGAAATTAGCATGAACATAGTGGGCATTTCATTAGAATAGATTCCTAATGAGAATTACAAGAGTGCTTGGGTGGAGAGAGCAACAAAAAACATAACACCTAGTTAGATAGCATCGACAATACTTTCAAAAGAGAGAGAAATTAAGCTATTGTCAACAGTTGAGGACCGGATTTGCATGGAGCCGGTCCCCCCTCCAAAAGGCTTTGTATTATGGTTTCTCCCATCAAGAGAGACATTGTACAATACAATTCTTTGTGTTCCTTCAAGACTAGCTAGTGCAATGAAGATGGAAGCTTCATACACCAAGCAAAACACTTAATCAAACACAACTTGAATTATCCCCGTTCTCAGACCCAAGACCTCACACACCTTCGAAGATGGTGAGAGCTAGCAGGGTATGAGAGTAGATTGAGAGGAAGAAGGAGTATCTTACGAGAAAGATGTACATCTCCTCACATAATCACTCATATTAGCATAGCTTAGCTTAGTAATTAGCTTGGTAGAGGAGATGAGCATGCATTGAAGCTTGGCTCTTGGTTGGATTTGCATCCACATGCCAAGAGAGTGTTGATGTAGGCTTCTATCTCACAAGCTTGGAGTAGGTGATGAGCTCTCCATTAAAGCTTGGGAGGAGATAGAGTATTATTCCTTCACACATGGTCAAGTGTGAGTGTGTGTGTGTCAATGCCCAACAAAAATCAGCCCCCTCTCTCTCTTGGGCGAGCCCTAGCTACTAATTTGGTCTGGCTTTTGCCTCATTGGACCTCCCCCAGTCAAGCCAATAGGTATTAAGTAGCATAAGTGATAGCCTTCTGACATGTGTCCCCCTTTCCCCTTTTGTGAGAGCTTTAGGTAATTAAATAATTAAACTAAACTCTCATTGGACCCCTTTGTCTCCTGGCCAATAGAAATCAGGCAAGCCATGGGGCTTATGAATGCTCATTGGACCCTTTGGGAGACTGCCCAATAGTCTTCTAGGAGACTTAATTCTCATTGGTTTCTTTTATTAAATGTTTTTAAATTAATAAAACTACATTTACTCTAGCTTAATTCTCATTGGTCCACTTCAAGGGTCTTCCAATAGGAATTGGGCACACCTTGTGGGCATCTGGCCTAGGGAGCTGACATGTGTCCCTCATTCCCTTTGTGTAAAGGGAGCCTGTGTGTGTGTGTGTGGCTTTCTCTCTCATCCCCTACCTTTGGGGCTCGCCCCCTTGCATGTAGGGATGTGCAAAGACTTTTAGGGCACACACAAAGAATCCAATTTTCCCTAGGGTTAACCTTTGGACACAACCTTTGAATTTTGGAACCTTAGCATTTTTGAAGTCTTAATGGGCTGAACCTTAGGGTCTTTTTAGCCCATTGTTGCACATGGCTCTTTTGCAGATGGCCCCCCCTTTGGATCCCTATTTTCCCTCCTTTGGATCCCTACTGTGGCCGGTCTGCTGGCTTAACCAATATTCTAGCTTTTTCTCCCTTGGCACTTCCCCACATTAAATGATCAGTTTAATATGAGAAAATCATTTAGGAGAATTAGATATTGATTATTATGACATTACCTCTCTCTTGAAATCATAGTCATCCTCGACTATGCTGTAGAGAAGATAAAGCATATTCATGAGTCCTTTTCTTAGCGGGTAGAGGATCCCTATGTTACCCTACGACATCATTCCATAATGGATGACTAGTCCATTTGGCGCTTGAGAGCCTGAGGCTGCCGCAAGCATGTCTGCACATTAGTCCTATCAGTCTTCCATAGTAGAGTGACAAGCTCTACTTGGTGTTTGGGAGACGTCGTCTCCGCAAACTTGATCTAAGCATGCATACTACTTCATTTTTGTGCACAAATAAAGAAAAAGAGAGTCTTATAAGACAAAAATTTTGTTCATTTTTAACATTTTGTACATTTTCTTACTCTTGGGAAGCATTGTAAGCATTGACAAGGTTTAGGTTATCCTTTAATTGTATGCCTTGCATCCATCTAGCATCTTCGAAAGGATAATTCTTAAACTTAATAAGATATCGTCGGATAGTCTTACCGCCTCTTAATACCTTGTCTTCATGTCGGAGGATGGACTCGGGCTGCAGCACCTCCTCTTGGTCCTCGATCTCCGGTGGGTCTTCAATAGTTGGTTCTTGAGGTGGCTCTCCTTTGTAAGGCTTTAATAGGCTCACATGAAAAGCATTGTGTATGAGCCAATGATTGGGCAACTTAAGTTGATAGGCCATCTCATTGATTGGCCTAAGAATCTGGAAGGGACCATAGTACCTTTTTGCTAGTTTAGCATAGTACTTTTGGTGGCCCGTAGGATTCTTGCCCGTCGTGTGCCTTAATCGAGCCTTGGGAAACTTTAACAAGACCCAATCGTTTTCTTTAAAGGCTTGGGCTCTTCTGTGCTTGTCAGCAGCAGCCTTCTGCCTTTGCTGTGAGATAGAGATAGCATCCTTAATCTTTTGGAAAGATTCTTGTAGGTCTCGGCTATACTCATCTGCAGTGAAGATCTTCCCATGTACCTTAAGTAGCAAGGGACTTTTTGATCTTCCCTGAATTACCTCGAAAGGTGCTTTTCCTGTGGAAGTATGTACAGTGTTATTGTAAGCATACTCTACTAAGGGTAAGTACTTCTCCCATTGGGATCTTTGATCTACTTCCGTTACATAGGCTTTTAGTAGATCGAGAATGGTTAGGTTAGCTATTTCACTTTGGCCATCAGTTTGTGGATGATAGGCCGAAGAGAAGTTTAGCCTTGTTCCTAAATTCTCAAAGAGACCCTTCCAAAAATTACTGGTCATTCTAGGATCTCTATCCGACACTATGGACATTGGCAAGCCATGGTACTTGAAAATTTGTGAAATGAAGAGGGTTGCCATTGGATGGGCTTTGATAGTCTTTTTGACAGGTATAAAATGAGCTTGTTTATTGAACCTGTCTACTATCGTCCATATCCCCGTATTCCCATGGATAGACTTAGGCAATCCAAAGATAAAATCCATGGATATGCTCTCCCAAGGTGAATTAGGGATTGGCAAGGGTTGAAGCAATCCAGGTTGCTTCCCTCTATCAAATTTTGTCTTTTGACATACCACACATTTGGAAACATACTCTTGTATGTTCACTTTCATGGTAGGCCAATAGAAATATGTTTCAATTCCCTTTAAGGTAGACTGAATCCCTCTATGCCCCACATATGGGGGAGCATGAGATTCATACATTACTTTCTCACGTAGTGAGTTAGTAACGCATAGTCTATTGCCATAGAGAAGATAACCATCTTGTAAAGTAAATGGTTCTTCTTTCTTCCCTAATGCAAGGGCTGAAATAACATCTCTAAAATCGGAATCAATAGCATACTCATCTATCATTGAAGATAGATCATTGTGAGTTGCTATGGAAACCGCATTCACTCTCGGTCGTCTTGAGAGTGCATCGGCTACTTGATTATGCTTGCCAGCAATGTGAGCAATATGAAAATGAAATTGCGAAAGGAAATTTGCCCACCTCATTTGTTTGTCGGAGAGCTTGGTCTGCGTCATGAAGTACTTAAGACTTTGGTGATCCGTTCGCAGAATGAAAGGAGTCCCCAATAAATAGTGCTTCCATGAGTCTAAGGCATGTAGAACTGCAAGGAGTTCTTTTTCATATATGCCTAGAGCTTGCTCAATAGGGTCGAGCCTTCGACTCTCATAGCCTATGGCGTGCCCTTCTTGGAGCAAAACAGCCCCAAGGCAATCACCACAAGCATCACATTGGACCTCAAATGGTTTTGAGAGATCCGGTAGTGTAAGCACAGGTTGAGAGATAATCTTTTCTTTAAGCTTTTCGAAAGCATTGTTCTCCTTAGCAGACCATGTATACCTAACACTTTTCTTTGTTAGGTCATGTAATGGTCCCGCAATTTGTGAGAACTTTTCTATGAAGCGTCTATAGTATGCACACATACCTATAAAGCTTCTTAGTTCATGAAGATTCCTTGGTTTAGGCCATCCTTTTATTACCTCTAACTTGGATGGATCCATTTGGATGCCATCTTGAGAGATAATGTGACCTAAATACTGAATCTCTTGCAAGAAAAATTCACTTTTCTTTCGATTAAGATAAAGTTTATTCTCTCTTAAAACTTGAAATATTACCTGGAGGTGTTGCTTGTGTTCCTCCAATGAATTAGAGTAGATGATAATATCATCAAAGAACACTCCAGTGAAAGTTCGATGAGGCCTGAACAGCTTCTCCATCAAGCGGTTGAATGTGGCTGGTGCATTGGTCAATCCAAAAGGCATGACAATGTATTCGTAAAGACCAAATGTAGTACGAAATGCGGTCTTTACAATGTCTTGATCAACTATCCTTATTTGATGATAGCCACTTTTTAGGTCAATCCTACTGAAGTAGGTCGATCCTTGTAGCTTATCAAATAGGTCTTCTACCCGTGGAACGGGAAACCTATTCTTGATAGTGATCCTATTTAGTGCTCTATAGTCGACACACATACGATATGTGCCGTCTTTCTTTTGCACTAATAGCACAGGTGAGCAAAATGGAGATGAGCTAGGCCTAACCATGCCCTTCTCAACTAACTCATGCACTTGCCGCATAATCTCCTCTTGTTGAGCTTGAGAAACTCTATAAGGAGGTTTGTTAGGCGGTGAACTTCTTGGAAGAAGTTCAATTGCATGGTCATCATTACCTCGTTTAGGAGGTAGCTCACAAGGGATGTCGTCAATAAAAACATCTTGAAACCCCTTGAGAAAATTGGATAACTCTACTTCCTTTTGGTTTCTTTTATTTTCTTTTGCTAAAGCATTAGGTTCATTTTGAGAATCTTTAACAAAAATCATGTACACGGAAATAGAGTTCTTTATTGACTTGTTGAAAGCTGGTGTATGTACAATGGGGATGGTGTTACCCATCTCCTTAGCATCTATATACATGTCTTTTTCCCTGAAATTAAAGGAGATTCTCCTTTCAGGAAATTTAACATCGGCAGCCAGGCGGTCAAACCATGGTGCCCCTAGGATTACATCCTCATGCTTGAGAGGAGAGATAAAGAAGTCCTCTTTGTCCACATAGCCTTGGACATGAAGCCTCAATTTCCCGATTAAGGGAGTGACTGAAGCTTCTTGCCCCTTGAAGGCACTGTCTGCGGGTAGGATATCTCCCATCTCGTAGGATTGTATGCCTAGCTTGGTGGCTAACTCCATAGATATGAAATTGTGAGTAGAACCAGGGTCAAAGAGAATAAAAGCATCATGTTCTCTTACCTTTCCCCAAGCATGGCATAGAGGAGATCCTTTGTGGTGAGTTTGGTGAATCTCCTCCTCTTGGATTTCAACCAAAGAAGCTCTAGGAGGATCTTGGCGGTTGTTCTTTTGGGGACAAGCGCGGTACGCATGCCCTTGTTCGCCGCACTTGAAACACCGGTTATCCTTGCGATAACGCTGAAGCTCTTCAGGAGAGAGTTTATTCTTTCCTTTGTAAACTCCCTTCTCTTTAGCTTTGTTGGAATTGCCCTTAGGAGACTTTTGGACATTGTCCTTCCCCTTAGGCTCATTCGAACCCTTGTTTTCCGGGGGCTTATTATTTCTTTTACCCCCCGTTTGGAAATTGATTCGAGAGGCCACCATAGTATGGTGTATTACCGCCGATATGGTACGTGGCCTTTGGGAGTTGACATACTCCGCCATTTCTTCGGTTAAGCCCGCACAAAATTGTTGCTTTTGCTCTCCAAAATCCAACTTTTTGAAGACAGTGGCTTTGAGTTGTAGGTCCCAAAACTTGTCTACATATTTGTGGATGGATTCATTGGGAGAGAGCTTTAAGCTTCGCCATTCGGTGAGTACTTTGTCTTTGGCATCGGTGGCCAAAAACTGCTTCATAATGGAAGCTCTTAAAGCCTTCCATGTTCGTGGAGCTTCACCGTTGGCTCGTAGGCTAGACCACCATTGTCCGGCGGACTTTTGAAAGTGCATAGCTACATGGCGTAGCTTAGAGGACTCCGTGAAGCCCTCATCTCCAAACGCCGCATCGAATTGCTGGATAAAGGCCAAGACTTTGTCCGTAGCACCGAAGGTGCCATCATAGGTAAGGAAAGAGATGCTCTTCCCTCCCTCTTTGAATTTCTTCAGCTTGGACGACCTCTTCCATGCGGCATAGGATTTCCTATGGCCTCTTCTTTTTGATGGTTCAAAAGTTGCACCATCACTTTCTTCAAAAGGTGAAGAATTTGAAGAAGGTGGAGAAGAGGGTGACCTCTTTCTCGCCTTTTTCTTGTCTTGATCTTTGTCGTCTTCACCATAGCTTTCATAAGAGGAAGAGGATGAAGAAGATGGAGAAGTGGGTGTCCTCTTTCTCGCCTTTTTCTTCTCTTGCTTTTTATAATCCCTCTTTGAATTGTGGTGAGGAGAAGAATACGATGGTCTTCTCCGCTTTGGTGGTGATGGAGAGCGTTTAGCCCGCCGTCTTCGTGGAGCCATCTCCGCCGAGGTGGCGGGAGACTCGCTTCTTTCTCGTTCCTTCGGTGGAGGCTCTTGAGTTCTCCTTTGGGAAGGAGATGCATCATCAAGAAGTAAATTCTTGAGCCCTTCATATGGATTCTCTTCTTCTTCCCGAATCGGAGAGAGACCTCTTTTGGTAGTCTCACAAGGAGGCTTCCTAGGTGTTCTCTTGTCATGGTGATGAGCTTGGACAATCCCGTGAGCACGGAGCTGCCGTTGCACTTCACTTTGGAGAGATGGATTGCCCATGGCTTGTTGAAGCCTAGAAACAAGATAGTTAACAAGCATTGAAGCATCATTAGTAGCTTGCTCATGAGAAAAATCAAAGTTATCAACATTAATTTCACTCTCTTTACTATTGTCAGCCATTCTAACAACTTTTAGGTGTAAACGTTTTAGGTATACTTTGGCACTTCAAGCCCTAGTTGCTACTCCTCTTTACCCCTTCAGAAAAAGCACTCAAGCTACTGTACCCGCGGCTCGAATACCATTAATTGCAAGGAATAGAAGAGAGGGTCTTTCGACACCAAGACAACACCGGCTCCTATCAAGCTTCTAATAGCTCAATAGTGGTTAAGCCGTAGGCAAGCCCCGTAGGAATCCACTATTAAGACCATAGCTCTCGACGGTGATGCCCCGTTAACTGCACAAAGGCAGGCGCACTGCAAGGCTGAAAATCCCCTATTCTACTTACTCATAGGCAATTAATAATACCAACCATTTGTAGCTAGCTTGAGGACCTCCCTTCTTGAGCAAGAAAAGAGAAACCTTGAGCTCTGATACCAATGTAACATTTAATGGCCTAATAACTTATGTGTAGCGGAAATTAGCATGAACATAGTGGGCATTTCATTAGAATAGATTCCTAATGAGAATTACAAGAGTGCTTGGGTGGAGAGAGCAACAAAAAACATAACACCTAGTTAGATAGCATCGACAATACTTTCAAAAGAGAGAGAAATTAAGCTATTGACAACAGTTGAGGACCGGATTTGCATGGAGCCGGTCCCCCCTCCAAAAGGCTTTGTATTATGGTTTCTCCCATCAAGAGAGACATTGTACAATACAATTCTTTGTGTTCCTTCAAGACTAGCTAGCGCAATGAAGATGGAAGCTTCATACACCAAGCAAAACACTTAATCAAACACAACTTGAATTATCCCCGTTCTCAGACCCAAGACCTCACACACCTTCGAAGATGGTGAGAGCTAGCAGGGTATGAGAGTAGATTGAGAGGAAGAAGGAGTATCTTACGAGAAAGATGTACATCTCCTCACATAATCACTCATATTAGCATAGCTTAGCTTAGTAATTAGCTTGGTAGAGGAGATGAGCATGCATTGAAGCTTGGCTCTTGGTTGGATTTGCATCCACATGCCAAGAGAGTGTTGATGTAGGCTTCTATCTCACAAGCTTGGAGTAGGTGATGAGCTCTCCATTAAAGCTTGGGAGGAGATAGAGTATTCTTCCTTCACACATGGTCAAGTGTGAGTGTGTGTGTGTCAATGCCCAACAAAAATCAGCCCCCTCTCTCTCTTGGGCGAGCCCTAGCTACTAATTTGGTCTGGCTTTTGCCTCATTGGACCTCCCCCAGTCAAGCCAATAGGTATTACGCAGCATAAGTGATAGCCTTCTGACATGTGTCCCCCTTTCCCCTTTTGTGAGAGCTTTAGGTAATTAAATAATTAAACTAAACTCTCATTGGACCCCTTTGTCTCCTGGCCAATAGAAATCAGGCAAGCCATGGGGCTTTTGAATGCTCATTGGACCCTTTGGGAGACTGCCCAATAGTCTTCTAGGAGACTTAATTCTCATTGGTTTCTTTTATTAAATGTTTTTAAATTAATTAAACTACATTTACTCTAGCTTAATTCTCATTGGTCCACTTCAAGGGTCTTCCAATAGGAATTGGGCACACCTTGTGGGCATCTGGCCTAGGGAGCTGACATGTGTCCCTCATTCCCTTTGTGTAAAGGGAGCCTGTGTGTGTGTGTGTGTGTGGATTTCTCTCTCATCCCCTACCTTTGGGGCTCGCCCCCTTGCATGTAGGGATGTGCAAAGACTTTTAGGGCACACACAAAGAATCCAATTTTCCCTAGGGTTAACCTTTGGACACAACCTTTGAATTTTGGAACCTTAGCATTTTCGAAGTCTTAATGGGCTGAACCTTAGGGTCTTTTTAGCCCATTGTTGCACATGGCTCTTTTGCAGATGGCCCCCCCTTTGGATCCCTATTGTGGCCGGTCTGCTGGCTTAACCAATATTCTAGCTTTTTCTCCCTTGGCACTTCCCCACATTAAATGATCAGTTTAATATGAGAAAATCATTTAGGAGAATTAGATATTGATTATTATGACATTACCTCTCTCTTGAAATCATAGTCGTCCTCGACTATGCTGTAGAGAAGATAAAGCATATTCATGAGTCCTTTTCTTAGCGGGTAGAGGATCCCTATGTTACCCTACGACATCATTCCATAATGGATGACTAGTCCATTTGGCGCTTGAGAGCCTGAGGCTGCCGCAAGCATGTCTGCACATTAGTCCTATCAGTCTTCCATAGTAGAGTGACAAGCTCTACTTGGTGTTTGGGAGACGTCGTCTCCGCAAACTTGATCTAAGCATGCATACTACTTCATTTTTGTGCACAAATAAAGAAAAAGAGAGTCTTATAAGACAAAAATTTTGTTCATTTTTAACATTTTGTACATTTGCTTACTCTTGGGAAGCATTGTAAGCATTGAAAAGGTTTAGGTTATCCTTTAATTGTATGCCTTGCATCCATCTAGCATCTTCGAAAGGATAATTCTTAAACTTAATAAGATATCGTCGGATAGTCTTACCGCCTCTTAATACCTTGTCTTCATGTCGGAGAATGGACTCGGGCTGCAGCACCTCCTCTTGGTCCTCGATCTCCGGTGGGTCTTCAATAGTTGGTTCTTGAGGTCGCTCTCCTTTGTAAGGCTTTAATAGGCTCACATGAAAAGCATTGTGTATGAGCCAATGATTGGGCAACTTAAGTTGATAGGCCATCTCATTGATTGGCCTAAGAATCTGGAAGGGACCAGAGTACCTTTTTGCTAGTTTAGCATAGTACTTTTGGTGGCCCGTAGGATTCTTGCCCGTCGTGTGCCTTAATCGAGCCTTGGGAAACTTTAACAAGACCCAATCGTTTTCTTTAAAGGCTTGGGCTCTTCTGTGCTTGTCAGCAGTAGCCTTTTGCCTTTGCTGTGAGATAGAAATAGCATCCTTAATATTTTGGAAAGATTCTTGTAGGTCTCGGCTATACTCATCTGCAGTGAAGATCTTCCCATGTACCTTAAGTAGCAAGGGACTTTTTGATCTTCCCTCAATTACCTCGAAAGGTGCTTTTCCTGTGGAAGTATGTACAGTGTTATTGTAAGCATACTCTAGTAAGGGTAAGTACTTCTCCCATTGGGATCTTTGATCTACTTCCGTTACATAGGCTTTTAGTAGATCGAGAATGGTTAGGTTAGCTATTTCACTTTGGCCATCAGTTTGTGGATGATAGGCTGAAGAGAAGTTTAGCCTTGTTCCTAAATTCTCAAAGAGACCCCTCCAGAAATTACTGGTCATTCTAGGATCTCTATCCGGCACTATGGACATTGGCAAGCCATGGTACTTGAAAATTTGTGAAATGAAGAGGGTTTCCATTTGATGGGCTTTGATAGTCTTTTGGACAGGTATAAAATGAGCTTGTTTATTGAACCTGTCTACTATCGTCCATATCCCCGTATTCCCATGGATAGACTTAGGCAATCCAAAGATAAAATCCATGGATATGCTCTCCCAAGGTGAATTAGGGATTGGCAAGGGTTGAAGCAATCCAGGTTGCTTCCCTCTATCAAATTTTGTCTTTTGACATACCACACATTTGGAAACATACTCTTGTATGTTCACTTTCATGGTAGGCCAATAGAAATATGTTTCAATTCCCTTTAAGGTACACTGAATCCCTCTATGCCCCGCATATGGGGGAGCATGAGATTCATACATTACTTTCTCACGTAGTGAGTTAGTAACGCATAGTCTATTGCCATAGAGAAGATAACCATCTTGTTAAGTAAATGGTTCTTCTTTCTTCCCTAATGCAAGGGCTGAAATCACATCTCTAAAATCGGAATCAATAGCATACTCATCTATCATTGAAGATAGATCATTGTGAGTTGCTATGGAAACCGCATTCACTCCCGGTCGTCTTGAGAGTGCATCGGCTACTTGATTATGCTTGCCAGCAATGTGAGCAATATGAAAATGAAATTGCGAAAGGAAATTTTCCCACCTCATTTTTTTGTCGGAGAGCTTGGTCTGCGTCATGAAGTACTTAAGACTTTGGTGATCCGTTCGCAGAATGAAAGGAGTCCCCAATAAATAGTGCTTCCATGAGTCTAAGGCATGTAGAACTACAAGGAGTTCTTTTTCATATATGCCTAGAGCTTGCTCAACAGGGTCGAGCCTTGACTACGACGTTGCGCACTACCAATGACTATGGAACAACTGATTGCTCGCTTATGTCAAGGTTTAAACAAACCCTTGAGTAACCGGCTGGAAGCTATGAGATCCACCTCTATTCAAGATGCTCTTCTAAGAGCTAAACCACTTGCAGCTGAAGGAAATCCTCCTGCCAGGAACTATTACAACTACAATAACTTTAGAGGAAGAGAAAGGGGGAATTATAATCAAGGAGGTCAACGGAGGGCAGTGTTAGCTGCTGCAGCCACTATAGAGCAGACTTTCCCGAACATCAGATGCTATGGATGCAATAGAATGGGACACTACAGGAGTCAATGTCTTGAGGGGCAAAATCCTCAAATTTCTACCGGAACCCCTTCTCAGACTCAAATAGGACAAGGAAATAATCAAAGCGGTAGAGGCAATAGAGGACGAGGCAGAGGAAGAGGTAGAGGAGCCAGAGCTTATGTTGCAGTAGGAGAGCCTACCTTGCAGGATGAGGAAGATGAAAGAGCTACTCTTTTTGCCGCCATTGATAACCCTGGAGCTCGGAAACAGTATGCTGTCATCCAAACCACTGCAAACAAAGAAGGTGAAAAAATTGAACTACTTATAGATTGTGGCAGCACACACTCTTTTCTCTCTCCTAAATGTTTAAGGAAACTTAAATTGAACCAATATCCTACCAAGAAATTAGTAGTAGAACTAGCAAATGGGAAAGAGGTTCTATCTCAATTTACAGCTGGGAAAGTTGAGTTTGAACTAGGGGGAACCCTGACTTCATCCTACTTTCGAACTCTTCCAGTAGGAATCTATGATGGTATCCTAGGAATGGATTGACTAATCAAAAATCAAGCTCAAATTCACTATGCTCAAGGGAACTTAACCTTCAAAAATCACTTAGGTGAAGAAACATTAGTACAAGGATTAAACAGGAAGCCTAAGGCTCATTTAGTCAAGGCTAGTCGACTTCTGAAGGGATTACGTAAAGGGCAACAGATCTTTGTAGTAAAACTTAATAAGGCAGATGATTTAAGGGACAACCCAACTCCATAATGGCTTAAACAATTTTTGGATATATCTCTGGAAGATCTTTCAAATTTACCTCCTCCCAGAGATATAGACCACAAAATTGAAACCTTTCCAGGTAGTGAGCGAATTTCAAAAAGACCCTACAAAATGTCCCTCCCTGAAGCTATTGAATTAAAAGAATAGCTTCGTCAGCTTATTGAGCAAGGATTCATAAGACCAAGCATTTCACCTTGGGGAGCACCTGTTCTATTCCAAAAGAAGAAGGACGGATCCTTACGTCTCTACATTGATTATAGGGGGCTTAACCAGGTATCAGTAAAGAATAAGTACCCCATTCCTCGCATCGATGAATTGCTTGATAGGTTACATGGAGCCAAGGTATTCACAAAAATTGATCTCATATCAGGTTACCACCAAATCTGGATTAAGGAGGCAGATATTTATAAAACTGTTTTCAACACTCGGTATGGGCATTATGAATTCATAGTGATGCCCTTTGGTCTTATGAATGCTCCAGCCACTCTTAACCGTCTCATGCAGGATATATTCAGAGAATATCTGGATGATTTTGTGTTGGTGTTTTTCGATGATATCCTGGTATATTCTAAGGATGAAAAAGAGCATGAAGACCGTGTACGTAAAGTACTCCATCTTCTACGCCAACATCAGTTATATGCCAAGATGAGTAAATGTGTGTTCTCCACACCAGAAGTTAGTTATCTTGGTTTTATAATAAACCCTAAAGAAATTTCAGTAGACCCCTCAAAGATTCAAGATATAATAGACTGGCCACAACCCAAAACGGTCAGTGAGATTCGAGGATTTTTGGGCATTACATGATGGTATAGAATCTTCGTCAAAGATTATGCAGTTATTGCCGCACCCTTGATGCAGCTACTTAAAAAGACAGCCAAACTTACATGGGGAAAAGAATAGGAGGATTGTTTCTTCAAATTAAAACAAAATCTCACATCAGTTCCTGTACTCAAACTTCGTGACTTCACTCAAGAGTTTGAAGTAGTAACAGATGCCAGCGGTCTTGCTATAGGAGGAGTTTTAAACCAAGAAGGAAGACGAGTTGCCTTTACTTTGCAAAAATTAAGAATCCACGAGCTGAATTATCCAACTCATGATCTGGAGCTTCTAGCTGTCTTCCATGCTCTAAAACTCTGAGGCACTATCTTCTAGGAGGAAAGTTCCAATTGATCACCGATCATCAGAGTTTAAAATGGATTTTCTCACAAGCAACACTCAACATGAGGCAGAGAAGATGGATAGAACTCTTACAGGAATATGACTTTGAGATAAAATATAAACCAGGGAAAGAGAATGTGGTTGCTGACGCTCTTAGCCGTAAGGTTTTTCTTGGGGCTATTTCCACAGTTGACAATCCAATCCTCAAAAAGGTTAAGGAAGCTTCCATGGAAGATAAGGATTATCAAAAACTTCTACAGGTTATCAATCAACAGGACCTAAAAGAGAAAGAGAAAGACAGAATCAAGGATTATTCACTTGAGGAGGGGCTTCTCTACTATAAGTATCGGCTTTACATTCCTAAAAATCTAACATTAAAGGAGTTAATCCTTTATGAAGGACATAACACTCCAGTTACCGGCCATCCTGGCTATGCAAAGACCCTTAATGCCATAAGGAAAAGCTATTTCTGGCCAGGAACAAAGGGAGATATACTCCGTTACATCAGGCAATGTCTTTCCTGTCAAAGGATTAAGGCTGAACGAATAATGATGCCAGGAAAACTTCAACCTCTGGACATTCCTCAAATGAAGTGGGAACTCATTAGTATGGACTTTGTAACAGGTCTTCCCACTGTTCAAGGGGGTTACGACTCCATTATGGTGGTAGTAGATATGTTGACTAAAGTCTCCCACTTGATGCCTGTAAAAACAACTTACACTGCATCAGACATAAGCCGTCTCTTTATCAAAGAGATCTTCAGATTACATGGGCTTCCTAAGAGAATAGTCAGTGACAGAGATGCAAAATTCACTTCAAAATTTTGGAAAGCTTTGTTTGAATCCTTAGGTACTCAGCTATGTTTCAGTACATCCTATCACCCCCAGACAGAAAGAGTGAACTAGGTTATTGAAGACATCCTTAGAGCCTATTGTGGTAGGGAACCCCGGAAATGGATCCAATTTCTTCCTCTGGTGGAATTCGCCTATAACTCTTCCTTTCATCAAAGCATTGGGATGTCACCATTCAATGCTCTTTATGGGCATGAGTGTATATCACCCCAAAATTTTTCTGACCCTACTACAAGAGTAGAAGCTTCAAAGCAAATGTTGGAGGAGATGGATGCCCAAACCAAAGCCATAAGGCAAGACATTCAGGCAGCCAAGGATCACCAAAAATAGTATACTGATAAAAAATGGTCTGATCAGGTTTTCAAACAAGGAGATAAAGTATTCCTAAGGGTTCGGCCAAAAAGAAGCACTCTATCCTTGGGAAAATACAAAAAACTAAGTCACAGATATTGTGGACCGTATGAAGTGATTAAAGTAATCAGTGATCAAGCTTATAAAATAAAATTGCCTGAGCACCTCAAGGTCCATAATGTATTCCATATCAGTCTTCTAAAACCTTACATCCCAAATCCAAATCATACTCTAGATGACGAACAAATTGTGATGCAGAAGCAAGGAATTCTTGAACCCCAACCAGATTGTATTCTCAACACTAGGGAAAGGAGTCTGAGAAACAGGGTTATCAGAGAATATTTGGTCAAATGGAAGGACTACCCTACCGAGGCGCCACCTGGGAGGATGAAGTGTCCCTTCACAAGGATTTTCCCAATTTCGGTTGAGATGAGGACATCTCAAATCCTTAAGTTGGGGTGATTGTAAGGTTTCCAATTTCCGAAACCTTAAAAATTGTACAAAGTTTGCAAAACTTAATAAAAAACACTATTGAAGGATTCCTCAAGGTCCATAATGTATTCCATATCAGTCTTCTAAAACCTTACATCCCAAATCCAAATCATACTCTAGATGATGAACAAATTGTGATGCAGAAGCAAGGAATTCTTGAACTCCAACCAGATTGTATTCTCAACACTAGGGAAAGGAGTCTAAGAAACAGGGTTATCAGAGAATATTTGGTCAAATGGAAGGACTACCCTACCGAGGACGCCACCTGGGAGGATGAAGTGTCCCTTCACAAGGATTTTCCCAATTTCGGTTGAGATGAGGACATCTCAAATCCTTAAGTTGGGGTGATTGTAAGGTTTCCAATTTCCGAAACCTTAAAAATTGTACAAAGTTTGAAAAACTTAATAAAAAACACTATTGAAGGATTCCAAACACTATTAATTTTGGTATTTTTGGAATCATAAGCAGAGCTTTACTATGTTTAGAAATTTTCAGAATCTGAATCTGAAAATTTCAGAATCTGAATCTGATAAAAACTGGAATAGTTACGAGTCCTGGAAAATTACAATAGAAATTCAAGTAGTAACAAAAATTGGATGGTTCTAGTATTAATCATTAGCAAAGACTCTTTACACTAAGGTTCTATAATTAGCTAGAAAATTCCAATTTTCATCATTAAAGATCTACAAAAATCAACCAAGTAAATTCTGGAAGGTATGGGGGGAGTGTGGAAGCTGGGGAAACTTTCCAAACACAATGATAGCTGAAAATGGCACAAATTGCAAGCTGGGGGGCTGCTTGGACTGTGGGAAAACTGCCAAAAACTGCCAGGTGCTCAGAAAAAGCTATAAAAGGGTTCCTTCTCTTCATAATTCGACAGACTCGGAGCCTTGATACTTTCTCTCTCATCTAGGGAGAACACTACGCAGAAATCATTAGAGTTTAATCTCTAATTGATTAATCCTAATGGTAATTAGCCTAATCCTTCTTAATTAGCAAGGTTAGATTAAGATATTTGTTAATAAATCAAAGATTAGGCCTATGTATACTTATAAAAACTCTCTTAATTAATAAATCTCTGCTGATTATTATAATTAAGTTTAGCAATATTAAACTAATTAATTATCCTATCATATTAGGGCTGAAATTAGCCAAATTAACCATGAATTTAAGCAAAATATATGAATTAAGGTTATATTGAGTTGAAGTAATTATTAGAGATGCATTAGATAGTTATTAATCTAGGAAAATTATCCTATAATTTTATGAGTAGTTTTCCTAATTAATTTAGCAGAAATACTCTGTTTTTTGAGTAATTTAAATAAGGGAGATTAGTAAATGGATTTCAAATGTTGTGATATATTTATTAGAAGTTAATTAGGTGTTGAAAAACCCGTGATAATTAGGAGAAGCTCAAAAAATTAATCTAGCTAATTAATTTAGCAGAAATACTCTGTTTTTTGAGTAATTTAAATAGGGGAAATTAGTAAATGGATTTCAAATGTTGTGATATATTTATCAATGGTTAATTAGGTGTTCAAGAACCCGTGATAATTAGGAGAAGCTCAGAAAATAAATCATCCTTCAAAAATGCTCTAAGAATAATAAGCGACAGATCAATGTGGTTGAAGGTGATGAAGATGGTGAAGCACCAATGCTTCTCATAGAAAGTGATGTCCTATAGTTTTCAGTTTGTCTTTATGTTTCCTTTATGTCAGTCATTTGTCAATAAAATGTACGGGCTATAGACACTGCGATAAAAATAAAAATACCACCCTTTGTTGTTTGGTCGAGTTTTGGTTTGTCTCACACTGATAGATGTTTGAGGGAAGTGCACACACGCACACCTATGTTATTGTCAAGAGGGGGGGGGGGGGGGGGTTGTTGAGTATGCAAGCCTTAGTGATCAATTGTCATTTGCCTGTGGGAACACCTCTTATAGCATGCAGGTAAGAGTCAATCCAAGTTTAGTGTGCATGGCAAGTTTGTGGGCATATATATGTAATAAAATTTAAATCAAGTTAAGCATAGCGTGGGTTTTTCCATTCTTGCTGTATCGACTTCTCTCTGCTCTTGTGTTCTCTGCATAACCAGCTACTCGCCATGTCTATAAGCCATCACCCACCCTAGCTCCGCCCCCTATCACTCATTTCACCAATATTTCAAGCTATGATGGTGATACACACCCTACTTCTATACAAATTTTTGTTGTAAGCTTCAGCTCCTCTAAGACACATCACAACTCTTCTATCTGGTATCTAGACACTGGAGCTACACATCACATGACATATCATTTTGATTGGCTTGCACACTACACTCCTCTTCAATACCCACTTGAATTCATCATGGGGGATAACAACTTCAACATGCTCGAGGATATGGCATTGTTTCCATTACCCTACCCAATGGAACTATAGCTCACTTAGACAAGGTATACTATGTACCTGCTCTAAAGCAGGATCTCGTCACCGTAGGAGAGCTCACCTCCAAGGGCATTACAGTTTCTTTCATGCATGATAAGTGCATCCTGCAAACACTTGACACAAATCACAAGCCTTTCTCTATATCTTGTCCCAAGGAAGGACCCTTGTATCCTCTCGGCTCCAGCAATGTCCAAGCCAAAGCACTTTCATTAGTCATCAATTCTCCTAAGAAAGAGCTTGTACTTTGCAAAGTGCTAAAATAGTGTGTCACCACTTTAAAGTAATTTAATAGGGTGAGAACCTTGAAGATTTCAAACCACCTGAAGATGATTGAAAGTGGTTTGATGACCCTTTTCAATCACCTTTAGGTGGTTTTAAGTGCTTCAGGTTGTTTGAAATCTGCGAAGTGCTTAGGTGAGAACCTATGTAAGCACATAGGAAGATTTCAAACCACCTGAAGGTTATTGAAAGTGGTAATCAAACCACTTGAACATGGTTTGATGAACTTTTTCAATCACCCTAAGGTAGTTTAAAGTGCTTCAAGTGGTTTCAAGTAGTTCAAAGCTACTTTCAAACATGCAAAACCACTTCTAAGTGGTAAAGGTTCCTCTTGAGTGCTTTTATAAAGCCAAGATTTGGGTGTTCTCCAACTGAAGGTGATTGAAAGTGGTAAACAAACCACTTGAAAGTGGTTAGATGACCACTTTTAATCACCTATAGGTGGTTTAAAGTGCTTAGGTAAGAACCTATGTAAGCACTTGGAAGATTTCAAACCACCTGAAGGTGATTGAAAGTGGTAAACAAACCACTTGGTGATGACCTTTTTCAATCACCTATAGGTGGTTTAAAGTGCTTCAGGTGGTTTCAAGAAGTTTAAAGCCCCTTTCAAACATGCAAAACAGCTTCTAAGTGGTAAATGTTCCTCTTATGTGCTTTCACAAACACGAGAGTGGGTGTTATAACTTGTGGGTGATGGTACCAACCATTTTGGTTATTTGTTCTCACATTATGATAAGTGCATGATAAGTGCATCCTGCAAGATAAGTGCATCCTGCAAACACTTGACACAAATCACAGGCCTTTCTCTATATCTTGCCCCAAGGAAGGACCCTTATATCCTCTCGGCTCCAGCAAAGTCCAAGCCAAAGCACTTTCATCAGTCATCAATTCTCCTAAGAAAGAGCTCGTACTTTGCAAAGTGCTAAAATAGTTTGTCACCACTTTAAAGTATTTTAATAGGGTGCGAACCTTGAAGACTTCAAACCACCTGAAGATGACTGAAAGTGGTTTGATGACCCTTTTCAATCACCTTTAGGTGGTTTTAAGTGCTTCAGGTTGTTTGAAATTGTAAGGTTTCCAGTTTCCGAAACCTTAAAAATTGTACAAAGTTTGCAAAACTTAATAAAAAACACTATTAAAGTATTCCAAACACTATTAATTTTGTTATTTTTGGAATCATAAGCAGAGCTTTACTATGTTTATAAATTTCCAGAATCTTAATCTGATAAAAACTAGAACAATTACGGGTCCTGGAAAATGACAATAGAAATTCAATTAGTAACAAAAATTGGATGGTTCTAGTATTAATCATTAGCAAAGACTCTTTACACTAAGGTTCTATAATTAGCTAGAAAATTCCAATTTTCATCATTAAAGATCTGCAAAAATCAACCAAGTAAATTCTGGAAGGTATGGGGGGAGTGTGGAACACAATGATAGCTGAAAATGGTGCAAATTGCAAGCTGGGGGGCTGCTTGGACTGTGGGAAAACTGCCAAAAACTGCCAGGGGCTCAGAAAAAGCTATAAAAGGGTTCCTTCTCTTCATAATTCGATAGACTCGGAGCCTTGATACTTTCTCTCTCATCTAGGGAGAACACTACGCAAAAATCATTAGAGTTTAATCTCTAATTGATTAACCCTAACGGTAATTAGCCTAATCCTTCTTAATTAGCAAGGTTAGATTAAGATATTTGTTAATAAATCAAAGATTAGACCTATGTATACTTAGAAAACCTCACTTAATTAATAAATCTCTACTGATTATTATAATTAAGCTTAGTAATATTAACCTAATTAATTATCCTATCATATTAGGACTAAAATTAGCCAAATTAACCATGAATTAAAGGAAAATATATTAATTAAGGTTAGATTAAGTTGAAGTAATTATTAGAGATGCATTAGACAATTATTCATCTAAGAAAATTATCCTATAATTTTCTTAGTATTTTTCCTTATTAATTAAGGAGAAATACTCTGGTTTTTGAGTAATTTAAAGAGGGGAAATTAGTAAATGGATTTCAAATGTTGTGATGTATTTATCAGTAGTGAATTAGGTGTTCAAAAATTCGTGATAATTAGGAGAATCTCAAAAAATTAATCTAGCTAATTAATTTAGCAGAAATACTCTGTTTTTTAAGTAAATTAAATAGGGAAAATTAGTAAATGGATTTCAAATGGTGCGATATATTTATGAGTGGTTGACTAGGTGTTCAAAAACCCGTGATAACTAGGAGAAGCTCAGAAAATTAATATAGCTTATTAATTTAGGAGATATACTCTATTTTTTGAGTAATTTAAATAGGGGAAATTATTAAATAGAGTTCAAATGTTGTGATATATATTTAAGTGTTTAATTAGGTGATTAATAACCCGTGATAATTAGGAGAAGCTCAAAAAATTAATCTACCTAATTAATTTAGTAGAAATACTCTGTTTTTTGAGTAATTTAAATAGGTAAAATTAGTAAATGGATTTCAAATGTTGTGATATATTTATCAGTGTTTACTTAAGTGTTCAAAAACCCGTGATAATTAGGAGAAGCTCAGAAAATAAATCTAGCTACTTACTAACGCAGAATTACTCTATTGTTTGAGTAATTTAAATAGTGGAAATTAGTAAATTGAATTCAAATGCTGTGATATATGTATCAGGGGTTGATTAGGTATTAAGAAACCCGTGATAATTATTGAAAGTTCAGATAATTAATCTAGCTAATTATTTTAGTAGAAAAACTCTGCTTTTTAGATAAATTAAATAGGGGAAATAACGGATAGATTTAAATTGAATTGAGATATTTACCAGAGGTTTATTAGACCTCACAAAACTCGTGGTAATTATTCTACCAATAGAAAATTAGTTTTACTATATATCCCAATAAAATTACTCTAATTTTTGGGAAAAATAAAAAGGGAAATATAGTAAAGTAAACGGAAAACCTTTGATATCAATCCCAGAGAAGGAATATACCTTGAAGAATCTATGATAATTATCATAACCTTAGATAAGTAGTTTAGGTACGCATTTTGGTCAAAAGTAACCGATTTTTGGTATGTAATGGACAAGAAAAATTAGGAAATAAATTTATCTAATTGCCAAATAATTAACCGAGGTCCAAAATCCTTATTGAAGGATGGGAAAAAAATTACTTATAGCATAATTAAGTTATGGGATGAGTAACCTATCAAATCGCGAATTAAAGATCCCTATCTATTCCAAAAATCCTTATTTTTGGGTAAACAAGGAAAATAAAGGTTATTCGATTAATCTTCTATTGGATTAAGTCTTTTTATAAGGCTGCCAAAATGGCTCCCAAGAGAACCAGGGGGAATCGTTTGACTGAAGAAGAAGATGTTAGTAACAAGCGCAACAAAGCAAGTAATGACCATGAAGGAGGGCCTAGCCATAGGCCAATAGAGGAGAGTCTACGGGGACCTGCCCCACAGTACATGGACGATCAGTCCCAGGTGGATTTCTATTATGTCATTAATAGCTTTTAGAGTTTATTTTAAGTTAAGCATGGCATACGTAAGGTTAGGAAGGAAAAAAAAAAACTGGCTGTAAATGGAAGGTAACTTCCACGAAACTCACGAGCAATGATTGTAACTAGGAAAGGAATGATTGGGTTATGACTGATTGACCTAGGAAAGAAATGTTTGACCATCCTTAAGACAGCTTGTCTCAAGACACCTCTGATTCCTTGGAAATATTTTACTCCAAGTAATGAGTAATGATGGAGATACCATCATGGAGGATTCGGTTACCTCGGCACGTGTGGAGTCTTTACCCCGTGCTTGTTTATGTTTATGGATAGTACTTTTAAGTTTATCCTAGAGGAACCGCCCGGTTGTATGGGCAACTGGTTTGGACGTATGGGCGCCCGGACTTTGGGTGAAGACTTTTTCCACCCCGGTTATATAAATAAGGAATGGGTACAGTTTTTCACCCCTGTATAGGTGGTCTTGAGACAAGTTTTCACTAGTCAGTGATACTTTAAAATGACAGTACCTTGTCTTAAGTTTAAAGATGTCTGTTTTCTGAAAGAATGTCTTCAATATTGTTTTCAAAGGTTGTCTTAAGGAAATGCAGTTTGAAAAGTTAAAAAGGAATCATTGTTTTAATTGTGGAAAGAATGTGGTAGTAATTAAACAACAATAGAATCATGTGTGAGTGCGGAGTGGTAAGTGGGGATTGACTAAGGTTGTCAATCATGGACGGGTGGACCTGATTAGTTAGGTAACTATCCATTCCCGCTCACTAAAACATTTAGAAACTTCTTCCACTTGGACGAGGAATCCACCAGTGGCTGTGCCCTCACATATGCTAGAGGGAAAAAAGCGTTGTCTAAGGAAACCTTAATCTAAAGGATGAAGATTTAGGGCCGGAATTTTTTTATTATATAGGGTCCCGTTTCTACTGCGAGACAGAACTATGTGCGCTCCTTTCCGCACTGTCGAAGCAAGGGACTTGCCGTTACACCGTGTGCGAGCCATAGACGGCTCCAAGCACACAACTAGCTTAACTAGTAAGCTCAAAAGAGAGCAATGGTGTGTCACTCACCGTTCTATGCTCCTGACGTGGAGGATTTCTCGCCGCGAAGAAGAAGGAGACGCCGCTACGTCGCGCTCAACCGCTTCACCGCCGTCGTGCCGCCGCAATGCTCGATCGCACTCTCTCTCTCTATCTCTCTCTCTCTCTCTCTCTCTCTCTCACACACACACACACACACACACACACACACACACACACACACACACACATATACACACACACAAGGAGGTGAAGAAGAAGAAGAAGAAGAAGAAGATGGAGATGGAGATGGAGATGGAGATGGAGCAAGAGCACTCTTCTATTGCACAAATGAGAGAATGAGTGAATTTTAGGTTTAGTTGGCTTTTATATGAGCTCACCCCATTCACACTTGGGCGCCCATGCTTACCCAACTAATCCCTTGAATGTCCCAGTTAGAGTGTGCCTCTCATCGGCGATCACTCTTACCCTTTTCCTATTGGTCCGACAAGCCTGGTACCTGACTCTACCAAATACATAATACACGTCCGTCGTAGGTGATGGGGTGTCCGTGAGCCGTGAGGGTTAACATGCCCCCCTTCCTAATGTAGATTCCGTCCTCGGAAGCTATTGATTTGAAGCTCGTTCGTCGAGGTGGAAGAGCATTTGAGATGAATGTCCTTAGCCTTCTTCAGTCACTGCAAAATCAAACAACATTGGCACAGTAATTGCATTCTCATAAGTGATTAAAAAGCATATGCAGTTTTAGGTAGACAAATTGATTGGTAAAAGAATTTCAAACAATTTGTCAGCAATGAACATTAAATTGCAATGTAATCAAATGCATAAACAGATGTAAAGGTAAAAAATTAAACAAGTTTGGGGTCGCTAATTTGACGGTCGAAAGGCACTAGAGATCGAATATTAATACCATGGGTAAGCTTCTTAATTTTCTGTGGTCAATTAAGTTGTTTAATCGCGAGAGCCAAGTATTCATGTTCGAGGGCTGACTAGAGGCTATATCTAGAAGACCTTGTAGTTAAGCTACCATAAAAGGAATTTCTCATGAAATCATCGCCTGACTGATTACTTTTTCTTTGACCCCCCAAAGTCTTTTCACAGTGATTCAATTTGATGTGTGTGCTTATTTTGTATGCCTTGGGTTTTTTACTTTTCAAGGAAAAGCACCCATACTGGGAACCTCTAGGGCTCTAGTACCATAGGCAATACATGTGAGTGAAGTACCAAATCAAGATGAGATTTCTCTTCCAGCTTAAGATTTTACAGTGTGGCACTTTGATTATTTGTTTGTTCATTTTCAGCATTTTAATTTTGTAACTTTGGGGGGTCATATAGCACTGATACACCTCCCCAGGCTCATCACACTAGTTAACTCCCTTTATAATACTTAAGCTAAAGGTCAATAGGGTCAAGCCCACTAGAAAACCCTAGTATATTTCACACAATGCTGCCTAAATCGGATTAAGAACCTATGTAACCATTGATTATTAGGAAGGCATTCCCCATGGTATTAAGAGAAGATTTCTAACACCTAAGTTGGTCAAACTAGTTTATCGGACTGCTTGATTTTTAAACCTAGACAAGTGATTATGACAAAAAATTACATTGAATTAAATGTTTGATACTAAGCAAATGCGGTGAATATTAGGCTACCAATCACAATTAAAGCAGACAATCATAGATGCAAAAAAGATAAGGGGCAATGCTAATGGACAAGAAACACCTGTTTGTGTCGATGGTCGTGCTTGATTTGAAGAGTGAGTCGAGATAAAGATTCCATGAAGGTCCAAATCCTACCAATAGCAACACGCTCCTGTACACACTAGGAAACAAAAGGAATACCTCCAGGAGGCACATTAGTGGAAAAAGGTACCAACACTTATTGAACACAACAAAAAACATAAGGAACCCTAACCTAATTATTTACACTCCTCCTAGAGAGTCAATGGAATAGGATATTGTAGAGGTTGGGGGGAAACCCTAAGGCTAAACCCCTATCCTCGTCGTCGAGATAAACAAAGTCATCATCCATGAGACCATATGTGCCATCCGTGTAGTCGTGTAAATTTTCTTCTTCATCATAGGTGCCCATGTTTACTAACAAGGTCACTAGACGCCTATAGTCATCTTGGTCAAAAGGGTAGGCTTGTGCAATGGGAGAAACGCTCTCTACTAAGTATGGATCAGACGTGGTCAAGAGACGTATCAACCATTCTAACTCCTCAAAATTCCTCTCACATGCTAGCGTACCTATCAAATCCCATTCACATGCAAGCACTGGAAAGACCATGTGAAATATTTGTGAAAAGTAACGAGGGTACCTCTCACCCAAGGCAGGAGTGGACGACTCTAGCGTACTAGCCATATCTATACACGCAAATAGATGATGGTTAGAGTGCAAATATTACAAGGGTCGTGTTCTTGTGCATAATTTGTTTTTATGATTTGTGTTATGGCTCTTGCTCTTTTACTTTTTTATCTTGTTTTTGTGAGTATAAGGCTTTATATATACATTCCCTAAGATCAGAGATTAAGAGGTCAGGGAGAAAGGTTGAGAGGGAAGCAAGTGAATGATGGATGTCCACAAACACTCCCCCCTTCCTTGGGTAGATCATACCGTTTGAAATGATGTCGTCACCCTTTGAAACCAATTGTTCCAGTTGGTAATAGGTGAGGTTTTTTGCCATTAGTTTTCTATTACCCTAGGTGCCTCGTGGTAAGGTACTCTCCCAGGATCGAACTTGAAGTGGTTCATCACGTGATTCTTGAACACTGGGAGGTGTGGATTCTTTTGTAGCTTCATGGAGGTCCACTACTATAGATGGAGGCTGTGTAGAAGCTTTTACCTCTATGGATGTATTACATGAGGAGCTAGAAGCTTCATGGAACTTCCCCCTTCCTGAGCTAGGTGGAATAAATTGGTTTTGCCTTGGAGCCCAAACTAGCTCTGGACTAGGTGTGTAGCATTCTGTGATCTTTCCCTTCCCACGGTCTGCCATTGGCTTTAGCGTTACACTGTTTGACTCATATGGGTTTGTTGTCGATAGGGAAGGACACATTTTACGTTTAGGTACCCAAATTTGCTCATTTCCATCATAGTAGCCTTGGGCTTCTAATAGTTGTTTTGGAATCCATCGTGATTTGGTTTTGACTCTCCTAGGGCGCGCTCTTGGTTTTCCCGGGAAATTTTTTCTTGGAATGGATGGGGGGGTTGAGGTAGTTGGAAGTAAGGCCTTGGGGACCCATTGATATGTACTCTTAGGTCGTGCAGGTTGAGTACTTGCAATATTACTACTTGCTGCAACTACAAGTGTTGAAGTGCTAGATTCATGGGTAGCCGGCAAAGACGAGTTAACCACCTTGGCTTGTGAATGTTGGCTATCCTTCAACTTTGCTAGAGTTTGCAACGTAGGTGACTTTGCTTGAATGATAGGGGTAAGAGTCGGTGGTCGCATCATGACACTACCAGTATCCCAATCAATAGTGCATTTGGTTTCCAACATCCACGTGCGTCCCAGGTTTACATTGCCTTCCATAGCTCCCGCGGGCATGACTAGAAACCTCTGCACTATGCTTCCATTGTCATAGACAACAGGGGTCTGAAGGACTCCAAGAATAGCAATTTTCTTTTTATTAATGCCCTTGACTTGCATCGTACTCGGGGATAGGGTCGGTTTCCCTAATTGACACCAAACTCCATAGGATAACAAATTGTGTTTAGCTCCCGTATCTAATAAGGCATTGTATAGTACTTTCCCATAGGGTCTATTTAGCTCAATTGGGTATCGTAGGGGTGGCTCAGATTCTAATGAGTCGTCATCTGTGTCCTCGAAAAATTCTTGCGTGATTCCCAGATTAGCATCTCGTTGGCGTCTAAGACGTTGTTGTCGTTCTCGAGCCTCAACTCTTGCTTGGATTTTTTTAAGCTCTGCTTGTTCCTTGGCAGCCTTCTTTTGATGGATGGCTGCAACTCTTCCTGGCTTAGAGGATCATAATATCTTTTGAATTTACTCCCATTAAGGAATCCAATGGTTTCAACTCCATCTAGAGTCTCCACACGAATGGTACCTTGCGGGGTAATTTCACACACTCGATATGGTCCCTTACCAGCGTATTTCAATTTCTTCTTTTCATCACGTACCCCGTACATAAGAACTTTATCACCAACCTTGATGTCTTTATCCTTTAAATGGCTATCAAACCACTTCTTTCTCCTATCCTTCTCCACTAGAGCATTTCGCACAGCTAATTGCCTTTCTTCATCTAGCCTTTCCAGGATATATAATCGCTCCACTAAGGGGTTACCATCCCAACCTTCTTGAGAAGCTACTCGAAGACTAGGAATGACAAACTCCCATGGCATAACTGCTTCTTGGCCATACACCATATTAAGCGGTGTGCAATTAATAGCAACTTTATACGCAGTACGATAAGCCCATAAAGCTGATGTAATCTTTAGGTCCCAATCAGTGCGATGAGCCTCGACTGTCTTTGTCAAAATGGAGATGAGAGTTTTGTTGGTACTCTCAGCTTGGCCATTTTCTTGGGGATAATAGGGTGTAGACTTGTGGTGAGATATCATGAAGTTTGATGTGAGTTCTTTTATTACTTCATTTATAAAATGAGTTCCATTGTCACTCACAAGTTCAAAGGGGCATCCAAAACGTGTGATAATGTTCTCAAAGAGGAACTTAGCTGTTGTTTTTGCATCCGCCTTTCGTGTTGCTGTTGCTTCAGCCCATTTGGTTACATAGTCGGTAGCGACAATGATATATCGTGATTGCGTGTTACGTGCAACCGGACTAATCGGTCCTACAAAGTCTAAGCCCCACTTTTCAAATGGTTGGGTTACCTTGATGGGATGTAGAGGCATCTTATCCCTTCTTTGTGGCTTGTTGAAGCGTTGGCATTCATCACATCCCTTTGCAAAAAGTGATGCATCCTTAAATAGAGTGGGCCACCAATAGCCTGACTATAAGATCTTTCAGGCAGTCAACTTTCCTGAAAAGTGACCACCAGCTACGCCCATGTGTGCCTCTTGTAGAATATATAAATACTCATCCTCGCGGGCACAGCATCTAAGAACATCATCTTTTCCTCTCTTATAGAGAGTTCCAGCCAGTAAGCAATAGGGTTCGCATTCCTTGATTAATTTTCGAGCTATATCTTTTCGCAGTTCTTTGGGTGGAAAACCATTAACTAAGAAGTTAACAATCTTTTCACTCCATTCAGGCATTGTCTCAACAATGAACAAAGGAGTATCAGGCAATTCATCATCAACCCCCGTAGGAGCTTCTCCATTAGGGATACGAGATAAATGATCCGCCATGACATGTTTCCTCCCAGGCCTCACAAGAATGGTGAAGTCAAACTCAAGAAGAATTAACAACCATCGTGTAATTCGACCTGTGGAACACGACTTGTTTACCAAAAATAGCAATGCATGATGATCAACATAAAACACAAACTTGGTAGCAAGAAGGTAATAGCGAGATTTCTTTACTGCGTAAATCATAGCTAGACCTTCGCGCTCTGTAGTAGTGTAGTTCATCTCGGCATCATTTAATTGGCGACTTGCAAAGCTAATAGGGTAGTCCAATTTATGTTCTCCTGGTTGAGTTAGAACACACCCAATAGCAAAATTTGATGCATCAATATGCACATGAAAAGGTACATTCCAATCAGGTGTTCGCAGGATTGGAGCACTTGTTAGGGCCTTCTTTAATAACTCATAAGATTGATGACATTCTTCCGTCTAGTGAAACTCAATAAGAAGCTTGTACAATGGACGCGCTATCTCGGCAAAGTTTAAAATAAACCTTCGATAATAACCAACATGGCCCATAAATCTTTGAGCTCCTTTATAGTTAGTAGGTGGTGGTAAATCGGCAATGGCTTTAATCTTACTCTCATCTGTGGATATCCCGTTCTTGGACACTATATGCCCTAGAATGACTCCATGCTTAACCCAAAATTGGCATTTGAAAGGGTTCAATGAGATGCGATAAAATCTGCACCTTTCAAATATTTTTCGTAGATATAACAAATGCTTCTCCCAAGAAGAATAAACACAAAGGTCATCTAGGAAAGCTTCACAAAACTCCCTTAGAAATTCTTTAAACGCAGTGTTTATTAATCGTTGGAATGTAGCAAGGGCATTCGTTAAGCCAAAAGCCATAACACAAAATGCAAACACTCCAAACTCTATGATAAAAGCAGTTTTAGCTGGGTCCTCTAATGCAATTGTGATTTGATTGTAGCCAGAGTACCCATCTAAAAAGCTATAAGCTTCCTTGCCCGCAACTCTTTCAAGCACATGTTCTGAATATGGCAAGGGATAATGATCTCTCCTAGTAGCTGCATTAACTTTCTTGAGGTCCACGCACACTCTTAGTTTCCCATTCTTTTTTGGCACAATGACTATTGGAGAAACCCATTCTGAGTGCTCAATAGGGTATATGAATCCACATTGGATAAGTTTTTCAATCTCCTCTTGTACAATTTTGGCATACTTAGGATTCATTGGATAGGGTCGTTGCTGGATGGGTTTAGCAGTGTTGATCATGGGAATTGTATGTTGCACCACAGAAGGTGGAACGCCCTTCATGTCATGATATGTCCAAGCAAATATATCCTTGTATTCCTTGAGGAGCTCCTTAAGTACAGCCTCTTCAGTTTCGGTAAAGTCTTGAGCAATAAAGACTGGTTAAGACTCCTCACCTGGTTCTGCTAATTCTATCTCTTTAACTACTGCTGGACCATCATAGACTCCACTGCTTTCATTAGTAGGTATTCATTGGGCCTTGGCATACACAACCTTTCGCTCCCCCGTGGTATAAGATTTAAAATGTTCAGGAGCCGTATGTAAGTCAGCAGGCTCTTATCCTGACGGAGACCTTTCTTTTAGTTCTGCCTCCTTTTGTTGTTGTGCTAACTCTCGGTTTTGACGTCTTCTTATAGTTCGACTCAATTTCGGCTCTGTAACCTCCAATTGAGCGAGGTCAATGGGTCGCGGGTTGCACCACATGACACTCTGGAGATGTTCACCCCAATTGTCTACTAGCTTTCGATGAGCATCACATGCCCCTAGATAGCTAAGCCATTCTGCAGTGGATCTTTCCTTGTTTATCCTAGCTCTCACATTTTCTCGATATCGTCGTCTCTTATATGACCTTTGTTTCTTGTTAAGGTTTTGATTTTGGTAAATGTTTGAACTCGACTCGCTTGATAGGTCTTCGCTTGTATCTTCTTCACTCTCATATAAATTACCATAGATGGTTGTACTAGACCTTGAGTGTTCAGTTTCTACACTTGTCTCACTCGATGTTTCCTCAGGTTCTGAATCCATTTCTTCCTGAGATCCCGTTTTCGATGTGTATTGGCCTGAAGCCTTTGAGGAATCATCGGTTTCACTCTCAGGTAGGTGTGCCTCTTTCTTATCATCGGATGTTACATGCGCTACACCTAACATGTTTACTGGTGCAATGTGTGGTATCTCTTCCCCATCTGGTGTTACCCAGGTTGTTCCTCTAGCTCCCCATGTATCTATAGTTGCCGCTAGGTGTACCCAATCGACATTGTCTGACTCATTCATTCCGGGTAGGATATCCATATAAGGAGAGCTCTCCCCAATATCCGTGTCTTCGTTACATATGTAACAATACTGTAATGGAGCTGAGTGAATTGTTGTGTCTGATCGATTATCAATGATGAATTTATTTCCTAGAGGATGCGTTCGACCACTTTAAAGATCAACTCGAATGACAGAGTCTTGGAACTGTAAGTAGACGTGGTTTTTGGACCAGCCATGCACCATTTTTGCTTCCCTCATGAATGGACGCCCTAAGATCATCTCAAATGACATAGGATGCTTGGAAAAATCCATAACAATGAAAGTTTGCCTTACCTTGTGTCCCAAGACCTTGATTCTGAGATTCTGACTCCCGCACCACCGTCAAGGACTCCCTTTACACTTAATCCTTTAGTAGTGATTGGCAAAGTAGCATTAGATTCATCACCTTCAAAGTATTGCCCCAACTTGTTAACGGGTACTTCAATTACAGATTCATGTCCCGCTAGGTCAGATGGTGGTGCTAAATGTTCCTCATCATTCATTACCGAGTCAGGTTTGTTCATATGTGCAAACTGTGGTAATCCGGACTGTAATTCTCCATTGAGGAAGGCTTGAAGAGCTGAGACTAGCTCAGGGTCTTTATTTAGTTTGGACATGATGGTGGTTCTAACTTCTGAAGACATGAAATCCATCAATTTGGCAACATTTAATGGCATCTTGTGGGATGTAGGACCCTGACAAGAGAATGGTGAAGATGGAATCTCCACTTCCTCAAGGGGGTCGGGCATTCCCTCACCAAACATTGTCTCTATTAGGAAAGGTGTGTGTCCACTTTCAGATGTCCTACCCTCACTCTCTTCCCGAATGATACTGGGTATAGCTAACGGCCTGTAGTTCTTGTGAGGTTAAACTTGTGTGGGAAACACTGTGTCCGACATCTGGATATGTTTGGGTTCAGGTTCTAATGTTCGTTGAGTTTCTTCCACCAAACCCCTCAGTTGTTGGACTCGTTCAATTTCCACTGTTGGGTTTGGATAGGTTCCAATCTTTCTCTTGCAATCCTCATTTTTCGTCTCTCGTGGCTTAGCTTGGGGGTTCGCAACTGGGTGATTTAACTTTGAATACTCTTTTGGTGTTCGTCGTAATTCCCTCTCGTGATCCTCCTCACTGGCTTTTTCCTTTGTATTAATAGTTTTGGTCTCCGTGGTCTCTATCGAATCTGAGTCATCCTCAGGGTCATTCATATACACGGGATCCTCTCCTGTCCCTATGTTAGTCTTTGAACTAGGTTTTGAGCTAGAAGCATTAAGGGATTTCTTTCTTCGTGTTTTCTTCTTTCTCGCTCGGCCAATGGATGTAGCATCTCTCTCTTCGAGGATGTAATTTTGCTTTTGGAGCATCGACCGTGTGAGTGCATTCACTGGTGCTATGTTTATAGTTGGTGGTGTCCCATCAACAATCTCTATTATGTTCAATGGTGTGATTTTTGGCGCGTTTGGATTGTTAGGACACTGTGCGATCAAATGATCTATGCCACAATGATTACAAGTGAGTATTGGCATTGCCAATGCATTCCCTTGACTTGTTTGCATTAGTGCAGCATTATTTTGCATTCTAATGGGGCACTTAGCTACTCGATGTGGTCCACCACATTTGTAGCGCTGAAGAGGTGGTCTCCTGGCAAAACTATTAATGTTTTGGCCTCTTGCTGCTAGCGCAGTAGCTTGATATACCGGTTTGATTTGTCCCCAATGGTCTTCCATATAGTACATGGGACACTCCTCAAGCATGTCGACTCCATAGGTGATACTAGAGTCTATGTCTTCTTCGCAATCTACATAAGTACTAGATGACTCGCAACCTATTTGGTTCATAGGTGTAACTCTTGGATGAGGGGGGTGCGGTCCTAGCACTGGAGGTGGCAACGGTGTGGTTTGGACCACATTTTGGGTTCTAGGGACCATGTGCTGTAATGGCAACTGTTGCTCCATGGATGGGGTAGGCATCAATGCAGGAACTCGAGGTGAGTCTGCCCAAGCTATAGGCGGTCTATTTTCCATGATGCGTTTAAGCATTAGGCAATCCTTCGCTTGATGGCCATACCTACCACACGCGTTACAAGTCCCATTAAACTTTGCTCTGAAAGTAGGAAATTCACTCGTAGTATGTGGGCCCAAGAAAATTGAGCACCATTGTTGCTCCCTTCTTGGATACATATGAGTGTTTTGTGGAGCACGATTACCCCTAAGGCTTTCTTGGATGGCCTTTGTGGGATCTGCCAAAGTCATCTCAGATATCGTTTGCTCTTTCACGATTGGTTTTATCTTCATTGGCTCATGCCCTGATGCTTGCGAGCTACTTGACTTCGGCTCGGCAGACACTCTTTCTCCTGCAATCATTAAATTATCCTCCAATTGGATTGCATTCATGGTGACTGCTTCCCAAGTAGTGATACCTCTAATGACTAGGCCATTATAGATACTTTCATGTCGTAGTCCCCTAATGAATCTATCGAGCAATTGGTTGTTGTTGAATCGCTCGTTTGGATTGCATCGAGAATTCAAATTCTTTAGGCGACTAATGAAGTCTCTCACGGATTCACCTTCTTCTCGTTGGGCTTTCTGGAGCTGAGAGGCTACACCCCAAAGTACTCCCTCTCGTATGTATTCTTTTAAGAACAGTCTCCTAAGAGTAGAGTAGATCGTTTTCTCTTCTACTCTTAAGGTTCTATACCAATCTCCAACCTTTCCGCTTAGGGTCAAACTCAAAGCCTTACACTTATGTAGCTCATTGTGCTCTTCCAAGGAATCGCACACATGTTCAAAGACTTCCATATGCTTTCTAGCATCTCCGTCTCCACTGAATTTCTATGTGAGCTTAGCTACTTGAACTGCCTTGCTCCTAGGCTCTCTATCAGGTGCACTGCGCATGTTTTCCGCAATAGAGCGACCGATAGTTTGAGCAAATGCTGCCAAATCTCCTATTTGAGCAGGTATAATAGGTTTATGTGCTTCTGGAACCACATGTGAGATGGGAGTTGGCCTTGGCCTTGGCATACGCGCGGCTCTTGGGTCCCAAATTTCGTATGGTGGTGTACCAGACGGTGGTCCAAAGTTTACAGGCGTGGCCCTAGGCATAGGGGGTGCCTGATATGGCATGTTATTATTAAATGGCATGGCTTCAGTTGTATAAGAGCTTGGATAATTCCATTGTGGATTGTAAGCTCTTGGATACATACATGTAGGTATAGTTGGGGGCACTGTGCTACTAGGCATCGGCACAATGTTAACAAATGAACTCCATGGTGTACTTCTTGTCATGCTCACCATTGGGATATGCATGGTAGCCGTAGTGTCATTAAGAGAAAGATGAGCTAGATTTGGGAAGGTAAAGCTGCCATTTGTGGGCTCAGATTGTACTGAGGCTCCTGGCGAAACAACATATGGAGGATCAATGGGGCTCACTGAGAGAGTCTCCATTTGTGACAGGGTTGGTTGGTTGGCCTTTCCCGTATCCAAGAATCTAGGCCTGTTGAAGGCATGTTGATCCCTGTGTTGTGTCTTTCTAACTCGACAATCCTATGGAGGACATCACAGACTTTCTGTTGTTGCTCATCTATGCTAGTAGCACCCGATGTGGATTGTAGAACATCTAACCAACCCACATGATAGGTGTGTCCTATGTACCGATCTAGGAATATCCCATTTAGGCCTGGCGTGCTGGAGGTTTCCCTTGAAGTGGAAGCATTATTGCTCCCCATAGCTTGCCCCTCCGTGACTGCTACCTTGGGAGCACTCGGTTGCTCGGCTGGCATGATTGTTGTCATAGGAGCCTTTGCTTTCAGGGCTCGACTTTGTTCTAGCCCTCGTAGGTTCTCAATTTCCCTCTCCCTTGTTGCTTGCATATAGCGTTCGATCTCTTTCACTTCGGCAAGACTCCTACCATCGGGTAGTAAAACCTCAGAGGGAGATAGTCCTAAAGGATCAGGAGGTGCAGTAGATGGAACATTCACATGCACACTCTCAAGAAGCATAGGGTCCATTTTAGGCATGAATGACGAATTTACTTCCCCACTCCCTTCATTTATTTCATTAACCGCATGTTCGGAGCGAGTAGCTCTACTAAGGGTCTCTTTTAAGCGGCTAAACAAGTTGAACCCGGGCCGTGGGCCCATGGCATGCATGTCTTGACTTGAACTATTAGGGTTTGGTGTAGGATACCCCTCCATGACTTCGTAGTCAGAGGAAGAATCACTAGATGCGATATAAGGATCTTGGATCGCGCTACCTTGAGTCCAGGCCGAAGGTCCAGAACCTAGGGTGGAGGAATAATGGGTGCCCGCGTAAATGGAGGCACTACCAATATGCTTGTGCTCTAACACTCGTCCAGAGTGTAGGTTCATATGACTTGGATCCCCTAGAAGTGTCAGTGAGGGCCCGTGAAGGCTGCTCACCTAGTAATTTTGGGTGTTTTGCAACCCAAGTCTTTTCTTATTTATTTATTTTTTGATTTTTTGGTCCTTTTTTTCTGACCCAGCTATAGAATAGAATGTATGATAGCTCAAAATGAGCGTCTCGGTCAGAGGGACATGCCGTGCTTTACAGCCCTCCGTTTGGTCACTTTATGCCCTCGGAATCCCTAAAACCGTCAATTTCTAGTAGGGAACTAGGCCCAAATTAGAAAGTCTAAGGGTGCAAGTGGGAAGAGAAGGGAGGAGAGTGGAGGACTTGCCCCACATGCTCTCATTCCCTCTTGAGGGGGTAGGGTATATATATAAGAGTGAGTCTAGTATATATCATAAGACTGAGGACTGAGGCCTGGGCTTGGGCTTGGGCTTCGTCCCGATCTCGATCAAAATTTTAGTGTAGCCCCCTAATCACTCACGCTTAAATATTTTCGGTTTTTTTTATTTATTTTTTTATTTTATTTTGTTTACTTTATTTTATTTTATTTTACTTTTTTATTTTTTTATTATTTTTGGGCGATGACCGCGCTCGGTTTAGGTGACCCTTTCTTGGCCACACACACTCTCACCTACCTAACCTCCCAGTCAACAGCTCACAGACAGCTCACTACCTTATCTACTTACTAACAGTGCTGCTAACCACTGACTAATCTGCTAACTGCTTACTGACAGTGGGCTAACTGTCCACCTACTTCCTCTCTCGCTACCTTACTGTGCAAAGACTGTGTGCAGCCAAACCTTGACAGAAAACTGTGTACAAGCTGTGTGCAAACAGAAATTGCTAACTGCCTTCCTACTTATTCATTCACTGCAAACAAGCTAACAACTACTAATTGTGCAAAGACTGTGTGCAAACAGAAAACACAACATTATGCAGAAATCACAGAACTTGCAGACAACACAGAAATTAACAACTTACAGAAAAACAACTCATTCCTCTTCCTCTTCCTCTTCTTTCCTACTACAAACAACTCATAGGAGAAGCACAAAGTGCCTCTTGGGCTTAGTGCAGGGCGATTCCCCGGCAACGGCGCCAAAAATGTGCGCTCCTTGCCACACTATCGAAGCAAGGGACTTGCCGTTACACCGTGTGCGAGCCATAGACGGCTCCAAGCACACAAGTAGCTTAACTAGTAAGCTCAAAAGAGGGCAATGGTGTGTCACTCACCGCTCTATGCTCCTGCCGTGGAGGATTCCTCGCCGCGAAGAAGAAGGAGACGCCGCTACGTCGCGCTCAATCGCTTCACCGCCGTCGTGCCGCCGCAATGCTCGATCGCACTCTCTCTCTCTCTCTCTCTCTCTCTCTCTCTCTCTCTCTCTCTCTCTCTCTCTCACACACACACACACACACACACACACACACACACACACACACACACACACACACACAAACACACACACACATACACACACACAAGGAGGTGAAGAAGAAGAAGAGGGAGATGGAGATTGAGCAAGAGCACTCTTCTATTGCACAAATGAGAGAATGAGTGAATTTTAGGTTTAGTTGGCTTTTATATGAGCTCACCCCATTCACACTTGGGCGCCCATGCTTAGCCAACTAATCCCTTGAATGTCCCAGTTAGAGTGCGCCTCTCATCGGCGATCACTCTTACCCTTTTCATATTGGTCCGACAAGCCCGGTACCTGACTCTACCAAATACATAATACACGTCCGTCATAGGTGATGGGGTGTCCGTGAGCCGTGAGGGTTAACAAACTAGGTCTCTTCTAGGGCTATAAACCTAAACCATTGCCAATGGTAAGGGTGAATTCCCTGGAATTTTTTTTGTTTAAAGACTTTGACTTTAGTAGGCCTAGAGACCTGTCAATGGGACCATCCTGCTTTTGGTGTCGGCGGGTTGGAGACCTTACAGAAATCTGCCAAGTGCTTAGGTGAGAACCTATGTAAGCACATGGAAGATTTCAAACCACCTAAAGGTTATTGAAAGTGGTAATCAAACCATTTGAAAGTGGTTTGATGAACTTTTTCAATCACCCTAAGGTGGTTTAAAGTGCTTCAAGTTGTTTCAAGTAGTTCAAAGCCAGTTTCAAACATGCAAAACCACTTCTATGTGGTAAATGTTCCTCTTGAGTACTTTTACAAACCCGAGATTTGGGTGTTATCCAATTGAAGGTGATTGAAAGTGGTAAACAAATCACTTGAAAGTGGTTAGATGACCACTTTCAATCACCTATAGGTGGTTTAAAGTCTTAGTTAAGAACCTATGTAAGCACTTGGAAGATTTCAAACCACCTGAAGGTGATTGAAAGTGGTAAACAAACCACTTGGTGATGACCTTTTTCAATCAGCTATAGGTGGTTTAGAGTGCTTCAGGTGGTTTCAAGAAGTTTAAAGCCCCTTTCTAACATGCAAAACAACTTCTAAGTGGTAAATGTTCCTCTTATGTGCTTTCACAAACATGAGAGTGGGTGTTATAACTTGTGGGTGATGGTACCAACCATTTTGGTTATTTGTTCTCACATTATCTCTTTATTGCCTGCTTTTTTGTCCAAGTGGAATTTTACATGCGGTTTTAGGAAATGCATTTGATGGTGCGCATTTCTGTGAGATGCTTTGAGAATTTGAAGGCCTTTTTTGTTTGAAAATTTTGGGAACGCAATACGTGCTACTGCGAATATCATGTGCAAGCTGACTACGTAAAAGATGCTTTCAACCAAATGTGTCAAGGTAGGTTTGGAGTACATGGAGGCTCTTGTCGTTGTGCTTGTGATGTTTGTGACCCTGCAATAATTAGCAGCATATGTGTGGTTGCAAGCTGAAAATTTGTAGGCCTCACAACACTATGTGAGTCCTTTTTGTGTCCTAAACCAGAAAATTCCATGTTTCATTTAGCACATCTGCTTGATGGGAAAATGCGATCATTGCGGTGCCAAACAACTCAGATGTTGTCCTCTGGGACACAACGACAACTTTCAGGTGGATGCAAAGGTTTTTATTGGTGTGAGACACAATCTATAGATGAAGATGGCCAACACCACAAAAGGAAAGATCTTGTTATTCAATAGATTGGATGCTCCACTTTCATTTCATTTATGAAAGACAAGCTGACCAAGTTATCAAACATAACTACATCTATAGATGGCAGGCCAACCAATTCAAAGAATGTCTACATAGTTTTCCAAGTGATGTCGTTGTCTCTGTCGTGGACTTTGCAAAAAATTACATTTTAAAATTTAGAATGAGATCCAATCCACGCACTGGTATTCTAGTCAGGTAAGCATTTTGGTCCACATGTGCTATGTGTGCTCGACAATGGGTGACATCATAAAAATTCTCCATTTTTATATATTCAATGACAATGTGCATGACACATTGTTGGTTCACCATTGCTTTCCTTTGCATGACTAGTGGGTGAAGGAGCAGGGTTTTTGTTTAAAGCGACACTGGGTATGGTCTGATGGTGCAGCATCACAATTCAAAGCACAACGGCCTTTCTTCTTCGTTGCAAGGTTTTCTCAGCTTATTGGGCTTGATGCACAACTATTTTGGGTCACGTTGACGGTGCTGGTGAGGTCGTAAAGAGGGCATTAATCCATGAGCAATTGAAGGTGGATTGACACCCCCTGTATAATGCAACAACAATGGTCCATTACCTCACCCTAATGAACAATAGGAAAAAATGTTGATCATTCACAACAAGGTTGATAGGGTCTTTTGGGAAATCAAGGTGGGTGATGTGCTGAGAGATATAGAATGGGATTGTAAGAAAATCAGTGGATCACGTTCGATGCATTGTGTGAATGGTTTCTCTTCAACAGATACTACACTGAGGTGTAGAAATATGTCCTGCTTCTGTCATGTTTGTGTGCATGGTCAATGGAGAAGATGTGCAAACAAAGCTCACGTAGAAGCATGGAAGTACTTGAGGATCATACCAATAGAGGCTGATATAGATGAAGATGTTTCAAGTGACAAGGATATTGATGCACCTATGTATGCTACCCATCACGATGATTTGAGCAATGCCTTACAAGCTGGAGATAACTTTGCAGTCAACGTTGAGGAGGAAGACTCTGATTTTTATATACTGAGGTGTTGCATGGAAAAGAGGCTATCCATCATGACTCAGAAGGATGTGTAGCACAATCAAATAAAGAAGAACGCCTACTATGTTGAGGGGCACTTTTACGATAAAGTCGAGGGACGCTCCAATCGATATGTGTTATTAGATGATAGGCCTCCTACTTCTATGTACTCGCACCTAGTTTGATGCCTTAAGTTCCCCTTGTATCCTGAGAGAAATGAGCCTAATGTATGAGCACATCTACAATAGCATGCCCTCTAATACAAAGCCTATCTTAAACACATTGACCTCATAAAGTATAATTGGGTACCGCTTTCTTGTATCTGTTCCTCACAAAAACTTATGTTCTTCATCCAAAAGATGAAGCGTTTCTAATGCTTTTTTATTCTTTCGAGTACATGTATCTTACAACTTGCCATCCACTTGCAAGTGCTTTAAACTATCTTCAACCAGATTTTACAAAAAAATATGGCCCTTTAAGCCACCCAAAAGTTGTCAAGACACCCTTATATACGTAGTTTCTATATCATTGCCACATACAAGTGCTATCTAAACCACTACCAAGTGGTTCAGAACATTTTCCAAACCACTTTCAAAGCACTTGTAAGTGGAGGAGAAGACCTAGAAAGTGATCTAGAAGGCCTTTGCACGTGCTTTAGAACCACTTGCTTGTATACATAGTTTTGATATCATAGACCACCTCCAATCTCTATCTAAACCACTAGAAAGTGGTTCTGAACCACTATCAAGTGCTATCTAAACCACTAGCAACTGGTTTTGAACCCTCTGGCAAGTGCTATCTGAACCATTGTAAGTGGTTCTGAACCACCTGCAAGTGCTATCTAAACCATTGGCAAGTGGTTCTGAACCACCTGCAAGTGCTATCTAAATCACTAGCAAGTGCTATCTTAACCACTACAAGTGGTTCTGAACCACTGTCAAGAGGTTCTTAACCACTTGCAAGTGGTTCAAAAGCACTGGCAGATGCTATCTTAACGACTAGAAAAAGGTTTAGAACCACTGGCAAGTGCTATCTTAACCACTAGCAAGTGGTTTACAACCACTTTCAAAGTGCTATCTTAACCACTAGCAAGTGGTTTAGAACCACTTTCAAAGTGCTTGCAAGTGGAATAGAAGACCTAGCAAGTGGTCCAAAAGCCTTTGCAAGTGGTTCAAATTTTTTTTGAAGTGGTTCTTAACCACTTGCTAGTGGATATCAGTTTACATAATGCAAATGGTTTTCAGCCACTTGCATGTTGTCCACAATTCACAAGTGGCATAGCTTGCACTTCTGCCCACTAACCACTGATTTTTATCTTCTACAAAAGCCCTAAGAAAACTGCTAAAACAATTTAAAATCAACTTATAATAAGACATCTTGCAAGGCACACAACAAAATGGTCAATTAAATAGCAAATCATGTTTCTACATTAGAAATCGGTATGGAATTCCATAATACAATGTTGGTATTTTTCCCATCTTACAAAACAAAAGAAGTCATCATCATGAGTTACACTATCAAAATCATCATGGGTATCTACATACATGATCATAGGTACACAACTCTTAAGATTTCTGTTGAGACCGAATATCAGAAGGCGGCCTTTTATAACGTGGTTGTGGAGGTGGTGGAGGCAGCACTTTGCCTTTGCCGCTTGATAATTTTTCCCTCACAGATTCAACGTTTCAAAGTTGCTGCCACCTTCTTCTTCTAGCATCCAGTTTACAAGCAGTGATCAGTTCCAATCGATTTTCTGTTTTCTTCCATTCATAGTGAAATGGCAAAATTTAATGATTCATAAACTTCTCACATTGGTCTTCCGTCTGGTCCTCTACAAAAGGCAAGATAACATAGGAGTCTTCATCGTTCAAGCAACACCTCGGATATTTGTCTTGTAGAGCAGGAGGGTGTTATCTTTGTTGAATTGTGGAAACTCTTTCCAAAAAGTGCCTAAGACTAGAAAGAGCATTTGTCCCTCTTGCTCGTCAAGCCATGAGCTTCTACTACATGCCTCCTTTGCAATCCACCCATTCAAGCACATGTGGGCTTAAGGCAAGCACAATTCTAACCTCTTTTCTAGGTCTTGGTAGGGGCTTGTGTTCCAAACGTACACGTCAACAATCTGGTTAGCCCCAAGAACAAACCACTCTGCAAAATGGTGCACATAGTGGATCATATTATTGTCCTGCTTCCCCTTTCGAAAGTGCAGCATGTCCACGTTAGGCGGTGTTGGGGGAAAATTGTGCGAATGATGAGCCGGGAAGGCACCGGGCCCCTGGCTGTGAGAGGTGAGGGAAAAAAAGGTATGGCAGACACAATTAACGACAACAGAGTTTAAAACAAGCAGTTCGCCTAATTCCAGTTAATCGACAGAATCCATGGTTAAACAATCACTATGGAGGCTTAAATGCTCTTTACAAGAAGAAACCTGGCTTAATCCAGGTGCTAATAAAGAAAAGTAATAACGTCTTGCCTTACACTGCCTTCTGCTTCCCGATTCGAATGGCTAATGGGCTTCGAGGAGGTTTAGGATGGCTACTGCCTCTCACCTTCTTCCCCGGAGAGCAAAAGATCAATCCGATGCTAATCCGATGCTTGGCTAATGAGGATTAGGGAAGTTTAAGATGGCTTAAGAGAGATTATGACTCGGGTAATGAAAGCTTATAAGATTAGGCTTGGTTTAGGAGATAGAAATGCGATTAGGCTTGGTTTAGGAGATTGAAACTCAATTAGGCTTGGCTTATGGTGATAGAAACTCGATTAGGCTTGGCTTATGAAGATCAAAACTCAATTAGGCTTGGCTTGTGGTGATAGAAACTCGATTAGGCCTGGCTTATGAAGATCGAAACTCAATTAGGCTTGGCTTCTGGTGATAGAAACTCGATTAGGCTTGGCTTATGAAGATAGAAATGCAATTAGGCTTGGCTTAGAGAAGATTAAGAGAGGTTAAAGAGAGCTTAAAAGGTTAAGAATATGGAGTTAGAGAGGTTTATGATGGCTTATGAGGTTAAGGTTATGGAGTTCCCGAGGTTTAGGATAGCTTATGGGCTTTTAATGAAAGCTTAAGAGCTTATCCTTCTTCTCCCGGATAGAGAGAGCTCAAAGAAAAAATGAGGAGGATGGAGCTTAATCACCCACTTCCCCTTTTTGTAGAGCCCCACCTTTCCTTGCATGGCTTCCCCTTACTAAAAAGGGCTAGGCACCCATTAGCAACGTCGCTAATGGGTCCTCCCCCTTGATGACGTGGCAAGGCCATAATTGAGCAGCGCCATTTGCAACGGGAATGGTTCTGAAACTGAGCGCAAGGCCGTATTGAGCATCTTTCGTCTTTGTGGCAACCTCATCTGAGGCCCGTGCTGGCGAACGCGAGCTCTTCTTCTCTCTCGCTGCCTGCGGCTCTGCTGTTGCTCGCCATCCCTTCCTTTTTTTTCTTTCCTCTTCACACCCTTTATAATTAGGGTGCCCATTGATCAAATGGGCGGCCCTTTTTAATGGCCCTTGGGCTGCTTGCTTAGGGGCATGGCTTGGGAGGGCTTTGCTTAGTGGCATGGCCTTTGTAAGGTCTTTGTCTTAGCTCCTTGGGCGTCCGGCCTTAATGGACACCACATTAAGCACTCATATTGGCAAAGCATTGCTAGGCACCGCATTGCTGAGCACGACAACTTCCATCAGTAGCATTGCCAAGCACCACATTTTTTGTAAGGTCTCTGACCCGATCACAAGAGCACCCTTGTACCACGAAATGAATACAATGGAATAAGTTACTATTTTTAGCAGTTTTTCAGATTCTGTCAGTGCCATGATGTTTAGAATGTTATAAAGCTTAAAAATGTGAATTAAAATAATTTTTGTGAAAAATTTCCAAAAATAGTAAGTTTTTGGTCACCCGACCCGTCCAACCTTGACCGTCTCGAAAATCTGCACCCGTACCCCGAATTTGAAAAAAATGCATTTTCGGACCCCGGGGGCTGCTAAATATGGTAGGTACTCGGGCCAGTACGCCTTAGTTAGAGCTTTGTATGGCAATTTACGGCATCAAAATCCGATTCGTATGACCTGTTTTAGCCTAGAACCAAATTTCCTAAAAATTGTCCGGGGAGGCATCGGGGGCCCGGGCCTGTGTGGGAACAGGTCCCAGGCCACTCCAGATCAGCTTTAGCAGCTAGGGGGCGCCCTCTTGCTTTGTGGGAGTCTTGGGAAAGCTGCCAAGCCTGCAACTCAGTCTCAGAACCAGTTAACCAAGCCAACCTGACACTTGGTGGGTAGAGAACTGGACTTGCCATGCTTAACTGGAGAAGCTCCCAGATGCATTTAGCAACCCAGATCGATTTTCAGCCTGTAGGAGCCTATTTAAAGACCTGCACACACACACACACACTTATGATCACACACACTCACACAGTGCATACACACACACCCACATACATTGGGGAGGTGCTGTCGAATCACACACCTATTGAAGAAGAAGCTAGGAGGGAGGTGCTGCCGAATTTTCATCTCAAGAGGCTCGATTAGATCAGAAAATCGAGAAGATTACCAGCTCTTAATCACGGTAACGACATTTTAATTAATGCTATCTGAAAATTCCTTTCTCTACCATCAAAATTTCTCGTACATTATGTCTATTCCTAGCCGAAAATCTCTATGACTACTCTCTAAATTCTCCTTATTCGTACTCTATTATGTAATCATTATCCCATAGCTGAATTATCAGCCATTCTTCACTCTCGATTAATGATTAGAGCATAATTATCAGAATCTTCTCTCTTTAGATAGCATAGTAATTAATCGGTAAGCTAGTATTTGTGCAGATTGAAGAGAATCACTATTGTAATCACTCATTAACATTGTAGCTTAATTGAATTCATTTCTCTTATGCATTAAGACGTAATTAAGGAGAAATTAATCCGTCAATAAGTCTCTAAGAATTGGTTTTTCCTCACACATATGCAACGGGTAAATCTGCATCATCTAATTGCTAGGAAATAGTCTAATCATACTTAATCCAATTCTCTGGTAATTCCAATAATGAAATCCTAATTATTCTTGATCATGTAAGCCGAATAATTATCTTAGAGCCGGTTCCCATAGGATTATGTGCCATCTTTAATGATTGCTTTATGAAAGAAATCTAGACTCTCATATAGGAGGGATTAATTGATGTCACTAATCTACCCATTGGACTGTTATGATGCTGTGAACCTTAGCTCTTTCCCCAAGCTAATCATTTAAAGTAGTGAAAAATGGCCCCGGTTAAGAGGACGCGCTTCGGTGGTGCCCATGATCGCGAAGCAGGAACGAGCAATGTCAACGGAAAGGGAAAGGCTCCCATGGACGAGCAAATACCGGCCATCTCACGGGCCATCGATGAAGAAGTGGAAGAGGTAGATCATATTTTTTTCAAGTTTTTTAAATTAACATTGCATACGCTAGTTAGGAATGCTCATATCCCCAAACATGTTGGAGAAATCCGACGGAAACCCCGGCATTGAAATCATTATACATTAAGTTCTAAAGTAGGAAGGTAATGTTTGATGGGTGCTGTTTGCAAGAGGAAAGAATGTCTGCTAGGAAAAATTTAGCTCGGCATGTTCATTTTATTTCCAATGTTGAATCAGTCCTGACCCCCCTACTGATCACAGGGGGTAGAGTTCCTCGTTAAGGGCTCTTGAATCCACGACATGCTTTCTATGCGGTGGATACCCACGACTTGCTTTCTATGCGGTGGGAACCCACGTCTTGCTTTCTATGCGGTGGGGGTGTCCATGACGTGCTTTCTATGCGGTGGACATACCTAGTTGTATGGGCAGCTAGGCGACAACGGGAGGAGTGAACTCTCGCTGGAGGGGGGATGTTGTACCTCCAGAACATTGGAATTTTTATGAATAAGTTTGAGTAGAATTTCTACTAGAATTATGTCTTGGTGTTGTTTGCAATACTGGTTGAAGGGCTGTTTTAACGAACCATGTGATTCGGAATTAAACAAGGAATATTTATGTTGAACAACCTTTGTGGTAGTAATTAGGTCACACGATGAAGTGTGAGTGTGGGGGTGGAAAGTGGGGGCTTGGCTCGGGTTGCCAATGCCTACGAGATGGGTGGTCCCGATTGGTCGGGAACTCTCTGTCCCCATAGTGCTTACTCGATATTAGTAATGCTCATTGCCCCTAGAGTGGGGAATTCTCGAGAGTACGTGCCTCTGAAACACGGGGAAAAAGGCACTCGAGGCTTCTCTCCTCTTAGAAGGTGGGTCATAGGTTCGCTAGATAGTTTAAGTACGCTTCCCCTACGAGGTGGAGCTAGATCTCCTTGCTAGTAGGCTCGAACTCGACTCACTTTGTGATGAGAGATCGTCCGCTAGTCGAACCCTGAACCATTTTGTTTGCTTCCGCTATAGATCTAGTGGCCACCAGGTTTACCATCAGATCCGTTGTTTGATACGACGGGGTGGGGACCTCACATTTTTCCCCGGCCAAATCTTCCTTCATTGGCGGAATTCGGGCACACTTACCGGCCATGCAGTGTTGGTAAGTGTGCCTGAATGCCGGCCATGCAGTGTTGGTACACATGTCGGCCAAGGCTAAGCTTGGGACTTCAGGTCCGGAACACATGTTGGCCAAGGCAAAGCCTGGCACCTCTTTTTTCTCCAGCAAGCTACAGCCGTGTTGGCATTTTCCCACAACCATTGCATTTGAAAACCTGGGTAAAACTCAAAATATCACTTTGACCGAGCCGACCAGATTGGTACGAAATCGGCCCCTGGTGCATCTTAAACGGTCAATAACTTGACAACCGTAAGCCCGATCAACTGATCTGAAAAGACCGACGTGCTCCACAAAGTGAGCACTTCAGCCCGACGCATTCATTTAATTTTTGTCCCCTCAGCTGCAGTTGCCCAATCCTCTACGGATCTACTACTGACTCAACCTAAAATTGTCATAACTTCTTCTCTGCAGCTCCGATTGACGAGCCGTAAAGACAGGCATGTAGAGTTTTTTAGTACTTCTACTTGGATTAATAAAACCCCAGCTAGGACCACGTTAATAACACTCACTGTTTGGCATTACCAAGACATCTTTTGGCCCTTAGAGCCACATCTGGCACACTTTCAGCTTATAAATTGGCTTGTTAGCAAGCCCTTATAACTGTTGATTAACCATGCAGGATTCAAATACTATTGATCAACATTCCTTTGCTCATTTTCTTGTCATGGGAGCAGAGCATCACGACAGCGGGCTTGGTCCCTCTCTCTTGTCGTGAGTGACAATAAGCAGATCATTAATATTAATGATCAAGGCATGCCTATTATCCTTCAAAAGGTGAGGGACACGAAACTGAGTTACTAGGGGTGCCTCCCGCCGATCAAAGTGCCCCAGGTCTTCTTGAGCACATTGTTGGTGCCCAACAATACCAATCACTTGTATTTTTACTACAACACCCAAAAAACCACACCCAGTAAATTGTAGTGAAGATTGACACCATGAGACAAACAATATATCTTATATTCAAAATAAGTAAACAGCACAAAAGCACATGGAACTTAAAGTTTTCGATGTGTGCGGGTTTTGGGAGGGTCTTGATTAGTACTTTTCTTTGCATCTGGGTGATGCACTCCTTCCTCCTGATGTCGCTTGCATTTCTTCCTCATGATATCTGCAATTACTAGTAATGTCTTTACATCCTCTGCGTCCTCCACTTTATATGCGGCTTCCAATTCTAGGATCACAATAAGGTTTAGGAGCAAAAAACCAAAATCTGCTCAAACAAAAATGAAACACTACATATATGCACTTTATCACCTTCTTGGTTGTCGATTGAGAGCTTGCTGGGGTCATGTCCAATGGTTCCCTATCATGGTTCTCAACCACAAAGGGTTCAGCCCCGGGGTCCTCCACTCTATCCCCACTTTTTACAATAGCCTTTCCATGTTCAAAACCCTCAGATAGCTCTATGTTGTTCTTGTCAAGTTCAAACAGTTATGTATTGTTCTCATCAAGTTCAAGTAGACGAGAACTTTTGTCAGTATTGGTTTCTGTGAAGAAAAAAATCATGTTAAGGGACTTATCTCATGACAAGTGGATTTAAGCAGAGTATAGTGAGCCCACCCTCCGGCTCTGTGTACTCAATTTTGAGTGCCCAAAACTTCTCAATTTCTGGAATCTTTATTGTGCACAATGGGTGAGTGCACTCTGCCATAGTGCCGCATAGAACTGCAAAACAAAATGGGTGATATTTGTGTTGACATTCCTGCAAGAAGAACCCTTCCATGTGGTTAGCTGAGGGGGGTTTCCCACATGAAACACAATCACCCCAAGTACACACAAATGGTTTCAAAATAGAGGCTTTAGTCGACGATGAATGGATAATGATGCCTCTATCCTTTTCCTAGATATATTGGATGGTTGTATCCATAAATGCTTTTCGAGACGTCAAGGCTTCTCATTCAAATTCCAAAGCCATATTCCTTTGTTGCCAACCATAGCATAAACAAGAGCGGAGAGTAAGATCATTCCATGCTTAAATGGACTTAAGTGCACAAGCTTGAATGCTTCTATTCAACTTCTTCTAAAAAATTCAAAGAAAATTAAAAAATGCTTGACAAATCTTATCAAAACGCTTTCTAGACATTTCTAAGCGCTTTTTAACAACATGTTTAGCACTTTTTAACCACCTATTGAGCACCATTGAGCACTTCAGAGCACTTTCTAACCACATGGTCACCACTTTCTAAGCACCTAGTTACCACTTTCTTGGCAACATAAAGCATTTCAAATCACTTTCTAACAACCTATCTAGCAACATTGAGCACTTCAAAGCACTTTCTTACCACCAAGTCACCACTTTGTACTCCTTGTGAGTAGAGAAAGTTCTTCATAGTGCAGATTGGTTCCTTGAAAGCACTTTGAAGTACTTTCTAAGCACCGTTCAGCATTGTGGAGCACTTCAAAGAAGTCTCTTCAATCAATCCTTACCACTTGGTCGTCTAAACTTCATAACCACCTAGTAAGCAGTTAAGAGCTATGTCAAAGTACTTCAAAGTACTTTCAAGGACCCTTTCAAGACTTTTTGACCACCTATTAAGCCCTTTCAAGCATATTGTAGGCACCATTGATCACTTCAGAACACTTTCAAAGCACCTGGTTACCACTTTCTTGGCACCATAAAGCATTACATATCACTTTCTCACCACCTACTGAGCATCAGTGAGCACTTCAAAGAAATTTCTTACCACCTAGTCACCACTTTTACTCCAGTTGTGAGCAGTTAAAGTGCTTCATATTGCAAATTGGTTCCTTGAAAGCACTTTGAAGTACTTCCTAAGCACCATTCAGTATTGTGGAGCACTTCCAAGCAGTCTCTTCGCTCAATCCTTTCCACTTGGTCAAAAATTTATAACCACATAGTAAATAGTATAGAGCTATGTCAAAGCATGTTGAGCCAGCAGAGGATCACACCCACATTTTTGCTCACACTCATCATTTTTGTAACCATTGATTGTAATAAATGTCTTTCCGACATTGATTTTGATTGGAGCCATTCATTAAGTAACGGGACTCAATTGAGTTTCCAGCTTGTAATTCCGAAGTAATTTCACTTGCTGATGTAATTAGTTAGAGATGTTCTCACCTCCAAGGCTGAGGTATATAAGCCAAAGTTTTGTAACCTAAAAGATAGAGTTTTTTATTTAATCAAAGTGAGTTTTTGAAGCGCCGTGACTGTGTCTGAGAGAGAGAGAGAGAGAGAGAGAGAGAGAGAGAGTCTTATCTACTTGCTACGCGAGCTACGGAGCCGCCATTGGAGAAGCGACACCGCCATTGTGTCAGCAACGGCGAGAGCTACGCACACATACCAAGAGTGCGCGCTATCGGCTTCTATGTGTGGTAAGTTCCTACGAGCTTCGGTGTCACTTTTCTTCCAACTCGTGTGTCGGAATGGAGCGTGCAGCATATCTATAGAACCACAACGAGTAGAGCTACGCATTAGTACCATCGGGGTCAAGTTTCGGTCACCTGTATTTTTCGGCCTGTCTTCATACGCGTTTACCGCACGGAGTGATTATAGGTTGATTTTGCAGTTCAAGTCTTTAGGGTGTTGTTCTTACCTAGTGTATAGACTTTCCCCTGAGTTTGAGATCGATTCAATGATTCTAGATCCTGTTTCGTATAGCATTCGTTCGTAGTACGGATTTCAGTCACTTGCGTATTTTAGAACTTAGATTTGATTTCCTTAGTAGTGATTGTCATTAGAAGGTCGAGTAGGTGATTTGACACCCACCTAGTTGTTTCCATGTGTCTGCGGGTCAAGCTCCGTCCTCGTCTGACAAATTTTGTTGTTGGTTTAGTTCTCGCTATTTAGCTTCCGCTAGCGGCGTAACCGCCTTAACATTTGGCGCCGTTGCCGGGGACGAGAGCCCTAAGTAGGTGACCTTAGACTAATCCTACGAGGTGAGTCGTATAAACTACTTTGTATACTTTAGTTAGAAAAGATCTAGGAGTGGTGGACTCCGAAGATCTCGAGAGATACTAGGAAGTGGGGTATTCCTGGGTCTTCCGTGTTGACAGTATTTTTAGTTTAGCTTAGATTTGTTTGTTGTTTTGTTGGTGTTGAGTAGTTGTTGATAGAAGAAGAATTTGCTAGTCCGTGAGTGGTAGTGGATCTCTTTAAAATCACAATTACCAAACCCATTTTATGATTAGGAATAGCTTAGGTAGGACTTCATTTGATCCTGATCTAGAGCTAGTAATCATTGGAGTATTTGCTTGATATGGTTGATTGCATGTTAGATCACTAAACCGTTGAGTTAGTAGTGAAACTTGCAATAAACAAAAGTCAGAGAAATTTTCTGTGTATCTGGGAGTTGCTGAGCACTAGAGAAAGCTTTAGAAAGGATTCTGTGCCAAAAAACTGGAAATCTGCAAATTTAGACATCATACGCGTATGATGTCTAAATGACCAAACAGAGACCAAAACAAAAATTTTGACTTTACCAGAGTGTTCAAAAGGGGGGTTATACCCTAATTTCAACTTAAAACAAGAGCATTAACACTCAAAGAAACCCAAAAAGACAAGTCGGAGTCCAAGAAACGCAAAGAATAGGAAATTTTGGATTCAGATCTTGTTTTTACATTCAAACCTGACAAAAACACTTGAAACTCAATTATAAACATTGGAGAAGGCTTAAAACCAAAAATAGTCAAAATCTGTGAAAAAAGACATCATACGCATATAATGTCTTTTAGCACATCCACTGCTTAATTTTGATATCTGACCTGACACTGATTATTACAAACACTGTAGAAAGCATAAATATCAAGTCTTGACCCAAATTGAGGAAAAAGACATTATACGCGTATGATGTCTTTGACCTAATTTTGGACATATTTTGATACTTTGCCAACACAGATCCATTGTAATAGCTGTCTAGTGGTTATATTTCAAGTTTCATCCCATTTGGATCACAATTGACCCAAAACAAGTCAAAAACGGAAAATTGCCAAGAAAAGACTAAATCAGCCATAACTTGCTTAAACAGAGTTCAAACTGAATTTTGTGAGTGGACTGAGCATAAGGGGGCTACTGAGAGTGATCATAACCAAAATAGTCCAAATCTGTGAAAAAAGACATCATACGCGTATAATGTCTTTTTTAGCATAACTGCAACAAAATTCTCACTTGATGAAACAGAAGTTGTCCAACTGACAAGATTAAACAATTGACCAAGTATCAATCAGTTTGGATCAATTTTGACCACAAAAACTTGGGAAAACAAAATTGCCGAGACGGAAAAGTTAAAGTCCTTTAGGGGAATTGATGAATTTGAGATCGGGCAGGAATCTCCAGAATAACCAACCAAAACAAGGGGAACAAGCAAGCGTCATATCAACCGAGGGAAGTGTAAACCAAAGTTGGGTGCAACCATTAGGGCCGATCTTTGAAGGAAGTGTTTCTGATACTTCTTCGGAGAGATCTTATGAGATTTTCACCGAACACTTGGAACACTTGAACCTCAACAACAGAGAAAATATGGCAGCAGGATCATCAAACCCTTCCGCCACAATGAAGCTATTGTTCATAAAATATCAGTACGACAATGAGCAAGGTGCCAAGATCTACAAAGATGGAATGGACCGCTATTGTGTAAAGATAGAAGAGAGACCTAGTGAGTTCAAGGACTTAGTGCCTGTGAGCTATAGCGGAGATAGATATCTAGATGACGAGGGCACCATGTACTTGGTAGTTATAAACCCTAACATTGTGGACAAGTGGGGATTGATGGGCACCAAAGCCAAAGTAGATGAAGAACTCGAGGAGAAAGCACCAATAATGAACTTCCCTGATGCGAGGTTAAGAAGAGAGAATGAAACTACAAGGATCAGCACTGATAACATCTATGTGGGGCTATACAAATATAATAATGGGGAGCAAGATCTCTATTATAGATGTGAAGAACCCTACACCAGAGAGTTGACAGACCAAAAAAGACTTTATGTCTTTACCTACACAGAGGGATCGGAAGTGAAAATTGCTGCTTACGACAAGTATGGGAGGCAATACTCAACAATGGGCAAGAAAGAATTAGAAGGATATACATACTTTGGGGGACCACTACATCAGTATTATGTTACTTCTAGCTCACAAAGACCAGCACCAACAAATGGAGTGCAAAACCCAATGACGACAGGAGGACAAAGAACTCAGGCTGCTGACTCTTTCAGTCAACCTTAGTACTCGAAGCCCGGACCAATGGGATCATTACATTCCAGAGAGTCAATGGATACGAATCGAGGTAGTGCAGTTCCAATCCCCACGTATACCACTCCAGGTCCAAGGTTCGAAGCGGAACCATCACATTTACCTCCTAGTAGTAGATTCAGGGCAGGGGAACCGACAAGGGTAACCCATGAAGTCCATGATGCTAGAGAAAGCTTTAGCCGAGACACAGGAGCAATGAGATTGGTAGCAGACCATAGACGTATGAGACCATCTCAAGTAGCCAAGTGTATGCCAAAGAAGTATGGTGGTTCAGGAGATCCGTATGCACATGTGTCACTCTTTAAGCAAGTCTTAAGAGCTGAGCAGATAACCGATTTCCATACACAATACGAGGGATTTGGTCTTACTCTGGAAGGTACGGCATTGACATGGTTTCAACCACTGAACATAGGGGGATTCCATGACATTGACCATTTGCTAAGAGAGTTTGCTAAGGAATTCTCAAAACGAGGGATTAAGCACAATACGGTCTCACAAATATATGCTTTTAAACAGAGAGAACACGAAAAAGTGAAGGAAGCTTCACTTCGCTTCAAACAATACATTGAGAGATGCCCAGTACGTGAACGACCACATGATGACAGACTATCTGTTCTCTTTATTGAGGGACTGAGAAACGACACTCTCAAGAAGGACTTGCACTTGAAAGCTTGTACAAGTTTCGAGCAAGTAACGAGAGAGGCATTGTACTTAGTGGATAATTGTACGGTTTATGGAGAGGTGTCAGCGGATACAGATTTTGCATCCAGTAGCTCCTCCTCCGTAGCGAGCGAGACTACCACTAAAAAGAATGTCCAAACAACAACCATGCCAAATGTAGAGAAAATGATAGAAGAGGCTCTAAAAAGGATGGCACCATACCAAAAACCATTGCCAAAACCACTGAAATGGTGTGCGATTGAACAAAAATGGACAAACCATCCAACAGAGGAGTGCTATTACAACAAAGGGTATGTAAGGGAGCGTCAGTATGCACCTCCTGCTCAATTAGCACCACCTCAGGTACATCCAGTACCTCGATACCCAACGGGAAATGTACCAGGACCTATGGGGATAGAAAGACCGCAACCGGTATTGGGACAACAACCACCTTTACCAGGAGCAAGACCAGTGGGCATTAGATATGCACCAACCTTAGAGAATCAGGAAGAACAAGCCCTAGTGCTTGTTCAAGCCTATTACAAAGAATCTGGTGCACACATGTCTCCAACTGTGTATTACCCACCAGAAGAACCCAAACAACCAGAACCATGGGGCATGATTGGGAACGTTGGAATACCAACAGTTATAAGTGCTTCTGATGAAGAGAGATACAATTTGGACGCAAGAACATTGATGTTCATAGCTCATGGAGGGTTAACAGGACAAAGACCATCCTATCCACAAAGGACGAATCAAATGGGACCAAGACCAACACTAGGACCTTGTTACAAGTGTGGAGGTAGCCATCTGATGAATGTTTGTCCACATACGGAAATCATTAGAATTAACACTTATTGCACTGAGTGTGGGGTTACTCACTTCATTGGGGATTGTTCAAATAATCCAAACAAAGTGCAAAAGACGACATTGAATATGCTAGAAAATATTCCTACCAGCAGTGGGTCTGAAAATGAAACTCTGATACCAACGCAAGTTGTTACTAGAGCTCAAGCTAAGAAAACCACTAGAGAACCTGAGAATGAAAAGTTAGCGACTGAAGTGGTTAGTCAAGGACCGCGGAGTCAGAGAAACACATGGAAAGCTAGAAAAGCACGCATGAAGTTGAGAAAAGAACGTGAAGACGCTATTCTAGCTGAGGAACTAAAGCGAACTAAAGATAGATTAGAAAAACTTGAGAGTCAAAACGGGAAACGAGAGATGAGCCTGGAAAGAACGAAACAAAAGAGTATCAAAGAAACAACGAGCTTAAGCTCAGGGGGATCAGTGCTAGTCGACAAAGTACACGAACCATTGGACGCACTGATGAGAGCTTACGAAGCTAGGTTAAAGAACAACCAAACACAAGAACAGAGGTGGATAACATACCCAAACGCGGAATTGGAAAAGCAGAGACTTGAAATGTGCCAGAGAATGATCGAGACTGCACAAGCCTTATTAGAACCACCAAAAGAAACAATGAATTGTGGAACGGAAAACCCAATTCAGCAAGAGACTATCGTTTCACGGGTAGCTAAAAAGACTCCCAGTGCACAAAAGCCTGAAAATACACACAAGGATGACCGCATAGTATTGAACACAACCGATCAGGAGATAGAGAGTTTTCATCCAGTCATACAGAGGTCTTACGGAAGAGATGAGGATTACAATGAATTTTGGAAACAAGTGAGAGAGGCAAACTTTGCAAACGAGCTAAGCTGCCAAGCTAATCAGACAAATTGGGAAAAGGACATCAGGAATCCTCCCATAGTGGAATTTGAGGCAGGATCTCAAGTGGACTTGGATCTGCAATCTTACTGGGGAGATGAGGGCTCTGTTAGAACAATGGAGAGAAAACCTCACTCACTGAATACCTTACCTTCATACTTAGGAGAGTATGAAGCAAAATCCGAGACTAGAGCACTTCCTCACGAAGAATCTCATCAGAAAAAGTCATGGACTCGCAAGGATTGATAGAGATCTTGTCAACACCACTGACATGCACTATCACTCTAGCTGAGATTTTGAGGCTAAGACCACATATGTGGACCACTGTAGGAAAATGCTTGGAGAAATTTGGGATAAAAGACCCAACATCGAGACTACAAGAGGGTATACAAGAGCTGAGTAAACCACAAAAGAACGCTAAGCCTGTACCCTTAAACAAGGTTGGAGAGTATTGCGAAGGTGAAGAGGGGAATACAACCTTACCAGTTGAATTCCAAGGAGTGAACACGATGGCAATACTAGACAGCGGAGCTGGGGTAGCCATTGCTACAAAAGAAATCTGGAAAAAATGGGGGAAACCAGCAATAAGGAAGACTAGATTGAAACTCCAATTAGCAGATGGACACATGGAGAAACCTATGGGGTTATTAGAGAAAGTCGTAGTGACTTCTTGCGGCATTGAATACGAACATACTTTTGCTATTGTCGATTTTGGCAAGGAGAATAACTATGATATCATATTGGGAAGACCATTCATGAGACAGTTGAAAATGGTCCAAGATTGGGGCTACGATCACATATACCTGAGAAATATGGAAACCACTACACGTGTGAACCTGAGAGACCATAGCTACAAAGATGTGAACCGAACACTGGTAGAGGAGTTTGATTCATCTACTTTGGCGGGATCCGAATTTCCAGCTTGGTTAGGTAAGCCCAAGGAGTTATGGATGTGTGGAGCCTCGAAATGTGGAAGTCTGAGGTGAGAAGAATATGTTTTAGAAAGGGCTATCGAAGACGAAACTTATATAGGAGAACCCTTTCCAGAGGACACACTTGAACCATTAGAATGGACACACATTCTAGCAACCCTAGATGTTTGTGCAATTCCAGATGGTCCCACAACGAAATTTTGCGACAAGGACGGGTACGACGTGGTTCCGTACTTCATGTTGAGAACTGTACTCGAAAAAGAAACTGAAAAGAACGATACACTGGAAAAGGAAGATGAAGAGGAGGTGTTTCACGACATTCCCGATCATTCTGAGTGGGGAAATGAAGCAGACAACGAGTCAACGGACAATTCAAGCGGAAACGAAGAAACTATAACGGATGTCCGATTTTATGATTTTCCGAACCAAACTAAACAACGCCAGAAACGATATAGAGCAAAGAGAAAAACAAAGGGGGTTAGAACCAATCCGATGCCTAGAATAAGAGGAAAAAATCAATTCCTAATGCTAGTAAAGGCGGAAGATTGTGTTAAGGACAAGATTTCTGGAAGAATGAGAGGCAATATGATCAAAAGAGCTTACGAAAAGACAAAAGAGGCTCAAGAAATCAAGTTCAAAGGAATGGAACGAAAACAGAAACAGAAAAATCAGAAAAGAACAAGCGCAACAGAGAACACACGGAGTCCAAGTTAGAATGTAGAAACAAGTACAGAGAGCTCAAGAAAACTCTGAAAGAAGTTTGGACGACAGAATTTGAGAGTGGAGAGGACGAAAACGCCAAAATCAAGGAAAACATGGATGTTCCCTCTCACTATAGGAAATTCACAATAGAGGATAGGAAGGTGGTATTAACCCAACCTATTCGAGAGAGAAGGGAGAACGAATCTTATGACGGACCGGAGGATGCAAAAAAGGTTGATTTAGCAGCTCTAGGTGAGACACCTAGACCGGTGTACATAGCCACAAATTTGTCTCCAGGCGAGGAAGAGAGACTTTTGAGTCTTCTCAGAGAGTATAGGGATGTGTTTGCATGGTCTTATAAGGACTTAAAGGGAGTTGACCCATCGATATGCCAACACACAATCCCACTGAAACAAGACGCAAAGCCTAGTAGACAGAGACCATACACATATAATGATATTGCTAAGCGAATCAAAGAAGAGATAGATAAGCTAATGGAAGCTGAATTCATATACGAGATTGAACACACCGATTGGGTATCTCTGATTGTGGTAGTACCCAAGAAGAACGGAAAACTTCGAGTGTGTGTCAACTTAAAGAAAGTGAATGCTGCAACAATCAGGGACAATTATCCCCTGCCGATAACTGATCATGTTCTAGAGCGTGTATTAGGGAAAACAGCATACTCTTTTCTTGATGGTTTTTCAGGAAATAACCAGCTAGCCATAGCACTGAAAGATCAACATAAAACAGCTTTCGCAACGGAGTGGAGAATTTATGCATATCGGGTTATGCCTTTTGGTCTAACCAATGCTCCCACAACCTTCCAGAGGCTGATGACGCATGCTTTCAAAGAATACTTAAGGTTGTTTCTAGAAATATACATCTATGACTTATGTGTACATTCTCTTCTGAGAGATGAGCATCTAGAACACTTAAGAAAAGTATTTGAGAAATGTAGGACATATTGCATTTGTCTCAATCCTGAGAAATATGTGTTTATGGTCCGACAGGGCAGAATTTTGGGACATATTGTCTCACAAAACGGAATATCCACGGATTTAGAGAAGATAAAAGTTATAGTGGATATGCCTAGACCAACCAATGCGAAACAAGTACAGAGCTTTATGGGACATTGCGGATATTATAGACGATTCATTTACATGTACGCGATAATAGGCCAACCACTTTACAGGCTAATAGTGAACTTTGAATGGACAGAGGAGTGTGAGGAATCGTTCAAGAAATTGAAAGAGGCACTCATTACTGCTCCAGTCTTGAAATCACCAGATTGGAAGAAGATATTCCATGTGCATATAGATGCTTCGGCATATGCAATAGGATGCATTCTGGCTCAGCCAGAAGAAGGAAACATGGATTTTCCTATCTGTTACGCCAGTCGACAGCTCAACAATGCAGAGAAGAATTACACCACAACAGAGCGAGAAGGATTAGGAATGATATATGCTGTGAAGAAATTTCGGCATTATCTTCTAGACAACAAGTTTGTGTTTTTTACGGATCACCAAGCCTTGCTCTACCTAGTGAATAAACCATGCAATACCGGGAGAATAGTGAGATGGTTCATTATCTTACTGGAATTCGACTTCACGGTAGTAGTAAAGAAAGGAAAAACACATCTTAGAGCTGATCATCTTTCGCGATTGACGAATGGGGAAGACCCTATAGGAGTAGATGACGACATGCCAGACGCGTACTTGTTCAACATAGAAATGATACCGAAGTGGTCTCAAAATGTCGTTAACCTATTAACCTATGGAGGAGAGTTCGATAGAAGAGAATACAACCAGAAACATATTGCTATTCAGCAATCCAAGAATCTTCAATTGGTTGCAGGAAGGTTGTATCAATTGGGAAATGATCATGTTTTACGACTATGCATCAATCCTGAGGAATATAATATATATCTGCGCGAAGCACATGTTCAGGAATGTGCATTTCATTGTTCAAGAAGGAACACATATAGGAATTTGTTACAATTGGGAGTCTATTGGCCAGGAATGAAAGAAAGCGTACATGAATATGTCACTGTATGTATTGTATGTTCATCAAAACCGCCAGCAGAGTATTCGACATTATATCAGATAATGATCGCTCCAGAATGGAGTCAGTATATTGTTGAATATCTCACAAATAGAACTTTCCCAAAAGGAACGTCAAAAGCTCGTCAGAAATCTGTAGAGACAGAAGCTAGAGATTACGCGTTAATAGGAGATCAACTCTATAAGAGAGGTAAAGACAACCAGCTTAGGATTTGCGCATCAGAGACTGAGTATGTGATAATACTAGAGCAAGCTCATGGAAGAGTAGGTGGAGGCCATTTCGCAGGTGATAAGACAGCAAAACTTGTCTTAGCCGCAGGAATATGGTGGCCAACATTACATATGGACGCTGAGGAATACGTTAAACGGTGTGATGACTGTCAGCGGACCAAAGTACCACTTAAAAGAGATGATATGCCGCTTAGACCAATGATGGGAGCAAGAGCTTTTGCAAAATGGGAGATTGATTATGTCGGACCCATTTCACCTCCTGCATATAAGACTCATGCACAATACATCGTTGTGGCTACAGACTATCTAACAAAGTGGGTTGAAGCAAAGGCAACTCAAAAAGCAGATGCCAGGACCACGACACAATTTCTATATGAAGACGTCTTTGTACGATATGGATTGCCAATAGAAATTGTGAGTGATCGAGGCACACATTTTATAAATGAAGTGATAGAGATCCTTCTAGATGAATTCATGGTAATCCATAGGAAATCAGCCCCGTATCATCCACAAGCAAACGGACAAGCTGAAGCAACAAACAAAACCATATGCACGGTCCTTACGAAGATTGTATCTGAGTCGAGAACTGACTGGGACCAGAAGTTGCATTCAACATTATGGGCATATAGGGTAGCATATAAAACATCAATAGGAACGACCCCATATAACATGGTTTTTGGGCTAAATGCTATCTTACCAATAGAATTCTTGATTTCAACCTTAAGGGTGGCTAAGGATCTAGAATGGACAGGGCACAAGCTTTCTGATAGAATAGATGACCTGGAAAAGCTAGACGAGCTTTGCCTAAAAGCAGTAGCTTCTATCTACGCTCAAAAAAGGCGACAAAAGGAATTTTTTGATAAGCATGTGTGGACTAAAGAGTTTAAGGTTGGGGACTATGTCCTAGTTTACACTCTGAAACAGCATGCTAAGAAGCTTAAAAGCGAGGGATGGGACCTCTGGTGATTAAAGATCTATCACCAAGTGGAGCCGTCAAGCTTGCTACATTAGACGGAGAAGAAATGCCCAATTGGATTAGTGGATGCAGAGTGAAAAAGTATCTTTTGCCGCTAACCCAAGACATGCTTCTCAAAATACATCAAGAAAAGCTGCGTGTCTAGAAAAAGAAAAAGATTGTGGAGGAAGCGCAAGCCGAGGCGAAGGAAAGAATGGAGAAAAGAAGACTACTGCGTCAGAAACAGCGCAATGAAGGAGCAATACGAATAAACGCAGTCAGTATGACAGAGATGGATAATGACAAAGAAGAACCCATCATTGAATGCAAAGTAGGAACCAACCAAATCAAAGCCAGAGCACTATTGGATTCAGGAGCTCAAACTAACCTACTTTCACTCAGTTTGTATAGACAATTGACAAATGACACTAAACTACAAACTGCCAAGCAAGAGTTAAAGAGTTACTCTGAGAATTCAATCAAAACTGTCGGATGCACAGTTTTACATATACAGATTAACCAGTATGTGTATCCTCATATGTTTTACGTGGTTGAAGACCAAGCTACACAACATCCATTATTGCTAGGACAACCGTGGCAGAAGCAATACAATGCAATGATTGACTGGAGTTCTAATTCAGTGTTTATCAAATACGAAGGTGAAAGTCAATCAGTTAAGTTCACCACAGGAGAAGAGCCAACTCCAAAGGACGAATCCAAAGACAAAGGTAAACAACAACAAGAGAAAAAGAAGAAGCAATGGCAACCAAAAGTTTCTATACAACCGGATTACTCTTCGACGAGGAATTCTCAACAGTGGATAAGGAAGACAAGCAATAATATAACAGCTCAACCTTGGGAAAAAACGGAGTCAAAATTGGTATGGAGACCAAAAAAGGTTGTGCCAGAGAACACAAAGGTGGAAAACAGAGTCTTCAATACCAGACAACAAAGTGATTCCAGACAATCAAGGACAGTGAAACAGATCTGGATTCCGAAGAAGTTCATGACGGCACAAAGCTATAGCAAGCAAAATTGGATCCCAAAGATTTGTAAACAGGAACTCCCTTCAGTACAATCAACGAAAACTCCTAGGTATTTCAAGTCGAGGAAATCAACACAAAGAACAAAGCAGGTTTGGGTCACAAAGAGTTTGTGGCAAGCACAAGTAAAGCGAAAGCAGATTTGGATTGTAAAAAAGAACAACAAAGTAAAGAAGAATCCATCTACTGATTCTACTACCGAAGTGCCAAAACCAACCCAAAACCCGACCACCAATCCTTCAATCAAACAAAGAGCAGCTTTATTGGAAAGACTGTTGTATCATCGCTCTACAATTGCATTGGGAACTTATGACCAAAACAACTACAATGCTTCGTCCACAGACACTTCATAGTCGTCCGGGAGGACTCAGACTAGGAGGGGGGGAGGTATACAGGTATATTGGAGTTACAAAGCAGCTACAAGCGCCAAAAACAAAGAAAAACAAAAATTATATTACAAGGGCAGTGTCTTACATGATTTTGTAATTTTTATGTTTGATTGCGGATATTGATAATATTTATGCCCTTATATACCTTGTTTTGCAACAAGAAGAGATCAAATGATGAATTTGGGTCTCTAGACGTGTAAATATCACTAAATAAGAGTGTTTTTGGAGCTAAAAAGTAGAAAAAAGTGGTAATCCAAGTCCAAAAATCACAAATAAGTGTATATTCATATACACAGGGTTACCAGCTATTTATTGTGTATGTTTGGAATTTTTTGGCTTCAATTTGCTATTTTCCTTTATTTTTTATGATTTTCTTGATAAAAGTAAAAGAAAAATAAAAAAGCAGGTGAAACGAGATCATAAAAAAGAAAAGAATAGATGGTGATGATCCTAATGACAAGGGCAACTCATGGTAAAAATTGAGTACAATTCGGGAAAAGTTGCGGAAAGCCCGAAATGACAGAATTTTGGCAAAGTGGACAGATTTCTCAGAAATAGGTCAAACGGAGTCCAAATTGAGAAATTTCAAATCCTAAAGTGCATTTCACGACGAGATAGGAGCACATGTCAAATTTGGTAACAAGTGATCCGGGAAGTCCGAAGTTAAGTATTTTTCACTTCACTTTCAAGCTCATTTCCACTATTACCTTCTTGGAGAGAGCAAAGAGCACACAGGAGCATCCAACCTTCTACAGCCTTCTACGACTGCTACGAGAGCTCAGAGGACACCAGACATGAGAGGTAGACTCGTTGCCATAAGCTTTTGATGCTTATCGTTAACTTTTGTCGCGAAAACTGACCAAAACCAAGAAACAAGAGCAGACGGGGAATGCGGTAGAATGCTAGGTAGTGGCACAACCGCCTAACCAAACCTTACAAGAACTTATAGGTGGGTTACCCTAGTATAGAATATGGGTTTCTAACACTCAAAGCTCGAGAAAGAACGACTGGAAAAACCCTAGGTCAACAGAGCCTGCAAGAGGCAAACAGGAAAAAGTTGTCGAAACGACACAAAACTTCTCAGGAAGCTTAACAACATCGAGGGCAATGCAACCATGGAGTATCTCCAGGTTTGGACCACCAAAAGTAGGTCGGAACAACCGATTCGGCTGCGGACACACAAAGCGTCATTTTGGCATAACGGCTGAAATTGACGACCGAATGAAATGAACCTTCACAAGCAGCTTCAAATATACATGGATGACTTATGTTTGCAAGCAAAACCCAAAAGAAAGCTGATTCACTTACCGATGGTGAAAAAGACGCTTTCGGGCAACCAAAAGGAGAAAGATGGAGAACGGGAAGCCAAAGTCAAGTTCAACCAAATAGATGGCTTCACAACATATCCAATGAGCTGGAAATGCAACTCTCGAGAAGAAAAGTTGAAGAAATTCAACTCCAAGGCAAAAAGACGACTTCGGAGACTGAAATGCCTATAAGGGGGCTTTTTAGCTAAACTAATGACTTTTTAAGTTGAAAACTAGTCAGCAGGGCTTAGGGCACTAGCACAAATCATTCTTTGCACAAAAAGACCAACATTTCAAGAAAAGACATCATACGCGTATGATGTCTCACAGCATGAATTTCATATCCATTTCAACATTTGAGTGCATAGCCTCATTCCACATGTTAATCACATCCTATGAACCAAGTATCATGAGAATTGGAGTTAGAAAACCCAAGGAAAGCCAAAAAGACGCAAAGTAGGCCATAAATTTGATTTTTGGTCCTAATTTTTTCAAAATAACTCCAAACTCATTGAAACTTTGTAGGATTGTTGATTAACACATCTACAAGCTATCTGGAACTAAAAAGCACCATTTTGACACAAAAGACATCATACGCGTATGATGTCTATTTGCACTTACAAAGCCAAAACTGCTCATTTGTCATCACACATCCATTATATATATCTAATACATGCTACATATGAAATCTGGAACCATTTGGTCAAGAGGATCACCCCATTAGCCCAATTGAGGAAAAATCCTTCACCTAAAGCCTATTTTTGGCCCAAATCCAATATACTCAAGTCCAAACCAAGATTTGAGTAGATATAGTCCTTCACTAGTACATGGGGAGTCCACAGAACCAATCCCATGCAAAATTGATGAAAAAGACATCATACACGTATGATGTCTCCAGAGCCATTTTTAGCCCAAAATCTATCCAAACTTCATAAATCCACTGAATAAGCCTATCTAAAGCCAAATCCAAGCTTATAGAGAAATTTGGTCCAAAAATACACTAAAGACATCATACGCGTATGATGTCTCACTATGTGATTTTGCCACCTCAGGGTTTCAACCACCAAACAGAAGTGATCTACATGCCATTTGAAAGTGAACCACCAAGTTTTATCCAATTTGGATCATAAAATCCAAATCCCTTTCAAAATTTTGCCAAGAGCCGGAACTGGACTAAATCGGCCAAAACTTGACCAAATGGGATCCAAACTCAAATCCAAGCATATGATACTCATGTATACACTATCAGCTACAAGCACAACCAATATGAAGTCATTTTGACACAAAAGACATCATACGCGTGTGATGTCTCCAGCATGATTTTGAGCCCATTTTGCATATTTTTTCACCTACCTTGCATCCTTAGGCCCTGAATAGCTCATGTTTCAATTTTCAAGTCATTTGGATAGTTAAAAGCTTCATTTCGGCTTTCAGTACTAAAAAGACGCTAACTTCTGAAATTGGAGTTACAGGATCCATGGATTCCGCCAAGTTATCGGCAACGAAGAGAAAAAGACCGACAATCAAAGATGCTCTTGCAGAAGCGGAACCCTTTGATATTCCAGCAAAAACCCTCAAGCCAACCAAAACTTGGGTGGAGGAAGCAGTATTGGAGAAAGAGGGAATAAAGATCTACCAAGGGACTTTCAGAGATCCTCAAGGGCAAGCGGTGGATGTACCGATGATCCCACAGGAATTGATAGATTATAGCAGGTCAGAAGACATCAGCAGGTACCTGGAAAGGGCAGACTTGCACAGTTTCTTCACCTCAAGACCATCAGGTGTGGATACAAGAAGAGTGTACGAGTTGGCAACATCCATTCAGAAGGATGGGAAAGCCACATTGACAGCCATGGATGGAGAGAAAGTAGAAGTACAGATCACTCCACAGCTCATTGCAGACGCATTGAAGCTGCACAACAAAGGGAGCTCTGTCAGGAAAAGAAGGGAGGCCATAGAGGTCTATGGATCCAAGAAACAGAACGCAACCTATGGAGATATGGCGGACCAAAGAGTGGCAACCCTTTGCCGACTGTACAACCAGTTTCTCCATGTTTGCAGTAAAAGACCGCAAAAGTATACGACACCGCCCCATGCCATTGCGACCACCATCACATGGGCATTAAAGAGCAATATGCCAAAAGAGGTGAATTACGCTCAACACATCCACGAGCAAGTAATTGCCATGCACAACGAGAAGCCAAAGTACATAGGAGGAGCGGAAATTCTGACAAGAATAGCTTATGAAGCTATTGGAGCTAGAGATCAGTGGCCAAAGGTTCCCTCCCAGAATGAGTGGCTTAGAGAAGCCGACGAGGAGGAAGAACAGCCCGAAGTATCCAAGAGGGCGTCCACAAGAGCACGCCGGAAACTAGAAATAGTTTCAGAACCTGAAGGGAGTGGACGAGCCGCTTATGAAGAAAGTAAAGAAGAAGGTTGCTCCCAAGCAAACCAAAAGTCAGAAAGTGGCAAGAATGGAAAGACTAGTGGAGCAGTTTAGAGCGGAAAGAGCTCTAAAGGGTGACTTTGAAGAAAAGTGGGTGCCAGACCCCACTAAAGTCGGAACTAGCTCAGCCAGGCCACATGTTGATCAATACGATCAATATATTAAAGCTTATGAGGAGTCAGAGGCTATACTGGAGCAGCAACCTGTCGAGCCATACACTGAAGAGGAGGTACAACTTTTAAAAGCTGAGCTGAAAAAGGACGACAAGGGGAAAGGGAAAGTAGATGAGTCTACTAAACTCAAGAGAAAGACGGGCAAGCCGACAAGGGGAAAGCCAAGGAAGCTGAGGACAGATACCCCTCTATGACTGATGTACCAAGCCCGAAGAAGACGAAAAATATTGGGAAGAGACCACAATAGAGATGGACACAGATGATTTGGAAAAGCCGAAGGCCGAGACCAAAGAAAAGGAGATAGATCCAGTTCAGCAAAAGAGAAATGATTATGAGGATCTGGTAGCGATAGGATACACTGAAGAAGAGGCCCTTGAGGCAGTTTATGGGATCACCCTACAAAAACAAGATGATCGGAGAGGGACGGAGGAAAAAACAAAGAGTACAAAAGAAAGTGAAGAGAAACTGGACGAACAGAACGTACTAGAAGAGCCGAAGCCAGTGGAGGTGGTGGCAGAAAGAGCTTTAGAGTTGACAGATGAAGATGAAAAAGACATGCACATGGTGCATGAACTGCTCAGCAAGATCAAAGAAAGATCCAGGCAAAGGAAGTAGAGATTGAGACAGCCAAACAAAGGGAAGCAGAGTTGCAGAGGAAATTAGAGAATGCTATGACTGAATCTGAAAGTCATAAAGCATCACTCTATGACGCGGAAAACGAGAGAGACGGCTTGATACTCCAGCTAGCCGAGGCTTCAAGAGAAGTAACAAGTGCACAGGAAGCAAGGGAGCGGATAGAAGATGAGTTGGAGGCGGCCAAGGATGAGCTCATTGAGCTAAGGGAAAGAGTCGAGCTCCAAGAAAGAACAATCACTAGACTCAGGACTACCCCTAGAGCTAGCAGAGCAGGAACCGAACAAGAGGGAGCTCTCGTACCAGCTTTGGAAGACCAGGTCCGAAGCTTACAAAGAGAGCTAAGATTAGAGCAAGTGCAAAGGTTGCACATTGCGGAGGGATCATTGGCCGCAGAGGAGAGGCTCACATTAGAAAATCAAACACTAAGGACAGAGAATGAGGCCCTCCGCAAACAGCTCCAAGATCTACAAGAGCAACAAAGAAGAGAGACAGAGACACCACAAGAAGAATCAGGTGGAGCAGCCATAGAGCTACCAGAAACTGGAGAGGCAACCACAATTGAAGATCCAGCCCCATCAAGAGGTGGCCTCGACTTCAAGAATCTCTGAAGAAGAAGAACAAAGGCTCCATGACCAAATAGAAAAGTCAGCAGAGGAGAGTGCCAAGGCGGAAATGGAATGGGAGAGGAGACTCCTAATCTCCATTAGACTTCAGGGATTAGACACAAAAGTGCTCCATGAAGAGTGGATGCAACCCAGCCTGCCTTTCCCTTTGATGAAATTTGAAGTGCTAAAGACGAAAAAGAGAATAGAGGAGGAGCAGTATGTCGCTCTTTACGAAGGCGACATCACAAAGGAGGAACAATCAAAGAAGATAGTAGATTCACAACCTAGATGGAGGAAAGGTTGGCTGAACAAATACCCAGCCTACCTCATCTACTTGGTGGAGGCACCAAAGGAGATTCGGGAGGATGCAACCTTCTGCCCGGTGCCAAGAGTCAGAAACTGGAAAGAGCATGGCAGGATTGCAGAAAAGAAGCCAAATTGGCTTAATTATCCCAGGATGCCAGGACCAAAGGCAGGAGAGAGAATAGGTAAAGCCTACATGGTGAAAACCCTAACGGGCACCATCAAGCTCTTTACTGGCTCTCCTGACCTTTCGTGTCAGATGCTCAAGAAAATCTGCAGGACTCTCTTAGCTTGCATTGAAGTGTTCGCGCCAGATAAAGCCACGACCTCGAGTCTACTATCGACGGCCGACACAGTGACTGATATGATGTATGATCTTTCATTGCAGCCTTCTCCAAAAGTGTTGCACCTCCTATACCAAAGGATTATGTTTTTGCCTAGCTTCCACATGCAAACATTCGAAGAAGCTTTCTACACCGGCTTTTTCACCCACGAAAGCAAAATATTCGGCCCAACCTTGACCATCGGCAACCTACGATACGAATCACATTTGCAGATGCTCAAGACGACAGGACTTTATTGACCAAGCATAAAAGTCATGTCAGGGACGACATGAACGCGGAGGGGGGGAGTGTTGAGCCAGCAGAGGATCACACCCACATTTTTGCTCACACTCATCATTTTTGTAACCATTGATTGTAATAAATGTCTTTCCGACATTGATTTTGATTGAGCCATTCATTAAGTAACGGGACTCAATTGAGTTTCCAGCTTGTAATTCCGAAGTAATTTCACTTGCTGATGTATTAGTTAGAGATGTTCTCACCTCCAAGGCTGAGGTATATAAGCCAAAGTTTGTAACCTAAAAGATAGAGTTTTTTATTTAATCAAAGTGAGTTTTTTGGAGCGCCGTGACTGTGTCTGAGAGAGGAGAGAGAGAGAGAGAGAGAGAGAGAGAGAGAGAGAGAGAGAGAGAGAGAGTCTTATCTACTTGCTACGCGAGCTACGGACCGCCATTGGAGAAGCGACGACACCGCCATTGTGTCAGCAACGCGAGAGCTACGCACAGATACCAAGAGTGCGCGCTATCGCTTGTATGTGTGGTAAGTTCCTACGAGCTTCGGTGTGAGTTTTCTTCCAACTCGTGTGTCGGAATGGAGCGTGCAGCATATCTATAGAACCACAACAAGTAAGCTACCATTAGTTCCATCGGGGTCAAGTTTTGTCACCTGTATTTTTCGCTGTCTTCATACCGCGTTTACCGCACGGAGTGATTATAGGTTGATTTTGCAGTTCAAGTCTTTAGGGTGTTGTTCTTACCTAGTGTATAGACTTCCCCCTGAGTTTGAGATCGATTCAATGATTCTAGATCCTGTTTCGTATAGCATTCGTTCGTAGTACGGATTTCAGTCACTTGCGTATTTTAGAACTTAGATTTGACACCCACCTAGTTGTTTCCATGCGTCTGTGGGTCAAGCTCCGTCCTCGTCTGACAAATTCTGTTGTTGGTTGAGTTCTCGCTATTTAGCTTCCGCTAGCGGCGTAACCGCCTTAACAAAGCACTTCAAAGTACATTCAAGGACCCTATCAACACTTTCAAGCACTTTCTCACCACTTTATGACCACATGTTAAGCACTTTCAAACATATTGTAGGCACCATTTAGTATTTTAGAGCACTTTCTAACCACATGGTTACCACTTTCTTTGCACCACAAAGCATTTCAAATCACTTTTTGACCACCTATTAAGCAACATTGAGCACTTCAAAGCACTTTCTTACCACCTAGTCACCACTATGTGCTCCTTGTGAGGAGTTTCAGTGCTTCAAAGTGTTGGTTACTCCCTTGAAAGCACTTTGAAGTACTTTCTAAGCACCATTCAACATTGTGGAGCACTTCAAAGCAATCTCTTCACTCAATCCTTACCACTTGGTCTTCACTCAAAACTTCATAACCACCTAGGAAGCAGTATAGAGCTATATAAAAGCACTTCAAAGTACTTTGAAGGACCCTTTCAGCACTTTGAAACACTTTCTTACCACCTATCAAGCATTTTCCAGCATATTGTAGGCACCATTGAGCACTTCAAAGCACTTTTAGGTGCTTTTAAGGTAGTTGTAAGCACTTTCTAGGAACCAGTGAGCACTATGAAGCTTTTTCTAACCACTTGGTCAGCACTTCCTACTCCAAGTAAGCAGTTTAGAACTATCTCAAAGCACTTCATAACATGAAGCACTTCTAGTCTGAAGTCTAACCACTTGGTCAACACATTCTACTTATCTATTGAGCAATTTGAATTTATCACAAAGCACTTCTAAGCACTTTTTGCAACAAGCTGACCTGCAAGAAGTCCAAATCTTTTTTAAGCCGCCCCAAATCAGTAGTGGCATTTGCCTTGGACAGCATCTTGGTGATAGTTGTGACCTCTACCTCTTTGAGGTCTACCTCCTGTGGATCTAAATCGGGTGAGGTCTTGAGCACCTCCAGCTCCTTGTTTAGTTGGTCCAATTCCCTGTAGAAGTCACTGTAATCAAAAAAATGTCCTTTATTTCTAAGCCACAGGTCCCTCTTTTCCTGCAATGGCACTTTCACCTTGCCCATCAGCCTTTTTTTGTGCATTCTCCTAGCCACTAAGTCCCTCCACCATGCTACTACCAGTTGAATATACATTGGCGTCTCTACTACCTGAAAATGGTTGTAGCTTGCTTGTCGACATTGTCGGTGTTGATGACAAGGCACCGTCATAGATAGATGCTAATATTTGAATGACACATGTCAAGCCATAATCGGTGCGGAACTTGTTGATCTTTCACTCCAAACCCCCTTTTTGCATCTTGTAGTTTTCAAGGATACTACCATCAAACCTTGCCCATGCAATCCGATGTCCAGTTGGATCACTCGCTGCTGCTGGACACCTCTCATACGCGAAGCCTCGTGCAAATTTTTATAGCAGCTCACAATTGGATGGGGTTGCTTGATATACCTTCTGGTACAAAAGTCGGCACTCGTCAACGAACTCATCCCTCACATGGTTGAGAAATAGCTTTGTGATTTTCTTGTGCAGGCACTTGAAGACACTCAGCCACTCCTCATTGGGGATATCTTTATCTGCGAGCTCTTTAGGCAGCTTCCCCTCTAGATTGAGCCCGTACTCCTCATGCAGTTTCTTGATCGAGAAGCAAAATCTTGATAAGCACGGGTACTCCAATGCTACAAGCACTAGAAAACAAAGCTTTTTGAAAGCCCAGCTTTGCAAACACTGAAGCAATGGAAAAAAATAATGCAAAACAAACACATACATACTTTTTGATGACTTTGTTGATAGCTTTGAGTTGGATGCAATGCATTTGAGAGTTCCAGGCACAGCCTTTACCTCCACTTTTGATAGACTGCTTCGCATCGCAAGCTCATTGGTTGGAGGGGTTTGATCTTGAAGTTCAAGCTCAGACATTGTGCTCTTCTCGGTCTTGTACCTTGGTAAACCGTCTCTTACACATCTCTTACACTCTCTTACAAGCTTGTCTATGTCAATTCTATGTTTACTGTGTGTGTGTGTGTGTGTGTGTGTCATAGTCTAGGTGAGTGTGTGTGAGCATTTGAGTTACGAAGCTCAGGGAGATCACATAGCACACAGGAAGAATGTGTCAAAAGTTGACGTCGTCCTATGACAACTCACATCACACATATCTTGAAATGATGATTGAGCCGCCCCTTCCTACAATCAGTTGTCCCTTCCAACTACTAAGACCATTAAAATTTCAAAATTCCCATTTTATTTTTTGAATTTATCACAAATTCCTTTCCAAAGTCCGACAGAGCAGAGGGGAGAGTGAATGAGATGAGCATTTGAGTTACGAAGCTCAGGGAGATCACCTGGCACGCGGGAAGAATCTGTCAAAAGTTGACGTCGTTCTATGACAACTCACATCACGCATATCTTGAAATGATGATTGAGCCGCCCCTTCCTACAATCAGTTGTCCCTTCCAACTACTAAGGCCATTAAAATTTCAAAATCCCATTTTCTTTTTTGAATTTATCACAAATTCCTTTCCAAAGTAGTCTCTTGGTGGTGCCCCAAATAGTGAAATAGTGGTACCACCAATACATGCTTAGACCCTGTGTGCTTAGATGGGGTCATGCCCGGGTCCAAACTCCACCTATGGGGCCATTTCCCACCACGTGACATGCCCACAACCGCCTCACCTTCAAAAGTTAAAAACTTCCCAACTGCCCCCAAAGGTAGCCAATCTTGGCTCCCCAACTTCAAATAGCTCCCATTTCCTATTCACCAAGCCAATGACCAAGCCGCAAAGCTTGAGTAAAAATTCTATGTGTTGGCTTTAAGCCTCCAACATCCCGCCACATCCCAGATTTGCGGAGACCTTGAACGACGCGCTTGAAAATGGGGAAAAACCATATGCTGCTATTTCACCGCAGCTGCTTCTTGACTTCAAGCCTTAATATCTCGTTACTCTGACCCCTGATTAATGTGTTGTCAGTTCTTGTTGACTTCATGTGTGATGCCTATGACGTTTTGAGACTTGGTTAGGCCTAAAAAATCTCATGATGGCACGCCTTTCAATGTGACCAAGTGGGCACACACTCGGTCCCCGACAAATCTTCAAATGGCCATAACCTGCCTTGTAGAGCTCCAATTTGCAATCTGAGAAGACGGGAATGCTCCAAAACTTGAGATATTAACGTGTATCCATTGACCCTAGCTCTGGCTACCTATCCCCACTTGCCTTGTCTGTCTCAGATTTGCTAGACCTTCCAACACTGAACTGCAATATATTTCACGCCGTACATTTGAGGAGCCGTCTAGACCGACTTCTATAGCATCTCGAACTCTACATTCTAGGGAACCAACATTGCACTTTGGATTGGACCTTCCATACCACTTGGCACACTTTGTAGCCTTCTTGGCCTATGAAACCACCTTAGACATACATTCCCGCTACCCTTTGCTTGCCCGGGACATTTTTACCTACTTTAACCCTTGGCCATGCACCACTGAAAAGAGGCAACAAAGTGTCATACATGTCATGTAAGCTTACATTACTGTCTCTAGTAGATGACAACAAGGGTTGAATAGAATCTTCCACAAACACAACCTCTCGTGAAACCATAATTCATTTGACAACCTTATCATCCAATTTTCTATGATTTGTTTGTGGCACCAAAGCATATGCCAAACAGCCAAAAATGTGCATGTGCTCAATAGAAAACTTTATATCATACAATGCTTCATATGGAGTCATAGACTACAAAGCTTTTGTTGGACACCTGTTAAGTACATAAGTGGCACACATGATGGATTCAAGCCAAAATGATGCGGTAAAGCTTGACTTTTGACCATACATCCTGCCATTTTTGTAAGTGACCTATTTTTCCTCTCAGCAACACCATTTTGTTGAGGCGTATAAGGCACTGTACATTGGTGTTTTATCCCAGGACTAGCCAAAAATGTGTTACCATATACATGTGGTAGTGATGTGTGTGAACACACTAGGACCGCCGGGGCATTTTTTCCCTCTTTAGGAGGTTTTTTCCCCCGTGCATTGTATATACGCCCATCACTCTAGGGCTATCTATCTTTCCATTGCACACTAAGTAACACACTCTCTATTGTGTGCCTTGAGATTCCTTCGTCTTCTCCAAGCTGTGTGTGTTTCTCTGCAACCCTAATTCCAACAATTCGTATCAGAGCAGGTCACGTCCTCCCGGGCTTAGTCTCCAGCTGCTCCAGCACACGCCTGCTCACTTTCTCCGATTTCAGTGAGCTTTGGCGAGCGTTCGCAGGTCGACAAATATTTTGGGCAAGCTCGAAGAGCTTGGTCTGCTCAGAATTTTGATTTGGGCTCATTTCGGCCTCCGTTTCCACTACGGGCAGTACTGCATAGGCTATTTCGTCATTTTGTGCAGATTTTCTGTCAGTGCCGTTTTCTGCATAACAGGTGCCTTATAGTCTTCTACGGTTTGTGCTATATAGCACAAGTTGTTCCCGCTCCATTTCTCCTATTTTCGAGCAGTTTTCACATCAGGTGCAGCATTTACCATGGCTGACAACAACAACACAGATGTGTTCAAGATGTTTGCTGCTGAGGACAGGTTGGATGGGGACAACTACCCTATGTGGGCTTATATGATGCAACATGTTCTTGTGTCAAAAGGTGTCTGGAACATTGTGCAGGGCGTACGTCCTGGTTCTGAAGATGTAGGCGATGTTGAGGATGTTGCAGGTCTTGCTGCAAGGATTGCAGCTGTTAGAGTTGTTTTGCCTACGGCAGAACAAGCTCGTTGGGATGTTAAGGATGCGCAGGCTCATGCATTGATTGCGTTGTCTGTGAAGCGCACCATTATTCCTTACATCCGTTCAGCAAAATCTGCAAAACAGGCTTGGGATATTCTAGCAGGTCTTTATGCAAGCCGCAATGAGGCTAAAATTGCTTTGCTGCGTAAAGAGCTAGAGTCGAAGATTATGCATGAGGAAGATGATATGGACACTTTCCTTGCTAGTGTCAAGGATATCAATGAGCAACTCATTTCTGCAGGTGAAGTAATTTCGGACAGTCCCCTTGTGCAAACTGTTCTTGATGCCTTACCAGATTCCTACCAGACTTTTGCTAGTACTTGGAGACTCATGACCCAAGGAAATCCTGAAGTTGTCAAGTTTGATGCATTATGCACATTGCTGTTGCAAGAGTCACTTTCTAGAAAAAACAGGACTAGGCAGCGTGTAGTTGAACAGGCTTTTATTGCTTCTCAAAGAAAGGGTGGTAACAGTAATGCAGCCACTTCTTATAGTTCTGCTGCGAGTGGCAAAAATTCTGTTCCTAATGCTTCTGCTGGCAGCACTTCGTCTGGCAATTCTGGTGATAAGGGCAAAAAGAAGATGCGTTGCCATTATTGTAAAGCCAATGATCACTTGATCAAGTCGTGTCCTAAGTTGAAGGCCAAAGAGGCTAAGAAGAAAGAGGGTGGTTCCACTGCAAATGCTAGTTCCACTACAAATGCAGCCATTGTTGAGTCTTCTGTGAAAGGAGATTGTGATGCTGATGTTGATGCAGAATGGGCTTTTAGCGCAGAGTGCACTTACAATCCTGCTGTCCATGATGCATGCTTGTCAGTTGCTGCAGATTCACATGTGTGGTATTTCGACAGTGGTGCTACAAAGCACATTACCTCACATCGTGAATTGTTTACCTCTCTCGAGTCTGTCCCTCATGGGAATTTAGTCACTTGTGCCAACAACGCCTCTTATCCAGTTCAGGGAGTTGGAAAGATTGTGCTCACTGCTGCTAATGGCAGTTCCTTCACACTTGTTGATGCACTTTATGTACCTGGGATCAAGAAGAATCTCTTGTCTGTATCCGCACTTGCTAGACTTGGACTTGTAGTCAAATTTGTGGATGACAGATGTACAGTTCATGATCTCAGTTTTGGTGATGAAATTGTTGCATCTGGGCTTTTGTGCCGTGGGCTGTATAAGCTCACTTTGTATGACAAGTGTGGACAAAATTTTGCAAATGCTGTTGCAGATTCAAGGGCTATTTCAGATGCAAAACTTTGGCATGCACGTTTTGGTCATCTAAATTTTGCCAGTTTGCTACGTTTGCAAAAATCTGATATGGTTGCTTCTTTGCCGCCTCTTGAAGCACCTGTCAAACATGTTTGTGAAGGCTGTATTCTGGGTAAAATGCAGCGTTCTAAGTTTCCAAAGGATGGTTCAGTTAGGGCCACATGCAGGTTGCAGCTTGTGCATAGTGATGTTTGTGGGCCCATGCAAACTCCGTCCTTGGGCAATTACCTGTACTTCGTGACTTTCATTGATGATTACTCCAGGCATGCATGGGTATTTCCGCTTAAAGCGAAGTCCGAAGTTTTTATGTGCTTCAAACAATTTTTGGCTATGGCTGAAAATGTCTCAAAATGTACTATGGGCACCCTCCGTTCCGATCGAGGGGGGGAGTATATGTCTCATGAATTTAATGCATTTCTGGCTAGTCATGGGATAAAACACCAATGTACAGTGCCTTATACACCTCAGCAAAATGGTGTTGCTGAGAGGAAAAACAGGTCACTAACGGAAATGGCACGATGTATGGTCAAAAGTCAAGCTTTGCCGCATTCTTTTTGGCTTGAGGCCATCATGTGTGCCACTTATGTACTTAACAGGTGTCCTACGAAAGCTTTGCAGTCTATTACTCCATATGAAGCATGGCATGATAGAAAACCTTCTATTGAGCACATGCGTGTTTTTGGCTGTTTGGCATATGCTTTGGTGCCACAAGTGCAGCGCAGAAAATTGGATGATAAGGCTGTCAAATGTATTTTTGTTGGTTATAGTGCTGAAAGCAAAGGTTACAGGTTGTATCATCCGCAAACAAAACGTATTCTGGTTTCACGGGATGTAGTGTTTGTGGAAGATTCTGTTCAGCCCTTGCTGTCATGTACTAGAGACAGTAATGTAAGCTCACAGGACATTTATGACACTTTGTTGCCTCTTTTCAGTGGTGGAAATACAAATGTTAGTTCCAATGAGGCAAATGTACAGCCTATGGGGGTTTCTGAAAATATTTTAGAACAGCCTATTACTGATGCAGATGTACATGATGTACTTGATGACGAAAGGGCTGAAAATGAGCAGGCTAGAGGTATGCCAAAATGGCTGGTGCACACTTTGCGTGACAGTAAATTGGATGCACCTTTATCTAGTCGTACTCGTTCAGGCTCTCGCCATGCATCTTATGCATCAGATTGTTATGCTTTGGCTGTGTCTAGTTTACATGATGTTGAGGAGCCTCTGTCTTTTGATGAAGCACAGAATTCAGAAAATTGGATTGCTGCCATGAAATCAGAATATGATGCACTTATAGAGAATGACACATGGACTTTATGTGATTTGCCTCCTGGCAAAAAGGCCATTGGTACGAAGTGGGTTTACAAGTTGAAACGCAAGTCGGATGGTGAGATCGATCGCCATAAGGCTCGACTTGTTGCAAAGGGTTATGCACAACAAAAAGGCATAGATTATGAAGAGACTTTTGCTCCCACTTGTCGTATGACTACTGTACGTTTTCTATGTGCATTGGCAGCTCATTTTGGTTGGGATGTACATCAATCAGACATTGTTACTGCTTTCTTGAATGGTGACATATTTGAGGAAGTTTATGTAACGCAGCCTCGCGGTTTTGTCATAAAAGGACAAGAGGACAAAGTGTGCAAATGTAAGAAGGCTTTGTATGGGTTGAAGCAATCTCCTCGTGCTTGGTATGAGAAAGCTAACACTCATTTGGTTAAACGAGGCTTTCGTAACAGTCCAACAGAAAGCACATTGTATGTAAAGCGTGAGGATGATGTATTTCTCATTGTGGTTCTTTATGTTGATGATTTGTTGATCACTGGACCAAATGAGAGACATATTGCTGAATTTAAGGCTGATTTGAATGCTACTTTCAAGATGAAAGATTTGGGGCTGTTGCATCATTACTTGGGTATACAGTTTAAGCAGTGTGATGGTGGTATTGCCTTGTGTCAGAAAAGTTACATAGAGACATTGCTATGTAAGTTTGGACTTGAGGATTGCAAACCTATTGCCACTCCCATGGAAACAGGTTTGAAGTTGAGTCTACATGATGCTGGCGATCATGCTGATGTCACTCTTTACCAAACTGCTGTTGGCTGCCTCATTTATGTATGCAACACGAGGCCGAATATTCAGTTTGCAGTCTCGTAGGTCAGCAGATTTATGCATAGCCCAGGGTCTAAGCATTGGCAGGCTGTCAAGAGGATTTTTCGCTACCTTAGTGGCACTTTACATCTTGGCTTGTTTTATCCCAAGGGGGGATCATTGCCGCCAGACTTACATGCTTTTTAGGACTCAGATTGGGCTGGTTGTTTTGACACGCGAGTGTCCACAAGTGGTTTTTGTTTCATGCTTGGCAGTTCATGTATATCATGGTTGAGCAAGAAGCAACCTACTGTGGCCACTTCGAGTTGTGAGGCTGAGTACAGGGCAGTCTTCACAGCTACGGTTGAGTGTGTATGGCTCAGACGCCTTATGGCTGACTTGGGTGTTGGACAGGACCCTGCCAACAGCGCATTGGCAGTTGCGAGGAACCCAGTTTTTCATGCTCGCACAAAGCACATTGAGGTGCATTACCACTATGTCAGGGAGAGGCTCTCAGCAGGAGAGATCAGCTTGGCTTATGTGCCAACACATGACAACCTTGCAGATCTTTTCACAAAGGCATTGTCTCGTGAGAAGCTTGAAGCTTTCCGCAAAGCTTTGGGCTTACTCCCCTTTGTGGACTGATCCTGTCCTTAGGGCATGGCACTTCCCTTTACTCATGTGCCAGCTCTCGTTCACCGCATCACTCCAGGGGGGATTTGTTACCATATACATGTGGTAGTGATGTGTGTGAACACACTAGGACCGTCGGGGCATTTTTTCCCTCTTTAGGAGGTTTTTTCCCCTGTGCATTGTATATACGCCCATCACTCTAGGGCTATCTATCTTTCCATTGCACACTAAGTAACACACTCTCTATTGTGTGCCTTGAGCTTCCTTCGTCTTCTCCAAGCTGTGTGTGTTTCTCTGCAACCCTAATTCCAACAAAATGCATTAAATTCATGAAACATATACTCCCCCGCTCGATCGAAACGGAGGGTGCCCATAGTACATTTTGAGACATTTTTAGCCATAGCAAGAAATTGCTTGAAGCACATGAACACTTCCGACTTATCTTCCAATGGATATACCCATGCATGCCTATAGTAGTCATCAATGAAAGTCACGAAGTAAAGGTAACTTTCCAAGGACAGAGTTTGCATGGCCCACAAACATCACTATGCACAAGCTGCAATGGCCCTAGTTGAACCATCCTTTGGAAACTTAGAACGTTGCATCTTACCCAAAATACAACCTTCACAAACATGTTTGACAAGTGCTTCAAGAGGTGGCAAAGAAGCAACCATATTAGATTTTTGCAAACGCAAAAAATTGGAAAAATTCAGATGACCAAAATGTGCATGCCAAAGTTTTGCATCTGAAATAGCCTTTGAATCCACAACTGCATTTGCAAAATTTTGCCCACACTTGTCATACAAAGTGATCTTATACAGCCCACAACATAAAATGCCAGTTGCAACAATTTCATCACCAAAATTGAGATCATGTACTTTATATTTGTCATCCACAAATTTGACTACAAGACCAAGTCTAGCAAGTGCAAATACAAACAAAATATTCTTCTTGATCCCAGGTACATAAAGTGCATCAACAACTGTGAAAGAGCTGTCATTTGTAGCAGTAGGCACAATCTTTCCAAGTCCTTCAACCGGATAAGGGGCATTGTTGGCACAAGTAACTGAATTCCCATATGAGGGACAAACTCAAGAGAGGTGAAAAAATCACGATGTGAGGTAATGTGCTTTGTAGCATCACTGTCAAAATATCATACATGTGAATCTACGTCAACTCACATGCATGCATCATGGACAACAGGATTAAAGGTACACTCTGCACTAAAATCCCATTCTGCATCGACATCAGCATCACAGTCTTCTTTCACAAAAGACTCAACAATAGCTGCATTTGTAGTGGAAACAACATTTGTAGTGGGACCACCCTCTTTCTTCTTAGCCACACTACTTGATCAAGTGATCATTAGCTTTACAATAATGGCAATGCATCTTCTTTTTTCCCTTATCACCAAAATTTTCAAAAGAGTTGCTGCCAGCAGAAGCATTAGGAACATGTGATTTTCAACTCGTAGAAGAACCATAAGAGTGGTTGCATTGCTGTTACCACCTTTTCTTTGAGTAGCAATAAAGGCCTATTTAATTGCACGTTGTCTAGTCATGTTTTTTTTGGAAAAAGACTCTTGCAACAAGATCAATGTGCATAATGCATCAAACTTGATAGCTTCAAAATTTCCTTGGGGTCATAAGGCGCCAAGTACTAGCAAACGTCTGGTAAGAATCTGGCAAGGCATCAAGAACAGTCTGCACAAGGGAACTGTCTCAAATGACTTCACCTCCTGCAAAAATAAGTTGCTCATTGATATCCTTGACACCAACAAAACGAAAGTGTCCACATCATCTTCCTCATGCATAATCTTTGACTCCAGCTCTTTACGCAACCATGCATTTTTTTCCTTATTGCGACTTGCATAGAGACCAACCAGAATATCCCAATCCTATTTTGCAAATTTTGATGAACAAATGTGAGGAGTAATAGTCCGCTTCATAGAAAACACAATCAATGCATGAGTATGCACATATTTTACATCCCAACGAGCTTTTTCTGCCGTAGGAAAGACAACTTTAAGAGCAACAATCCTTGCATCAAGACTTGCAACATCCTCAACATCGCCTACATCCTCAAAGCAAGGATGTACATCAATGCCCTACACAATATTCCAAACACCCTTTGACACAAGAACATGTTGCATCATGTAGGTCCACATAGGGTAATTGTCCCCATCCAATCTGTCCTCAACAAAAAACATCTTGAACACATCTGTGTTATTGTTGCTCATGACAAATGCCTGCACTTGACATACAAATGCCCAAAAATAGGAGAAACAAAGTGGAAGCAACACGTGCTATATAGCACAAACCGTAGAAGACTGTAAGGGACGTGTTATGCAAAAACGACATTGACAAAATTTTTGCACAAATGACAAAATAGTGTGAGCATTACTGCCTATAGTGGAAACAAAGGCCAATATGATCCTGAATAAAAAATCTGAGCAAGTGAGCAGGCGTGTGCTGGATCTACTGGTGATTAAGCCTGGGAGGACGCAACCTGCTCTGATACCAATTGTTGGAATTAGGGTTGCAGGAAAACACACACAACTTGGAGAAGACGAAGCAAGCTCAAGGCACACAATAGAGAGTGTATTACATAGTGTGCAATGGAAAAATAGATATCCCTAGAGTGATGGGCGTATATACAATGCACGGGGGAAAAACTCCTAGTGAGGGAAAAAATGCCCTAGCCATCCTAAGTGTGTTCACACACATCACTACGACATGTATATGGTAACAATCTCCTTTTACCACCAACCTAGAAATGCCGAACTCCATGCATTGCTTCAAACCAAGTTGCAAAGTGAGATACTTTGTCTCATTGTTGGTGTGGACATCCTCCAAATCATAATCTCTCAAAAAGATCACTTTGTAGTGTGGGTCTTGTATCACCACACCTCAATCTGCTTTTTGAAATGCCCTTTGATACACCCCATCAAACCACATGGTAAAAGCATCCTCTAAGTTAGGCTCCTCTTTAGCTTCATCTCATACCACCCTTGGATAAATTGGTACATCAGCATACTAATTGAACAAAATGTCTGCCATGTGAGACTGACTAGTGTGGTCTATCTTGAACTTGATTTTGAACTCCTGTATCTCTAGCACCCACTTCATAATCCACTTCCCTGGCTTCAAATGTAGCACCACTTCTCGTAATAGATTGTTAGATGTTAACACAAAAAACTTGTGCACAATCAAATGCACTTTAAACCTCCTACAAGCGAAGACCAAATCCATGACCCATTGCTCTGCTTTGGTGTAAGTAGCATCTCTTGGACTGATCACCTTGCTCTCAAAGTAGATAAGCTTGTAACTTCTCCGTACCTTCTGCAATAGTACTGCTCGAATAGCAACCGTGCCTACTGTCATAGCCAAATAGAAATTGTCCTCTCGATTGGGACAAAACACCATCTGCAATTGACACAAGGTCTCTTTCACTCTATCAAAAGCCTCTTGAGCTTCTTCATCCCATTCAAAAACATGCACCTATTGAGCCATATTTTGAAGAGGATACACATACTACAACAACATTCAAAATAAGCGCAATAAATACTTTATCTTATGGAAAAATTAAGCCCAACCTTGCGGATTTGATGGTGGCTCCATCAACACCAATTCCTTCACCTTCTTTGGATCCACTTCAATCCCGTTATATGACACCATATGACCCAATAGCTGAGCTCTAGGTTATGCTAACTTGCACTTCTTAGGGTTCAACTGACCTACTTCTTCATCAAGCCTTTGAAAACACAACTGCATTTTTGAAAGGTGCTCCACTTTTGAGCTATAACAGCCTATATCATCCATAAAAACCCTGATAAAACGGCCCAAGTAGAGAGGACCAAATACCCTGTTCATCCAATCCTAGAAAGTAGTGTAAGCATTCACCAACCCAAATGAAACCTTGCGACGATAGGAAAAACAACCCCATGGAGGGATAAATGTAGTCTTCAACTGGTCCTCGAGTGGAATCCCTATTTTAAAAGTACACTGAAAACCCATCCATAATGGAATACCTTTCATGGCCAACTATCTCGTTCAAGATCTTGTCTTGGAACGGAAACGGATAGTGGTTTATCTTGGCTTCCACATTTAGCGGCTTGTAGTTGACGCACACCCTCCATTTCTTATTCTTCTTTGGGGTTATAACCATTGGTGAAAACCACTTTGACTCCTTCACAGGGTATATGATATCTGCATCCAATAGCTTGTTGATATCCTACCAAAGATCTTCTCTTATTTAGTAAAAAAGCAAGCAAAAATTACCAAAAAATAGGGGGACAAAAGGCAAAGGAAGGGGCAAATGGGACCAGGGGGAAACAAAGATGCAACACTAAACACGTTCTACTATATTAAGCTCATCAATAGTGTTCGTCTTTACAAAGGGGTGGGGGGATATAAATAGGAGATTTAGCTTTATTCAAGAGATGGCTGAAAGCATGGTTTGTTGGTACAAAAAGAACTATCCTTGACACAACATAGGCTTGGTGGTTCATGTGTGTAAAAAGGGAGGACCTTTTAATTGGAATTGGGAGGGGCCATATATTTCTTTTTCTTTGTTTTTGAAGATTTTTTTAGCTTTTGAAACTGACCATTCCCGAGAAGAGGTGGGGGTTGAGAGCGGGGCCACGGGGTTATAGTTCGGTGATTTGACACCCTCTCTCTCTCTCTCTCTCTCTCTCTCTCTCTCTCTCTCTCTCTCTCTCTCTCTCTCTCTCTCTCTCTCTCTCTCTCTCTCTCTCTCGCACTTGATCCTTGCCAATGGACACTATTGCAGGAGATTATTGCTCGGGTGATCCACATCTGCTCTCTTTCAACGAGCTGGAAGGTGGTCCGATCACGGATGAACAAACACAAAGCCATTCTATTAGCAATTCCATTTCAACTAATCAAGCTTTTCTTTGTAAGTATTGAGCTACAAAGAAACACCAAGAGAGAAGAAAATAAATACATCCTTCTTCTGCTCTTGGATTACCAAAAGCCAAGATAAGGAAGAACATTTTCACAGCGATGGCGCGATGTTGGCGCAAGCAAACACTAGGTCTATGAAGGAATGAACAGAAGGAAATATTCCGACAACTCTTGGACCACCAGTTTCGAGCTGCAAAAAACAAATTTCAGAATGTCAAAGACACATTTCTATCAGGTGTGTGTAACACTTTTACTCAAAATAAGGTCCTGCACTCAACAAGTGAGATTTTTGTGAAGAGAACCTCTTTGAAAATGATATTGAACAATAGTACATGTAAGACCTCAATAAACCAATCTAAAATTTCTATTGTCATGGGTATCCATTGAAGGAATATAGCTGCTGCAAGTTCTAGGCTGGAGAATAAAGATGAGGATAAGTGTTGCCATTGAGTGCTTGTGAGAGACAACTGCCTCGAGGAACCACTATCATCAATGAAACAAGGGATTTGGTGCATGCCTTTTGGACATCAAAGACCAAGGTTTCACCTAACAAGAAGTACATATGCAAGAAGAGAATTGGAAGAAAAAGTGTCATCAAACATCCCATGCATCTGGGTGAAAGCATGAATAGGTGGAAAGCTATATATGTGATATAATTAAATAGCATAGCATGACATTGGGGGTGTGGTCACTGTTGCCATATTTCAGACGTCCAAATTTTTATTCTAAAAAATGTTATACTGAAAACTTCAGCCTTCACACACCCACTTTGTTTCATGAGTAGTTGGCAGTTTCACGAGTGCCCCCTGACCCCCCGCCTCTCTCTCTCTCGCGCGCGCGTTCTCAAGGTCTATTGTGCTTAGAGCTTCTACTGTGCAAGCTTGGCTGCTTCAAGGACGATTGCAATAACCGCCCTCTTCTCTTCGAGGTATGTCTCTCCCATTGAACATGTACACTCTCTACTACTTGAGCACGCGCGCCCCACCTGGGATCATTTAGCTACATTAAGCTGCATTTGGAGCTGCATGAGTGCCACACCTTGCTCATTTGCAACAAGAGGTAATTTGCTAGTCCACAAGCTGCATGCAATCTTGGGGCAAATCCCATAGCACATCACCTTGAATGCCCTGCTTACAAGAGCAGGCCCATGAAGTTCTAAGCGAGGGCACACCACGTCTCATGAGTTCATTGGATGATGTGCAGGTATATCACTTGAGACTGCATCATGGCACCTTCCTCAAAGCATCCGATTCAAGCAAGCAGCAGTCTAGTTAGGAACATTGAACCACCTCTGCATACGAAGTTTTGTCGTACTTCCGAGGAATTTCATATGGAGCGTGGATTTCCATTGGAGGGAGTTGATCTGCCTAGCTTGACAGGAAACAATGACATCTCTAAGGAGGACTGCGAAGCTGTATTTATATGCCCAAAGCCTGTTTCGGGTAGCCAGAAGAAAGTGAAGGCATACCATGCTCGGTCGGAGTTCTTACAAAAGCTTGTGTGGAGACACTGGGATGTCTACCAGGAGGGTCCCTTCATGTATGAAGTAGGGACTCAATTTGCAAAGGCCTTTGCATTGGAAAACTACAGTGAATCTGGCAAACATCAAATTTCTTGGGCTATCTTTGCAGAGAGGGCAATGAGAGCCTCAGAAGAAAGACACAACTTGCAAAACAAGATCAAGAGGTGGGAAGAGCAAATGAGTGGTAGAGGGAGAGGTTCCAAAACCACTGCTGCCTCTACCAGATCATCATTGAAAACAGAAGGTACGTCTGTACCATTGTCAAGCTTGCCTACAAGAGGATGCCTGGTACAATTGGCAGAGGAGGATAGCAGGGCACTTGCAGAAATGAAGAATATTGCAGAGGCTAGATTGCAAGACTATAAGTCAAGACTTGAGGGTGCAAAGAAGGCGGTAGAGGATCAAGTCAGAGAATTGCATAGGGCTGAGGTTTCTCAAAGCTCAAACACTTTGGCCATAAAGTTGCAAACGGAGATTGATTGCGTGCAAGACCCTGTAGCTCGACAACACCTGATTGATTTGATTGGACAGTTCTCGAGTACTACTAGAGAGAACGTTTCTGAATTAGAAGCCAATGTGGCTAAAGCAAAGGTGCATACCCTCCTACATGTGCTTCACTTTGTTTTGGAGTATGTGGTTCACTTCCATGTGGTTATGTGGTTAGAGTGTTATGGATTGTATGGTTATGTATTGTATGAGCATATTCTATTTCTGCTATGTGCTATATGGCCACAACATAGCCATCATCATCATGGAGTGGGTGGTTATATGCTATGTGCTATGTGCTATATGGTCACAACATAGCCATCATCTTCATGGAGTGGGTGGTTATATGCTATGTGTGGTTATGTGCTATGTGCTTTATAGTTCAATCTAGGTGCAGCATGTTCACAATATTACCCTCATCTATTTGGAATGTGTGTGATTCTATGCTATGTGCTTTGTGTGGTTATGTGCTATGTGATACATAGCACAATGGACATGTGTAATATGTGCTATATAGAATACCTGTATGCTATATGCTCACAGTATAGCCCTGAAGTGTGTGTTAAATATTGATATGTGCTACATAGCACAATCTTTTTATGTGCTATGTGCTAAATAGCACATTTTGTGTGTTATATGTTCACAATATAGCCCTCGAGTGTGTGGAATAGTGAATTGTGCTATATAGCACAATCTCTATTTTTGCTATGTGCTACATAGCACATCTCTAATTGTGATATGTGCTACATAGCACAATATTTGTGCTATATGCTATGTGCTATGTCTCATATATCCCACTACATATCATATACCCAACAAGCTTGTGCTATATAGCATATAGAGAAAATTTTTGGGCTATATCTGGTATTTTAAAAAGTCTCTCTGCTATGATCTACAGTGCATACTCTATGTAGCACTTATAGCACATTATACTTGGACTGTGCTATGTGCTATATAGCACAGTGCATATCATATACCACATCAAGCTTGTGTTTATAGCATATAGAGTAAGTGCTTGTCTTATATGTGGTATTGCAAATAAGGGATAAGATTCACGCTGCATATTCTTTTCAGCAATGTGCTTTTGTTGGGTTATTGAGACTTAAATTAGATGTGTTGTCTTCTTTGTTTCACAGGCACTACTTGCAGAAGTAGAGACCAACATAGCACAGGAATAAGAGCACTTTAAATTTTGTGTTACCATGGAGAGGACTTCACATAACGTGGGAGCTAGTTTGATGAAGCCTTTTTCTCCTGTGGATTTTAAGCAGAGCATTAGCGAGGTGGCACTTAATGGGTTCTACCATTGTGTAGGATGTGGATTCCCGTTTGATGCCAGAAGCTTGGATGTATTCTCCCTACCTTGCACCCATGTGTACCATATGCTATGCTTCGTGCATGTATGTAGGGACTATGGCTATTTTGCTGCACTAGATTGCAACATGTTTGTTCCCCCTAGAGCTAAGCATATGATTGTTCTGAAGGTGAAGAGTGAGATGAAAGAATCAAGTGCGGGTAGTCACTGTGTCAATTATTTACTACTACTATTGCAGGCCCACTTTCCATTGGTAGTTTAAACTCTTGCATTTAATGAAATCATTTGTAGGTACAGACATTGCAGCAGAGACCTGTATACAAGAATCATTGAGTACAAAAACAGAGAGAGTCTCTACGTAGGCCATTGGTAGGTACCAAAATCAGTATTTATGTGTGTATTTTGGGATACTCCAAGTGAGTCTTTGTAAATAGCTTGCTTTGTAGAACAATCATCGCATGCTTGCTCCAACAAGACGATGCATTCCACAAGGAATAATCGCCTGATTACCCCAGGGATGCAGTCGTGCCTTGAAGCGGAGTCTACCCGCGGGATGCAGCCAGCCCTGGAAGTGGAGTCTGCCGTAGGGGATGCAGTACGTGGAGTAGTTGAAGACATCTTGATGGCAAAGTCTTCTGCAGTCAAATCACCTAGGCAACAACTAACTCCAAGAAGGCTGTTGCATTCTCCGTTGAGTGCCAAAGCATCACCAAGTGTGGACACTAGAGATGATGCATCAGATGAGGCAGTTTTGCAGATGCAGTGAAAGCAACACCCCCTCCAGCAGGGAAGAAGCCAACACCAAAGCGCAAGAAATCGACTCCCAAGAACTTAGGTGGAAGTCCCACAATGGATATACCTCTTGATTCATTTAGGAAGAGAAAGAAACCAAATGCAAAGCAATGAGTGTGTTTTTTTTGTAACTTCATGCAATTAGAAGATGTCTTTAGAAGGCATGTACAATCTATTTCACCCCTATTGTATCCATGCTCATTGATGAATCAAGTGTTGGAATTTGTTAGTGACATGTCTCTTAATTCTTTGCATCGAGTAGTTGCAAACTATTTGATTTATTTTCTGTACATGTTTAGTAATTTGTTTCTACTTTCTCTTGTCGTAGATAATCAAGAAGATGAAAAAAGAGGAACTTGCATGAGACGCACTCGCTCTTCAGGGTTTCTAGATGAGGGGTCTTTAGGTTCACTGGCTCAATCTTATCCTGTGAAGAATCCAAGAAGGGGTGCTACAGCTTCCAGGGGGGTTACAGGCAAAAAAAAAGTGTCTTTTGATACAGTTGAGGGGTCTGTAGGTTCTCTGGCTCAGTCTTATCCTGTGAAGAATCCAAGAGGGGGTGCTACAGCTTCCAGGAGGATTACAGGCAAAAAAAAAGAGTCTTTTGATACAGTTGATCCCTGCACACCTACTAGTACTGCTGAATTTGTTCCAAATGTGCCTAATGCAGTTGATGTGCATGTTGTGCATGATGATGTGCATACAGATGTTGACCATGCTAAACTTGAAAAGGGTACATTACCCACCCCCACCACAGTTGAATTTGGCACGGATGCCATTGATGATGCTATGGTAGTTGATGCCTGCACATATGCCATTGTTGATGCTACGCTAGTTGAGGCCTGCACAAATGACATTGTGGATGCTATGGAAGTTGATGCTCGCACATATTCTGATGTTGATGGCAATGTTAAGGATGGTGGAATAGAAAGTATTGTTCATGCTGTCATAGATTCCCTTCTTGATGAAGTTGTGGCTATGGGTACAGATGCCACTGTTGAATCTGGCACAGATGCCATTGATGATGCTACCACAGTTGATGCTTGCACAGATGCCATTATTGATGCTACGGTAGTTGATGCCTGCACAAATGACATTGTGGATGCTATGGAAGTTGATGCTCGTACATATGCTGCTGCTAATGACAATGTTAATGATGGTGGAACAAAAAGTATTGTTCATGCTGTCATAGATGCCCTTATTGATGCAGTTGTGGCTATGGGTACAGATGCCACTATTGAATCTAACACAGATGTCATTGATGATGCTACCACAGTTGATGCCTACACAGATGCCATTGCTGATGCTACGGTAGTTGATGCCTGCACAAATGACATTGTGGATACTATGGAAGTTGATGCTTGCACAGATGTGCTGCTGCTGATGGCAATGTTAATGATGGTGGAACAGAAAGTATTGTTCATGCTGTCATGGATGCCCTTCTTGATGCAGTTGTGCCTACGGGTACAGATGACACTGTTGAGGATACCAGAGGCATGGGTGAGGAGGTCCTCATTGAGAGAGAAGCTGGAACACGTGAGGCAGTGGGTGCAAGTGATGTCACAGCTCAAGCCCAACAGCTAAAGCCCAGGTGGTCTGTCCAAGTGATGCAGTTGATGACCTTGTTGATGCAGAGGAGGCAAAGGGTACAGATGCCGCTGTTGAAGATATGGGAGGCTTGGGTGAGGAGGACCTCACTAAGAGAGTACCTGGAATAGGCTCAGCAGTGGGTAACGGTGATGTCGTGGCTTCTGCGGACACAGTTGAGGCATATGACAGAGCAGTTCAATCGGGAGAGGCAATGGGAGAAGTTCTCGTGGCTGCTATGGACATGAAAGAGGCAAATACACATAATACAACTGAGGCATGTATAGAGCAAAGCAATGAGGCAGGGAAAGGAATAGAGGTGCCCACTTACAGAGCAGTTCAATCGGGAGAGGCAATGGGAGAACATTTCATGGCTGCTATGGACACGAAAGAGGCAGTTGCACATGATACAACGGAGTCTTGTACAGATCCCACTGTTGGGAATACCAAAGGTAAAAGTCCAGAGGTCCCTATGGGTCGAGCGCCTGCTACAGATACAGATGAGGCACGTACAAAAAAGGCTGATAAAGAGGCCAAAAATGGACATGAATATGAGAGGCAAGAGAGGCCGTGTCTTGTGGTAATGCCAGTACAGATTGTTGCACTGCCACCTATGTCTTTTGAGGACAAGAAGAGAAGGGACAATTTATGCATCATACTGGATGTGAATGGGCTTCTCATAAGGAGGTATAAGGTCTCCTTCTACAAAGGAATAGCGAGAAGCAGTATTCTTGATTGGGCAAGATCAAGGTATCAGGTAGTCACTGCGCCAAATGCTACAGTAAAGATGCAATTTGAATATGTGGTCAGGCCCAATGCATCAATCTTTTTGCATGCACTGCTGCAAAGAGCACAAGTTGCATTATGGAGCTGCATGACCCAGGACAATCTAGCACTTGCTTTGAGTGCATGCTTTCCTAGGCTGAACAAACAGCATTTCCTCGATATTATCGTTCAAGAGGGGTGTAGAGAGGCGAGCTTCAATCTAAATGAAGTTCCTGGGATCCCTCCATGTAGAGATAACGCAAAGCCCATATTTTTCAAGTGTTTGAAAGACTTTTGGAAGCACCATCCTAAGTTCAACTCTGATAATACACTGGTGGTGGATGACACACTCTACAAGTGTCTGCTCAACCCTCCCGAGACTTGTGTCTGTCCTACTTCATTTGAACCAGCAGATATTTGCCAGCCCCCAATTTACCTGGTTAGCACATTGTTCCCTTGGTTAGTCAAGTGGACAGTCTCACCCAGCCCTAATGCTTATGCAAAGATGAACCAGTTTGAAAATCCTTCGGACAGTGTGTCTGCTCGTGTCATCAGACACTATAGAAGTCAACGAGAAGTATGTCAGGAAGGTTGATTGTGGTTATGGAATCATGTATACAACATTTTGTGCACTGAATGCACTTGCGATTACTATACAAAAAACTGACCTGTTCAAAGTTCTCTAAACTTAATGATTGAATGATGTAATTTTATTTTGGTGATATGATGTAATTTTATTTTGCTGATATGATGTTGTCATCCTCTGATAGAGTTCTGCTACATGGCACACATAATAGCATAGACAGGACCATCGGGCTATTATTACACATAGTTATGCTATATAGCACTCATACTGCAAGAAATACTATGACATAATAGCATAGATAGGGAGATTGGCCTCTTATTACACACAATTACGCTATATGGCACACATAGTGCTCTCAATATGTAATATAGCTCTTTCACATACCACACATCATATCATAGAAAGGAACATTGTGCTATGTGATACACACTTTTACTGTATAGCACACATGTTGCTATCTTACTACAATAGAGTCCTTTTATAGCATAGACAGGGACATTGGGCTATTATACACACACTTGTACAATATAGCACACATACTAGCCTAGGTAGATACAATGGACTATCTTGACACATTACTTAGCTACATATCACATATAGTAGCATGTACACAACTCCATAACACCCAATGGGTAGCTATTCATAAGAGTGAGATGATTGTAAGAATGAGACATGTTTACCTGAGATTCATCAAGAAATTGAATGGGATGCTCTTGATAATGTTTTCTTCCCAATCGTTTCCGACAATTATCTTGGCTAAATTTTTTCAAGGTGCAACATGTTCACAATAGTAACCTCATTATCTGAAATGTGTGTGATTTTATGCTATGTGCTCTGTGTGGTTGTGTGCTATGTGATACATATCACAATGGACATGTGTAAGGAGGTACTGAATGGTGAAGGCTATATAGAACATAATATAAGCCTGTTAAATAGGTATCATGCTGCTTCATAGGGCATGACATTGTAAATGGTTTCATGTAGTTCTGGAGATAAATAATATGTCTTTGAGGTAGCATCACCAAAGGCATGTCAAACTTGATTGCCCGAACAAGGTGAGAGTACAGGTTAGTAACTCCCCTATCATCAAGTAGAGTGTAGTGATTTGGGTCCCCCTCTTGCTGTTGATAATAACACCCTGTGACAACATAAGTGTTTTTATCACATTTGTTTTTCCACTTATCTCTTAAGATGCAATCTGTCATCCATTTTCTCTTTGTACATCTCAAAAGAAAGAACTCTACACCTTCTGCATTGCCAGCGTCTGCATTGACTGCAAAGTTATAACCTTCAATGAGATACTCACTCGGCATATCCTAGGATCCCTCAAACATTGCAGCTTCATCTTCTGGTACCTCAGTCTCTTCTGCTACCTCAGAGAGTGGTTTCAATGCCTTATGTGTCCACTTGCCTGCATATGATTTGCTGGAAAAAGTCCTCCAATGGCCCTTCATGCAAGCATCACAAAAACAAGAAAGCCGCCTGGTCCTTAATTGAGTAGGATCATGACGACAAAAGCCTGAAATGCAATGGAGTGATCGAGATCCTGGTACTCTCTCACAACCCCATAGATTAGACCTGTCTACTTCTGTCTCTTTTACTAGCCAAAATTTCTTGTTTATAGTAGGACCTGCTTTAGTGGATTGTGCATAAGGGCTACATGCAGCATTGGACATTGTTCTCGTAAAAAATGCAGCCACGTCTACAGCTTGCCTAAGAACAAATCCATTACTCTTGAGTTGTTCATGTGTAAGGGCTCTCTTTATCACAGCTCCAGCGCCATCATGCTCCCCCTTGCCATGGCCAGAGCCAAAAAAATTCCATGTCATCTCTGTACCTGTTAGTTTGTAATATCTAGCAACAAAGTAAAATGGCCTTGCAGCCTTGAATTGCGAGGCTACACCATCTGACCACACCCAGTGCTTCTTGAAATTCAGCCCCTGGTCTTTAAGCCACTGATCACAAAGAAGAAAATAATGCTGGACAAATAGTGTATCATGTTGCCTATCATCAGAGATGTAGAAATGCATATGCTTGATAATACTGTCATCTTCGTTGTCACGCATGTACGTTATGTGAACAAGGATGGTGCATTGATCTGTATGCCAATGCATGGATTGTACTTCATTTTGCTCTTTGAACGAGTAATTTTCAGCAAAGTCTACTACAGATATAATGGTATCTGAAGGAAACACCTTCAAACATTCTCTGTATTGATGTGCCTGCCATCTGTAAGTGAAATTGTGCTCGATGAAGATTCTGATGTCATATTTTATCCTCCCTGTCAGCTCAGTTAAAGCCACCTCTTTGAGTGACAACATCTTTCTCTTACTTAGACCATGCTTAGTTTGAACTTTAATGTCCTCGAAGACTTGCAGTGGAACTGTCTTTGTCATCTCTGCAAGTTCTCGTGGACAAAGGCTGAGCTTTTCCACACCACAGTTTTTGCATTGGCCCATCAAGCAGGTGTGTTTATGGAACATATCCCCATTAGCCTTTGTACATACGCATGATTCCCACAACTTCGTGATCCCTGAAAACGAGTGCTCAACGGCAAGACATTCTGCATTCACCCCATTTGATTTGCAAACATTGCATTTACATGTACATGACCTCCCATGAAAACCAAAATCAGATGAGCGCATAACATTAAATGCATCTTTGAGATACATCAGTTTGATATGATAAACACGACAGCAAGTATTTCAATCTTTCAACTTTCGCACGAACCAAGGCTTCAGCTTCTCAAAGGACCTTTGCCCAATTGTCACATGTGGGTGGCTATCTTTAAACTTCAAGAAATACTCTGTCTGCTTGAAAAAAAAAATGCATTAGAATTACATTTTGCTATATATCACACATAATAGCATAGCTACAGATGCATTGGTATAAATACACATAGCTATGCTACATAGCACAGATAATAGCATAGATAGATAACTCAACTTTCATTACATGCTCAATTTTGTTATATAACACATAATAGCATAGATAGGGATTTTTAGCTGTTATTACACACACACCACACACGTCTGCTATATAGCACACATAGTGCTCTCATATTATAACACAGTTCTTCTACATAACACACAAAAGAGCATAGACAGGGATATTGTGCTATTATTACACATATCACACTCTGCATAGCACACATAATATCATAGACATGGATACCGTGCTACTATTACACTAACATCTGCTATGTAGCACACATAGTGCTCTCATAATATTATAAAATCTGATAGCACACATAATACCATAGATAGGTATATTGTGCTATCGCTATATAGCAGACATGATGTCATACTCTGATAGAGTCCTGCTACATGGCACACATAATAGCATAGACAGGACCATCGGGCTATTATTACACATAGCTATGCTATATAGCACTCATACTGTAGGAAATACTATGACATAATAGCATATATAGGGACATTGGCCTCTTATTACACACACTAATGCTATATGGCACACATAGTGCTCTCAATATGTAATATAGCTCTTTCACATACCACACATCATATCATAAACAAGAACATTGTGCTATAAGTTACACACACTTTTACTGTATAGCACACATGTTGCTATCTTACTACAATAGAGTCCTTTTACATGGCACACTTATAGCATAGACAGGGACATTGGGATACACTTGTGCAATATAGCACACATAATAGCATAGGTAGAGACAATGGACTATCTTGACACATTACTTGGCTACATATCACATATAGTAGGATGTACACAACTCCATAACACGCAATGGGTAGCTATTCATAAGAGTGAGATGTTTCACTTGAGAGTTATTCATTGTAAGAATGAGACATGTTTACCTGAGATTCATCAAGTAAGTGTATGGGATGCTCTTGATCATGTTTTCTGCCCAATCGTTTCCGACAAATATCTTTCTTGTTTGGAGACACCCTACTGTGCTCTATCCAAAATGTAATAATTGTCTGCTTCAATTCCTCTGATAAGGACCCAACATTTCCAGACTTCCTTTTGTATAAGTCGAACCTCAGCGTACTTGACATAGGATCACTGTCAAGTCTACCCAAAGCCGAATATAAATTCCTTGGATGAACATTTAATAGCTTTGCCACTTTATGTAGAATAACACCTCTACCTTGGCTCCCATTATCATGCAGTAATCCATTCACCAGCATGCTGAATGTGCTTCGTTTTAAAAACATCTCGTCAGTTGATTTTGGAATCTTTAATTCCTGTAAGGATACCTTGAGTGTAGAAATAAGGCCATTTGCAGGAAGATACAAATCTTCACAGAATGGCAAGATTCTATCATCATTGAAAACACCTTGAAGAATTGCATTCTTATCTTCTTTCCCGTAACTATTCACCTGTCTCACAATGTGCTGAACAATATTCTGAATAGTATGTTGCTTCTTGTCTTCCTTTGTGTGTACATCGACGTCCTCCCTATGACAATCTTCCCTATTCCAATCTTCCACTCCAATGTTGACGCTTGGCTGTACTTGCTTTCTTGCACGACATCTCTTTCTGTACTCACGTTTAGCATGTGCTTCATACTTCCTCACTGCAATAATTTCATCCTCATTTAGACAAGCCTTTCTCTTGGAGTGCATCTGCGTATGAATGGTGTCTATTCCATGTGCCTCATCATAAAATCCGTCGTCCACCATCCTGGAACAGTCTGCAGTAGTTTGAAATGAATGAAGTCGTACAAAACTTCTTGATTGTAATAGTGAACTGAAATCCATTTGTGTTGCATTGTTGAGTTCAAGAAGCTCCATTGCTGCTTGTGAGGAGGTATGAGCTGGAACCAAAGCAAGAGGAAGGGAGTCTTCATCATCCATATTCTGAACAGGAGAGTAGCAGAGAGAGAGATGGAGATGGGCATTGGAGGCCATCTGAGAGAGAGAGAGAGAGAGAGAGAGAGAGAGAGGGAGAGAGAGGGAGAGGTCCACGCGTGCTAACCGCTCCATGTCTTTCAATCCGAGTAGTGGAGTCGTGAAGTCAGTTATCTTACCTATATTCTTTTAAAAATTATTGACTTAAAAGCCCAGCTATGGTGCCATCCATAGCATCATACTTGGTGTCCATGGACACCAAGTATTTAGACACCATTCTATGCTTTCACCCATCTATCTCTCTCTCCGACTCTCAGGTATCAACAACTCTTAGCAATTGTAATTTGTTCAGCAATCCTTAAGGCTGATTTGGTCAAGACAATACCAAATTTGGTAGTCTGCTATATGGTAGTGGGTGTGTGCAGTACCTTACAAAGGTTATATAGTACCAATGCATTCCTATGTAGTTCCAAAGTTGTCCTGCATAGAACTAAATCCCTTGTGCAGTACCAAATTTGGTGTTCAATCGTTTACTAGTAACTCCATAGCCTATCTATAGAGTATCAAAGCCTTTGTATAATACCTTTTCCTTCCATAGAGTCACCACATGATACAAAATTTCACCACGTACATCAGTTAAAAAATCTCCTAGGTCAGGGGAATCAAATCTGTAAGAGTAACCCTCCATTTGTATGAAGTAATCAGCAACATATCCAAAAATATCATCTTCTATGTGAAAGATAGGGTTCTTGCGAGTGTACGTTGTTGGGTACCGATCACGTATCCATTCAAGCAACCATAGTAAAATGAGGTCCATCAAGTAAAAAGGGTGTTCTTTTCCTACCACAACAGGGTAGTATGATCTGATTGCAAGTTCTCATAGTTATTTTGAGTGACTTGTACCTACAGTCGTCCACCCAAATTGTGTTGCTAGCAGCAAAATCCTCGTGCCTTGCCCACACTGTTCGTAGGTTCTTCAGGAAACATGCTTGTCTCCCACCTCTTTGGTCACATGCATCACCTCCGCCATACTCTACCGCTGGTCTCACAGTTGTCTTCGTAGAGTATATCTGCCATGCCAAAGAGGAGGTTAGAAGTATGTGTAACTTAACCTCTGAAACACTCAAGGCTTACATGAGTTACTTGCAAAGTACTTCTGGCTCACATGTTGGGGGAAGCAAGCGTTGAACATATCTAACACTTTTTTCCTTCTACAGCAAGACCACAAAATCATCTTGTCTTTCTTTTTAAGAGTTAGTATGAACTCCTAAACATCTGGACTTACACAACAAATTAGCGAGCAATTGAGTCTGACAATCCGTGGATGGAGCTTCTTGTCCAAAACCCAAAGGCCTTCTGGAAGTTCTCTGCAACTTGTCAATAACACCCCATTAAGATCAAGCACAATCAACCACCAAGGATTAGCAGCCACATCAGCTGCAAGCGTTGTGTTTGCGGGTGGTTCATCTAGCCACCAAGAGTTTACTACAATACCAACAGTCCATATGAGTGGAGGCGAATAGAAAGTGAAAACATATAGTGCAATCATCATAACATAAATGGAAAACTAGTATGACACTAGAAACTACCAAATTTGGTACTCAATAGTACCAATTTGGTACTGTATTATGCAATACTTAGTTTGGAAATGGTACTCATTAGTACCAATTTGGTACTATATTATGCAATACTTAGTTTGGAAGTTTGGAAATGAATAGTAACATTGGAACACACTTACAAGATGAACACACCACAGTATTATAGAGAGAACAAGAGATGAAAGACAGATGCCAAAAATTGAATTGATTTGGTGAAATGAAAAGCACATTGTGGAAAATAAATTTGCATGTCAAAAGGGCTAGAGTTTGAATGCACTAGTCAACCGGTCATCGGCACGGTTGTGCTTATTTCTTTGCACACAAAAAAGCTCCGACAGGGTCGCCAAATTAATAGAATCACCTATTGGATTTTGTACGGCATCACTAGCCGCCTATGGATCCACACCCCCGTTGGTGCTACTTTTACATCTTCTACTGCCACTTCCTCCTTGGCATTCTTGGCCCCATCCCTATTCTTTGTTTTGCTTGCCTTTCCCCTTTCTGCATGTTCCCCTTTCTTGGAATGTGCCCCTTTCCCTTTCTTGGCATCATCCACCCCTTTCCCCTCCTTAGCATCCACCTCCATCTTGTCCTCCCCCTAATCCCCCTTCTTAGCTTCCAGCCCTTTCTCCGCCTCCCCCTCATCCTCCTTGGCTTTCACCCCATTCTTGGTCTCTTTCCCTACCCCTTTAGGTTATTCCACTCCCTTCTTGTCCGTTGCACCTTCCCCTTGCCTATTCTCATCCTTGCTAGTGATATGCTCTTTAGACTTCATGTTAGCAACAACATCTGGTCCGGTAGCATCCAACTCCACTTCCTGAGGGATTGTACCTCCCACATTGTCTTTATTCTCCTTCACATCCTTGTCCTCATAGTCATTGTTTCCTTCATTGTCCCCCATGGTATCACAATGTTGTCCCTTCTCATCCTCTTTCCCCTGCACACTACCATACTTTAAATCATGGAGAACATCCCCTATCTCTTTAGTAACCTCATCCTCCTCCCATGTATGACTTGTAGCAGACTTTGCAGCACCCTGTCCATCCTTGACCACCTCTCCATTCCTTCCACTAGACCAACCCCACTACAGCATCCTCCTCCTCTACAAAAATAGAAAAATACAGCATGTACTTACAAACAACCTCACATTCAGTGCAAGTAAGCATATGATTTGCAGAACATGCACATACTCTTCACAACATGATGCCTAGTGACCCAGAACTTTGCCACCTCGGGGATCACCACAATACAACCAAGTTTGGCACAATGATCCCTGCTTTATAACAAAGCACTGAAGCAAAGAGGGTGATATTGATGTCGACACTCAAGCATTAAAATTCCAACAACCCCTTCGGACTCCAACAACTCACCACATGCAACACACACTCCAAACACGTGGATCATACCCACCAAACCAACAACCTGGGGCCTAGGATATAACATGAATCTATCTGAATCCTAACATTAGTAATCATCTGCTTCACAAAGTGGGTGTGGTTTTGTGCTTCCTTCCATGTTTCCTCGAGCATGTCATAGTCAACCTGTTGCCAAACAACACCAAAGGGGGAACCCGATTAGTACCAAAAGCTAGTAGGCAGTCCTCAAGGCATCATACTAACAAGTAGTACCAAAAACTACCAAAACTACAAAGTCATCAATGACATAGGAAAACCATGAACTACCAAAAATAGTACCAAACCATAACCATGAGCTACCAATTAGTAGTTGAAACATAAGCAGGGAAAAAAAAACCTAAAATCCACCAAAACAATGTTTTCAAAAGCTATTATACCTAAAACTACCAATACCACCAAAACACCATTGATAGAAAGCAACCATAAACCACCAAAGGGGGATACAGAATACTACCAAAAGCTTCCAGTTACTACCAAAAGCTAGTAAGCAGTCCTCAAGGCATCTACCAAATAGTACCAAAACTACCAAGTCATCAATCATAGAAGACAACCATGAACTACTAAAAATTGAACCAATTTAGAACCATGAGCTACCAATTAGTACCAAAAGCTTCTAGTTAGTACCAAAAGAATTATAAATACACCCAAGACAAAAAAAAAACTATTCAAACATAACCAAAAATACTAAAACAACCTTGTTAGATCCATGCCATAAACTACCAAAGCATAACCAAAAACTACCAAAAGCAAATAGTAAGGGTTTAGTGGTACTAGTAGCACATTTAAAACTACCAAAACAACAAAATTACCAGACTACCAAACGCCTAATAACAACATGATAGAAGATAACAAAACAAGAAAGTAGAGCCAGAAAGACCCAAAAGATACTAGTATGAACAAAAACTACCAAACTAGCATATACAAAATTCAAAAAATCCACATGAAGCTACCAATCTACCTAAAACATGCAACTACCATACAAAAGCAAGAGGACCATACACTGACAAAACTACCAAAGTAGGATTTACAAATACCAAAAAAATACCAAGAGCTTTCACAAATACAACAAATCGCCAAAGGATATTAAAACTGTCAGACTTGTCAGAATCTACCAATATTGAAAAAATAATTGAAGTACAAAAAATTGCCATAAACCACCAAATGTGTTAGAACTACCAAGGTTGCTAGTAGTATGTATAAGTTATTAGAAAGCTGCCAAAAATACCAAAACCACTTTCTCAAGGCATGGATGTCAAGAATTACTTGTTGCAGATCAACTTCCTTCTCAAGCTTCTTCATGTCCTCATTGTTTCCAATTTGATGAAGCATGCGTCGACTGGCTCCCAAATCAGCCTCCATCGCTTTTTTGATGTCCTCATCATTGCAAGGGTTTTCCTACTTTATTTTTGCAAGCTACAGCTCATAGTACTCTATGTCATCTTTTATTTGCTTTGCAAAAACATTGGAACCCTCCTCTCTCAACCCTCCTCTCTCACGTAGAGATGATTTCAACTCTTTCAACTTATTGGATGCAACTGTACATGTCTAAGGCACTCTCTCAACAAACCTTTCTAGGTCCGTAACATAGTTAGGTGGTTCTACATGATGCTGTGGGGGGTCTACCTCTGTACAAAGGTTACTACCACTTTGTGTAAGATGAGGCTTCTTAATAAATGACAGGTGGCCTCCATGGGAGGCACTATCTGCCCTTTGCCAAGTTTTGAATTTCTCCTCCAACCCTCCCGGTACACTCTCTCCAAACCTCACCCATGCAACCTTATGGCTCGCAGGGTCCTTTGTTACCGCATGGAAACTCAAAAGAAAAGCAGTGTGCAAACTTTGCAGTGATCTCTCCACAAGATGGAGGGGCTTGGTATACCTTGGAACAGGAACCTGCAATCTTCAATCAGTCTTGGCTGCACATGATTTGAGTAAATCTTCGCATTCTTCTTGTAGTGTTGCTTGAAAACAGTCATCCACCACTAGTCATAGGGAGGCTTTCTTCCGTAAGATCCTTTGGAAGCACACGCTCCATGATTAGACCATACTCCTTATGCATCTCTTTGACTATATAGAAAAACTTGGTCAAAAGAGGGTATTCCTCCATCTTTTTTTGCCTGCAATGTGGTAACATGTTTCAGTAATGCAAAACTCAACACAAACATTTTGAACTTCTCTTTAGCACATGGATGACCTTGCCAATGCAAAATTTAAAATTGTGCAGTATTAAAACTATAAAGTACCAAATTTGGTACTGTAAAGTGCCTCAGTGTATATGTTAACCTTCACTACCCTACAGAGTTTTAAATTTGTGTTCGGCTCATAGCACATATTCTTCATGCGTGCAATGAGAAAAAAAATGCAGAGCTCTCAAGATACCATACACACACTTGCATGCATGCAATTTTACAAGGCAAATGATTGGACTCAAAACCTCAAAATCTGCAATTGACAATAGCTACCTTTCATGAAATAAAAACAAAACTAGTGACATAAAACTACAGTGTACACATGCTAAGGAGGAACACCAACCTCTAGACTTTGTAGATAACCATGTCTCATACTCGCCAAAAAGCACTCCAAACTTAGTTGATTTCTCCACAGAGAAGTCCCCCTTGCTATCTCTTGTGTTTGGAGTGTTGATGCTCCGAGGAAATTTTGTACTTATGAGGGGGGACCTTGCATCCATGGTCCTAGGCTTCTTCCCCTTTTCTGGTGAAGCCTTGGCACCAAATTTCCTTGTAGGCATCCTCATAGTCATGATGGTGCACAGTCGGAGACCTTGCTAGCTGCACAACAAAATGAAGAACGCATTGCTTGTGAGAGAGGTGCAGAGCCTTTGCTCAAAAATTCTTGACAAAGGTGGTCTGTGAGAGAGGTGCACAGTCGTTGAGAGGTGCAGAACTGCTGCAAGGTGCAGGGCACAGTGACTGATGTGGGGTAGAGAGTGGCAGTGGTCACGTCACACGAACAAAAATGTGCAACCCCTTATCCATAATTGCACCCACGTTTTCTTTGAAAGGAGTGGTGTTTCAATTTTTAATACATTTGCACTTTCAAATTTCTACTCTCTCAAAAAAAAAAACATTCCCTCGTACAGTACTTAAATTTAGAGGACAAAAAAAGTTCCCTCCAAAACAACTGGAAATATGTAGAAGTACCAATTAGGTAGGAACAAAAAAAGTCTTTTTTTTTGTACCACCAATGCATGCTTTCAGCCATATGGGTACAGTAAGAAAAAGAAGGGAAAATTACCTTGGTACACCTAGGGGTAAGTCAAGAGAGGTACAAAGAGCTTTGAAGTCAACTAAATCAAGAGGGGTACAATGGGAAGATTAACAGGATTTTTTGGTACTACCAAGGGGTTTTAAGAAAGAAAAACATGGGGGGGGGGGGGGGGGGGGGTACCAAGTGTGGGAGTAGGAGGGTAAGGGTAATACTTAGCTCTAGAGGATTTTAAAGAAAGGTAAGGTAACAAAAAAAGAGGTGGAGAAAACCTTAGAAGATTCAAGGTTGGAAAAAGTAACAAGAAGGGTGTAGAAAAAAATTTCGGGGGGCGGGGTGGGGGGGTGGAGAATAGAGGGTAAAGCCTAAGGCAGGGTACAAAGCTTAGGGGTTAAAATTTTCTCAACATTGGGTGCATTGAGCCAACAAACAAGGGGTTTGGGGAGGTGGGATAAATTGAATGTGGTGCTCAGGTGAAGAACGAGAGGTTTGATCAAGGTGAGAGAGGGATTAAGATTGTGCGTGAAGGGTGAAAAGGGGATTTTGACCACCATGGGGATGGTTTTAGAATAGGGTTTCTTTTTTAAGATAGATTCCCTATCATTGTAAGAGACACGGGTAAAGCAGGTGCAAAGAAGATCTTGGGGGTAACCCCGTGCCCTAAGTCTGTGGAAGAAAAGAGAGCCAATGGTAAGGAAGCCTTCTAGAGAGCTTTCTCTAATTACATATCTTTTAAGCTTTGAGATGATAAAAGAGACTTTTTGGTGGGTGGGGTGCCGAGATTTCCAAGGAATGTAGTTGTATAAGTTGAGCTTCTTTTGAAAACAATGCGAGTCAAGAATTCCCAATTGAGAGAATGAGGGTCCCTTGAAGAACTGAGTGTCGAGGATGGAAGCTTCCATGGTGGAGACGGAAGGAGAAATTTTGATATGCTGTTGGAGTGGTGAACCATAAAGTTTAAGGATTTTCCCAAGGCTATGAATGGAACCATGCCAAATGATGAAGGCATCGTCAATGAATCTTTTGAAGTAGAGGAGAGAGGGATGGGATGGGAGGTTTATACTATCCTCTAAGTGACAAAGAAAGAGGCACACATAAACCACCACAGAGTAAGAACCCATGCCAATACCCTTGATTTGGCACCAACGTTTACCTTGGAAAGAGATGTAGTGATAGTTAAGGACCAAAAAAGCCAGAGAAAGAATGAGATTAAAATTTGGGGGAGGGGAAAGAGTTTTGGATAGAGGCAGAGAGGGCGAGCAAACCTTGTTGGATAGGAATGGTAGGGTATAAATATTCAACATCAAAGGTGAAGAAAAGGATACTAGAAGGAAGGACAAGAGTAACATTTAATGGTCTAGTAACTTGTGTGTAGCGGAAAATAACATGGACATAGTGAGCATTTCATTAAGACTAGGTTCCTAATGTGCATAGCAAGAGATCTTGGATGGAGAGAGCAACAGAAGCATAGCACCTAGTTAGATAGGCATGAACAATACTTCCAAAAGAGAGAGAAATTAAGCTATTCACAACAGTTGAGGACCGGATTTACATGGAGCCGAAAATCCCCCCCCCCCCCCCCCCCCCCCCAAAAGGCTTTGTAATATATGTTTCCCCCATCAAGGGAGACATTTTACAATACAATACTTTGTGTTCATTCAATAACTTGTTGGTGCAATGCAAATGGAATCTTCAAGCTTCAAGCATCAAGCATCAAGCTTACACTTGAAAACACAACATCAATTCCCTCATGGTCTCAGACCCAAGACCTCACACACCTTCAAAGATGGTGAGAGCTAGCGGGGTATGAGAGTTGTTGAGCCAGCAGAGGATCACACCCACATTTTTGCTCACACTCATCATTTTGTAACCATTGATTGTAATAAATGTCTTTCCGACATTAATTTTGATTTGAGCCATTCATTAAGTAACGGGACTCAATTGAGTTTCCAGCTTGTAATCCCGAAGTAATTTCACTTGCTGATGTAATTAGTTAGAGATGTTCTCACCTGCAAGGCTGAGGTATATAAGCCAAAGTTTTTGTAACCTAAGGGGATTATTAATCAAAGTGAGTTTTTGAGCGCCGTGACTGTGTCTGAGTGAGAGAGAGAGAGAGAGAGAGAGAGAGAGAGAGAGAGAGAGAGAGAGAGAGAGAGAGAGAGAGAGAGAGAGAGAGAGAGAGAGAGAGAGAGAGAGAGAGAGAGAGAGTGAGAGTCTTATCTACTTGCTACGGGAGCTACGGAGCCGCCATTGGAGAAGCGACACCGCCATTGTGTTAGCAATGGTGAGAGCTACGCAAAGATACCAAGAGTGCGCGCTATCGGACCTCCAGGGATAAGCCTGACAGAGAATGTACCGATGACATCTACGGTTAGCGCAGTGCCACTACCTAGTGTCGTAGTACCTAATATGGGGCCTCGACCGTATGTGCCTCTAGCCCCTTATGCACACATGGCCCCCACACCTCCAATTGTACCACTTGTTTATGCTCCTCGAGTGCCGCTCCCTAGCCCTTATCCGAGTGGACCTATGCCCGGTTATGTTCCATATCCTGCATCATCCACACATATGCCAAGACCGGTACCCGTCCCTCTCCCACATATGATTCCAAGAGTACCTCCACCGGCCCTGCCTCCTCACATAGGTGACTTGGCAGCGTTTGCTAAAACCATAGGTCGATCTATCGCGGAAAATATGCGTCATGCATCTGATAGAGAGCCTAGAAGTAAGGCAGTACAAATTGCCAAACTCACACAAAAATTCAATGGGGACGAAGATGCTAGAAAACACATTGAAGTGTTTGAACAAGTATGTGATTCCTTAGGGGAACGCAACGAACTACATAAGTGCAATCCCTTAAGCTTGACATTAAGTGGGAAGGCTGGAGATTGGTATAGAACCCTAAGGTTGGACGAGAAAACAATCTACCCTACCCTTCGAAGGTTGTTTCTAAAGGAGTACATACGAGAAGGTGTGCTTTGGGGTGTAGCATCTCAGCTACAGAAGGCCGAACGTAAGGAAGGAGAGTCATTAAGGGACTTCATTAGTCGTCTAAAGCACTTAAACTCTCGCTGCCCTGTAAATGAGCGCTTCAAAAATAACCAACTTCTTGATCGATTCATTCGATGGTTGAGGAATGAAGGAATCTATAATGGACTAGTGATTAGAGGTATCACAACCTGGGAAGATGTCACTGCCAATGCAATCCAATTAGAGGACAACTTGATGATAGCAGGCATGAGGGTGTCTACTGACACGAGATCCACTAGCTCACAAGCCATTGAGTATGAACCCATGACTGCAAAGCCCCTTGCCAATGAGCCAAAGGTATTTGAGACATTCTTGACAGACCTCACCAAGGCAATCCAAGAGTCTCTTAAGGATAATCGACCCCCTCAAAATAGTCACATGTATCCAAGAAGGGAGCAACAATGGTGTTCCATTTGCTTAGGTCCACATAGCACTAGTGAGTGCCCTACGTTTAGAGTAAAATTTAATGGAACTTGCAACGCATGTGGTAGGTATGGTCACCAAGCTAAGGATTGTTTAATGATCAAACGTATGATGGAAAATAGACCACCTGTAGCCTGGACGGATGCACCTCAAGCTCCTGTATTGATGCCTGCTCCACCTGTTGAGCTACCGCAACACATGGTCCCTAGATCTCAAAATGTTGTACAAGCTACACCGCTACCACCTCCTGTGCTAGGACCGCAGCCCCCGCATCCAAGAGTCGCCCCTATGAACCAAGTGGGTTGCGAGCCATCTAATGCTTATGCAGATGGCTGTGAGGAGGAAATAGACACTAGTATTGCCTACGGACTTGATATATTGGAAGAGTGTCCTATATACTACATGGAAGATTGTTGGGGGCAAGTCAAGCCGGTTTATCAAGCTGCTGCTCTCGCATCCAGAGGTCAAAATATCAACACCCAGGCTAGGAGGCCACCTCTTCAATGCTACGAGTGTGGTGGACCACATCGGGCAGCGGAGTGCCCTATTAGGCTGCAAAAGAATGCTACACAGATGCAAATGAATCAAGGGAGCACGTTTGCAATGCCAATACTCACATGTAATCATTGTGGCATAGATCACTTGATTGCCCAATGCCACTATAACCCAAATGCGCCTAAAATCACACCCCTAAATTTGGTCGAAATTGCTAGTGTGACATCGCCAATACCACCCGTCGCACCCGCTTATGCGATTACACGGTCCATGCTTCAAGGGCCAGGCCATATCCTCGAAGAGAGAGATACCGCGTAAGTTATCCAAGCAAAGAAAAAGAAGACACGAAGGAAGAGGTCGCGGAATACGGGAAATTCAAAGCCAAGTTCCAAAACAAACATAGGAACAGGAGATGACCCCGTGTATATGAATGACCTCGAGGATGATTCAGATTCAATCGAGACAATGGAGACTAGAACCAATACCACAAAGGGAAAGACCGACAAAGAAAACCGTAACATGGAACCAAATGAAAACCGAATAAGAGAAAACCATAAAGAGCCTCTGAAAACACCACAAGTGTTTCCAAATCCAATCCAAGACCCCCAAGATAAACCGCAGGGGCAAAAAGGGAAGAATCGTAAAAAGAAGATTGGGACGTACCCAAACCCAGTAGACGAGATTGAGCAGGTGAAACATCTAAGAGGTTTAGTGGAGGAGACTCAAAGGAAACTAGAACCAGAACCCATGCATGTCAAAATTCATGACACAGTGTTTCCCACGCAAGTTCATCCACCCCACATGAACCATAGACCGTTAGCCATATCTAGTATCATCCAAGAAGGGAGTGAGGACGGGACATCAGAAAGTGAGCATACACCTTTCTTGTTGGAAAGGATGTTTAACAAAGGAATACCTGATCCCATTGAGGAATATGAGATTCCATCCTCACCAGTTCCTAGTCAAGGACCTACACCCTGCAAAATGCCAATGAATGTTGCCAAACTAGTGGACTTCATGTCTTCTGAGGTCCAAACCACGATCATAGAAAAGCTGTATGGAGATCCTGAGTTATTCCTTGCACTTCGAGCATTCCTTAACGGAGAGCTACGAACGGGATTACCGCAGTTTGCGCAACCAAATAGGCCTGACTCGATTATGATTGATGAGGAAAATCATGTGCAATCACTTGACTTAGATGGACACGAGTCTGTGATCGAGGTACCCATTAACGAATAAGGGCAGTATTTTGAAGGCGACGAGTCTAATGCGACCCTACCCATCACTACCAAGGGATTAACTATAAAGGGAATTCTTGATGGTGCTGCGGGAGTTAGCATCGTTACAAAAGATTGTTGGGAATCCATGGGAAAACCCTGCCTCAGTGTTACTAACATTGTGGTAAAGATGGCAAATGGTACCATAGCCAAACCTATGGGGATGCTCAAGGATCTTAAGATCAAAGTTCTAGGACACAAGGTACGACATACGTTCATTGTAATGGATTTCTCTAAACACCTTATGTCATATGAAATGATTTTAGGACGACCATTCATGAGGGAAGCACAAATGGTTCACGATTGGTCTAAAAATCATGTCTATTTGCAATTCCAAGACTCTGTCCTTAGAGTGGATTTGGTGACTGGTAAGGTACACCCCTTAGGGAGTAAAACCATTATTGATCATCGCTCTGACACCACAGTTCACTCGGCCCCACTACAATATTGTTACACTTGTAAGAAGGATACAGACATTGGCCAAGATTCTCCTTACATGGATGTGTTACCGGGTATGACGGAATCAGACAACGTAGACTGGGTACACCTAGCTGCAACCATAGATACCTGGGGAAATAGAGGAACCACTTGGGTCACACCAGAGGGGGAAGAGGTACCACAAATTGCACCTCTGAACATGATAAGTGCCATACATGCATCTTATAAGGGCAAGGCAATTGTAGACCAATCTGACAGTGACACCGATAGCTCAATAGAAGACTTTGACCAACACGACTCAGACACTGACTCCCAGAGTGAAACAGATTCTGAATCTCATGAATTAGAGAGTGGAGCAAGTTCAGAGTCAAAACATTCGGAAGGACCGAGCACACTCCTTTAGTGAGCCAGATCTAAATGCAAATCAAAATCAGGTCTCAAATAAGAAAAAGAAAAACTTTAAGAGGCGTCGATATCGAGCCAATGTACGTGCTAGGATAAAAAAGAAGAGATCCTCAGCAGAATGGCTCAGTTATATAGGAGCATGTGATGCTCATCGAAAATTGGTAGACGATTGGGGTGAATATCTCCAAAATGTTATGTGGTGTAGACCACGACCCCATGACATAGCCCAATTAGAGATCATAGACAAGCCAAAGTTGAGCCGCACTGCAAGGAGGCGTCAAAACCAAGAGTTAGCTCGACAACACAAGAAAGCAGAAATGGAAGCATAGACCAAAGCACAACCAGAATCCACAGACTTGCATCCTGCACCAGAACATTCCAAATCTTACACCACAGGGGAAGCAAAGGTTGTGTACACAAAAGCCCAAAGAATACCTATCGATGGGAATAATGGAATCTATGATGGTCCGGCAATAGTTAAAGAAATAGAATTAGCCGACCCCGGTGAAGAATCAAAACCTGTTTTTATTGCCCAAGACCTCACAGAAGTTGAAGAGGCGGTCCTCAAAGAGCTTCTCAAGGAATTCAAGGACATATTCGCTTGGACATACCACGATATGAAAGGTGTTCCACCTTCTGTGGTCCAACATACAATCCCTATGATTAGCACTGCGAAGCCCGTACAACAAAGACCCTACCCGATGAATCCTAAGTACGCAAGGATCATTCAAGAAGAACTAGAAAAGCTTATCAAATGTGGGTTCATATATCCTATTGAACACTCTGAATGGGTGTCTCCAATAGTTATCGTGCCAAAAAAGAATGGGAAAATCAGGGTGTGCGTGGACCTCAAAAAAGTTAATGCAGCTACTAGAAGAGACCATTACCCCCTACCATATTCCGAACATGTACTCGAAAGAGTTGCAGGCAAGGAAGCTTATAGCTTTCTAGATGGGTACTCAGGCTACAACCAAATCACGATAGCGCTAGAGGACCAAGCTAAAACTTCCTTCATCACAGAATTTGGCGTGTTTGCATTTCGTGTGATGGATTTTGGCTTAACAAATGCCCCTGCTACATTCCAACGATTAATAAACACTGCTTTTAAAGAATATTTGAGAGAGTTTTGTGAAGCTTTCTTAGACGACCTTTGTGTTTACTCTTCTTGGAAAGAACATCTATCATGTTTGCGGAAGGTGTTTGAAAAGTGTAGGTTATATCGTATCTCATTGAACCCGTTCAAATGCCAATTTTGGGTCAAGCATGGAGTTATTTTAGGGCATATAGTATCTAAGAATGGTATCTCAACCGATGAGAGCAAAATTAAAGTGATTCTAGAGTTACCACCACCAACCAATTAAAAGGAAGTTCAAAGGTTCATGGGACACATGGGTTATTATCGACGGTTTATTTTATTTTTCGCTGAGATAGCACGTCCTTTGTACAAGCTTCTCATTGAATTTAAATGGACTGAAGAGTGTGACCAGGCCTATGAACAATTGAAGAAAACACTAGCAAGTGCTCCGATTTTAAGGACACCTAACTGGGATGTCATTTTCCATGTGCATATTGATGCATCAAACTTTGCTATTGGGTGTGTTCTCACTCAACCAGGAGAACATAAATTGGACTATCCCATTAGCTTTGCAAGCCGTCAATTGAACGATGCTGAAAGGAACTACACCACTACAGAGCGAGAAGGTTTAGCAATGGTTTATGCAGTAAAGAAATTTCGCTACTACCTTCTAGCAAACAAGTTTGTATTTTATGTGGATCATCAAGCATTGTTGTATCTGGTAAACAAGCCATGCTCCATAGGAAGAATCACACGATGGTTGTTAATTCTTCTGGAGTTTGATTTCACGATTGTAGTGAGACCCGGTAAAAGGCACGTCATGGCTGATCATTTGTCTCGCATACCCAATGGTGAAGCCCCTACAGGAGTTGATGATGAATTACCCGATACTTCCCTATTCATAGTTGAGACTATGCCTGAATGGAGTGAGAACATTGTTAACTTTTTAGTTAATGGTTTTCCACCCAAGGAACTTCGTAAGGATATCGCTCGAAGGCTAGTAAAAGAATGTGAACCCTATTGTTTGATTGCCGGAACTCTGTATAGACTAGGCAAGGACGATATTCTTAGGCGTTGTGCCCGCGAGGATGAATATTTGTATATCTTGCAAGAAGCACATATGGGCATAGCAGGAGGACATTTTTTAGGAGACCTGACTGCTAGAAAGGTGCTGCAATCAGGCTATTGGTGGCCAAATTTATTTAAGGATGCATCACTTTTTACAAAAGGGTGTGATGAGTGCCAACGTTACAAGACCACACAGCGCAAAGATAGAATGCCCTTACATCCTATTAAAGTAACCCAACCATTTGAAAAATGGGGCTTAGACTTTGTAGGTCCAATTAGTCCCGCAGCTCGCAACACTCAATCTCGATATATTCTAGTTGTTACGGACTATGTAACAAAGTGGGCTGAAGCTAAGGCTTCACAAAAAGCTGACGCGAGGACAACAGCTAAGTTTCTTTTTGAGAACATTATCACAAGATTTGGTTGCCCTTTTGAAATTGTTAGTGATAATGGTACCCATTTTATAAATGAGGTAATAAGAGAGCTTACCACGACCTTTATGATATCCCACCATAAGTCTACACCTTATTACCCGCAAGCTAATGGACAAGCCGAGAGCACCAACAAGACTCTAATCTCTATTTTAACCAAGACGGTAGAAGCTCATCGCAGTGATTGGGATTTGAAGTTGACATCTGCTCTATGGGCTTATCGTACTGCTTATAAAGTGGCTATTAATTGTACGCCATTCAAAATGGTATACGGCCAAAAAGCGGTTATGCCTTGGGAGTTTGTCATTCCTAGTCTTAGGGTAGCTTCGCAAGAAGGATGGAATGGTAACCGCTTAACCGAGCGTTTGTATATCTTAGAAAAACTAGACGAAGAGAGACAGTTGGCTGTGCAAAATGCTCTTGTGGAAAAGGATAGGAGAAAGAAGTGGTTTGATCGCCATGTGAAGGACAAGGACATCAAAGTTGGTGATAAAGTCCTTATGTATAGAGTACGTAAAGAGAAGAAAAAGTTGAAATATGATGGTAAAGGACCATATAGAGTATGTGAAATTACCCCACAAGGTACCCTTCGTGTGGAAACTCTTGATGGAGTTGAAACCATTGGATTCCTCAATGGGAGTAAATTCAAAAGATATTATGATCCTTTAAGCCAAGAAGAACTACGGGCCATTCATCAAAAGAAGGCCGCCAAAGCACAAACCGAGTTAAAGAAGATACAAGCTCAAGCTGAGGCTAAGGAGCGACAACAACATATAAGACAAAAACGAGAGGCTAACCTTGGAGTCACAAATGCATTCCACGTGGAAATTGAAGAGGATTGGTTGGAATCTGACACACCTCTACGATACCCTATTGAGTTAAATAGTGCCTATGGAAAAGTGCTATATAACGCCTTATTGGACACGGGTGCTAAATATAATCTGCTATCCTATGGGGTGTGGTGTCAGTTAGGGAAGCCACCTCTATCTGCGAGTATTATCCAAGTCAAGGGTGTCAACAAGAAAAAAACTACGGTTTTTGGAATCTGACACACTTCTGTCAGTTATGACAATGGAATTGTAGCTCAAGACTTTTTGGTCATGCCTACTGGAACTATGGAGGGTAATATAAACCTAGGACGCACGTGGATGATAGCCACCAAATGCACTATTGATTGGGGGACTGGGGGTGTCACAACGCAAAAACCAACTCTTATCCCTACCACTCAAGCCATAGTCCCTGAGATATTGCCTAAGGAAATAAAACCCAAGACATTGCATGTCCAAGAGGTTGAACCATACGTCCCCATAGCCCAACTCTCTAGATCTTCAACTGATGTAGTTGAAAGAAAGCTTGAGACACACAAGAACCATCCTAATATAACAAAGAAAGCATACAAGTGGGTCCCTAAAGCTTCTTTAGTAACCATGGCTGATGCTAAAAAACGGAAGCCTCGTAAGAAACGTCCCACTCGCTCCAAGAAATGTAAGAAAACGTGGCGCTGGATTCCTAAACGACTATTAAAAGCCCAAGGATACTATGATGGAAATGAGCAAATTTGGGTACCTAAACGTAAAATGTGTCCTTCCCTATCGACAACAAACCCATATGAGTCAAACAGTGTAACGCTAAAGCCAATGGCAGACCATGGAAAGGGAAAGATCACAGAATGCTACACACCTAGTCCAGAGCTAGTTTGGGCTCCAAGGCAAACCCAATTTATTCCACCTAGCTCAGGAAGGGGGGAGTTCCATGAAGCTTCTAGCTCCTCATGTAATACATCCATAGAGGTAAAAGCTTCTACACAGCCTCCATCTATAGTAATGGACCTCAATGAAGCTACAAAAGAATCCACACCTCCCAGTGTTCAAGAATCACCTGATAAACCACTTCAAGTTCGATCCTGGGAGAGTACCTTACCACCCTTGCAACTTGACGAGGCACCTAGGGTAATAGAAAACTACTGGCAAAAATCCTCACCTATTACCAATTGGAACAATTGGTTCCAAAGGGTGACAAGCTCATTTCAAACGGTATGATCTACCCAAGGAAGGGGGGGGTGTTTGTGGACATCCATCATTCACTTGCTTCCCTCTCAACCTTTCTCCCTGACCTCTTAATCTCCGATCTTAGGGAATGTATATATAAAGCCTTATACTCACAAAAACAAGATAAAAAAGTAAAAGAGCAAGAGCCATCACACAAATCATAAAAACAAATTATGCGCAAAAACACGACCCTTATAATATTTGTACTCTAACCATCATCTATTTGCGTGTACAGATATGGCTAGTACGCTAGAGTCATCCACTCCTGCCTTGGGTGAGAGGTACCCTCGTTACTTTTCACAAATATTTCACATGGTCTTCCCAGTGCTTGCATGTGAATGGGGTTTGATAGGTACGCTAGCATGTGAGAGGAATTTTGAGGAGTTAGAATGGCTGATACGTCTCTTGACCATGTCTGATCCATACTTAGTAGAGAGCGTTTCTCCCATTGCACAAGCCTACCTTTTTGACCAAGACGACTATAGGCGTCTAGTGACCTTTTTAGTAAACATGGCACCTATGATGAAGAAGAAAATTTACATGACTACACGGATGGCACATATGGTCTCATGGATGATGACTTTGTTTATCTCGACGATGAGGATAGGGGTTTAGCTTTAGGGTTTCCCCCCAACCTCTACAATATCCTATTCCCTTGACTCTTTAGGGGGAGTGCAAATAATTAGGTTAGGGTTCCTTATGTTTTTTGTTGTGTTCAATAAGTGTTGGTACCTTTTCCCACTAATGTGCCTTCTGGAGGTATTCCTTTTGTTTCCTAGTGTGTACAGGAGCGTGTTGCTATTGATAGGATTTGGACCTTCATGGAACCTTTCTCTCGTTCACACTTCAAATCAAGCGCGACCATCAACACAAATAGGTGTTTTATATCTATTAGCATTGCCCTTATCTTTTTGCATCCATGTTTGTCTGCTTTGATTGTGATTGGTAGCATAATATTCAGCGCATTTGCTTAGTATCAAACATTTAATTCAATGTAATGTTTTGTCATAATCACTTGTCTAGGTTTAAAAATCAAGCAGTCCGACTAAGCTAGTTTGACCAAGCTAGGTATTAGAAATATTCTCTTAATACCATGGGGAATGCCTTCCTAATAAACAATGGTTACTTAGGTTCTTAATCCGATTTAGGCAGCATTGTGTGAAATGTACTAGGGCTTTCTAGTGGTCTTAACCCTATTGACCTTTAGCTTAAGCATTATAAAGGGAGTTTACTTATGTGATGAGCCTGGGGAGGGTAACAGTGTTATATGACCCCCCAAAGTTACAAAATTAAAATGTTGAAAATGAACAAACAAAAAATCAAAGTGCCACAATGTAAAATTTTAAGCTGGAAGAGAAATCCCTGCTTAAATTGGTACTTCACTCACATGTATCGCCTATGGTACTAGAGCCCTAGAGGTTCCCAGTGTGGACGCTTTTCCTTGAAAAGCAAAAAACCCAAGGCATACAAAATAAGCACACACATCAAAATTGAATCAATGTGAAAAGACTTTGGGGGGTCAAAGAAAAGGTAATCAGTCAGGCGATGATTTCATGAGAAATTCCTTTTATCGTAGCTTAACTACAAGGTCTTCTAGGTATAGCCTCTAGTCAGCCCTCGAACATCAAATACTTGGCTCTCGCGATTAAACAACTTAATTGACCAGAAAAAATTGAGAAGTTACCCATGGTATTAATAGTCGAGCTCTAGTGCCTTTTGACCGTTAAATTAGCGACCCCGGACTTGTTTAATTTTTTACCTTTACATCTGTTTATGCATTTGATTATATTGCAATTTAATGTTTATTGCTGACAAATTGTCTAAAATTATGTTACCAATCACTTTGTCTGTCTATTGCATATGATTTTTAATTGTATATGAGAATGCAATTACTATGGCAATGTTGTTTGATTTTGCAGTGATTGAAGAAGGCTACGCACATCCATGTCGACTACTCTTCCATCTCGACGAACGAGCTTCAACTGGATAGCTTCCGAGGACGGAATCTACATCAGGAAGGGGGGCATGTTAACCCTCACGGCACACGGACACCCTATGATCTATAAACGTTGTATTATTTAGAGTCAGGTACCGGGCTTGTCAGACCAATAGGAATAGGGTAAGGGTGATCGCCGATGACAGGCGCACTCTAACTGGAATATTCAAGGAGTTAGTTGGCTAAGTATGGGCGCCCAAGTGTGAATGGGGTGAGCTCATATAAAAGCCACTAAACCTAATTTTTACTCATTCTCTCATTGTGCAATAGAAGCTGCTCTTGCTCCATCTCCACCTTCTCCTTCACCATCTCCTTGTGTGTGTGTGTGTACGTGTGTGAGAGAGAGAGAGAGTGTGTGAGAGTGTGTGTGTGATCGAGCGTTGTGGCGGCACGACGGCGGCGAGGCGGTTGAGCGCGGTGTAGCAGCGTCTCCCTCTTCTTTGCGGCACGGGAATCCTTCATTCGCAACTACGCAGGAAGGTGAGTGACACACCATTCTTCCTTGCGAGCTTGTCTATTGTATGACTATGTGCTAGGAGCCTTTGTGGCTCGCACACGGCGCGTAGCAAGTCCCTAGCCTTGACAAAGACATCATACGCGTATGATGTCTTTGACCTAATTTTGGACATATTTTGATACTTTGCCAACACAGATCCATTGTAATAGCTGTCTAGAGGTTATATTTCAAGTTTCATCCCATTTGGATCACAATTGACCCAAAACAAGTCAAAAGCGGAAAATTGCCAAGAAAAGCCTAAAGTAGCCATAACTTGCTCAAACAGAGTTCAAACTAAATTTTGTGAGTGGACAGAGCATAAGGGGGCTACTGAGAGTGAGCATAACCAAAATAGTCCAAATCTGTGAAAAAAGACATCATACGCGTATAATGTCTTTTTCAGCATAACTGCAACAAAATTCTCACTTGATGAAACAGAAGTTGTCCAACTGACAAGATTAAACAATTGACCAAGTATCAATCAGTTTGAATCAATTCTGACCACAAAAACTTGGGAAAACAAATTGCCGAGACGGAAAAGTTAAAGTCCTTTAGCGGAATTGATGAATTTGAGATCGAGCAGGAATCTCCAGAATAACCAACCAAAACAAGGGGAACAAGCAAGTGTCATATCAACCGAGGGAAGTGTAAACCAAAGTTGGGTGCAACCATTAGAGCCGATCTTTGAAGGAAGTGTTTCTGATACTTCTTCGGAGAGATCTTACGAGATTTTCACCGAACACTTGGAACACTTGAACCTGAACAACAGAGAAAATATGGCAGCAGGACCATCAAACCCTTCCGCCACAATGAAGCTATTGTTCATAAAATATCAGTACGACAATGAGCAAGGTGCCAAGATCTACAAAGATGGAATGGATCGCTATTGTGTAAAGATAGAAGATAGACCTAGTGAGTTCAAGGACTTAGTGCCTGTGAGCTATAGCGGAGATAGATATCTAGATGACGAGGGTACCATGTACTTGGTAGTCCTAAACCCTAACATTGTGGACAAGTGGGGATTGATGGGCACCAAAGCCAAAGTAGATGAAGAACTTGAGGAGAAGGCACCAATAATGAACTTCCCTGATGCGAGGTTAAGAAGAGAGAATGAAACTACAAGGATCAACACTGATAACATCTATGTGGGGCTATACAAATATAATAATGGGGAGCAGGATCTCTATTATAGATGTGAAGAACCCTACACTGGAGAGTTGACAGACCGAAAAAGACTTTATGTCTTTACCTACACAGAGGGATCGGAAGTGAAAATTGCCGCTTACGACAAGTATGGGAGGCAATACTCAACAATGGGCAAGAAAGAATTAGAAGGATATACATACTTTGGGGGACCACTACATCAGTATTATGTTACTTCTAGCTCACAAAGACCAGCACCAACAAATGGAGTGCAAAACCCAATGACGACAGGAGGACAAAAAACTCAGGCTGCTGACTCTTTCAGTCAACCTCAGTACTCGGAGCCCGGACCTATGGGATCATTACATTCTAGAGAGTCAATGGATACGAATCGAGGTAGTGCAGTTCCAATCCCCACGTATACCACTCCAGGTCCAAGGTTCGAAGCGGAACCATCACATTTACCTCCTAGTAGTAGACTCAGGGCAGGGGAACCGACAAGGGTAACCCATGAAGTCCATGATGCTAGAGAAAGCTTTAGCCGGGACATAGGAGCAATGAGATTGGTAGCAGACCATAGACGTATGAGACCATCTCAAGTATCCAAGTGTATGCCAAAGAAGTATGGTGGTTCAGGAGATCCGTATGCACATGTGTCACTCTTTAAGCAAGTCTTAAGATCAACTGAGCAGATAATAGATTTCCATACACAATACGAGGGGTTTGGTCTTACTCTAGAAGGTACGGCATTGACATGGTTTCAACCATTGAACAGAGGGGGATTCCATGACATTGACCATTTGCTAAGAGAGTTTTCTGAGGAATTCTCAAAACGAGGGATTAAGCACAATACGGTCTCACAAATATATGCTTTTAAACAGAGAGAACACGAAAAAGTGAAGGAAGCTTCACTTCGCTTCAAACAATACATTGAGAGATGTCCAGTACGTGAACGACCACAAGATGACAGACTATCTGTTCTCTTTATTGAAGGATTGAGAAACGACACTCTCAAGAAGGACTTGCACTTAAAAGCTTGTACAAGTTTCGAGCAAGTAACGAGAGCAGCATTGTACTTAGTGGATAACTGTACGGTTTATGGAGAGGTGTCAGCGGATACAGATTTTGCATCCAGTAGCTCTTCCTCCATAGCGAGCGAGACTACCACTAAAAAGAATGTTCAAACAACAACCATGCCAAATGTAGAGCAAATGATAGAAGATGCTCTAAAAAGGATGGCACCATACCAAAAACCATTGCCAAAACCACTGAAATGGTGTGCTATTGAACAAAAATGGACAAACCATCCAACAGAGGAGTGCTATTACAACAAAGGGTATGTAAGGGAGCGTCAGTATGCACCTCCTGCTCAATTAGCACCACCTCAGGTACATCCAGTACCTCGATACCCAACGGGAAATGTACCAGGACCTATGGGGATAGAAAGACCGCAACCGGTATTGGGACAACAACCACCTTTACCAGCTTTACCAGGAGCAAGACCAGTGGGCATTAGATATGCACCAACCTTAGAGAATCAAGAAGAACAAGCCTTAGTGCCTGTTCAAGCCTATTATGAAGAATCTGGTGCACACATGTCTCTAACTGTGTATTACCCACCAAAAGAACCCAAACAACCAGAACCATGGGGCATTATTGGGAATGTTGGAATACCAACAGTTACAAGTGCTTCTCATGAAGAGAGATACAATTTGGACGCAAGAACATTGATGTTCATAGATCATGGAGGGTTAACAGGACAAAGACCATCCTATCCACAAAGGACGAATCAAGTGGGACCAAGACCAGCACTAGGACCCTATTACAAGTGTGGAGGTAACCATCTGATGAATGTTTGTCCACATACGGAAATCATTAGAATTAATGCTTATTGCACTGAGTGTGGGGTTACTCACTTCATTGAGGATTGTTCAAAGAATCCAAACAAAGTGCAAAAGACGACATTGAATATGCTAGAAACTATTCCTACCAGCAGTGGGTCTGAAAATGAAACTCTGATACCAACGCAAGTTGTTACTAGAGCGCAAGCTAAGAAAACCACTAGAGAACCTGAGAATGGAAAGTTAGCGACTGAAGTGGTTAGTCAAGGACCGCGGAGTCAGAGAAACACATGGAAAGCTAGAAAAGCACGCATGAAGTTGAGAAAAGAACGTGAAGACGCTATTCTAGTTGAGGAACTAAAGCGAACTAAAGATAGATTAGAAAAACTTGAGAGTCAAAACGGGAAACGAGAGATGAGCCCGGAAAGAACGAAACAAAAGAGTATCAAAGAAACAATGAGCTTAAGCTCAGGGGGATCAGTGCTAGTCGACAAAGTACACGAACCATTGGACGCACTGATGAGAGCTTACGAAGCTAGGTTAAAGAACAACCAAACACAAGAACAGAGGTGGATGACATATCCAGCCGCGGAATTGAAAAAACAGAGACTTGAAATGTGCCAGAGAATGATCGAGACTGCACAAGCCTTATTAGAACCACCAAGAGAAACAATGAATTGTGGAACGGAAAACCCAATTCAGCAAGAGACTATCATTTCACAGGTAGCTGAAAAGACTCATAGTGCACAAAAGTCTGAAGATACACACAAGGATGACCGCATAGTATTGAACACAACCGATCAGGAGATAGAGAGTTTTCATCCAGTCATACAGAGGTCTTACGGAAGAGATGAGGATTACAATGAATTTTGGAAACAAGTGAGAGAGGCAAACTTTGCAAACGAGCTAAGTTGCCAAGCTAATCAGACAAAATGGGAAAAGGACATCAAGAATCCTCCCATAGTGGAATTTGAGGCAGGATCTCAAGTGGACTTGGATCTGCAATCTTACTGGGGAGATGGGGGCTCTGTTAGAACAATGGAGAGAAAACCTCATTCACTGAATACCTTACCTTCATACTTAGGAGAGTATGAAGCAAAATCCGAGATTAGAGCACTTCCCTCACGAAGAATCTCATCAGAAAAAGTCATGGACTCGCAAGGATTGATAGAGATCTTGTCAACACCAATGACATTCACTATCACTCTAGCTGAGCTTTTGAGGCTAAGACCACATATGTGGACCACTGTAGGAAAATTCTTGGAGAAATTTGGGATAAAAGACCCAACATCGAGACTGCAAGAGGGCATACAAGAGCTGAGCAAACCACAAAAGAACGCTAAGCCTGTACCCTTAAACAGGGTCGGAGAGTATTGCGAAGGTGAAGAGGGGAATACAACCTTACCAGTTGAATTCCAAGGAGTGAACACGATGGCAATACTAGACAGTGGAGCTAGGGTAGCCATTGCTACAAAAGAAATCTGGAAAAAATGGGGGAAACCAGCAATAAGGAAGACTAGGTTGAAACTCCAATTAGCAGATGGACACATGGAGAAACCTATGGGGTTATTAGAGAAAGTCGTAGTGACTTCTTGCGGCATTGAATACGAACATACTTTTGCTATTGTCGATTTTGGCAAGGAGAATAACTATGATATCATACTGGGAAGACCATTCATGAGACAGTTGAAAATGGTCCAGGATTGGGGCTACGATCACATATACCTGAGAAATATGGAAACCACTACACGTGTGAACCTGAAAGACCATAGCTACAAAGATGTGAACCGAACACTGGTAGAGGAGTTTGATTCAGCTACTTTGGCGGGATCCGAATTTCTAGCTTGGTTAGGTAAGCCCAAGGAGTTATGGATGTGTGGGGCCTCGAAATGTGGAAGTCTGAGGCGAGAAGAATATGTTTTAGAAAGGGCTATCGAAGACGAAACTTATATAGGAGAACCCTTTCCAGAGGACACGCTTGAACCATTAGAATGGACACACATTCTAGCAACCCTAGATGTTTGTGCAATTCCGGATGGTCCCACAACAAAATTTTGCGACAAGGACGAGTACGACGTGGTTCCGTATTTCATGTTGAGAACTGTACTCGAAAAAGAAACTGAAAAGAACGATACACTGGAAAAGGAAGATGAAGAAGAGGTGTTTCACGACATTCCCGATAATCCAGAGTAGGGAAATGAAGCAGACAACGAGTCAAAGGACAATTCAAGCGGAAACGAAGAAACTATAACGGATGTCAGATTTTATGATTTTTCGAACCAAACTAAACAACGCCAGAAACGCTATAGAGCAAAGAGAAAAACAAAGGGGGTTAGAACCAATCCGATGCCTAGAATAAGAGGAAAAAATCAAATCCTAATGCTAGTAAAGGCGGAAGATTGTGTTAAGGACAAGATATCTGGAAGAATGAGAGGCAATGATCAGAAGAGCTTACGAAAAGACAAAAGAAGCTCAAGAAATCAAGTTCAAAGGAATGAAACGAAAACTGAAACAGAAAAATCAGAAAAGAACAAGCGCAACAGAGAACACACGGAGTCCAAGTTAGAACGTAGAAACAAGTACAGAGAGCTCAAGAAAACTCTGAAAGAAGTTTGGACGACAGAAATTGAGAGTGGAGAGGACGAAAACGCCAAAATCAAGGAAAACATGGATGTTCCCTCTCACTACAGGAAATTCACAATAGAGGATAGGAAGGTGGTATTAACCCAACCCATTCGAGAGAGAAAGGCGAACGAATCTTATGACGGACCGGAGGATGCAAAAAAAGTTGATTTAGCAGCTCCAGGTGAGACACCTAGACCGGTGTACATAGCCATAGATTTGTCTCCAGGCGAGGAAGAGAGACTTTTGAGTCTTCTCCGAGAGTACAGGGATGTGTTTGCATGGTCTTATAAGGACTTAAGGGGAGTTGACCCATCGATATGCCAACACACAATCCCACTAAAACAAGATGCAAAGCCTAGCAGACAGAGACCATACACATATAATGATACGTTTACTAAGCGAATCAAAGAAGAGATAGATAAGCTAATGGAAGCTGAATTCATATACGAGATTGAACACACCGATTGGGTATCTCCGATTGTGGTGGTACCCAAGAAGAACGGAAAACTCCGAGTGTGTGTCAACTTAAAGAAAGTGAATGCTGCAACAATCAGGGACAATTATCCCCTACCGATAACTGATCATGTTCTAGAGCGTGTATCAGGGAAAACAGCATACTCCTTTCTTGATGGTTTTTCAGTATATAACCAGCTAGCCATAGCACCGACAGATCAACATAAAACAGCTTTTGCAACGGAGTGGGGAATTTATGCTTATAGGGTTATGCCTTTTGGTCTAACCAATGCTCCCGCAACCTTCCAGAGGCTGATGAGCATGCTTTCAAAGAATACTTAAGGTTGTTTCTAGAAATATACATGGATGACTTATGTGTACATTCTCTTCTGAGAGATGAGCATCTAGAACACCTAAGAAAAGTATTTGAGAAATGTAGGACATATCGCATTTGTCTCAATCCTGAGAAATGTGTGTTTATGGTCCGACAGGGCAGAATTCTGGGACATATTGTCTCACAAAACGGAATATCCACGGATTTAGAGAAGATAAAAGTTATAGTGGATATGCCTAGACCAACCAATGCGAAACAAGTACAGAGCTTTATGGGACATTGCGGATATTATAGACGATTCATTTACATGTACGCTATAATAGGCCAACCACTTTACAGGCTAATAGTGAACTTTGAATGGACAGAGGAGTGTGAGGAATCATTCAAGAAATTGAAAGAGGCACTCATTACTGCTCCAGTCTTGAAATCACCAGATTGGGAGAAGATATTCCATGTGCATATAGATGCTTCGGCATATGCAATAGGATGCATTCTAGCTCAGCCAGAAGAAGGAAACATGGATTTTCCTATCTGTTATGCCAGTCGACAGCTCAACAATGTAGAGAAGAATTACACCACAACAGAGCGAGAGGGATTAGGAATGATATATGCTGTGAAGAAATTTCGGCATTATCTTCTAGCCAACAAGTTTGTGTTTTTTACGGATCATCAAGCCTTGCTCTACCTAGTGAATAAACCATGCAATACCGGGAGAATAGTGAGATGGTTCATTATCTTACTGGAATTCGACTTCACGGTAGTAGTAAAGAAAGGAAAAACACATCTTAGAGCTGATCATCTTTCGCGATTGACGAATGGGGAAAACCCTATAGGAGTAGATAACGACATGCCAGACGCGTACTTGTTCAACATAGAAATGATACCGAAGTGGTCTCAAAATGTCGTTAGCTTATTAACCTATGGAGGAGAGTTTGATAGAAGAGAATATAACCAGAAACATATTGCTATTCAGCAATCCAAGAATCTTCAATTGGTTGCAAGAAGGTTGTATAAATTGGGAAATGATCATGTTTTACGACTATGCATCAATCCTGAGGAATATAATATATATCTGCGCGAAGCACATGTTCAGGAATGTGCATTTCATTGTTCAAGAAGGAACACATATAGGAATTTGTTACAATTGGGAGTCTATTGGCCAGGAATGAAAGAAAGCGTACATGAATATGTCACTGTATGTATTGTATGTTCATCAAAACCGCCAGCAGAGTATTCGACATTATATCAGATAATGATAGCTCCGGAATGGAGTCAGTATATTGTTGAATATCTCACAAATAGAACTTTCCCAGAAGGAACGTCAAAAGCTCGCCAGAAATCTGTAGAGACAGAAGCTAGAGATTACGCTTTAATAGGAGATCAACTCTATAAGAGAGGTAAAGACAACCAGCTTAGGATTTGCGCATCACAGTCTGAGTATGTGATAATCCTGGAGCAAGCTCATGGAGGAGTAGGTGGAGGCCATTTCTCAGGTGATAAGACAGCAAAACTTGTCTTAGCCGCAGGAATATGGTGGCCAACATTACATATGGATGCTGAGGAATACATTAAAAGGTGTGATGACTGTCAGCGGACCAAAGTACCACTTAAAAGAGATGATATGCCGCTTAGACCAATGATGGGGGCAAGAGCTTTTGCAAAATGGGGGATTGATTATGTCGGACCCATTTCACCTCCTGCATATAAGACTCATGCACAATACATCGTTGTGGCTACAGACTATCTAACAAAGTGGGTCGAAGCAAAGGCAACTCAAAAAGCAGATGCCAGGACCACGGCACAATTTCTATATGAATACGTTTTTGTACGATATGGATTGCCAATAGAAATTGTGAGTGATCGAGGCACACATTTTATAAATGGAGTGATAGGGATCCTTCTAGATGAATTCATGGTAATCCATAGGAAATCAGCCCCGTATCATCCACAAGCAAACGGACAAGCTGAAGCAACAAACAAAACCATATGCACGGTCCTTACGAAGATTGCATTCAACATTATGGGCATATAGGGTAGCATATAAAACATCAATAGGAACGACCCCATATAACATGGTTTTTGGGCTAAATGCTATCTTACCAATAGAATTCTCGATTTCAACATTAAGGGTGGCTAAGGATCTAGAGTGGACAGGGCACGAGCTTTCTGATAGAATAGATGACCTGGAAAAGCTAGACGAGCTTCGCCTAAAAGCAGTAGCTTCTATCTACGCTCAAAAAAGGAGACAAAAGGAATTTTTTGATAAGCATGTGCGGACTAAAGAGTTTAAGGTTGGGGACTATGTCCTAGTTTACACTCTAAAACAGCATGATAAGTGTAAGGTTTCCGGTTCTGAAACCTTAAAGGTTGTATAAGCTTAATCAAACTGATATGATTATTGAAAAATCAATGTAGAATTGTCCGACCATGGCAAATATTGGTATTTTTGGAATCTTAAGCACAGCAAACCCCGGGCTAGAAATTTTCAGAATTGAATTCCGATAAAAATTGGCATAGTTATGACCCCTGAAAGTATACACTGTGAATTGAGTAAAATAGAAAAATTGAAGGGTTACAGTAATCATTTAAGCATAGACTTTATTAAAGGTCTCCCAGATATTTACAAGATATTTACCAATTAAGCAAAAATAGGTCAAATTATAGCAAAATTGACATTTTAAAAGCTGACAGGTAATGGGAGGGTCATCACTAACGTGCCAGGGACTCATTTAGCAGCAGGGGTCGTTTTTTGACTTGCTGGGGGCTGCTTGAACTTCAAGCAACAGCCTTTTTCAGCCGGTGAGAGCTTATGAGTGCCAGAAAACTATAAATAGGACCCCTAGCTTCACATTTTACACAGACTCGGAGCCTTGCTACTCTCTCTCTCATCTAGAGAGAACACTACGCAGAAATCATTAGAGTTTAATCTCTAATTGATTAACCCTAACGGTAATTAACCTAATCTTTCTTAATTAGCAAGGTTAGATTAAGATAAATTGTTAATAAATCAAAGATTACGCCTATGCATGCTTCTTAAACCTCTTTAAATTAATTAATCTCTGCTGATTATTATAATTAAGCTTAGTAATACTGAGCTGATTATTTATCCTATCATATTAAGGCGGAAATTAGCCAAATTAACCATGAATTAATGGTAAAAACATTAATTAGGATTCGATTAAGTTGAATTATTTATCAGAGATGCATTAGACATTTATTAATCTAGGAAAATTATCCTATAATTTTTTGAGAAGTTTTCCTAATTAATTAGGCATAATTACTCTGTTTTTTGAACAATTTTAATAGGGGAAATTAGTAAATGAATTTTAAATGAGGTGATATAATTATCAGTGGTTAAATAGGTGTTTAAGAACCTGTGATAATTAGGAAAATCTCAGAAAATTAATCTAGCTAATTATTTTAGAAGAAATACCCTGTTTTCTAAGCAATTTAAATAGGGGAAATTAGTAAAATGATTTCAAATGGTGTGATATATTTATCAGTGGTTAATTAAGTGTTTAAAAACCCATGATAATTAGGAAAAGCTCAAAAAGTTAATTTAGCTAATTAATTTAGCAAAAATACCCTGTTTTTGGAACAATTTAAATAGGGGAAATTAGTAAAAATAACTCAAATGCTACGATATAATTATCAGTGGTTAATTAGGTGCTTAAGAACCCGTGATAATTAGGATAAGCTCAAAAACTTAATCTAGCTAATTACTTTGATAGAAATACTCTATTTCTTGAGCGATTTAAATAGGGGAAATGAGTAAAAGGATTTCAAATGCTATGATATAATTATCAGGGGTTAATTAGGTGTTAAAAAACCTGTGATAATTAGGAAAATCTCAGATAATTAATGTAGCTAATTAATTATGCAGAATTACTCTGTTTTTTGAGAAATTTAAATAAGGGAAATTAGTAAATAGGTTCAAATTGAATTGAGTTAATTTTTAGAGGTTTATTAGATGTTGTATAACCTGTGATAATTATGATAATCTTAGATAATTAGTTTAACTAATTATATTAGTAGAATTACGCTATTTTTAGGGGTAAATTAAAAGGGGAAATTAGTAAATCATGCACTATAATTACATGCTATTTATGAGAGCTATATTATAGGTTAAAGAGGCTGTGATAATTTTTCCAAGGTTAGAAAAGTAGTGTAGATATTTATCTAAGTCAAATTACACTATTTTTAGCTAAAAACTGAAGAGGGAAATTAGTAAATCATGCTATATGATGACATGCTATTTATCAGAGCTATATTGTAGGGTAAAGAGGCCGTGATTATTATGACAAGGTTAGAAAAGTAGTATAGATATTTATCTAAGTCAAATTACACTATTTTTAGCTAAATTCGAAAGAGGGAAATTAGTAAATCATGTTATATGATTATATGCTATTTATCAGAGCTATATTGTAGGGTAAAGAGGCCGTGATAATCATGACAAGGTTAGAAAAGTAGTATAGATATTTATCTAATTCAAATTACACAATTCTTATCTAAAATCTAAAGAGGGAAATTAGTAAATCATATTATATGCTATTTATAAGAGCTATATTATAGGGTAAAGAGGCCGTGATAATTATGCCAAGGTTAGAAAAGTAGTATAGGTATTTATCTAACTCAAATTACACTATTTTTAGCTAAAAAATTAAAGAGGGAAATTAGTAAATTATGCTATATGATTACATGCTATTTATCAGAGCTATGTTATAGGGTAAAGAGGCCGTGATAATTATGTCAAGGTTAGAAAAGTAGTATAGATATTTATCTAAGTCAAATTACACTATTTTTAGCTGAAAATTGAAGATGGAAATTATATAAGTAAGTTAGAAAATAATAAGCTAATTACTAGAGGTCAAAAAAATCCTTATCTACTTGTGGTAATTATACCATAGTTAATTAGTGAGTTTAGTAAGTCATAATTGACCAAAAGTCTTATTTTGAGCAAATGATTAATTAAAATAAATAGACTTGTGGTTAAAAGTTTTTAGAAAAATTATAGTAAGTGCAAACCTATGATATCAGGTTAAGGAAATGAAATCTTTAAGACAAATTAAATACAATAAATATTAAGCCCAAAATAAGTAAATTATTAGCTTAAAAGTTGATAGGAAAATTAGGAAAAAGATATAGAAAATTATAAGAAAGTTAGGAGAGCTTAGAAAACCCTTAGGGAAACAGTGTAAGAAGTTATCATGCTTATATAGACAAATAAGAAATTACTAGGTCAAGAATTTATCAATTAAGACTATAAATTTAACCTTGGATGGGTTACGGTTAAATACAAAGGTTAAGTTTAGATTTTGAACTTTTTACCTAATAATTAGACGTCCTTTTTATAAGGATAAGAAGTTATGATACCAAAAAGGACCCGAGAAAATCCTACATCTGATGATGAGGACGTAGCTCCAAAACGAATTAGAGCATCGCATGACGACAAAGCCGGGCCTAGTAGTAGGCCTACGGAGGAGAGTCTTCAGGCGCCAGCGCAATAACAGATGGCCAATCAATCCCAGGTGGGTTCCCATTATTCAATTAAGTCTTTAATTAGTTTAAGTGCTTTTATAAGTTAGCATTGCATACGTAAGAAGGATAAATTGGCTGAAAACGGAAGGTAACTTTCAGCGTGCATTTGTTTATAATATAGGAAAGAATTGTTTGGGTTAAAACTGGTTGAATTAGGAAAGATATGTTTGATCATCCTTAAGACAGCTTGTCTCAAGACACCTCCGACTCCTTGATATAAATTGATGATAATGATTGGCTTTCTAGCCACGGTTAAGTCGGTTACCCCCATGAACAATGAGTTTCTACTCCGTGTCATGTCTTGATGTTTCTACATAAGTTAGGATACCGTTTTTTTAATCCTAGGGGAGCCGCCCGGTTGTATGGGCAACTGGTTTGGTGTATGGGCACCCGGAACCTTGGGTGGGGGTTTATCCACTCCGGATTTGAATAAGGAATGGGTGCCGTTTTTCACCCTTTGGTGGTCTTGAGACAAGACGAGTACTGGTCATGGTTATTATGGATATATGTTTTGATTGATAGTACCCTGTCTTAAGTTTAAAGATGTCTGTTTTCTAAAAGAATGCTTTCAATGTTGTCTTCAAGGAATTACTGTGATGGAATGTTAAAAAGAAACCATTATTTTAAATGTTAAAACAATGTGATAATAAGATAAACGAATCATGTGTGAGTGCGGGGTGGTAAGTGGGGATTGACTAAGGTTGTCAATCATGGACGGGTGGACCTGATTAGTCAGGTAACTATCCATCCCTGCGCACTAAAATGTTTAGAAAACTTCTTCATTTGAAAGAGGAGTCCACCAACGGCTGTGCCCTCACATCTGTTAGGGGGAAAAAAGCGTTGCTTAAGGATACCTTAGCCCAAATTGTGGCAGTTATAGGGCCGGAATAAGAAATTTTTTTTGTAGGCCGTATTGAATACATGTCCCGTTTCCGCTGCGAGACAGGACTAGGTCTTCTTCTAGGGCTATAGACCCAAGCCATTGTCAATGGCAAAGGTTTATTCCTTGGATTTTTCTTGTTTAGAGACTCCGATTTTTACAAGGCCTAGAGACCTGTCAAGGATCCCATCCCGATCACGGTATAGGCGGGTTGGGGACCTTACAAGTGGTATCAGAGCCTAGGTTTCACAGCTTGGGTTAGTTTGGAAAAATTTCGTACTGTCTGAAAATATAAAAATATATATATATTATAGAAAAATAAATAAATTTGGTTAACTAACCAAAGGCTTATGCGTCGACAATTCAGGAAGATCCTGTGATTGAATATCGCAAATTCCAAGTCTTTGAGCGCATTTATGAGAGTGCTTGTCGTTCTCCAAACTATTTTTTTCGACGGAGCATGATGGAGCTACTGATGAAGGCTCACACTCCTCATTCGACTCGGATAGATAAAGGCTGGGAGCTTGAATGGAGCAATGAAGGCGGGACATATTACATCAATGCTCGGAAGCTGGGATGTCTTACCACGGATTTAAGAAAACTACGCTAGGCTGAGGAAGTGAGAGTGGTTCAGTTGTACTACTTCTTGGGTACAAACTCGAGTATCACTGTTCCCACTTATCCAGGAGGCACAGGGAAACCCCTGAACGAATGGGTATGGGATAAAGTGGTGGAGATAATTCCATATCGAAGAATCAGAACTTTTTCTCATAATAGACCTAAGAATTTGGACCTTATAATTTACTTTCCGATTGCCAATGAGTATAAGAACTATTATACCAATCAGTTAAAAGATGGTAGAAATCTAACTACAAACACTCATCGTTTGTATCACCATATTCCAAATCAGCCAGCTATGCGGATCCTTTAAAGGCCACAAAAATTTACAACAAGATAGGATGAGATACCTAAGTCTCTTTTGTAAGGCTATCCTTGTAAATATTCACCTTACAAATAAAGAACTAAGTCTTTTGTATTGAATATCTTGATCTTGTGTCTATTCTGAAGTTAAATCCTAGCCGTGTCATAAGTCTTTAAATTGTCAGTCCATCGATCTTACGAAACCATGTAGACTGCTTCTGTTCTTTATACCGTGCTTGTTCTTCTCAAACAAGCACAACCCCCCAACTTCAAAGATAAAGGGGTCAACGTGGAACGAGATGCAGAGGTATGGATCAAGCCATGAGGCATACATCAATACAGGATGCCTTCTTAGGGCTAAGCCTCTTACAACTGAAGGAACCAACTCTACAAAGAACTATAATGGATTTAGTAACTTTAGGGGAAGAGCCAGTAAAAATTCCAACCATGGATATCAACAACGTGGAGTAGCTGCAGCAGTGAACTAAGAACAGACCTTCCCAAACGTTAGATGTTGGATGCAATCAAATGAGGCACTATAGAAATAATTGTCCAGAAAAACAAAACCCTCGAATTACTGCTAGAGCCATTCCTCAAAATCAAGGAGGTAATCTAAGAGGAGGTAGAAATGGAGGACAAGGTAAAGGAAGAGTAAGAGGAGCCAAATGTTATGCAATCATAGGAGAACCAACCCTGTGAATTATTATAAAAAAAAAAAAGAGATAAAAGAGCCACTAGCTTGGCCATAGTTAGCAATCTTAGAGTTTTGTAAACCACTATAAATCAATAATGTAAAAACTTGAGTCACTTATATATTATAAGGGTATACATGATTTTCTTCTCCAAGATTACTTAATGAATCTAAAGTTAAGTTGGTATTTAATCAAGAAATTAAGGATTGATCTAACAAATGAGACCAAAGTTCTCGATAGTATGAAAAGAATTTGAATTTTGAGAATGACATAGTTATCAAGAAACCAACTCACATTCTTTGTGCACACGATAGCCTTCCTTGGAAAATGACATAGATTTGAAGGTATTAAGGTAACGAGACTAATAGGAAGACGAAAAGAACTCTTGGTATGATACTTCTTAAAATCCTTTACATATTTTTGGTCAACCAGGTTAGAGCATAGAGGGGGTACCTCTGGTACAATGGTGGGAGCTTGTGCCGAACGCAGATTGCTCAGAATGGCAAGAACACGCCGAGCGCGTTCAGATTGGCAAAGCTAAAATACATGATACTTGTCGAACGTTGATTGCTCTGAATGGTCAATTAGACCAAGCGCGTTCATGTTGACAAGGTGGATATATGGATCTTTATGGAATTGAATTAACCTGGTTTTTGAGATGATGCAAATGGTTTGTAAAGGTTTTTAAGATGGGCTCAACACTAAGAGTTTCTCGAGAAAAGTTTGGCTAGCAAGTAACTCCAACCAGAAACTGGAAAGAACTCTTAGAATAATCAGTAACATTTGATAAAGTGGAAAGATTATCCCTTCGAAGATGCCACTTGTGGAGGATGAATTTCTCTTCTCAAAGATTTTCCCAATTTCGGTTGAGATGAGGACATCTCAAATTCTTAAGTTGGGGTGATTGTAAGGTTTCCAATTCTGAAACCTTAAAGGTTGTATAAGCTTAATCAAAGTGATATGATTATTGACAAATCAATGTAGAATTGTCCGACCATGGCAAATATTGGTATTTTTGGAATCTTAAGCACAACAAACCCCGGGCTAGAAATTTTCAGAATTGAATTCCGATAAAAACTGGCATAGTTATGACCCCTAGAAGTTTACACTGTGAACTGAGTAAAATAGAAAAATTGAAGGGTTATAGTAATCATTTAAGCATAGACTTTATTAAAGGTCTCCCAGATATTTACAAGATATTTACCAATTAAGCAAAAATAGGTCAAATTATAGCAAAATTGACATTTTAAAAGCTGGCAGGTAATGGGAGGGTCATCACTGACCTGCCAAGGACTCATTTAGCAGCAGGGGTCGTTTTTTGACTTGCTGGGGGCTGCTTGAACTTCAAGCAACTGCTTTTTTGAGCCGGTGAGAGCTTATGAGTGCCAAAAAACTATAAATAGGACCCCTAGCTTCACATTTTACACAGACTCGGAGCCTTGCTACTCTCTCTCTCATCTAGAGAGAACACTACGCAGAAATCATTAGAGTTTAATCTCTAATTGATTAACCCTAATGATAATTAACCTAATCCTTCTTAATTAGCAAGGTTAGATTAAGATAAATTGTTAATAAATCAAAGATTAGGCCTATGCATGCTCCTTAAACCTCTTTAAATTAATTAATCTCTGCTGATTATTATAATTAAGCTTAATAATACTAAGCTGATTATTTATCCTATCATATTAAGGCGGAAATTAGCCAAATTAACCATGAATTACTCGTAAAAATATTAATTAAGATTAGATTAAGTTGAATTATTTATCAGAGATGCATTAGACATTTATTAATCTAGGAAAATTATCCTATAATTTTTTGAGAAGTTTTCCTAATTAATTAGGCATAATTACTCTGTTTTTTGAACAATTTTAATAGGGGAAATTAGTAAATGAATTTCAAATGAAGTGATATAATTATCAGTGGTTAATTAGGTGTTTAAGAACCCGTGATAATTAGGAAAATCTCATAAAGTTAATCTAGCTAATTATTTTAGCAGAAATATCTTGTTTTCTGAGCAATTTAAATAGGGGAAATTATTAAAATGATTTCAAATGTTGTGATATATTTATCAGTGGTTAATTAGGTGTTTAAGAACCCGTGATAATTAGGAAAAGTTCAAAAAATAAATTTACCAAAAATACCCTGTTTTTTGAACAATTTAAATATGGGAAATTAGTAAAAATAACTCAAATGCTATGATATAATTATCAGTGGTTAATTAGGTGCTTAAGAACCCGTGATAATTAGGATAAGCTCAAAAAATTAATCTAGCTAATTACTTTGATAGAAATACCCTATTTTTTGAGCAATTTAAATAGGGGAAATGAGTAAAAGGATTTCAAATGCTATGATATAATTATCAGGGGTTAATTAGGTGTAAAGAAACCTGTGATAATTAGGAAAAGCTCAGATAATTAATGTAGCTAATTAATTATGCAGAATTACTCTTTTTTTGAGAAATTTAAATAAGGGAAATTAGTAAATAGGTTCAAATTGAATTGAGTTAATTTTTCGAGGTTTATTAGATGTTAGATAACCTGTGATAATTATGCTAATCTTAGATAATTAGTTTAACTAATTATATTAGTAGAATTATGCTATTTTTAGGGGTAAATTAAAAGGGGAAATTAGTAAATCATGCACTATAATTACATGCTATTTATGAGAGCTATATTATAGGGTAAAGAGACCGTGATAATTGTTCCAAGGTTAGAAAAGTAGTGTAGATATTTATCTATGTCAAATTACACTATTTTTAGCTAAAAACTGAAGAGGGAAATTAGTAAATCATGCTATATGATTGCATGCTATTTATTAGAGCTATATTGTAGGGTAAAGAGGCCGTGATTATTATGACAAGGTTAGAAAAGTAGTATAGATATTTATCTAAGTCAAATTACACTATTTTTAGCTAAAATCTAAAGAGGGAAATTCGTAAATCATGTTATATGATTATATGCTATTTATCAGAGCTATATTGTAGGGTAAAGAGGCCGTCATAATTATGACAAGGTTAGAAAAGTAGTATAGATATTTATCTAAGTCAAATTACACTATTTTTATCTAAAATCTAAAGAGGGAAATTAGTAAATCATATTATATGCTATTTATCAGAGCTATATTATAAGGTAAAGAGGCCGTGATAATTATGCCAAGGTTAGAAAAGTAGTATAGGTATTTATCTAACTCAAATTACACTATTTTTAGCTAAAAAATTAAAGAGGGAAAGTAGTAAATTATGCTATATGATTACATGCTATTTATCAGAGCTATGTTATAGGGTAAAGAGGCCGTGATAATTATGTCAAGGTTAGAAAAGTAGTATAGATATTTATCTAAGTCAAATTACACTATTTTTAGCTGAAAATTGAAGATGAAAATTATATAATTAAGTTAGAAAATAATAAGATAATTACCAGAGGTCAAAAAAGTCCTTATCTACTTGTGGTAATTATACCATAGTTAATTAGTGAGTTTAGTAAGTCATAATTGACCAAAAGTCTTATTTTGAGCAAATGATTAATTAAAATAAATAGACTTGTGGTTAAAAGTTTTTAGAAAAATTATAGTAAGTGCAAACCTATGATATCAGGTTAAGGAAATGAAATCTTTAAGACAAATTAAATACAATAAATATAAAGCCCAAAATAAGTAAATTATTAGCTTAAAAGTGGATAGGAAAATTAGGAAAAAGATATAGAAAATTATAAGAAAGTTATAAGAAAATATAGAAAATTATAAGAAAGTCAAGAATTTATCAATTAAGACTATAAATTTAACCTTGGATGGGTTACGTTTAAATACAAAGATTAAGTTTAGATTTTGAACTTTTTACCTAATAATTAGACGTCCTTTTTATAAGGATAAGAAGTTATGATACCAAAAAGGACCCGAGCAAATCCTACATCTGATGATGAGGACGTAGCTCCAAAACGAATTAGAGCATCGCATGACGACGAAGCCGAGCCTAGTAGTAGGCCTACGGAGGAGAGTCTTCAGGCGCCAGCGCAACAACAGATGGCCAATCAATCCCAGGTGGGTTCCCATTATTCAATTAAGTCTTTAATTAGTTTAAGTGCTTTTATAAGTTAGCATTGCATACATAAGAAGGATAAATTGGCTGAAAATGGAAGGTAACTTCCAGCGTGCATTTGTTTATAATATAGGAAATAATTGTTTGGGTTAAAACTGGTTGAATTAGGAAAGATATGTTTGATCATCCTTAAGACAGCTTGTCTCAAGACACCTCCGACTCCTTGATATAAATTGATGATAATGATTGGCTTTCTAGCCACGGTTAAGTCGGTTACCCCCATGAACGATGAGTTTCTACTCCGTGTCATGTCTTGATGTTTCTACATAAGTTAGGATACCGTTTTTTTAATCCTAGGGGAGCCGCCCAGTTGTATGGGCAACTGGTTTGGTGTATGGGCACCCGGAACCTTGGGTGGGGGTTTATCCACTCCGGATTTGAATAAGGAATGGGTGCCGTTTTTCACCCTTTGGTGATCTTGAGACAAGACGAGTACTGGTCATGGTTATTATGGATATATGTTTTGATTGATAGTACCCTGTCTTAAGTTTAAAGATGTCTGTTTTCTAAAAGAATGCTTTCAATGTTGTCTTGAAGGAATTACTGTGATGGAATGTTAAAAAGAAACCATTATTTTAAATGTTAAAACAATGTGATAATAAGATAAACGAATCATGTGTGAGTGCGGGGTGGTAAGTGGGGATTGACTAAGGTTGTCAATCATGGACGGGTGGACCTGATTAGTCAGGTAACTATCCATCCCTGCGCACTAAAACGTTTAGAAAACTTCTTCATTTGAAAGAGGAGTCCACCAGCGGCTGTGCCCTCACATCTGTTAGGGAGAAAAAAGCGTTGGTTGAGGATACCTTAGCCCAAATTGTGGCAGTTATAGGGCCGGAATAAGAAATTTTTTTTGTAGGACATATTGAATACATGTCCCGTTTTCGCTGCGAGACAGGACTAGGTCTTCTTCTAGGGCTATAGACCCAAGCCATTGTCAATGGCAAAGGTTTATTCCTTGGATTTTTCTTGTTTAGAGACTCCGATTTTTACAAGGCCTAGAGACCTGTCAAGGATCCCATCCCGATCATGGTATAGGCGGGTTGGGGACCTTACAATAAGAAGCTTAAAAAGCGAGGGATGGCACCTCTGGTGATTAAAGATCTATCACCAAGTGGAGCCGTCAAGCTTGCTACATTAGACGGAGAAGAAATGCCCAATTGGATTAGTGGATGCAGAGTGAAAAAGTATCTTTTGCCGCTAACCCAAGACATGCTTCTCAAAATACATCAAGAAAAGCTGTGTGTCCAGAAAAAGAAAAAGATTTTGGAGGAAGTGCAAGCCGAGGCGAAGGAAAGAATGGAGAAAAGAAGACTACTACGTCAGAAACAGCGCAATGAAAGAGCAATACGAATAAACGCAGTCAGTATAACAGAAATGGATAATGACAAAGAAGAACCCATCATTGAATGCAAAGTAGGAACCAACCAAATCAAAGCCAGAGCACTATTGGATTCTGGAGCTCAAACTAACCTACTTTCACTCAGTTTGTACAGACAATTGACAAATGACACTAAATTACAAACTGCCAAGCAAGAGTTAAAGAGTTACTCTGAGAATTCAATCAAAATTGTCGGATGCACAGTTTTACATATACAGATTAACCAGTATGTGTATCCTCATATGTTTTACGTGGTTGAAGACCAAGCTACACAACATCCATTATTGCTAGGACAACCATGGAAGAAGCAATACAATGCAATGATTGACTGGAGTTCTAAATCAGTGCTTATCAAATACGAAGGTGAAAGTCAATCAGTTAAGTTCACCAAAGGAGCAGAGCCAACTCCAAAGGAAGAATCCAAGAACAAAGGTAAACAACAACCAGAGAAAAAGAAGAAGCAATGGAAACCAAAAGTTTCTATACAACTGGATTGCTCTTCGACGAGGAACTCTCAACATTGGATAAGGAAGAGAAGCAATAATATAACAGCTCAACCTTGGGAAAAAACGGAGTCAACGTTGGTATGGAGACCAAAAAAGGTTGTGCCAGAGAACACAAAGGTGGAAAACAGAGTCTTCAATACCAGACAACAGAGTGATTCCAGACAATCAAGGACAGTGAAACAGATCTGGATTCTAAAGAAGTTCATGACGGCACAAAGCTATAGCAATCAAATTTGGATCCCAAGAATTTGTAAACAGGAACTCCCTTCAGTACAATCCACGGAAACTCCTAGGTATTTCAAGGCGAGGAAATCAACACAAAGAACAAAGCAGGTTTGGGTCGCAAAGAGTTTGTGGCAAGCACAAGTGAAGCGGAAGCAGATTTGGATTGTGAAAAAGAACAACAAGGTAAAGAAGAATCCATCTACTGATTCTACTACCGAAGTGCCAAAACCAACCCAAAACCCGACCACCAATCCTTCAATCAAACAAAGAGCATCTTTATTGGAAAGACTGTTGTATCATCGCTCTGCAATTGCATTGGGAACTTATGACCAAAACAACTACAATGCTTCGCCCCCAGACACTTCATAGTCGTCCAGGAGGACTCAGACTAGGAGGGGGGGAGGTATACAGGTATACAGGAGCTACAAAGTAGCTACAAGCGACAAAAAACAAAGAAAAACAAAAAATTATATTACAAAGGCAGTGTCTTACATGATTTTGCAATTTTTATGTTTGATTGCGGATATTGATAATATTTATGCCCTTATATACCTTGTTTTGCAACAAGAAGAGATCAAATGATGAATTTGGGTCTCTAGACGTGTAAATATCACTAAATAAGAGTGTTTTTGGAGCTAAAAAGTGGTAATCCAAGTCCAGAAATCACAAATAAGTGTATATTCATATACACAGGGTTACCACCTATTTATTGTGTATGTTTGGAATTTTTTGGCTTCAATTTGCTATTTTCCTTTATTTTTTATGATTTTCTTGATAAAGTAAAAGAAAAATAAAAAAGCAGGTGAAACGAGATCAGAAAAAAGAAAAGAATAGATGGTGATGATCCTAATGACAAGGGCAACCCATGGTAAAAATTGAGTACAATTCGGGAAAAGTTGCGGAAAGCCCGAAATGACAGAATTTTGGCAAAGTGGACAGATTTCTCAGAAACAGGTCAAACGGAGTCCAAATTGAGAAATTTCAAATCCTAAAGTGCATTTCACGACGAGATAGGAGCACATGTCAAATTTGGTAACAAGTGATCCGGGAAGTCCGAAGTTAAGTATTTTTCACATCACTTTCAAGCTCATTTCCACTATTACCTTCTTGGAGAGAGCAAAGAGCACACAGGAGCATCCAATCTTCTACAGCCTTCTATGACTGCTACGAGAGCTTAGAGGACACCAGACATGAGAGGTAGACTCGTTGCCATAAGCTTTTGATGCTTATCATTAACTTTTGTCGCGAAAACTGACCAAAACCAAGAAACAAGAGCAGACGGGGAATGCGGTAGAATGCTCGGTAGTGGCACAACCGCCTAACCAAACCTTGCAAGAACTTATAGGTGGGTTACCCTAGTATAGAAGATGGGTTTCTAACACTCAAAGCTCGAGAAAGAATGACTGGAAAAACCCTCGGTCAACAGAGCCTGCAAGAGGCAAACAGGAAAAAGTTGTCGAAACGACACAAAACTTCTCAGGTAGCTTAACAACATCGAGGGCAATGCAACCATGGAGTATCTCCAGGTTTGGACCACCAAAAGTAGGTCGGAACAACTGATTCGGCTGCGGACACACAAAGCGTCATTTTGGCATAACAGCTGAAATTGACGACCGAATGAAATGAAACTTCACAAGCAGCTTCAAATATACATGGATGACTTATGTTTGCAAGCAAAACCCAAAAGAAAGCTGATTCACTTACCGATGGTGAAAAAGACGCTTTCGGGCAACCGAAAGGAGAAAGATGGAGAACGGGGAGCCAAAGTCAAGTTCAACCAAATAGATGGCTTCACAACATATCCAATGAGCTGGAAATGCAACTCTCGAGAAGAAAAGTTGAAGAAATTCAACTCCAAGGCAAAAAGACGACTTCGGAGACTGAAATGCCTATAAGGGGGCTTTTTAGCTAAACTGATGACTTTTTAAGTTGAAAACTAGTTAGCAGGGCTTAAGGCACTAGCACAAAGCATTCTTTGCACAAAAAGATCAACATTTCAAGAAAAGACATCATACGCGTATGATGTCTCACAGCATGAATTTCACATAGATTTCAACATTTGAGTGCATAGGCTCATTCCACATGTTAATCACATCCTATGAACCAAGTATCATGAGAATTGGAGTTAGAAAACCCAAGGAAAACCAAAAAGACTCAACGTAGGCCATAAAATTGATTTTTGGTCCTAATTTTGTCAAAATAACTCCAAACTCATTGAAACTTTGTAGGATTGTTGATTAACACATCTACAAGCTATTTGGAACCAAAAAGCACCATTTTGACACAAAAGACATCATACGCGTATAATGTCTATTTGCACTTACAGAGCCAAAACTGCTCATTTGTCATCATACATCCATTATATATATCTAATACATGCTACATATGAAATTTGGAACCATTTGGTCAAGAGGATCACCCCATTAGCCCAATTGAGGAAAAATCCTTCACCTAAAGCCTATTTTTGGCCCAAATCCAACATTCTCAAGTCCAAACCAAGATTTGAGTAGGAACAATCCTTCACTAGTACATGGGGAGTCCACAGAACCAATCCCATGCAAAATTGATGAAAAAGACATCATACACGTATAATGTCTCCAGAGCCATTTTTAACCCAAAATCTATTCAAACTTCATAAATCCACTGAATAAGCCTATCTAAAGCCAAATCCAAGTTTATAGAGAAATTTGGTCCAAAAATACACTAAAAGACATCATACGCGTATGATGTCTCACTATGTGATTTTGGCACCTCAGGGCTTCAACCACCAAACATAAGTGATCTACATGCCATTTGAAAGTGAACCACCAGGTTTTATCCAATTTGGATCCTAAAATCCAAGTCCCTTTCAAAATTTTGCCAAGAGCCGGAACTGGACTAAACTGGCCAAAACTTGACCAAATGGTATCCAAACTCAAATCCAAGCATATGATAATCATGTATACACTATCAGCTACAAGCACAACCAATATGAAGTCATTCTGACACAAAAGACATCATACGTGTATGATGTCTCCAGCATGATTTTGAGCCCATTTTGCATATTTTTTCACCTACCTTGCATCCTTAGGCCCTGAATAGCTCATGTTTCAATTTTCAAGTCATTTGAATAGTTAAAAGCTTCATTTCGGCTTTCAGTACTAAAAAGACGCTAACTTTTGAAATTGGAGTTACAGGATCCATGGATTCCGCCAAGTCATCGGCAACGAAGAGAAAAAGACCGACAATCAAAGATGCTCTTGCAGAAGCGGAACCCTTTGACATTCCAGCAGAAACCCTCAAGCCAACCAAAACTTGGGTGGAGGAAGCAGTATTGGAGAAAGAGGGAATAAAGATCTACCAGGGGACTTTCAGAGATCCTCAAGGGCAAGCGGTGGATGTACCGATGATCCCACAGGAATTGGTAGATTATAGCAGGTCAGAAGACATCAGCAGGTACCTGGAAAGGGCAGACTTGCACAGTTTCTTCACCTCGAGACCATCAGGTGTGGATACAAGAAGAGTGTACGAGTTGGCAACATCCATTCAGAAGGATGGAAAAGCCACATTGACAGCCATGGATGGAGAGAAAGTAGAAGTACAGATCACTCCACAGCTCATTGCAGACGCATTGAAGCTACACAACAAAGGGAGCTCGGTCAGGGAAAGAAGGGAGGCCATAGAGGTCTATGGGCCCAAGAAGCAAAATGCAACCTATGGAGATATGGCGGACCCAAGAGCGGCAACCCTTTGCCGACTGCACAACCAATTTCTTCATGTTTGCAGTAAAAGACTGCAAAAGTATACAACACAACCCCATGCCATTGCGACCACCATCACATGGGCATTAAAGAGCAATATGCCAAAAGAGGTGAATTACGCTCAACACATCCACGAGCAAGTAATTGCCATGCACAACGAGAAGCCAAAGTACATAGGAGGAGTGGAAATTCTGACAAGAATAGCTTATGAAGCTATTGGAGCTAGAGATCAGTGGCCAAAGGTTCCCTCCCAGAATGAGTGGCTTAAAGAAGCCGACGAGGAGGAAGAACAGCCCGAAGTATCCAAGAGGACATCCACAAGAGGATGTGGACGAGCCGCTTAAGAAGAAAGTAAAGAATAAGGTTGCTCCCAAGCAAACCAAAAGTCAAAAAGCGGCAAGAATGGAAAGACTAGTGGAGCAGTTTAGAGCGGAAAGAGCTCTAAAGGGTGACTTTGAAGAAAAGTGGGTGCCAGACCCCACTAAAGTTGGAACTAGCTCAGCCAGGCCACATACTGATCAATACGATCAATATATTAAAGCTTATGAGGAGTCAGAGGCTATTCTAGAGCAGCAACCTGTCGAGCCATACACTGAAGAGGAGGTACAACAATTAAAATCTGAGCTGAAAAAAGACGACAAGGGGAAAAGGAAAGTAGATGAGTCTACTAAGCCTCAAGAGAAAGATGGGCAAGCCGACAAAGGGAAATCCAAGGAAGCTGAGGACAGATATCCCTCTATGACTGATGTACCAAGCCCTAAGAAGACGGAAAAAATTGTGGAGGAGACCACAGTAGAGGTGGACACAAATGATTTGGAAAAGCCAGAGGACGAGACCAAAGAAAAGAAGATAGATCCGTTCAGCAAAAGAGAAATGATTATGAAGATCTGGTAGAGATAGGATACACCGAAGAAGAGGCCCTTGAGGCAGTTTATGGGATCACCCTACAAAAACAAGATGAATGGAGAGGAACGGAGGAAAAAACAAAGAGTAAAAAAGAAAGTGAAGAGAAACTAGACGAACCGAAAGTACTAGAAGGCCAAAGCCAGTGGAGGTGGAGGTGGAAAGAGCTTTAGAGTTGACAGATGATGATGAAAAAGACATGCACATGGTGCATGAACTGCTCAGCAAGATAAAAGAAAGGTCCAAGGCAAAGGAAGTAGAGATTGAGACAGCCAAACAAAGGGAAGCGGAGTTGCAGAGAAAATTAGAGAATGCTATGACTGAATCTGAAAGTCATAAAGCATCACTCTATGACACGGAAAACGAGAGAGACGACTTGATACTCCAGCTAGCCGAGGCTTCAAGAGAAGTAACAAGTGCACAGGAAGCAAGGGAGCGGATAGAGGATGAGTTGGAGGTGGCCAAGGATGAGCTCATTGAGCTAAGGGAGAGAGTCGAGCTCCAAGAAAGAACAATCACTAGACTCAGGACTACCCCTAGAGCTAGCAGAGCAGGAACCGAACAAGAGGGAGCTATCATACCAGCTTTGGAAGACCAGGTTCGAAGCTTACGGAGAGAGCTGAGATTAGAGCAAGTGCAAAGGTCGCACATTGCGGAGGGATCATTGGCCGTAGAGGAGAGGCTCACATTAGAAAATCAAACACTACGGACAGAGAATGAGGCCCTCCGCAAACAGCTCCAAGATCTACAAGAGCAACAAAGAAGAGAGACAGAGACACCACAAGAAGAATCAGGTGGAGCAGCCATAGAGCTACCAGAAACTGGAGAGGCAACCACAATTGAAGATCCAGCCCCAGCTCAAGAGGTAGCCTCAACTTCAAGAATCTCTGAAGAAGAAGAACAAAGGCTCCATGACCAAATAGAAAAGTCAGCAGAGGAGAGTTCCAAGGCGGAAATGGAATGGGAGAGGAGACTCCTAATCTCCATTAGACTTCAGGGACTAGACACAAAAGTGCTCCATGAACAGTGGATGCAACCCAGCCTGCCTTTCCCTTTGATGAAATTTGAAGTGCTAAAGACGAAAAAGAGAATAGAGGAGGAGCAGCATGTCGCTCTTTACGAAGGCGACATCACAAAGGAGGAACAATCAAAGAAGATAGTAGATTCACAACCTAGATGGAGGAAAGGTTGGCTGAACAAATACCCAGCCTACCTCATCTACTTGGTGGAGGCACCAAAGGAGATTCGGGAGGATGCAACCTTCTGCCTGATGCCAAGTGTCAGAAACTGGAAAGAGCATGGCAGGATTGCAGAAAAGAAGCCAAATTGGCTTAATTATCCCAGGATGCCAGGACCAAAGGCAGGAGAGAGAATAGGTAAAGCCTACATGGTGAAAACCCTAACGGGCACCATCAAGCTCTTTACTGGCTCTCCTGACCTTTCATGTCAGATGCTCAAGAAAATCTACAGGACTCTCTTAGCTTGTATTGAAGTGTTTGCGCCAGATAAAGCCACGACCTCGAGTCTACTATCGACAGCCGACACAGTGACTGATATGATGTACGATCTTTCATTGCAACCTTCTCCAAAGGTGTTACACCTCCTATACCAAAGGATTATGTTTTTGCCTAGCTTCCACATGCAAACATTCGAAGAAGCTTTCTACACCGGCTTTTTCACCCACGAAAGCAAAATATTCGGCCCAACCTTGACCATCGACAACCTACGATACGAATCACATTTGCAGATGCTCAAGACGACAGGACTTTATTGACCAAGCATAAAAAGTCATGTCAGGGACGACATGAACGCGGAAGGGGGGAGTGTTGAGCCAGCAGAGGATCACACCCACATTTTTGCTCACACTCATCATTTTGTAACCATTGATTGTAATAAATGTCTTTCCGACATTAATTTTGATTTGAGCCATTCATTAAGTAACGGGACTCAATTGAGTTTCCATCTTGTAATCCCGAAGTAATTTCACTTGCTGATGTAATTAGTTAGAGATGTTCTCACCTCCAAGGCTGAGGTATATAAGCCAAAGTTTTTGTAACCTAAGGGGATTATTAATCAAAGTGAGTTTTTGAGCGCCGTGACTGTGTCTGAGAGAGAGAGAGAGAGAGAGAGAGAGAGAGAGAGAGAGAGAGAGAGAGAGAGAGAGAGAGAGAGAGAGAGAGAGAGAGAGAGAGAGTCTTATCTACTTGCTACGCGAGCTACGGAGCCGCCATTGGAGAAGCGACACCGCCATTGTGTTAGCAACGGCGAGAGCTACGCACAGATACCAAGAGTGCGCGCTATCGGCTTCTATGTGTGGTAAGTTCCTACGAGCTTCGGTGTGAGTTTTCTTCCAACTCGTGTGTCGGAATGGAGCGTGCAGCATATCTATAGAACCACAACGAGTAGAGCTACACATTAGTACCATCGGGGTCAAGTTTCAATCACCTGTATTTTTCGGCCTGTCTTCATACGCGTTTACCGCATGGAGTGGTTATAGGTTGATTTTGCAGTTCAAGTCTTTAGGGTGTTGTTCTTACCTAGTGTATAGACTTCCCCTTGAGTTTGAGATCGATTCAATGATTCTAGATCTTGTTTCGTATAGCATTCGTTCATAGTACGGATTTCAGTCACTTGCGTATTTTAGAACTTAGATTTGATTTCCTTAGTAGTGATTGTCATTAAAAGGTCGAGTAGGTGATTTGACACCCACCTAGTTGTTTCCATGCGCCTGCGGGTCAAGCTTCGTCCTCGTTTGACAAATTCTGTTGTTGGTTGAGTTCTCGCTATTTAGCTTCTGCTAGCGGCGTAACCGCCTTAACAAGAGTACATTGAGAGTAAGAAGGAGTATTCTTACAAGAAGGAAGTATGTCTCCTCACATAATCACTCTTAATAGCTTAGCATAGCTTAGTGATTAGCATGGTAGAGGAGATGAGCATGCATTGGAGCTTGGCTCTTGGTTGGATTTGCATCACAAAGCCAAGAGTTGTTGCTGTAGGCCTCCCTTCTCACAAGCTTGGAGTAGATGATGAGCTTTCCATTAAAGCTTGAGAAGGAGATAGTCTTATTTACTTCACACGTGAGATTGTGTGAGTGTGTGTCTGATAATGCCTTGCAAAAATCAGCCCCCTCTCTCTCTTGGTTGGCCCCTCTTGCTATTTTGTCATGCTGGCATCCTATTAGCCCCTGCAAAGCTTAGCCAATGAAAATTAAGAAACATAAGTGATATCCTTGTGACATGTGTCCCCCTTTCCCCTTTTGTGAGAGCTTCAGGTATTTAAATAATGCAATTAAACTCTCATTGGACCTCTTAGTCTTCTGGCCAATAGGAATCAGGCAAGCCATTGGGTTGTTGAATACTCATTGGATCCCTTGGGAGACTGTCCAATAGTCTTCCAGAGAGCTTAATTTCTATTGGTTATTTTATCAAGTGTTTTTAAATGAATTAAACTAAATTTACTCTAGCTTAATTCTCATTGGTCCACCTCTATGGCCATCCAATAGGACTTGACTGCACCTTGGGGGCAACTGGGGTAGGAAGGTGACATGTGTCCACTATGCCCTTTGTGTGAAGGGAGCTTGGAAGAGTGTGTGTGTGTGTGTGTGTTTCTCTCTCATCCCCTACTAATATGGCTCGCCCCCTCCTTCCTAGGGATGTGGGAAGAATTTTTAGTCTTCCCCATGACCATCCAATTCCCCCACACTTTGGCCATTGGACATTACCTTTGAATTTTGGAACCTTAGCATTTTGGAAGTCTTAATGGGCTGAAGCTTAGGGTCTCTAAAGCCCATTGATGCACATTGCTCTTTTGCAAATGGACCGCCCTTTGGATCCCTCATGTGATCGGTTTTCCAGCCTAACCAATATTCTAGCTTTTTCTCCCCTGGTACTTCTCCATATTAAATGACCAGTTTAGAAAATCATTTAGGAGAATTAGATATTAGTTATTATGACATTATCTCTCTCTTGAAATCATAGTGGTCCTCGACTATGAGGTAGAGAAGATAAAGCCTAGTTATTAGTCCTTTCTCTAGCAGGTAGAGGATCCCTATTTTACCCTATGACATCATTCCAAAATGGATGACTAATCCATTTGGCACTTGAGAGCCTAAGTTTTCACAAGCATGTTTGTGCATTAGTTCTATCAATCTTCCATAGTAGAGTGAAAGCTCTAGTTGGTGTTTGGAAGATGTCGTCTCCGCGCAAACTTGATCCTAAGCATGCATACTTCTTAACATTTGTGCACAATAAAGAAAAATAGAGTCTTATAAGAAAAAAACTTTTTTCATTTTAAACTTTTTTACATTTTCTTAATCTAGGGAAGCATTGTAGGCATTGACAAGGTTTAGGTTATCCTTTAATTGTATGACTTGCATCCATCTAGCATCTTCAAAAGGATAGTTCTTAAACTTAATAAGCGGATAATCTTACCGCCTCTCAATACCGTATCTTCATGTCGGAGAATGGACTCGGACTGCAGCACCTCTTCTTGGTCCTCGATCTCCGGTGGGTCTTCAATAGTTGGTTCTTGAGGTGGTTGTCCTTTGTAAGACTTTAGTAGGCTCACATGTATGGAAAGAATTTTGTATGAGCCAATGACTGGGAAACTTGAGTTCATAGGCCATCTCATTGATTGGTCTAAGAATCTAGAAGGGACCACAATACCTTTTTGGTTCTTGAGGTGGTTGTCCTTTGTAAGACTTTAGTAGGCTCACATGTATGGAAAGAATTTTGTATGAGCCAATGACTGGGAAACTTGAGTTCATAGGCCATCTCATTGATTGGTCTAAGAATCTGGCAGGGACCACAATACCTTTTTGCTAATTTAGCATAGTACTTCTGGTGTCCCGTAGGATTCTTGCCCGTTGTGTGCCTTAATCGAGCCTTGGGAAATTTAAGTAAGACCCAATCATTTTGTTTAGAGACTTAAGCTCTTTTTTGATTATCAGCAACAACCTTTTGCCTTTGCTATGAGATAGAGATAGCATCCTTAATCTTTTGGAAAGATTCTTGTAGGTCTCGGCTATACTCATCTGCACCAAAGATCTTCCTGTGTACCTTAAGTAGCAGGGGACTTTTAGATCTTCCCTCAATTACCTCAAAAGGTGCTTTTCCAGTGGATGTATGTATAGTGTTATTGTAGGCATACTCCACTAATGGTAAGTACTTCGCCCATTGGGACCTTTGATCTACTTCCATTACGTAGGTTTTTAGTAGATCAAGAATTGTTAGGTTAGTTATTTCACTTTGGCCATCCGTTTGAGGGTGATAGGCCAAAGAGAAGTTTAGCATTGTCCCTAAATTTTCAAAGAGACCCTTCCAAAAATTACTCATCATTCTAGGATCTCTATCTGACACTATGGACATTGGCAAGCCATGGTACTTGAAGATTTGTGATATGAAGAGGGTTGCCATTGATGGGCTTTGATAGTCTTTTTGACAGGTATAAATGAGCTTGTTTGTTGAACCTGTCTACTATCATCCATATTCCCATGGATAAACTTAGGCAATCCAAAGATAAAATCCATGGATATGCTCTCCCACGGTGAATTAGGGATTGGCAAAGGTTGAAGCAATCCAGTTTACTTCCCTCTATCAAACTTTGTCTTTTGGCATACCACACATTTAGACACATACTCTTGTATGTTTGCTCTCATGGCAGGCCAATAGAAATATGTTTCTATCCCTTTTAGGGTAAACTGAATCACTCTATGCCCCGCATAAGAAGGAGCATGAGATTATACATTACTTTCTCACGTAGTGAGTTAGTAACACATAGTCTATTGCCATAGAGAAGATAACCATCTTGTAAGGTAAATGGTTCCTCTTTCTTCCCTAGTGCAAGGACAAAAATCACATCTCTAAAATCAAGATCAATAGTGTACTAATCTATCATAGAAGATAGATCATTGTGAGTTGCTATGGAAACCGCATTCACTCTCGGCCGTCTTGAGAGTGCATCGACTACTTGATTATGCTTGCCAGCAATGTGAGCAATATGAAAATGAAATTGCAAAAGGAAATTTTCCCACCTCATTTGTTTGTCCGAGAGCTTGGTCTGCATCATGAAGTACTTAAGGATTTGGTGATCCGTTGCAGAATGAAAGGAGTCCCCAATAAATAGTTCTTCCACAAGTCTAAGGCATGTAGAACTGTGAGGAGCTCCTTTTCATATATGCCTAGATCTTGCTCAACACGGTCGAGCCTTTGACTTTCATAGGCTATGGCGTGCCCTTCTTGGAGAAAAACAGCTCCAAGGAAATCACCACAAGTGTCACATTGGACCTTGAGGCATTCGGCAGTGTAAGCACATGTTGAGAGATAAGCTTTTCTTTAAGCTTTTTGAAAGCATTGTTCTCCTTGGCAGACCATGTATACCTAACGTTTTTCTTTGTTAGGTCATGTAATGATCCCCCGATTTGTGAGAACTTTTATATGAAGCATCTATAGTATGCACACATACCTATAAAGCTTCTTAGTTCATGTAGATTCCTTGGATCATGCCATTGTTTTATTACCTCTAGCTTTGATGGATCCATTTGGCTGCCATCTTTAGAGATAATGTGACAAAATATTACCTCAAGATGTTGCTTGTGTTCGTCTAGTGAATTAGAGTAGATGATTATATCATCAAAGAACACTCCGGTAAAAGTTTGGTGAGTCCTGAATAGCTTCTCCATCAAGCGGTTAAATGTGGCTGGTGCATTGGTCAAGCCAAAAGGCATGACAATGTATCCGTAAAGACCAAACGTAGTGCAGAACACGGTCTTTACAATGTCTTGATCAAATATCCTTATTTGATGGTAGCCACTTTTTAGGTCAATCCTTATTTGATGGTAGCCACTTTTTAGGTCAATCCTACTAAAGAAGGTCGACCTACTGAAGTAGGTCGACCCTTGTAGCTTATCAAATACGTCTTCTACCTATGGAACGAGAAACCTATTCTTGATAGTGATCCTATTTAGTGCTCTATAGTCGACACACATACGATATGTGCCGTCTTTCTTTTGAACTAATAACACGGGTGAACAAAATGGAGATGAGCTAGGCCTAACCATGCCCTTTTCAACTACCTCATGCACTTGTTGCATAATCTCCTCTTGTTGAGCTTGAGAAACTCTATAAGGAGGGCTATTAGGTGGTGAACTTCCTGGAAGAATTTCAATTGCATGGTCATCACTGCCTTGTTTAGGAGGTAGTTCACAAGGGATGTCGTCAATAAAAACATCTTTAAATCCCTTGAGAAAATTGGATAACTCTAATTCCTTGTGATTGTTTATATTTTCTTTTGTTAAAGCATTAGGTTCATTTTGAGAATCTTTAACAAAAATCATGTACATGGAATAGATATCTTTATTGACTTATTGAAAGCTTGCATATGTACAATGGGTATGGTGTTACCCAACTCCTTAGCATCTATGTACATATTTTTTTCCCTGAACCTAGAGTAGATTTTCCTTGCAGGGAATTTAACATTGGCAGCCATGCAATCAAACCATGGTGCCCCTAGGATTACATTCTCGTGCTTGAGAGGAGAGATAACGTAGTCCTCCTTGTCCACATAGCTTTGGACATGGAGCTCAATTTACCAATTAAGGGAGTGACTGAGGCTTCTTGCCGCTTGGAAGCACCATCGACGGGTAGGACATCTCCCATCTCATAGGCTTGGATACCTGGCTTGGTGGCCAACTCTGTGGATATGAAATTGTGAGTAGAACCATGGTCAAAGAGAATAAAAGCATCATGTTCTCTTACCTTTCCCCAAGCATGGCATAGAGGCGATCCTTTGTGGTGAAAATCCTCTTCTTGGATTTTGACCAAGGTAGCTCTAGGAGGCTCATTTCATGTATTCTTGTGGGGAAAAGCACGATAGGCATGCCCTTGCTCCCCGCACTTGAAACAATGGTTATCTTTATGATAACGCTCAAGCTCTTCAGAAGAGAGTTTATTTTTGCCTTTATAAACTCCCTTCTCCTTAGCTTTGTTGTTGTTGGTGTTGCCTTTAGGAGACTTTTGGACATTGTCCTTCCCCTTGGGCTCATTATTACGGTCCTTGTTGTCCGTGGGCTTAAGATTTCTCTTAGCCCCTTGTTGGAAATTGATTTGTGAAGCCACCATGGTATGGTTTATGACCGCAGATATGGTGTGTGGACTTTGGAAGTTGACATGCTCCACTATACCTTCAGTTAAACCCACACAAAATTGTTGTTTTTGCTCTTCAAAATCAATCTTTTTGAAGACAGTGTCTTTGAGATATAAGTCCCAAAACTTTTCTACATATTTGTGAATAGATTCGTATGGAGAGAGCTTCAAGCTTCTCCATTCGGTGAGTACTTTGTCTTTGGCATTGGTGGCCAAAACCTGCTTCATGATGGAAGATCTTAAAGCTTTTTTCGTGGAGCTTCACCGTTTGCCCGTAGGCTAGACCACCATTGCCTGGCAGACTTTTGAAAATGCATAGCTACATGGCGTAGCTTAGAGGACTCCATGAAGCCCTCATCTCCAAATGCCGCATCAAATTGTTGGATGAAGGCCAAAACTTGTCTGTAGCACCAAAGGTGCCATCGCAGGTAAGGAAAGAGATGTTCTTTCCTCCCTCTTTGAATTTTTTGAGCTTGGACGACCTCTTCCATTGTGGCATAGGATTTCCTATGGCCTCTCCTTTTTGGTGGTTCAAAAGCTGCACCGTCACTTTCTTCAGAAGAAGAATAATTTGAGGAGGATGGAGAAGAGGGTGACCTCTTTCTCACCTTTTTCTTCCCTTGTTCCTCCTTGTCTACACCATCACTTTCTTCATAAGAGGAAGAGGATCAAGAAGATGGAGAAGAGGGTGACCTCTTTCTCTCCTTTTTCTTCTCTTGTTTTCTATCATCCCTCTTTGAATTATGGTGTACGGAAGTGTGCGCTGGTCTTCTCCATTTAGGGGGTGTTGGAGAGCGTTTTGCCCACCGTCTTCATGGAGCCATCTCTGCTGAGGTGGCAGGAGACTCGCTTCATTCTCGTTCTTTTAGTGCCAGGGGCTCTACCATTGAAACTTGAGTTCTCCTTTGGGAAGGAGATGCATTGTCAAGTAGTAGATTTTTGAGCGGATCCTCTTCTTCTTCCCTTATCGGAGAGAGGCCTCTTTTGGAAGTCTCACAAGGAGGCTTCCTAGGTACTCTCTCTTCTTGGTGGGGAGTTTGGAGAATCCCATGAGCACATAGCTACCGTTGCACTTCACTTTGGAGGGATGGATTCCCCATGGCTTGTTGAAGCCTAGTAACAAGGTAATTAACAAGCATAGGAGCATCATAAATAGCCTGTTCATTAGCAAAATCAAAGCTATCAACATTAATTTCACTTTGTTTACTATTTTCAGCCATTCTAACAACTTCTAGGTGTAAAATTTTTAAGTGTACTTTGGCACTTCAAGCCCTAGTTACTACTCCTCTTAACCCCTTTAGAAAAGCACTCAAGCTCCTGTACCCGTGGCTCAAATATCATTAATTGCAAGGAATAGAAGAGAGGGTTTTTCACCACCAAAACAGTACCAGCTCCTATCAAGCTTCTAATATCTCAATAGTGGTTAGCCGTAGGCAAGCCCCGTAGGACTCCACTATTAAGACCATAGCTCTTGACGGTGATGCCCCATTACCTGCATGAAGCAGGCACACTGCAAGGCTGAAGAATCCCTATTCTACTTACATGCAATTAATAATACCAACCATTTATTTCAGCTTGAGAACCTCTCTTCTTGAGCAAGAAAAGAGAGACCTTGTGCTTTGATACCAATGTAACATTTAATGGTCTAGTAACTTGTGTGTAGCAGAAAATAACAGCGACATAGTGAGCATTTCATTAAGACTAGGGTCCTAATGAGCATAGCAAGAGAGATTGGATGGAGAGAGCAACAAAAGCATAACACCTAGTTATAGGCATGAACAATACTTCAAAAAGAGAGAGAAATTAAGCTATTGGCAATAGTTGAGGACCGGATTTACATGGAGCCGGCGGTCCCCCCTCCAAAAGGCTTTGTAGTATAGGTTCCCCCCATCAAGGGAGACATTTTACAATACAATACTTTGTGTTACTTCAATAACTTGCTGATGCAATGAAGATGGAAGATTCAAGCATGAATCTTACACTTGAAAACACAACATCGATTCCCTCACGGTCTCAGACCCAAGACCTCACACACCTTCAAACATGGTGAGAGCTAGCAGGGTATGAGAGTAGATTAAGAGGAAGATGGAGTATTCTTACGAGAAAGAAGTATTTCTCCTCACATAATCACTCTGAATAGCTTAGCATAGCTTAGTAATTATCATGATAAGGAGATGAGCATGCATTGGAGCTTGGATCTTGGTTGGATTTGCATCACAAAGCCAAGAGTTGTTGGTGTAGGCCTCCCTTCTCACAAGCTTGGAGTAGATGATGAGCTTTCCATTAAAAATTGAGAAGTAGATAGTCTTCTTTACTTCACACATGAGATTGTGTGAGAGTGTGTGTGATAATGCCTTGCAAAAATCAATTCCCCTCTCTCTCTTGGTCGATCCCTCTTGCTATGTTCTCATGATGGCATCCTATTGGCCCCTACAAAGCTTATCCAATGATAATTAAGAAGCATAAGTGATAGCCTTGTGACATGTGTCCCCCTTTCCCCTTTTGTGAGAGCTTTAGGTATTTAAATAATGCAATTAAACTCTCATTGGACCTCTTAGTCTTCTGGCCAATAGGAATCAGGCAAGCCATTGGGTTGTTGAATGCTCATTGGATCCCTTGGGAGACTGTCCAATAGTCTTCTAGAGAGCTTAATTTCTATTGGTTCTTTTATCAAGTGTTTTTAAATGAATTAAACTAAATTTACTCTAGATTAATTCTCATTGGTCCACCTCTATGGCCATCCAATAGGACTTGACTGCACCTTGGGGGCAACTGGGGTAGGAAGGTGACATGTGTCCACTATGCCCTTTGTGTAAAGGGAGAGCTTGGAAGAGTGTGTGTGTGTGTGTGTGTGTGTGTGTGTGTGTGTTTCTCTCTCATCCCCTACTAATATGGCTCGCCCCCTCCTTCCTAGGGATGTGGGAAGACTTTTTAGTCTTCCCCATGACCATCCAATTCCCCCACACTTTGGCCATTGGACATTACCTTTGAATTTTGGAACCTTAGCATTTTGGAAATCTTAATGGGCTGAACCTTAGGGTCTTTGAATCCCATTGATGCACATTGCTCTTTTGCAGATGGACCCCCCTTTGGATCCCTATTTTCCCTTCTTTGGATCCCTACTGTGACCGGTCTGCCAGCCTTACCAATATTCTAGCTTTTTCTCCCCTAGTACTTTGATCAATTTAACATGAGAAAATCATTTAGGAGAATTAGATATTAGTTATTATGACAACAAGAGAGGAGAGATCTTTGATGACAGAGGAATCTTTGAGGTGTTGTCTCTTTGTGAGAAGCTTCTTCTAGATACCAAGACTTGGATAAAATAGCAGGTCCTAACTTTTTGTTAGCTGGTTAAATGACTATGGAGGGATCATTTTTTATAGGGAGGAGAACCTTTTTTTTAAAGGAAGGGGGTGCAAAGGTGGAGATGAAGAATCTTCCCAAAGGGTTCTAAGGTGAGAAAAGAGAGGGACAAAGGAATTTTGAATATTAAGAGAGGCAGACAAAGGATACCAAGACATATTGGGGCCAGAGAAGAGAGAAGAAGGAGAAATTTTTTTAAAAACGAGCTTCAATTGGTATCTTCTTTCTAAGCAAGAAAAAGAATGTAAGAGGGAGGAGAGGGGAGGAGAGAAGGGAAGGGGGGGGGGGGGTGGGGGGGGGGGGGGGGGGGGGGGGGGGGGGGGGGGGTGGGAGGGGGGGGGGGGGGGGGGGGGTATTTAAGGTCTAACCCTAGGAGCCTCTTCTCACAATGAAAGAGAGGACGACTAGAGAGGTTGTGACAAGTAAAGTTAGTGACCTTATTTTCTAAAGCATACATAGATTTTTTTCATAAAAGTAACACTCTAAAAAGAGAGGGTTTAGTGAGAGGAAGCCAATATTTATATCTTCTTTTAGCAACACCAAAAGGGAAAGACGAGGGGAGGGTATGAAAAAAGGGTGAAGAGAAAGGAGGAAGGGTGCAACAAAGGGGAAAGAGGGGTATTTTTTAGAAGAGCAAATGGACCCATTGAGTAGGGTGCTCAACACCTACTTCCTCTGAGGGGAGGGTATGACAAAAGGGTGAAGAGAAAGGAGGAGGGGTCCAACAAAGGGGAAAGAGGGGTGGTTTTGAGAAGAGCAAATGGAATTGAGTAGGGTGCTCAACACCTACTTCCTCCTCCATTGCAAGTTTTTGAATGCTTAGGTATTTTAAGAGGGTTAGAAGGGGGAGGGTAGGATTAGGGGGGAGTAGAAGAGGGTATTGGGGAGATTTGAGTAAGTGTGGGAAAGGTGGAGCAAGAAGGCCCAAGGAGGGGGGATGTAGGGGTTTACCAAGTAGGGGGGTGGAGGGAGGGGGGGAGGGAAAGGGCAAGGAGGGAGAAATTTTGGGTTTTTTGAAGGGTTGATGTGAGTAGTTTACAAAAGGAGCTTTAGGTTTAGCAAAAATAGGAGTGGCAGGGGGGGAGGGGGATTGCCAAAAGTTTTTTTAGAGGAGCGGGTGGAAAGTGGGTTATTGCCAAAAGTTTTTTTAGATGAGGGGATGGCAAGTGGGGGAAGGGGATTGCCAAAGGCAAAAGGTTTTTTATAGGAGGGGGTATTACAAAAGGTTAAAGGCGTTTTTTGGGAGAAGAGTTTGCTCATTTGAGAGGTGACCTCATGTTGTACGAGCTCATTTACGGTATCTTCTTTAGGTAGGGCCATTGCTTCGGCAAAGAGGGTTTCTTGGGATCTCATTCTAGCATTGTGTGGCACCATTTCTAGGGAGGTGGCCAAATGTGACTGTAGGATGGACTTTTGGACAAAAGATTCTAACTCCAAGAGAGAAGAGTTCTTCCACATAACAAGTTGATTGGTCCAAGCTTCAGGTTGCAACCGAAAGAAGGAAATGCGTGAGAGTTTTTTAACTCAATATTCCAAGTGTTCTTCCACAATATCATGAAAGAAGTCAAAGAGTTTTGGAGGTTTTCTATAAGGAGGGTTTGGGCTTGAATGTAGGCATTGGTAAAATCAAGTTAGTATTGAATGTTAAAGCTAGCTAGCTTTGCATTAAGGAGGTCTTGGTCACTAGAATCTTCTAAGGTGAGGCGTAGTGGTTTCATGCAAAGGCTATTGGGAGCTTTATTGTTAGTATGGAGATTTTGGAGGTGGAGGAGGTGAGACTTTTCTTTAGAAAGTTTAAGATTGGTAGTGAGCCCTTGAAGATCTTCGGAGCTAAAGAGAGCTTTAAAGAGGAAGAGGGAGTGGAAGATCAAGGTAGAGAGACAAGCGCAAAAGGGTTTGCTAAAGCGAATGTCGAAAAAAAGCCCAGAAGGGTAGCAGGGAGGGTTGACAAAGAGGATATTGGTGAGGGAAAGGTGAAGGTGGTAGTAGGGGTGGGGAAGGGAAAGGAGGTGTTTGGGGAGGAGAAGCCCATGGCGGTGAAATCAGAGGTAGAGCTAGGATGTAAGAAGGAGGGAGAGGTTACAAAGGAGGGGTTGGGAGAGGTTGCAAATGAGGGGTTGGGACTACTTGGATAAGAGTAGGGGTAGAGGAGGAATCCATGCTGACAGGGAGTGGATTGGCCTTGAAGCAATGCCCGGAAGAGAAGCTAGCCCAAGCCCAACATGGGAGGAAAAGCCAATGACTGATCGTGGACTTTAGCCGATCTGAGAAACAAGGTTTAGAGAATGTTGAGTGCAAGACTTCAGGCATAGGGTAGTCTCTAAGAAGCAGCCGTCACTATTCCCAACAAAATTCCAAAGCTTATTATAGTAAGGTAGTTAGAACCCATCGACTATCGCTATAGGTTAAAAAATGGGAGGAAAAGACAATGACTGATCGTGGACTTTAGCCGATCTGAGAAAGAAGCTTTAGAGCATGTTGAGTGCAAGACTTCAGGCATAGGGTAGTCTCTAAGAAGCAGCCGTCACTATTCCCAACAAAATCCCAAAGCTTATTATAGTAAGGCAGTTAGAACCCGTCGACTATCGCTATAGGTTAAAAACTTCAAACTGTAAGGCTAAAAACTATCAGGCTGCAAGGTTGCAAGACTTCACGTGATGGGTTGTCGTAGGGTAGAGGGAGCTTGCGACAACGATTCGTAGGATACGGGGAAGCTTTTGAAATAGCACATTACCTCACATCGTGAACTGTTCACCTCTCTCTCGTCTGTCCCTCATGGGAATTCAGTCACTTGTGCCAACAATGCCTCTTATCCGGTTCAAGGAGTTGGAAATGTTGTGCTTACTGCTACAAATGGGACTTCCTTCACACTTGTTGATGCACTTTATGTACCTGGGAGCATAAAGAATCTCTTGTCTGTATCCGCACTTGCTAGACTTGGAATTATAGTCAAATTTGTGGATGACAGATGTACATTTCATGATCTCAGTTTTGGTGATGAAATTATTACATCTGGCCTCTTGTGCCGTGGGTTGTATAAGCTCACTTTGTATGACAAGTGTGGACAAAATTTTGCAAGTGCTGTTGCAGATTCAAGGGCTATTTCATATGCAAAACTTTGGCATGCATGTTTTGGTCATCAGAATTTTGCCAGTTTGCTACGTTTGCAAAAATCTGATATGGTTCCTTCTTGGCCGCCTCTTGAAGCACCTGTCAAACATGTTTGTGAAGGCTATATTTTGGGTAAGATGTAGCGTTCTAAGTTTCCAAAGGATGGTTCAGTTCGGGCCACATGCAGGTTGCAGCTTGTGCATAGTGATGTTTGTGGACCCATGCAAACTCCGTCCTTGGGCAATTACCTTTACTTCGTGACTTTCATTGATGATTACTCCAGGCATGCATGGGTATTTCCGCTTAAAGCAAAGTCCGAAGTTTTTATGTTCTTCAAACAATTTTTGGCTATGGCTGAAAATGTCTCGAAATGTACTATGAGAACCCTCCATTCCGATCGAGGGGGGGAGTATATGTCTCATGAATTTAATGTATTTCTGGCTAGTCGTGGGATAAAACACCAATATACAGTGCCTTATACACCTCAGCAAAATGGTGTTGCTGAGAGGAAAAACAGGTCACTGACGGAAATGGCACGATGTATGGTCAAAATTCAAGCTTTGCCGCATTCTTTTTGGCTTGAGGCCATCATGTGTGCCACTTATGTACTTAACAAGTGTCCTACAAAAGCTTTGCAGTCTATTACTCCATATGAAGCATGGCATGATAGAAAGCCTTCTATTGAGCACATGCATGTTTTTGGCTGTTTGGCATATGCTTTGGTGCCACAAGTGCAGCGCAAAAAATTGGATGATAAGGCTGTCAAATGTATTTTTGTTGGTTATAGTGCTGAAAGCAAAGGTTACAGGTTGTATCATCCGCAAACAAAATGTATTCTGGTTTCTCGGGATGTAGTGTTTGTGGAAGATTCTGTTCAGCCCTTGCTCTCATGTACTAGAGACAATAATGTGAGCTCACAGGACATTTATGACACTTTGTTGCCTCTTTTCAATGGTGGAAATACGAATGTAATTTCCAATGAGGCAAATGTACAGCCTATGGCGGTTTTTGAAAATGTTACAGATCAGCCTATTACTGATGCAAATGTACATGATGTACTTGATGAGGAAAGGGCTAAAAATGAGGAGGCTAAAGGTATGCCAAAATGGCTGGTGCACACTTTGCGTGACAGTAAATTGGATGCACCTTTGTCTAGTCGTACTCGTTCAGGCTCTCGCCATGCATCTTATGCATCAGATTGTTATGCTTTGGCTCTGTCTAGCTTACATGATGTTGAGGAGCCTCTGTCTTTTGATGAAGCACAGAATTCAGAAAATTGGATGGCTGCCATGCAATCAAAATACGATGCACTTATAGAAAATGACACATGGACTTTATGTGATTTGCCTCCTGGCAAAAAGGCCATTGGTACGAAGTGGGTTTACAAGTTGAAATGCAAGCCGGATGGTGAGATCGATCGCCATAAGGCTTGACTTGCTGCAAAGGGTTATGCACAACAAAAAGGCATAGATTATGAAGAGACTTTTGCTCCCACTTGTTGTATGACTACTGTGCGTTTTCTATGTGCATTGGCAGCTCATTTTGGTTGGGATGTACATCAATCACACATTGTTACTGCTTTCTTGAATGGTGACATATTTGAGGAAGTTTATGTAACGCAGCTTCGCGGTTTTTTCATGAAAGGACAAGAGGACGAAGTGTGCAGATGTAAGAAGGCTTTGTATGGGTTGAAGCAATCTCCTCGTGCTTGGTATGAGAAAGCTGACACTCATTTGGTTAAACGAGGCTTTCGTAACGGTCCAACAGAAATCACATTGTATGTAAAGCATGAGGGTGACATACTTCTCATTGTGGTTCTTTATGTCGATGATTTGCTGATCACTGGACCAAATGAGAGACATATTGCTGAATTCAAGGCTGATTTGAATGCTACTTTCAAGATGAAAGATTTGGGGCTGTTGCATCATTACTTGGGTATATAGTTTAAGCAGTGTGATGGTGGTATTTCCTTGTGTCAGAAAATTTACATAGAGATATTGCTATGTAAGTTTGGACTTGAGGATTGCAAACCTATTGCCACTCCCATGGAAACAGGTTTGAAGTTGAGTCTACATGATGCTGGTGATCCTGCTGATGTCACTCTTTACCAAACTATTGTTGGTTGCCTCATTTATGTATGCAACACGAGGCCAGATATTCAGTTTGCAGTCTCACAGGTCATCAGATTTATGCATAGCCCAGGGTCTAAGCATTGGCAGGCTGTCAAGAGGATTTTCCGCTACCTTAGTGGCACTTTATATCTTGGCTTGTTTTATCCCAAGGGGGGATCATTGCCGCCAGACTTACATGCTTTTTCGAACTCAGACTGGGCTGGTTGTTTTGACACGCGAGTGTCCACAAGTGGTTTTTGTTTCATGCTTGGTAGTTCATGTATATCATGGTTGAGAAAGAAGCAACCTACTATGGCCACTTTGAGTTGTGAGGCTGAGTACAGGGCAGACTTCACAGCTATGGTTAAGTGTGTATGGCTGAGACGCCTTATGGCTGATTTGGGTGTTGGACAGGACATTGCCAACACTATCTACACTGACAGTCAGAGCGCATTGGCAGTTGCGAGGAATCCAGTTTTTCATGCTCGCATAAAGCACATTGAGGTGCATTACCACTATGTCAAGGAGAGGCTCTCAGCAGGAGAGATCAGCTTGGCTTATGTGCCAACATAGGAAAACCTTGCAGATCTTTTCACAAAGGCATTGTCTTGTGAGAAGCTTGAATCTTTCCGCAAAGCTTTGGGCTTACTCCCCTTTGTGGACATGGCATGGCACTTCCCTTTACTCATGTGCCAGCTCTCGTTCACCGCATCACTCCAGGGGGGATTTGTTACCATATGCATGTGGTAGTGATATGTGTGAACACACTAGGACCGCCGGGGCATTTTTTCCCTCTTTAGGAGTTTTTTCCCCCCGAGCATTGTATATACGCCCATCACTCTATGGCTATCTATCTTTCCATTGCACACTAACACACTCTCTATTGTGTGCCTTGAGATTCCTTCATCCTCTTCAAGTTGTGTGCATTTCTCTGCAACCCTAATTCCAACATAGCATTCTAAAACAATAGAATGCAAAAAAAAAATGTGTGTGTGTGTGTGTAAAATTTACTAAAGTTTATGCAAGGTGAAGCTTCACTTTAGCATTCTAAACAATAGAATTCAAGAAAAGTAAAGACATGTCTGAATGTGAAATGAATCAAGATGTGAAATGAAAGGAGTCTCCCTAACCCTACACAACACTAAGGTTTTCTTTTAGAAAGCCAAAAAGTACCACGAGGTTAAAAGATATCAGAAAGGCTTAAGAACCATTTTTAAGAAAAGACACGAACATATTGAGGAGAAAAAGCTAACCCTCGGGAAAGGGAACCATGAGGAAGAAGGGTGGGTTTGAGTAAACAGAGAGACGCGAGGGTAAAAGAGTGCAAAGGGAGCAGTAAGTGCTACGTTAACATCAACGGAAAGAAATGCCACATATCATTTATTTAGTAAAAAAGTGAGTGAAACTTACCAAAAAAAAGGGGCAAAAGGCAAAGGAAGGGGCAAATAGGAGGGGGGGGGGGGGGGGGGGGGGGGGGGGGGGTTTGGGAGAAGGAACAAAGATGCAACACACTAAATGTGTTTTGCTATATTAAGCTCATCACTAGTGTTCGTTTTTACAAAGGGGTGGGGGGATTTAAATAAGAGCTTTAGCTTTATTCAAGAGATGGGTACAACACCAATCCTATGTCTTCTTTGTACAACACCCTCCTCAGAGCACCATCTTGCCCATAGTTCATCAGGTCTTTGCCTACCAAGGTAAACTTGTGGTACTTTAGCACCACTCTACTCCTCTATAGATTAGAGAAGTCTTCTAGACACTATCCCATGCTCAAAAATTCTTCAATCTCTTTCAGAGTCTCCCTACCTGCATAAGTGGTTGCGGCCACATATAGTCTCGCAACATGCACCTGCACTCTGTTGCTTGCTAACTGGTCCACCTCTTGGTTTTGCTCTCTTTTCACATGCTTAAATTGAACTACTTCAAAGAACTTTAACATAATCTTAATGGCAAAGAACCAATGCTTTAACAAATCCCTCTTTAGTTGCCACTGGACTAAGAGTTGCTTAATGACCAGCAATGCATCACCTTTTACCACCAACCTGGAGATGCCGAACTCCATGCACAACTTCAAACTGAGATGAAGAGTGAGATACTCCACCTCATTGTTGGTGTGTACATCCTCCAAATCAGAAGCTCTCAAAAAGATACCTTTGTCGTGCGGGTCTTGTATCACCACACCTCCACTTGCTTTCTAAATTGCTCTTCGATACACCCCATCAAACCACATGGTAAAAGCATCCTCTAAGTGAGGCTCCTCTTTAGCTTCATCTCATACCACCCTTGGATAAATTGGCAGATCGACACACTTACTGACCAAAATGTCTGCCAAGTGAGACCGACTAGTGTGGTCTATCTGGAAGTTCAACTTGAACTCTTGCAGCTCTAGCACCCACTTCATAATCCGCTTCCCTAGCTTCAAATGTAGCACCACTTCTAGTAATATATTGTAAGAAGTTAATACAAAAAACTTGCACACAATCAAATGCACTTTAAATTTCTTACAAGCGAAGACGAAGCCATAACCCATTGCTCCGCTTTGGTGTAGGTAGCCTCTTCTGGACTGATCACCCTCTTCTCAAAGTAGATAGGCTTGTAATTTCTCCCTACCTTCTGCAACAGTACCACTCCAACAGAAATTGTGCCTACTATCATAGCCACATATAAATTGTCCTCTTGATTGGGAGGACACACCATCAGCAATTGACACAAGGTCTCTTTCACTCTATCAGAAGCCTCTTGAGCTTATTCATCCCATTTAAAACCATGCACCTGTTGAGCCCTCTTTTGAAAAGGATACACATATTACGACAGCATCCAAAAGAAGCATGAAAAATACTTTATCTTATGGAAAAACTAGGCCAAACCTTGAGCATTTGATGGTGGCTCCATCAACACCAATGTTTTCACCTTCTCTGGATCCGCTTCAATAACGTTTTGCGACACCATATGACCCAGCAGCTGAGCTCTAGGCTGTGCTAACTTGCATTTCTTAGGGTTCAACTAACCTCTTCCTTCATCAAGCCTTTGAAAACACAATTGCAGTTTCAATAGGTGCTCCACTCTTTAGCTAATGCAGCCTATATCATCCATAAAAACCCTGATAAAACGGCCCAAGTAGGGAGGACCAAATACCTTTTTCATCCAATCCTACAAAGTAGCATAAGCATTCACCAACCCAAATGGCATCCTTTGATAGGAAAAACAACCCCATGGAGAGATAAATGTAGTTTTCAATTGGTCCTTAAGTGCAATCCCTATCTAAAAGTACCCTGAGAACCCATCCATAATGGAGTATCTTTCATGGCCAACTACCTAGCTCAAGATCTTGTCTTCAAAAGGCAGCAGTTAGTGGTTTGTCTTGGTTGTTGCATTCAATGTCTTGTAGTCAATGCACACCCTCCATTTCCCATTCTTCTTTGGGGTTATAACCATTGTTGAGACCCACTATGACTCCTTCACAGGGTCTATGATACCTAAATCCAATAACTTGTTGATCTCCTACCAAAGGGCTTCTTTTTTAATCTCCCCCAGCCTTCTTAGCTTCTGTGATTTTGGCTTGCACCCTTCCTTGAAAACTATCTTGTGCTCTTTTCCTTTTGCACCTTGCAAATATTTGTACTCCTTCGCAAATAGATTAGGATAGGATTCACAAAATTGAACATAATCTTCCTTCTCACCCTTGGTCAGATCCTTAACATGCTAGAAACCTCTTCCACACCCAAACCATGAACTTGAGACTGCATACCCTCTTCTTTAGGAGAGTCATCTATGGTGACCCCAAACAAAGCTGCATCTATCTTCAACACCTCACCCTCCCTCTCCTTTTCTTTGGTATCTATATAGCCTTCATCATAGGCCATCTCAGTCTTGTATTCATAGCTTGTCATGTTGTCTTCATATTTTTCCACCATAGGATGAGAGTTGCTCTCCTTGGTATTCAAATCTAACACAATCTGTCTCCCTTTCTCTTTGTCAGACAAAGGGAACACTTTGCTCTCCCAATCTTGCTTAGCTCCTAATACCAAAAGCCACGGACTACCCAAAATGGTAGGATAAGCATTATCACCTGCTTTCATCACTAAGAATTCTATCAGGCACTCTATGCCCAATACCTTAACCTTTACATCTTGAGCCACACCCAAACACCTAGCTTTAGCATGGTTAGCCATCCTCATGTACACATTGGACTTGGACATTGGCTTAACACCTATCTCCTTCATGGATCCTTCCATCATTACACAAACTTGTGAGCCACTGTCTATCTAGTCCTGCATCACCATCCTCTCCTTGATGACACCATCCACCAATGGAAGAACATCAGTCGGGCTACCTACCCTCAAGACCATGTTCTGCATCGCGTGCACATTGCCCTTATCTCTTGGCAGCCTTGTGCTAACATTCGTAGACCATTATCTCCTCAACTTAGGATTCAAAGCCAACAACTGACCAAAAGTAATGTTTGCTTTTTGCCTTTGTACATCACTTACCATGTCATACTCGAGGTAGCCGCATCCTACTTGGAAGTTTTCCTACTTGATCTTGTGGTGTCTCCTTCTCTTACTAGTCTCAGGATGCTCTCTACCTTCTATACCTTCTCTTTACCCTTGAGAGCTCTCGTTTCATGCTCGGTCTTTGTTTCCCTTTCAGCTCTTTCCCTCTTGTTGGCCAAAACTTTGACATCCTAGAGTGGTCAATGAACATGCTGGTAAGGGAAAGCCTTGAGCTACACTGGCCAGCCAGCCACTTTCTGACCAGGAAATTGCTCGCCACATCATCCTACGCACCTGTCTTTGTCATTTTGAGTAGTTGGCTGGAGCCAATGTGCTTGATGTAAGAAAGAGCAGCCTTTAACCCATCTTTCATTGTGTGACCACAACAAGCTTTTGATCACAGAACCTTAAGCCTCTCTATCCATTTAACTGTCCTTGATCCCTACCTCTACCAAAAAGTGGGTAAATACCACCTCTCTCCCTCGACGGTTGTGGACAATCCGGCACATAATTTCCCTCTTCTCCACAATTGTAGAATCTTCCTGTGAAACGGGCTTGCCCTACCCCTTACTCTCCTTGGTTGTCCTTTATCCATCACGCTTAACTGCAATTCTTGCATCTGCTTGTACAAATCATACACCGTGCACACTAAATTCTATGGCAATATTGTTACACCTTGGCTCCCATGGTTCTCCTCATGAACAACCTCTCTTGGACTCTGTGGTTAGGGGAGATCCACCATCTTGTAGTCCGACATGCCCTCCTCCATCTTCTTCTTTATCTTCCTTCTCTTCGACCGTGCAATTGCCACCACGCCATTGTGATTTTTTGAGCTCTCAAAATCGACCTTTTCTCTGACTTTAGCATGCAAACATGCCATGAATTTTTCCAGCTTGAAATAATCCCCATTAGCCAGCTTCATGGATGCCACTAATTCTTCCAACATGCTTCAAAATTATCCAAAAAAAAATTGAACTCTTTACTTGCATCTTGTTTGAGCGCTTTGAGTTTCGCATCCATCTAGACAGGCGACGACTCCTTGAAAAAGAAACCTCGCCCGTAGAGCCAACCAAGTGTGCCTCAGCTCTCCTTCAAAGCTTTCTACCAAACTTTAGCTTTTCCATGCATCATCAAAGGAAGTGTCTAAATTTTTCTATCCTCGTTTGGCATATGCAATGATAGCATATATAGCTCAATATCCGATATCCACTCGTTAGGATTCTCTTTGCTTGTGAAAATTGGTCCATAGCTTCTCATCGCCATGACTTCCAACACCAAAAATTTCTTATTTTCTATCAACTAGGAGCAATCAATGTGCTCTTCTGTGGGGGAACCAAGAGATGGAGAGGGGGAATGGGAGAACACACCCAACACACACACACACACAAGGGACTCTCTCTAAGGTCAAGGTATCCACAAAAACCCTATCCTCTTAGAAACACCTTCAAGAGACTCAATTTGCACTAGCAGACCGCTCACTTCCCAATGCTCACACACTCCTCAAGACAACTACACAACTCACACCCACTGCCACAGTTTGTCTTGACCCTTACACATGCACACAGCTACTCAATCTCACTCTTTTACACAAATCACTGTCGGTCCAAGGGGGCACACACATCCACACTGTCAGCACCATAGGGAAACACAAGAGCAGGAGAAAGAGAAGGGGGGAAGAGAAAATGACACAAAAAATTGGGCAACAGTGGCTTGATTGCACTTCAAAAGACACTTACAGGGCTTGCAATACCATTGTAATGGCCATGTCATGAGAAAATAAGGGGGTTGATAGGCACACTCCTCTGTCAGAAAACTCCTCTTTGTAGGCTTCAAACCGCACCAAAAAAGCCCTTGGAAATTATTGAAAAATAGTTTTTATTTATAAAGGTCCCTACTACTTTGGAAATTTTCCTTCTATTGGTCCACTTGGTGACTCATTTTGGCATTTTTGGAAGTCGTTTACTTGCTCTCTTGCTTGCTCTTTATCTTCTCTCTTTTTAAACTTGAAGGGGGGGCACTAGAGAGAGGAGAAGTAGAGTCTCCAAAAGTCGCCAGAGCAGACGTACACGAGGGGCGGGGTGAGAGAGAGAGAGAGAGGCGGCATGGGACCCATGTGTGTGTGTGTGTGTGTGTGTGTGAGAGAGAGAGAGAGAGAGAGAGAGAGAGAGAGACAGAGAGAGAGAGAGAGAGAGAGAGAGAGAGAGAGAGAGAAATCCACGTGCAAAGACACTCTTGAGAGAGAAAGAGAGAGAGAGGGAATCCCAGTGAGATTCACCTAATTCGCCTTTTATCGAATAGACATACTGACATACTAGTGTTCCAGAAATAGTGGTATTAGGTTGAAATGGAGGGAAGGGTTTATGGAGAAAGGAAAAGTGGCAGGGCACGTGGAAATATTTTCCCTTCTCATCTCTTTCTTTCTCTTTGTCTCTCTCACAGGTTCGCAAAACTATTGACTTCTCTCTCTGTGCAGCTCTTGCACCACGTGACCTGCTATGTCATCTCTCCTATTAGGATTCCTCCCCTCCCTATGCAGGCCCCCTCATGTGAAGACGAGGGCAACTGTAGATCGTAGGCAAGGTCGACTATATATTGAAGGCAAGGTTGGAAAAAAGTCAAGAAACTCTCTCCCTCTCTCTCCAATATGTCACCATGATTTTGAAAAAAAAAAAGAGAATCTAGATATATTCCTCTCTCTCACACACACACACACGTGGAGAAATGTGTGGGACCCACGTGTTCAATTTGGACGCTAGATACTCAATTATCTGTAAGAGCGTGTGAATCGTCCTCCAAACATGCGGGAGAGAGGAGGTTCAAGTAGTAGGCGACGAAAGTGGAGGCATGGTATTTCAAAAGAAGCACAAAAAAGGTTTGAAGTAGCTGCAATGATGGCCAAAACCTTCTTAGAGGAAGTCTCTTTATTTCAAAAGAAGCATGTTGTGTTTCATATACTTACTGAAAGCTGTTATGATGTTCATATCAAAGGCAAGCCAAGATGTACATGTCCAGATTTCCAGAAAAGGGTGATACCTCAAAGTCATTCATTGCTTGTAAGCACATGTATTATGTGTATGTGCATTGTTGAGGATCGAGATGGAATCTTCATAGATAAAATATGAGAGCGAGACATCACCTCAAGAGAAGAAGAAGAAGAAGAGAGAAGAGAGAAGAGAGAGGGGGCTATGTACATGAACCTTGCCATTGTAACACTTCACAATGTCAAAGACACCTTTACTCGGTGTGAATACAACATTAGTTATGGTGCATAAGTTGCATGAAATGCAACCATAGCGATATGAGCATCAAGCAATGTTAGTAAACCATACCATTGTAAACTTCACTCCATCAATGACCTGTTTTTTCCCATCATATCCATGTATTATATGTATGCATAATCCACAACCATGCATATTTTAATACCCCTAAGAATCAATTAATTCATGCTCTCATGCAAGGAGGGGCTCACCTTTGGATCCATATGCAAATTCAACAAAAGGGGGGCCACTGAACACTTTTTTGTGAAGAAAAGTAGGTATATTGGTGGAATTTTTAATATCCATTTTCACTCAGAATTTGAAGCGGTGGTCAAGAGAGAAAATGTGGAACAAAAGCTGAATAATCACCTCAAAAATTTTGGTGATTTTTGGAGAAACCACCGGTGAGATAGAATTTTTTGAAAGGACCCCAGTCTGCCCACTTTCCTCGTAATGGAATTAGCCTATTCAACTTGAGAATAGCGGAAATTAATGAGAATACTTTCGAGAAATAACTTTGTGAGCATAGCGGGTAGACATAATTGAAGATAGCAACATAATCATAGCAATTAGTTAACTTGGCATGAACAATACTTTTGCAAGAGAGAGAATTTAGAGAACATGACAACAGTTGAGGACCGGATTTATGTGGAGCCGGTCCCCCCTCCAATAGGCATTTGTATTATGATTTCTCCCATTAAGAGAGACTTGTTACAATACATTCTTTGTGTTCCTTGCGACCTAGGTGATGCAATGAAGATGGAAAGCTTCATGCATCACAATCATAGCATAACATGAACTTGAAGAAAGCTTTAATTGTCCCAAGCCTCAGTCTCAAGACCTCAAACACCTTCGAAGGTGGAGAGAGCTAGCAAGGAATGAGTGTAGGGAAGAGGAAGAAGAAACATTTCATAGGAGAAAGAACTAGTTCCTCACTTATCATACTCTTGTTGCTAGCATACATAATAGCATAGTAATGAAGAAGAAGGAGATGACAAGCTCAAGCATTGAAGCATGGCTCTTGGTTGGATTTGCACTCCATAGCCAAGAGTGTTGGTGTAGGCTCTCAACCTCTACTTGCTTGGAGAGGGAGCTCTTGCACTTTGCATAGCACACAATGACAGTGATTGTGAGTGTGTGTGGGTGAGTATACCCCTCAAGCAAGCCCCTAGCTAGCTTGGGTCGACCCCCCCTTGTAGCTCATGCTTGAAGCTCATTGGACCCTCCCAGGCCTAGCCAATCATGAGCAAGAGGCATTACAAGCAGCAGGGGTAGCCTTGAGACAAGTGTCCCCCTTTCCTTTTTGAGAGAGAGGGCTAGATAAATGCTAAAACAATTAGATAATTCATGTAATTTATCATTGGACCCCTTTGAAGCTTAGCCAATAGGCTTCAAGCAACACATGAAGGTAACATGGGTAGGGGCCTGACATGTGTCCTTGCTGCCTCTTCAAGTTGGGGCTTCCCTTGTGTGTGTGAGTGGGTGTTCTCTCTCTAGCCCCTAGGAAAAGGGCTCGCCCCCCCTCTTGTAGGAATGCTTTTGACTTTAGGTGATCAAGAACCTTACTCACCAAGCATGACAAAGCACTTGAACTAGGGGGTGTTCCCACAAGCATCTCAGGCAAGCTTCTCAAGGCACCTCAAGTACCTTAATCATGCAGCAAGTCAAGCACCTCAAGCATGGATCCAGTCAAGCACCTCAAGCATCTTAATCAAGCACCTCAAGCATGACAAACACCTCAAGCACGACAAGCACCTCAAGCAGGACAAGCACCTCGAGCTTGGGCCGGGTTCCCACCTCAAGCTCAGCCCTAGCTTACCTAAGGTCAAAGGACTTTTACACACATTTATTGGAGGTCTTCAATGAAGCTAACCCTAAGGTCTTATGCTCCATTTGTTAGCCTTGCTCTTTGATAGACCATCTCCCTTTTGGGCCCCTTTACCATTGGCCCCGTGTTTAGATAGATCTATAAGCACATATCTATATCTTAACACTTGTTCCTGTTTATTCTCCCACATTAAGTGATCAATTTAATATGAGAAAATCATTTGGGTTGGTTAGATATTAGATTTTATGACATTACCTCTCTCTTGAAATCATAGTCGTCCTCGACTATGAGGTAGAAGAGATAAAGTCTTAGTCATTAGTCAATCGTACTTAGCGGGTAAAGGATCCCTTTTTACCCTACGACATCTTTCCAAGATGGATGACTAATCCATTTGGTGCTTGGGAGACATAGGTGCCGCAAGCATGTATGCTCTTTAGTCCATTTCATTCTCCCAAAGTAGAGTGACAAATTCTACTTGGTGTTTGAGAGACGTCGTCATCACAAACATGATTCTAAGCATGCATACTAGTTAAATTTGTGCACAATTAAAAAGAGGACTAGTCATATAAGACAAAAACATGAGTCATTTAAAAGAAATTTGTACATTTTCTTACTCTAATGTAGCATTGTAAGCATTGACAAGGTTCATACTATCCTTAAGTTGTACTCCTTGCATCCATTTAGCATCTTCAAAAGGATAATTTTTGAACTTAATAAGATACCGTCGAATTATCTTACCATGTCGTAGTACCTTGTCTTCATGCCGAAGGACAGCTTCGGGTTGTAGCACCTCTTCTTGGTCTTCGACTTCGGGAGGGTCTTCAATAATTGGTTCAATTGGTGGCTCTCCTTTGTAGGGCTTAAGTAAGCTTACATGAAAGGCATTGTGTATAAGCCAATGGTTGGGCAACTTGAGTTGATAAGCCGTCTCATTAATAGGCTTTAAGATTTGGAAAGGACCATAGTATCTTTTTGCTAGTTTAGCATAATACTTTTGATGGCCCGTAGGATTTTTGCCCGTCGTTTGCCTTAGGAAACTTGAGCAAGACCCAATCATTTTCTTTGAACATTAAGGCTCTTCTGTGCCTATCAGCAGTAGCTTTTTGCCTTTGTTGAGAGATGGCTATAGCCTCCCTAATCTTTTGAAAAGATTCTTGTAGGTCACGGCTATACTCATCGGCGGCGAAGATCTTCCCATGTACTTTCAGTAGCAAGGGACTTTTAGGTCTCCCCTCTATGATCTCGAAAGGTGCTTTCCCCGTAGAAGTATGTACAGTATTATTGTAGGCATACTCTACTAGCGGTAAATACTTTTCCCATTGTGAGCGTTGATCTACTTCGGTAACATAAGTTTTGAGTAGATCGAGTATCGTAAGATTGCCTATCTCACTTTGGCCATCCGTTTGTGGGTGATAGGCCGAAGAGAAATTCAATCTTGTTCCTAGATTTCAAGAGACCTTTCCAGAAATTACTGGTCATTCTAGGATCTCTATCTGACACGATGGATGTGGGTAATCCATGGTGCTTGAAAATCTGAGATATGAAGAGAGTTGCCATTTGGTGTGCCTTAATAGTCTTTTTTTGACAGGATGAAATGTGCTTTCTTGCTAAACCTGTCGACTATTGTCCATATTCCTGTATTCCCATGGATAGACTTGGGCAATCCAAAGATGAAATCCATGGATATACTCTCCCGTGGTGAATTTGGAATAGGCAATGGCTGGAGTAATCTCAGGTTGCTTGCTTCCCTCTATCATACTTGGTCTTTTGGCATACGACACATTTTGAAACATACTCTTGTATGTCCACTTTCATGGTAGGCCAATAGAAATACGTCTCTACTCCTCGGAGAGTAGGTTGAATACCTCTATGCCCTGCATATGGAGGAGCATGGGATTCATGCATACTTCTCACGAAGGGAATGAGAAACACATAGCCTATTGCCGTGGAGAAGATAAACCATCCTGCAAGGTGAATGGTTCCTCTTTCTTCCCCAAAGCAAGGGCTGACATTATGTCTCTAAAGTCAGGGTCAGTAGCATACTCATCTATCATAGAGGATAGATCATTGTGAGTAGATATAGACACCGCATTAACTTTTGGTCGTCGTGAAAGTGCATCAGCAACTTGATTGTGCTTACCAGCTATGTGAGCAATATGGAAATTAAATTGCGAAAGAAAATTTGCCCACCTCATTTGTTTGTCGGAAAGCTTGGTTTGCGTCATGAAATACTTGAGACTTTGGTGGTCGGTTGTAGGATAAATGGAGTCCCCAATAGGTAGTGCTTCCATGTGTCCAGGGCATGTAGAACAGCTAAAATCTCTTTCTCATAAATGCCCAAGACTCGTTCATCACCATTGAGCCTTTGGCTCTCATATGCTATGGCATGCCCTTCTTGAAGCAAAACCGCTCCAAGGCAATCACCACAAGCATCACATTGGACCTCAAATGGCTTTGAGAGATCTGGAAGCACGAGGACTGGTTGGGAAGTAAGCTTCTCTTTGAGTTTTTCAAAAGCATTTTGCTCCTTAGCAGTCCATACAAACTTAACGTTCTTCTTAGTTAAGTCATGTAGTGGTCCTGCTACTTGAGAGAATTTTGCTATGAAGCGTCTATAGTATGCACACATACCAATAAAGCTTCTTAGCTCATGTAGATTTCTTGGGTTAGGCCATGCTTTTATTACCTCTAACTTTGATGGATCCATTTGGATACCATCTTTAGAGATAATATGACCTAAATATTGAATCTATTGAAGGAAGAATTCGCTTTTCTTTTGGTTGAGATAAAGCTTGTTGTTCCCTCAATGCTTGAAAAAATCACTTGGAGATGTTGCTTTGTTCCTCCAAAGACTTGGAGTAGATGATGATATCATCAAAGAACACTCCAATGAATTTTTGATATGGTCTAAAAATTTTCTCCATCAAACGATTGAACGTAGCTGGTGCATAGTCAAGCCAAAAGGCATGACTAGATATTCATAAAGACCAAACGTTGTACGAAACGCGGTCTTTAAGATATCTTCATCCACTATCCTTATTTGATGATAGCCACTCTTAAGGTCAATCCTACTGAAGTAGGTAGAGCCTTGTAGCTTATCAAATAGATCTTCTACCCGAGGTACGAGAAATCTGTTTTTGGATAGTGATATGGTTTAGTGCTCGATAGTCCACACACATACGGTATGTACCATCTTTCTTTTGCACTAAAAGGACTGGAGAACAAAAGGGAGAGGAACTAGGCCTCACCATCCCTTTGTCTACCAGCTCTTGTACTTGCCTCATGATCTCTCTTGTTGAGCTTGTGAGACTCGATAAGGAGGTTGTTAGGTGGTGAGCTTCCAGGAAGGAGCTCAATACGATGGTCATCATCCCCTCGTTTTGGAGGTAAGTCCATAGGGATATCATCGATGAACACATCTTGGAATCCTTTTTAGAAAATTAGACAAGTCTAACTCTTCTTGATTCCTATCATTTACATTTGATGAAAACATTAGTATCTTTTGGAGACTCTTTGACAAAAATCATGTACGCAGAAATTGAGCTCTTCATTGACTTATCAAAAGAAAGAGGATTTACAAGTGGAATAGTGCGACCACGCTCACTAGCATCTATTTACATGTTCTTTCCCCTGTAAGTGAAGTAAATTCTCCTTTGAGGGAACTTATGTGGGCAGCCATGCGATCAAACCATGGTGCCCTAGGATAACATCCTGATGTTGGAGAGGAGAGATGAAGAAGTCTTCTTTGTCGACATAGCTTTGGACATGAAGCCTCAACTTCCCATCAAGGGAGTAACGGAGCTTGTTGTCCCTTGAAAGCTGCATCAGCGGACTACTATATCTCCCATCTCAAAAGCTTGAATGCCCAACTTGGTGGCCAACTCTACTGATATGAAGTTGAGAGTAGATCCTGGGTCAAACAAGATGAAGGCATCATGCTCTCTTACCTTTCCCCAAGCATAGGAGAGAGTGATGATCCTTTGCAATGAGCATCCTCTTTTGGAGCTTCGATGGTGGAAGCTCTAGGAGTTCATTGCGAGTATTCTTCTTGGGGCAAGAACGATAGCCATGTCCTTGCTCTCCACACTTGAAACACTTATGGTCCTTGCGAAAAGCTTCAAGCTCTTCAGGAGAGAGTTTGTTTTTACCTTTGTAAACTCCCTTCTCCTTGGACCAATTGTTGTTGTTGTTGTTGTTGTTGTTGGAAGTGCCTTGGGAGTTATTTTGAGCATTGGATTTCCCCTTTGCATCATTTTTATCCTTGTTTTCCATGGGCTTGACATTACGTCTAGCCCCTTGATGGAAATTGATGCGTGAAGCAACCATGGTGTGGTGGATTACTTCAGTAATAGTACAGGGCCGTTGAGAGTTGATATATTCGGCCATCTCTTCAGGTAATCCCACACAGAATTGCTGTCTTTGCTCGGCAAAGTCTATCTTTTGAAAGACAGTAGCTTTGAGATGTAAATCCCAAAACTTGTCTACATACTTGTTGATAGACTCATGAGAGAGAAGCTTCAAGCCGCGCCATTCGGTAAGAACTTTATCTTTAGTATCGCTTGGCAGAAATTGCTTCATGATGGAAACTCGTAGAGTTTTCCATGTCTTTGGGGCTTCTCTTCTCCATTGCTCGAAGAGGGGTTAAGCGATTTTACAGAAGTGCATAGCTACATGGCGCTAGCTTGGAGTTTGCGCAGCGCCAGAAGGCATCAAATTGTTAAGCATGAGCTTTTCAGCACATTTGTCGGTACATCGGAAGAGGAGGAAGGTGAAGAAGAAGGAGAAGAGGGTGACCTCTTCCTAGCCCTTTTTCTTCCTTGTTTCCTTCTGCCTTTCAGAGTGATGAGGAGAAGGACTATAGGTTGCTCTTTTCCTCTTGGGAGGAGTAGGCGATCGTCTAGACCGCCTTCTTCGTGGAGCCACATCTTCAGAAAACTTAGACTTTCATTGCTTTCTTTCTCTTTGGATTCCTCCTCTCGAATGGGAGAGAGTCTTCTTTTGGGGGTCTCTTCAAGAGGCCTCCTAAGCTCTCTCTCCTCTTGGAGAGGAAGGGAAATTCCATAGGCACGAAGTTGTTGAGTAACTTCGGCTTGCAAGGTAGGGTTGCCCATAGCTTGTTGCAACCTAGTCACAAGATAATTCACAAACATGGGAGCATCATCATTAGCACCTTCATGTGCAAAATCAAAGCTATCAATGTTCATTCTACTCTCTTGATTATTGTCAGCCATGTTAACAAAATTTTATGTATGTACTTAGTGTATGCTTTGGCAATTCAAAACCTTAGTTGCCACTCCTCTTAGCCTTTTAAAATTGGCTCTTAAGTATCTACACCCACGGCTCAAAGTGGTTAATTATAGAGAGTAGAGGAGTAGGTCTAACATAGAAGAGTTGCCAAGGGCTAGCTCCTTTCGGACTTCTTATGGCTCAATAATGGTAAAGCCGTAGGCAAGTCTAAAAAGACTCCATTATTAAGTCCAAAGCTCCCGAGGTGTGCACCATCCCCCACATAGTGGGCTTAACAAAACCGATATTAGATCCCAGTTCCACTTACCCTATTATAATTAACAACATCAACCATTTATAGACTACTTAAGGACCTCTCTTCTTAAGCAAGAAAAGAGAAACCAAATGCTCTGATACCAATGTTATGGAATTAGCCTATTCAACTTGAGAATAGCGGAAATTAATGAGAACACTTTCGAGAAATAACTTTGTGAGCATAGCGGGTAGACATAATTGAAGATAGCAACATAATCATAGCAATTAGTTAACTTGGCATGAACAATACTTTTGCAAGAGAGAGAATTTAGAGAACATGACAACAGTTGAGGACCGGATTTATGTGGAGCCGGTCCCCCCTCCAATAGGCATTTGTATTATGATTTCTCCCATTAAGAGAGACTTGTTACAATACATTCTTTGTGTTCCTTGCGACCTAGGTGATGCAATGAAGATGGAAAGCTTCATGCATCACAATCATAGCATAACATGAACTTGAAGAAAGCTTTAATTGTCCCAAGCCTCAGTCCCAAGACCTCAAACACCTTCGAAGGTGGAGAGAGCTAGCAGGGAATGAGGGTAGGGAAGAGGAAGAAGAAACATTTCATAGGAGAAAGAACTAGTTCCTCACTTATCATACTCTTGTTGCTAGCATACATAATAGCATAGTAATGAAGAAGAAGGAGATGACAAGCTCAAGCATTGAAGCATGGATCTTGGTTGGATTTGCACTCCATAGCCAAGAGTGTTGGTGTAGGCTCTCAACCTCTACTTGCTTGGAGAGGGAGCTCTTGCACTTTGCATAGCACACAATGACAGTGATTGTGAGTGTGTGTGGGTGAGTATACCCCTCAAGCAAGCCCCTAGCTAGCTTGGGTCGACCCCCCCTTGTAGCTCATTCTTGAAGCTCATTGGACCCTCCCAGGCCTAGCCAATCATGAGCAGGAGGCATTACAAGCAGCCGGGGTAGCCTTGAGACAAGTGTCCCCCTTTCCTTTTTGAGAGAGAAGGCTAGATAAATGCTAAAAAAATTAGATAATTCATGTAATTTATCATTGGACCCCTTTGAAGCTTAGCCAATAGGCTTCAAGCAACACATGAAGGTAACATGGGTAGGGGTCTGACATGTGTCCTTGCTGCCTCTTCAAGTTGGGGCTTCCTTGTGTGTGTGAGTGGGTGTTCTCTTTTGACTTTAGGTGGGAACAAGAACTTACTCACCAAGCATGACAAAGCACTTGAACTAGGGGGTGTTCCCACAAGAATCTCAGGCAAGCTTCTCAAGGAACCTCAAGTACCTTAATCATGCAGCAAGTCAAGCACCTCAAGCATGGAGCCAGTCAAGCACCTCAAGCATATTAATCAAGCACCTCAAGCATGACAAACACCTCAAGCACGACAAGCACCTCAAGCAGGACAAGCACCTCGAGCTTGGGCTGGGTTCCCACCTCAAGCCCAGCCCTAGCTTACCTGAGGTCAAAGGACTTGTACACACATTTATTGGAGGTCTTCAATGAAGCTAACCCTAAGGTCTTATGCTCCATTGGTTAGCCTTTCTCTTTGATAGACCATCTCCCTTTTGGGCCCCTTTACCATTGGCCCCGTGTTGAGATAGATCTATAAGCACATATCTATATCTTAACACTTGTTCCCGTTTATTCTCCCACATTAAGTGATCAATTTAATATGAGAAAATCATTTGGGTTGGTTAGATATTAGATTTTATGACATTTCTCACAAGTAGCCCTTAGTCTTCTCTCACCTCTTTCCACACTTCTACACACACACACACACACACACACACACACTCATTCCTCTCAATCCCTCACTCAAACCTGCACCTTCAATGGTTTCTCTCACCTTCTTCACCATTAACCTCTCCTCTTACTCCCATAGCTCTCATATGATCTCTCCATGTACATACACCATCTCTATGCCTCTCTCTATTACTTCCAAAGTACAATTCCATCTTACCCCTTCTCTATATACATAAAATTCAGCATGTAAACCATGCTTAACCTCTGCAAATCAAGAGATCGCATCAACCAAATTACCATTTTGATCGCGATAATCAAGCTTGGCGGCGGTGGCGTAAAGAAGAGAAGACAAAGAAGAAGATCGATAGTCATTTTGAGAACCTACACAAGTAAGTCAAAAATTTCTTCAAGCTTCACCATCACAAGGATTCCTCACTTCATTCAACCATCCACCCCATTCTACCCATTGTAAATACATCATTAACCTTCTAGTGATTACTAACACTAACCACTAACATACTAACACAAAATAGCCATTGACCTAACCATAAAAGACACCTCACCTCAAGACATGTGTATCGTAACTCTCTCTCTCTCTCTCTCTCTCTCTCTCTCTCTCTCTCTCTCTCTCTCTCTCTCTCTCTCTCTCTCTCTCTCTCTCTTTACTTACTTTCATCTTATCTACCATCAATAATGCTCTTTTTTGAGCTCACATCCATTACTCAAGAAGACAAAGAAGGCCCGCAATGTTTTGATATTAAAAAAAAATCATAATCCTGATTTGTTATCTTGTAAATTAGGATTTTCAATAATCTTAATGAGGGGCCTCCAACCTATAAAAAGGCCCCTCTCCTTCTTGTAAAACAACCTCCAATATCTCACATAGCACCCCAACACTCTATGCGTGAGGAGAGACTTAGGTGTAGCAACCACTTTGTGAGCTTCACTCTTGGTGTGAGAGAAGCTTTCAAGCTACACATTGCAAGTGAGAGAGCGTGAGTTCAATATCTCAAAACCACTATTGTATATGTTCCTCCATCATCAATGAATTGAGGTTTGGTGCATCAAAGGCGTGATTCGACGTTCAAATCTTCGTCGTTCCACTTGTGCAATACGGTTTAGTAAATTCAAGGTGACTTGTGTACTTTGAGTTTTATCGTTTATCTTGTTTTAGAAAGTGTTTTAGTCTGTTTTCATTGCCAATTTTGTGTCCATTGTAAGAGGGTATTGTGGTGAGAGGTCTCCCACACCCTAAGACAATGTGTGTGTGTTGGCAATGTTTAGCATTCACTAAGCATTGAGTGAGTTTTGTACAAGCTCTACGATAGCAACATAACGAACCATCTCCATTTGCAAGTCACAAATAAGGTATTACACAAGATCCATTCCTCTCTCTCTTCCCTTTGCTCTAGCTCTCTCTGGCCCATTTTATGTGAGTCTTGGTGTGAGGTTTCTTGTGTGTGTTTTGTGGCGCATCCTCTTGGTTGTGCCAAAACCTCTCTTGCGTCCTAGTTCGCATACCATAACTAGGTGGTGCCCCTTCATTTGTTTGGCTCTGGGTTTGTTGTTGTTGTTTCTTGCTTGTGGTTTCCCCAGTCCCAATTGAGCAGCACGGGAGCCTTGAGAGGTGTTTAGAGGTTGCCTCTCTTGTTGCCCGCCCCGGACCGCCTCAATTGGCATGGGTAAGTTTCTCAATTTTCTCTAGAGGTTATACCTAACAGATCTCGTAGTTAAGCTACGATAAAAGAAATTGCTCATGAAATCATCACCTGACTTATTTCCTTTTCTTTGACCCCCCAAGTCTTTTCACATTGATTCAATTTTGATGTGTGTGCTTATTTTGTATGCCTTGGATTTTTTGATTTTCAAGGAAAAGCGCCCACACTGGGAACCTCTAGGGTTCTAGTACCATAGGCGATACATGTGAGTGGAGTACCAAATCAAGCTGAGATCTCTCTTCCAGCTTAAGATTTTACATTGTGGCACTTTGATTTTTTTTTTTCGTTTTCAGTATTTTAATTTTGTAACTTTGGGGGGTCATATAACATTGTTACCCTCCCCAGGCTCATCACACTAGTAAACTCCCTTTATAATACTTAAGCTAAAGGTCAATAGGGACTAATCCCACTAGAAAGCCCTAGTACATTGCACACAATGCTATCTAAATCAAATTAAGAACCTAAGTAACCATTGATTATTAGGAAGGCATTCCCCATGGTATTAAGAGAAGATCTCTAACGCCTAGCTTGGTCAAACTAGCTTAGTCGGACTGCTTGATTTTTAAACCTAGACAAGTGCTTATGACAAAAAATTACATTGAATTTAATGTTTGATACTAAGCAAATGCGTTGAATATTATGCTACCAATTACAATTAAAGCAGACAAACATGGATGCAAAAAAGATAAGGGGCAATGCTAATGGACAAGAAACACCTGTTGGTGTTGATGATCGCGCTTGATTTGAAGAGTGAACGAGAGAAAGATCCCATGAAGGTCTAAATCCTAACAACAGCAACACATTCCTGTACCCACTAGGAAACACAAAGAATACATCTAGAGGCACATCAATGGAAAAAAAGAACTTTGCTAATCACTAAACTCTAAAACAGAAACACTCTTATCGTACTAATCCTACCTACCCTCCATCACTCGAGTGATGAGGATCAGAGGTATTTGATGACATAGGTTTTTGTTATAGTGTACCGGATGTGAATGTGTAGGTCTGGGTAAATGTTTTGACTTTTATTGTGCATACTCATTTGTTAATTGCTCTTGCTCTTTACTTTTTTTCTTTTTTGTGAGTATAGGGTTTTATATATACATTCCCTAAGATTGGTGATTGAGAGGTCAGGGAAAGAAGTGTGAGAGGGAAATACTTCAATAGGCTGACATGAATGAAGACTTCCCCCCTTCCTTGGGTAGGTCATACTATTTGAAATGTGCTCATCACCCTTTGAAACCAATTGTTCCAGTTGGTAATAGGTGAGGATTTTTGCCATTAGTTTTCTATTACCTTGGGAGCCTCATAGAGTTGCAAGGGTGGTAAGCTACTCTCCCAGGATCGAACTTAAAGTGGTTCATCAGGTGATTCTTGAACACTGGGAGGTGTGGAGTCCTTTGTAGCTTTATGGAGGTCCACTATTGTAGGGGGAGGCTGTGGAGAAGATTTTACCTCTGTGGATGCATTACATGAGGAGCTAGAAGATTCATGGGACACCCCCTTCCTGAGCTAGGTGGAACAAATCGTTCTTTCTTTGGTACCCAAACTAGCTCTAGAGCGGGTGTGTAGCATTCTGTGATTTTTTTCTTTCCACGATCGTCAATTTGTTTTGGAGCTACATGATTGGGTGCACATGGGTCCGGTTGACAGGTAAGAACACAATCTACGTTTTGGCACCCAGATTTGACCATTTCCTTGATAGTAGCCTTGGGCTTCCAATAGTCTTTTAGGAATCCACCGCCACGTTTCCTTACATTTCTTAGAGGAGCGAGTGGGATGTTTCTTACAAGGCTTCTGTTTTTTAGCACTATCTATGGTCGCTAAAGAAGCTTTAGGGGCCCACTTGTATATTTTCTTTGTTATTTTAGGATGAGTCTTGTCAGAAGCTATATGCATTGCTTCTAGCATATTTAAGGGTACGAGTGGTAGAATTTCATCCCCCTCAGGTGTTACCCAGGTTGTTCCCTTGTTTCCCCAAGTTTCTATGGTTGCTCCTAGGTGGACCCAATCCACATTGTCCGACTCAATCATCCCTGGTAGTACGTCCATATAAGGAGAATCTTCCCCAACATCAGTGTCCTCTTTACACATGTAACAATATCGCAATGGGGTCAAGTGAACTGTGGTGTCAGATCTATGATCAATTATGAACCTATTTCCTAGAGGATGTGCTTGACCAGTTACAATATCTACTCGAATAACAGAATCTTGGAACTGTAGGTAGACATGGTTTTTAGACCAGTCATGCACCATTTTTGCTTCCCTCATGAAAGGACATCCTAAGATCATCTCAGATGCCATAGTGTGCTTGGAAAAATCCATAACAATGAAGGTAAATCTTATTTTATGTCCAAAGACCTTGATCTTGAGATCTTCTAGCATCCCAATAGGTTTAACAATAGACCCATTGGCCATTTTCACTACTATAATTGTGGTCACAAGGTGAGGTCTTCCCATAGTTTCCCAGCAATTTTTAGTCACAATGCTAACCCCAGTGTCACCATCAAGGATTACCTTCACAGTTAATCCCTTAGTAGTGATGGTATGGTCGCATTGGATTCATCACCCTCAAAGTCTTGTCCCAACTTGTTAACAGGTATTTCTACCACAAGGTTCTCATCTAGGTTGGGTTGTGAATCTAAGTGTTCCTCCTCTATTGGCATCTCCCCAGCTCCATCCATCAGTGTTGTGATAGCCCAAACTTTAGCTCTCCATTGAGGAAGGCTCAAAGAGTTGAGACTAGCTCAGGGTCTTTATATAGTTTGGACATGATGGTGGCTCTATCTTCTGAAGACATGAAATCCATCAATTTGCCAATGTTTAATGGCACCTTTCGGGCTTTAGTCCCTTGACGTGGGGAAGATGGGATATCCATTTCTTTGATAGGATCAGGTAGTCCCTTTGTAAACATTCTCTCCATCAAGAAGTGGGTACGCCCACTTTCCCATGACTTTAAGTCACATTCTTCTTGGATGACACTAGGTATGGATAAGGGTCTATGGACTTGGTGAGGTTGTTGTTGCGTAGGGAACACGGTGCCTGTAATCTGGATCTGCTTAGGTGCTGATTCTAGATCCCTTTGGGTATCTTCTACCAAACTCCTTAATTGCTTGACTCGCTCGATCTGCTCTGTAGGGTTTGGATAAGTTCCTATCTTCTTCTTGGATCCCTGCCATTGTGGCTCATGAAGATATTCCTTGTTGGTTTCTATCTTAGTGGTTGTTTTGGTCTCCATGGTTTCACCTAAATCAAAATCCTCTTCAGTGTTGTTCATATATACGAGGTCGTCACCAGTCCCTATGTTGGTCTTTGAACTGGGCTCTGACTTCGCTGCTTCTTGCGATCTCTTCCTTTGTGTTTTCTTCTTTTTACGAGATTGGGCAATTGATGCCGTGTCTCTTTCCTCAAGAATATAATTTTTTTTTTGGAGCATCAATCGTGTGAGTACGTTTACTGGTACCACAGGTGTACTTTGTGATGTCTCCTCGATAACCTCAATCAAGTTTAATGGCGTGATCTTCGGTGCATTTGGATTATTTGGACATTGGGCAATCAAATGATCTATGCCACATCGATTACACATGAGTATCAGCATTGTAGACGTGCTCGCTTGATTGGTTTTCATTAGTGTGGCACTCTTTTGTAGCCTAAGAGGACACTCTTTTGTAGCCTAAGAGGACACTCAACCACACGATGTGGACCTCCACACTCATAGCATTGAAGAGGTGGTCTCCTAGCAGTGTAATTGATATTTTGGGCTCTTGCAACAAGAGTAGCTACTTGATAGACAGGTTTGACTTGTCCCCAATAGTCCTCCATGTAGTATTGTGGACTTTCTTCAAGCACATCCATCCCATAGGCAATATTAGGTTCTATTTCTTCCTCACAGCCTTCCAAACAATCAATAGATGACTCACAACCCACTTGATTCACAGAAGTGATTCTCGGATGTGGTGGTTGCGGTCCTAGCACTGGAGGTGATAAGGGTATTGTTCGAACAACATATTGGGCCCTAGGGACCATGTGTTGTGACGTTTGTTCAAGAGGTGGGGCCGGCATCAATGCAGGCACTTGAGGTGTGTCTGTCCATGCTAAGGTTGGTCTATTGGCCATCACGCACTTAAATACTATGCAATCCTTAGCTTGATGACCATACCTCCCATAGGCATTGCATTTTCCATTGAATTTTACTCTAAAAGTAGGGCTTTCACTCGTACTATGCGGTCCATAGCATACTGAGCACCATTGTTTCTCCCTTCTTGGATACATATGATTGTTTTGCAAAGCATGATTATCTCTAAGACTCTCTTGAATGGCCTTGGTGAGATCTGCTAAAGTCATCTCAGATATCTTTGGATTCTTAGCAATAGGCTTTAGGGTCATTGGCTGATGCCATGATGCTTGCGAGCTAATAGATTTAGGCTCAACATACACTCTTTCTCCTTGAATCATTAAATTATCCTCCAATTGGATCGCATTGGTGGTGACTGTTTCCCAAGTGGTGATACCTCTAATGAATAGGTCATTGTAGATATCCTCATGCCATAATCCCGTAATGAATCTATCAAGCAATTGATTATTATTGAAGTGCTCATTTGGATTACAACAAGAATTCAAATGCTTCAAGCAACTAATAAAGTCTCTCACCGACTTTCCTTCCTCTCGTTGGGCTTTCACGAGCTAAGAGGCTACACCCCAAAGCACTCCCTCTCGTATGTATTCTTTCAAGAACAGTCTCCTAAGAGTAGGGTAAATTGTTTTTTCTTCCACCCTTAGGGTTCTATACCAATCCCCAGACTTTCCACTTAAGGTTAGGATTAAAGCATTACTCTTATGCAGGTCATTGTGTTCTCCTAGAGAATCACATATTTATTCAAACACTTCGATATGCTTTTTCACATCCCCGTCTCCACTAAATTTTTGTGTGAGCTTGGATATTTGTATTGCCTTACTTCTAGGTTCTCTATCAGGTGTGCTATGCATATTCTCAGCAGTAGATCGATCGATAGCTTGAGAAAATGTTGCCAAGTCACCTAAGTGAGCGGGAACCGTGGGTGAGGGTGCTCCAGAGACTACATGTGGATTAGGTATTGGCATTGGGCTTGGCACATAGGAAGCCCTTGGGTTCCACGTTGGGTACGATGTTGTGCCATGTGGCGGTCCAAAGTTCATATGTGTGGCTCTAGGCATAGCAGACATCAGATGTGACATGCTAATGCTAGCCGGTATGGTCCCATGGAAATAAGAGCTTGGGTGTTGTGGTTGTGAAGCATAGGTAGTTGAAACAATGGGAGGGGTAGGAACTACTTGAGTACAAGGACCCATGGGTGTATACGATTGGTACACACTTGTAGGTATTGTTGTCGGCATTGAGCCACCATGTAGCAGTGCTTTACTAACAAATGAGGTCCATGGGGTGTTTCTTGGCATGCCCATCATTGGGGTAGGCATGGTAGCCGTGGTGTCATCAAGGTAAAGATGAGCTAGACTTGGAAAAGTAAAGCTATCACTTGTGGGCTCAGATTGCACTGAGACCCCTGGAAAAACAACATATAGAGGATCAATCGAACTTATCGAGAGAGTCTCCATTTATGATAAGGTTGGTTGTTTAGCCTTCCCTGTATCCAAGAATCTCATGAGACTCGTTGAAGGCATGTGGATCCCCTTGTTCTGTCTCTCTAGTTCAATAACCCTATGGATGACCACACAAACTCTTTGTTGTCGATCCTCCACACTAGTAGCTCCCGTTGTGGATTGTAGGACATCTAGCCAACCCACGTGATAGGTGTGACCTGTGTATAGGTCGGTTAGAGTTTCCGTGTGTAGTTCGTACTCCCAGTTTTCATTTAAGAACGCTCCATCTAGGCTTGAGGTGTTAGGGGTGTCATTTGAGCTAGATGCAAATGTTGCTCTTTATAGGTTGACCTTAGTGGTCGCTGATTCAGCAGCACTCGATTGCTCTCCTAGCAAGGATATTAACATAGGAGCTTTTTCTTTTAACTCTCTTCATTGCTCCGTCTTGCGTAAGCTCTCAATTTCCTTTTCCCTAGCTGCCACAATGATATATCTCTCAACCTCTTGCACTTCGGCAAGGCTTCTACCATCAGGTAATATAATCTCGGAGGGAAATAGCTTTGAACAGTCAGGGGGTGTAGTGAATGGAGTATTCACATGCACACTCTTTAAGAGCATAGGGTCTACATTGGTCATGAATGGAAAATTTACTTCCCCGCCCCCCTCATTTACATCGTTAGCTCCATGTTCGGAGTGAGTGGCTCTACTAAAGGTTTCCTTCAAGCGGATAAGCACGCTTGGCCCAGACTGTGGACCCATGGCATGCATGTCTTGGCTTGAGCTATCAGGATTAAGCATTGGGAAACCCTCCATGATGTTGTAGTCAGAGGAAGAGTCACTAGCCACTATGTTTGGTCTTGTTTTGTACTACTATGGGTCCCCGCCGAGGACCCGGAACCTCAGGTAGGTGGATATTGAGACCTTGCATAAGTCAAAATGCTCTCTAGTTGCTCAGCCTCTAGAACACAACCAGAGCGCAGATGCATGTGCCTTTGGCACCCTATAAGCGTCGGCGAATAACCTCGAAGGTTAACCGCTTACTTTTTTAGGCGTCCGTTTTCACTCGTTTTTTAATGTTTTTTAATGATCGGTTTTAGGATTAGATGTGTGATAGCTCGAAATGACTGTATCGTTCAGGGGGTCGTGGTGTGCTTTCGAGAAGAGCGTTCGGTTACCGGAAGCTCCATTGGTCCTCAAAAAGGTCAATTTTTACTTACGCATGAGGCTAAAATACGTAATTTTAAAGGGGGGCTCAGGTCGCGCTGTGCGCACGAGCACACACACACCTAACCTACCTACTTACAACTAATACAGCTATTGTTACACACTAACACACTACCTCAGCAACTCCTTAGCTAACAAAACTACTTACTGTACTTTACACATAACTAACATTATGGATCTACTACCTTAATCCTAACACGTTATCACAAAGAAAACACCTTATGAACAGATTGGCTAGCAAAAAAGACATTACATGATTATCATTTGCTATGCACATATACATTCCTAAGACCACCTCATTTGGTTTCCTTCACCAAGCATCTCCAATTTGCCATTTGGAAACGCAAGTGTGTAGGGGTGGTAACAAGCTACAAGAATAACTTAGAAGTAGTTTTGTAGTTGTTACTATAAGAACAAACTTTTTTTTTTTTTTTGCAAAACTCACAATTGTGAATGATTGTATTAGCATGACACCAAGACATATACAAATAGCCTCAAGCTCATACGAAGCCTTGAGGGAAAGTGGTTACATCAAACCCTAGAAATATCTAGAACGAAAAACACAGTTCTTTACCCAGCAAGGCTCAATTGAATGACGAGACCTAAGCCAATCCTACGAGTTTTGCCTTTTACCTACCACCATTATTAACTCTTTACTTTCTTGAACAATCTTTAAAAAGCTAGCCACAGAGAGGTTGTTATCAAAGACTCGACAGTTCTTAGCCTTCCAGATCTTATTGGAGAAACAAATTCTTACGATTTGAGTACAGATTAGCAATGTAGGGCTTCTGAACTGTTTCCCTCCAAGGCACAGATCCTTCTTGAAAAAACCTATCTTCCACGTTCTTTGTATTCATTTGCACACCTATCTTCCAAGCCTGTGATACCTCGGCATTGCATGAAGAGATGGGCAAGGTCTTTGCTAGCCAATTTTCATCATGAACACCTATCGGACCCAATACCACGTGCCTGAATCTTGACCCATGTTGGCAAAGCCCCCCACAACACCTTCCATAGAAATAAATTCATAAAATGAGGCCACTGTGGATTCCAAATGTTCTTTGTGACCTTGACCCATCGAGCTTTCGAGCATTGCTTCTCCCATTGTTTGTTCAAAGGTGCGACCAAATCCATCCTATGCATCAACCCTCGGTAGATTCCCTTGGTATGAGGTTTCAAAAAGTGGCTACACGTAGGCTATTTCCAAGCTTTCCACTCAAAAGTGGATTCCTAAATCGCTATCAAAATGTTATCCAGGAATTCAACAACTCTGTTTGATAAGAAGCTTCTCAGTGCCATTGAGTTGAAACTGGGTAGCCAATTGGCAAGAGGATTTTGAGTAGTTATTGTCACCATCCCAAAAGTGGGTCAAGCGCCGAAGTCCTTTATTGTTCATCCTTCTTGCAATCTCTCTCCAATAACGGCTCAAAATTATACCAGCAGCTTTAGACAACCAAGGGGACCGGTGCAAGATGAAGTTTTGGAAGAACAAACTAACTAAGGAAAGTGAAAATCTTGAAGATAATGATAGAAAGAAATCTTTGCACATAGAGTATTTAAATGCCAAGACAATGGTATAGTAGGAGAGATGAGTTATAGTGGGTTTATAAGAATCCAAAAGCTTTAGAAAAAAGTGGTACACATTTAGTTTCCTTTTCAAGAGGAAGGATCACAAGAGATCACATGACGTAACTCTTTCTCACTATGCCTCAACTCAATGTTCCAACTTGAACTCCCCACCATAACCAATAAGAGAAACTTAAGAGTCACTTTGCTTACTTTCCATTTGAACATTAATAATCTCTCTCTCTCTCTCTCTCTCTCTCTCTCTCTCTCTCTCCACATCCCCCTCCCCCTCCCCCTCCCCCGGGACAAAAAAAGGTTTTGCAAATTTAGGTTACTTTCAAATAGTGAAATAATGAAGACAAACACCTAATATAATGTATATAAAACTATCCATGGAAAATTATGTTGGATGCCACACATTTTTGCAAGCAGACTATGTCTAAAGATGGTACACATTTCCTTCTTCATTAACATCTAAACCTCAAATATGATTTCTCATTCACATTTCTTTGCTCGCTTTTTATCGCTCGTTAAATGGTAGCACTTTATGTCACTCACCGCCTTACGCTCCCCTTCGTGGAGGATTCCTCGCCGTGAAGAAGAAGGAGCCGTCGTTGCGTCGCGCTCAACCGCTTTGCCACCGCCGTGCCGTCATTGCAATGCTCTCTCTCTCTCTCTCTCTCTCTCTCTCTCTCTCTCTCTCTCACGCATACACACACACACACACACACACACACACACACACAAGGAGATGAAGAAGAAGAAGATGGAGATGGAGCAAGAGCACTCTTCCATTGCACAAATGAAACAATGAGTGATTTTTAGGTCTAGGCACACACAAGGAGATGAAGAAGAAGAAGATGGAGATGGAGCAAGAGCACTCTTCCATTGCACAAATGAAACAATGAGTGATTTTTAGGTCTAGGTGACTTTTATATGAGCTCGCCCCATTCACACTTGGGTGCCCATGTTTAGCCAACTAACCCTTGAATGTTCCAGTTAGAGTGCGCCTCTCATCGGCGATCACTCTACCCTTTTTCTATTGGACCGACAAGTCCGGTCCCTGACTCTACCAAATAAATAATACGGCGTCTGTCGTAGGTGATAGGTTGTTCGTGAGCCACGAGGGTTAACATTGTTCTTTATGTGGATGATTTGCTGATCACTGGTGTCCCAGTGAGGCACATATTGCTGAATTTAAGGCTGATTTGAATGCTACTTTCAAGATGAAAGATTTGGGGTTGTTGCATCATTACTTGGGCATACAGTTTAAGCAATGTGATGGTGGTATTGCCTTGTGTCAAAATAGTTACATAGAGACATTGCTATGTAAGTTTGGACTTGAGGATTGCAAACCTATTGCTACTCCCATGGAAACAGGTTTGAAGTTGAGTCTACATGTGATGCTGGCGATCCTGCTGATGTCACTCTTTACCAAACTACTGTTGGTTACCTCATTTATGTATGCAACACGAGGCCGGATATTTAGTTTGCAGTCTCCCAAGTCAGTAGATTTATGCATAACCCAGGGTCTAAGCATTGGAAAACTATCAAGAGGAGTGTTTTTTCTTTCATGCTTGGCAGTTCATGTATATCATGGTTGAGCAAGAAGCAACCTATTGTGGCCACTTTGAGTTGTGAGGTTGAGTGCAGGGCAGTCTTCACAGCTATGGTTGAGTGTGTGTGGCTTAGAAGCCTTATGGCTAATTTGGGTGTTGGACAGGACACTTCCAACACTATCTACACTGACAGTCAGAGCGCATTGGCAGTTGCAAGGAACCCAATTTTCCATGCTCGCACAAAGCACATTGAGGTGCATTACCACTATGTCAAGGAGAGGATCTCTGCAGAAGAAGTCAGCTTGGCTTCAGTGCCAACATAGGACAACCTTGCAAATCTTTTCACAAAGGCATTGTCTCATGAGAAGCTCAAAGCTTTCTTGCAAGTTTTGGGCTTACTCCCCTTTGTGGACTGATCATGTCCTCAGGGTAGGGCACATCCCTTTAATCATGTGCCAGCTCTCGTTCACTGCATCACTCCAGGGGGGATTTGTTACCATATACATGTGGTAGTGATGTGCGTGAACACACTAGGACTGCCAGGGCATTTTTTCCCTCTTTAGGAGGTTTTTTCCCCCGTGCATTGTATATACGCACATCACTCTAGGGCTATCTATCTTTCCATTGCACACTAAGTAATACACTTTTAGTTGTGTGCCTTGAGCTTCCTTTGTCTTCTCCAAGCTGTGTACATTACTCTACAACCCTAATTCCACAAACTTTAGGGCCCTAGCAAGCGCTGGACTGAGCCCTTAACGGGAAAAAATGCCAAGTCATCCACCACCGATGGCACAATCTGACCACAATTCACAGACCACAGTTCACTATCGGCCACTAGGCCACGCTGCCACAAAAACCGCTCGAGACACCGGTTGCAACCCACACGCATGCACGCGTAGTGCAAGCATGAAGCCGCCATAACCATGCAAGAGGGGAGCTCCAACTCACTCCCTCTCCTTTTGTAAGTTAGATGGGGTCATGCCCTGGGTCAAATACCCTTGCTTCTTGGGTCCGAACTCCACCTATGGGGGCATTGCCCGCCATGTGGCATGCCCATATCCTCCTCACCTTCAAAAGTAAAAACTTCCCAAATGCCCACAAAGATAGCCACCCTTGGCTCCCAAACTTCAAATAGCTCCCATTTCCCGTTCACCAGCCCAATGATCGAGCAGGAAAGCCCCAGTAAAATGTCTATGTGCCAGCTTTGAGCCTCTCGAATCTCACCACATCCCATCTTTGCAGAGACCTCAAACGATGCGCTTGAAAATGGGGAAAAACCATCTACCGCTCTTTCATTGGCAATTGCTTCCTAACTTCAAGCCTTAATATCTCACTACTTCGAGCCCTGATTGATGTGCCTACGATGTTCTGAAACCTGGGCGGGCCAAAAAAATCTCTTGATGGCATGCCTTTCAATGTGATCAAGTGGGCACACACTCGGCCCCCCGGCAACTCTTCAAATGGCCATAACCTACCCTGTAGGGCTCCGATTTGCAATCCAAAAAGACGAGCATGCTCAACAGCTTGAGATCTTCATGTGTATCCACTAACTCCAACTCTGGCTACCTATCCCCACTTTCCCTCTCCGTCTTGGATCTGCTAGACCTTCCAACTTTGAAATGCAATATATTTCACATGGGGGCTCCGTTTGAGGAGTCATCTGGATTGGATTCTACAACATCTCAAACTCTATATTTGAGGGCATGGACATTGCACTTTAGATAGTGAGACCTTCCATCCCACTTGGCACAATTTGGATCCTTTTTGGCCTATGAAACCACCTTAGACATACATTCCCGCTACCCTTTGCTTGCCCATGGCATTTGTACATGCTTTAACCCTTGGCTATGCACTTGTATGTACCTCCAGCACTTCTTAGCACCCCTTTTGGCTTTGAAAAACTTTATATGTACCAATGTTTGCACAATCTCTAGAGCATTCCTCCTCACTTGGGGGCAAGCTTTGAGGAAGAGAAGGGAAGCATCCGTAAACATCTTTGCAAGAAGTTGGTCGTTGTTGGATCGAGCCAAGCCTTGAATATCCCATCTTGCAACACTATCTTTGAGCAATGTCACCAATGGATGAAATCCAATGGCAAACATAAGAGGGACTAGTGGGCAGCCCTCCTTGATTGATCTTTTGACTTTGAATGCACCCACAATCCTCTCATTGAACAGGAGCTCAGATTGGCTACCAGCCCCAAGGGTGTTGACCAAACGACACATCCTCGGCCCAAAGCCTTCATGACATCTTTGATTAAAGACCATGTTATCCTTTCACAAGCTTTGTCCAAATCTAGCTGCAGTAGAATGCACTCTTGCTCAGTGAATGTTGCATACTCTATGCCAACCATTGATGCCAGAATGTTATTGTAAATAGACCTTCCATGATAAACCCATGCTAGTGGGGAGTAATGACCTTATTGAGGAGGGGAGAAAGCCTAATGGCTATGGATTTGGAAATAATTTTATAGGCCACTGACATCGTAGTAATGGGATGATAATTTTTCATCTAAGAGTAGAAAATTTGCCTGGGGATAGGTTTGATGAGGCCCCTTTTAATGCTTAAGTCTTGGACACCATCAAATAGAGCTTTGGTTAGCCATTTGCATGATTGGGGACTTAAGATCATCCTAGAATTCTTTGAGAAACTCAGCAATCAAACCATCCCAACCAGGAGACTTCTCTTTTCCAAGAGCTTGCAATGGATGGGAGAATTCCTCCTCAATGAACGCCTTCTCCAGGAGGTTGTTGTTTGAATGGGAAGCTTTAATTTTTAACACTCCCAAGCAGAGAAACTCTGGCTTCATCCACCTTCAGAGGTCAAGCCTCACGATGGCCTATGATCTGACGTAAGTGATCAAGCTTCAGTTGAGCCATTTTAGGTCCTTAACATTGTTTCCTTGCCCATCGGTGAGCGACTGGAAAAGGCCTCAAATTCTCTTTACTTTAAGGTCCTTGAAGAAGTGAGTTTGTTAGCTTTCTCATGTTGGAGGTAGGTCTCTCTGGATAATAATCTAGCCTTCCTCACCTCCTCAAGTTGATGTTTGATCAAGTCACACTTAGCTTCATAGGCCACCTTCTATGCTCAGCTTAAGAGGCCGACCCTTCCTCTTTTTTAGAAGCTCTACTTTACCAACGAGCCACTTTAGGTCCTCGTGGTATTTCTTCCTTCTAGGCCCTAAGATCTTGATGGCTTTTTGAATATTCTTGGCAAAGATACCCCAAGCCCTAGGTCTTGCCGCATCCACATATTTACAAAGATTTCTCATAGCTTTCAAGGCTAGGCTTTTGAGAAGAGGGTCTTTAAAAAGGTGGGCCCCTATTGTAAGTAAATTCCTAGACCCTTGGGGACATTGATCCTCTCCTTTGTTTTTTCAAAATTTCATGCTTAACGACAGGTGATCCGAAAGGCATTGTGAGATCACCACATTTATTTCAAGCACAGATTGTAGGCAATCAACTTCATCAGAGCAGTAGCACTGACCTAGCTAAGATGCTATGTTGGCATATTGCAAATTGGTGTATGTGAAGCTTATGTGGGCCCACCTCCCACATGTCCACCAATGCCACTTCTCACACAAGCTTAGACATTAGGATATTTTCGAACCTACTAATATATTTGATGATCGTGTTTTGTCCTTTCTCTTCTCAACCATGTTAAGGTCTCCCACTAGGAGCCATTCTTCTTCCACTTGGATGTCTTTTAGGTGTTCCCATGACTTTGCCCTTTCCTCTGCTGAGCACATTCCATAAATTCTAATGATGGTAATATGCTATTCTACCCACTTGATCTTTACTCCTAGAGCTCTCCAAGAGGGATGATTGAAACCATGCTTTGGCTCTAGATCCCTGTCCACAATAGAGAGGGCATAGCTATATCCACCAGCTCCTTCCCCATAAAACACTAGCTTCTTCCCCATTGCCTACTTTCTTTTGCTAGTGGCATTGAAGTGATGCTCTTGGATATCCCAACAATTTATTTCCTTACCTTTTCTCAATTCCTCCTAGAAGAGGGAGTTTTTCTTCTAGGTTTTAAGCCCCTTCAGATTCCATGATTGAAGAGAAAATTATTCCTTTATTGAGAGCAAGGAACAACCTACTACACTTCTTGGAGGGTGTTGGGCAATAGGCTATACAAGCTCATGCTCACTGGTATTCACTCCAAAGATACGCTCGCTATTTGGGTTGGTGGGTTGGTGGCCTCCGACTGGCCGATTGATCACGAATCGCGATCCATCCCATGGATTGTGTCCCCATGAGACCATCGAAGGTTTTGAAAGCTGGCTAAATCTACATTGGTATTCGGTTTCGTGGGTAGGGTACGTACCAATGCTGAGCTCATCAATTGGCTTCATAGCCCCAATGTCCAACATGGGGGCGGGGGGGGGGGGGCATCGTTGAGTCCGATTCCTAGTACCTTACAAAAGGTTCTTCTCAGTACACTTCATTGACAATGCGAAAATAGCCAAAGTTTTGGCCAAAAGCTTGTTATTTCTAAACCATTCGGCTGGTGTGTGCTCCCTTGGGATCCTTCATTTGAATCCCCTGATGCATTTCTTAATATGTGCTCAATATGTATGGAATTTCTCAACCTTTTGATGTGGCTAAGAATCAGCTTAAGAGAACTAGAAACAACCCTCGGCTACCCTCTATATGTACCATCAATCAAAGTAGCAGGGACCATCGCAAACAATGTGTGTATTTGGTGGGATCTCAAAAAGGCTCAGCCCAAGAATCTAGTTTTGAATGTGGGGGTCGGCCTTAAGGTCATTCCGTTAAACTTTGACACCTTTAGTGCTTGCTTTAAGTGTAACAAATTTGGTCACTTTGCTAGGTCATATCCATCTGACGACCCTAGGCACACCAGTTGTGGGAACAAAGTCATGCCTGAAATGCTCCAAATGGATTTGGAAATAGCGACACCACCACCAAAGAATAATGAAAAGATAGGAGAAGATGGGCAGCCTAGTTCAAGCAAGGTAACCCTAGAGAATTTGGAGAAGCCCAAATCCCATTAGAGCAATGAAAAGGGCACTCCTAGATATCGTTTCACAACCACCACCCCAAAAAAAACCGGACATCCCTAGTGTATCAAAAAATCTTTTATCTCCCACATATAGAAATAAAGATGAAGGATGGTAGTAAATCTCCAATATTTCATGCAAGAAATTTAAATCCCATGCAAGGGCAGCTAGGCAAGTGAAAGAAGCCCCACTAGACAATCCTAAAACCATCTTCCTCTATAATATATCTTTGAGGCTCTCTCTTATGCTGCTTGTAAATGTGCAATGGAAAAGAGTGTAATATGAGATGGGACATAACTCAGAATGTATTCCTCTCAATTCTTTTCTTTTTTTTGCAAAACTCACAATGGTGAGTATATTATATTGACAGACCCCAAAATTACAAATTCTTGCCATGCTCACCATGAAATCTTCAAAGGATCATAGGTACATTGGCTGACAAGGGAGCCACCCCTCGGCAATGGATGATCCCACACTTCTACTCATGCAAGTCCATCATTGCGATGCCCATTGTCTAGTTCCATTCCTCAGAGTTCATTTGTTTTCCAATCGTGATGATCATCCCTTACTTTCTTGTATTATCTCTGTGAACTTTGCAAATATGTTTGAAGTAACATAATCCAACAATTTGGGTTGCAATGAGAAGTTCTTGGCTCTTGAAGACCTTCCCTTCCAAAAAGAGATCGTTCTCAAAGAATCCTATTTCCCAGGTCTCAATTCTATCACACTTTATGCTTTTGGTGCACATACCTCTGTTCGAGATCACATATTATCAATGGGGCTATACTTCTCCAACTATTTCAAATTCATTGTAGTCATCCACAAGACATAGAACCGTTATATATTCATATAGTCTACTAGTATGTAACCCATGCGTTGATGCCCCTAAGAAGAAGGTGCACCTCAATCATGGCAACCTTGCTCTCCTTCATTCAACAATGACATGTAAATGCATGTGATTCTCTTTTAAGCCTTTGGATCTCTTCCATACATGCATCGTGTATCAATACTGCTCTAGCTACATACCTTATGGCAAGGGCTTACAACTCATACGCTATAACTACTCTTCACATTCTAATCAAATAGAATGTAAATTTGCCTTTTGGATTAACACTCAATATAAGCTTTCTAGGGAAAGACTCTAACAACTCATAAGATGTAGCTACTCTCCTCCTACCCTCCACATGCTCCTTGATGGACCAAGATACATTTATCTTTTGTGGTTTCTATGCTAGGTACCTGCTTTTTCAGACCAAATCCCAACACGTTCTTTCCAATCAGGGCATGTCCATCCCCCCCCCCCCCCCCCCCCCCCCCCCCCCCCCCCCCCCCCTCCAGAAATCATTTTGATCTTGGAGGTCTCTAGGATTTCTCATACAATGTTATGAGTTCTCCTTTTTCTTATTCTCTCCTTTGTCAATGCAGCACCCACTTGCACTCTCTCTCTCTCTCTCTCTCTCTCTCTCTCTCTCTCTCTCTCTCTCTCTCTCTCTCTCCTCTCTCTCTCTCTCTCTCTCTCTCTCTCTCTCTCTCTCTCTCTCTCTCTCTCTCTCTCTCTAGTGTGGTAGATTGGCTATTCCATTTCATACTTGAGTATCTCGACTTTGACATCTTGTTGGAGTGTTCCTAATATCTTAGTCTTCAGTTCAACGCTCATTGAAAAGATCTTTAGGTATTCCACTTGTATTCCATTAACACTTTGAGATCTTGCTAGAGTGTTCCTAGTATCCTAGTCTTCATTTCAAGACTTGTTGAGCAGATCTTTGATGCTTCTTGGGATTGGTCCTATGGCATTAAAAATGTGAGGTGTTAGTGGATCGTTCTTAATGTCCTAGTCTTCATTATAAGACTCTTCAGATAGATTTTTCATGTCGGATTGGTCCTATTGCACTAAGAATGTGAGGTCTTGTTGAAGTGTTCTTAGTGTCCTTGTCTTGAGTTCAAGATTCTTCGTATAGATCTTTAAGATCTCTTGGCATACTCCTCGATGTCACACATTACCTTCATGTTTGTGTTTGTTTGTTTTTTTTTTTTTTGGGGGGGGGGGGGGGGGGGGGGGGGGGGGGGGGGGGGGGGGGGGGTGGTCCCTACTTTCCTTCGTGTCCAAGCCTTGAAAGTTTTCTTGTGTTCGGGAGAGGGATAGCTACCAATGAGACCATTCTCTCTCACACACATACACCCTTACATGTTTGAGCCTATCCCTTTGTCACTGATATGCACTCCATTCATCTTAGCTCCCACTCCCTTTGATGCAAAAGAGGGCATTGGGGCAATGGAGAAGAGTCAAATCAATTGTGCACATTATGCTCATTGCAAGTTCAAGAGACTGAGTACCACACACTACTAGAGTGCTCAGCTTTTGGTCACATCCAAACTTGCTTCCCTCACATATTTAGCCACGACTTAGACCTACACACTTTCCTCTCCCAACCACAATGTGGGCTCTTCATTGAAACTCTCATCACCACAATTTTGGAGCATCAAGAGTCGCTCATCAGCCACACACATACTACATCACATGTACCTTTGGTCCCATAGGTCATATTTGACCTCGTAGGACGATAATAAAATCTATTTATCTCTCTCTCTCTCTCTCTCTCTCTCTCTCTCTCTCTCTCTCTCTCTCTCTCTCTCTCTCTCTCTCTCTCTCTCTCTCTCTCTCTCTCTCTCTCTCTCTCTCTCTCTCTCTCTCTCTCTCTCTCTCTCTCTCTCTCTCTCTCTCTCTCTCTCTCTCTCTTTCTGTTTGTGTGTGTGTGTGTGTTTTAGAGAGAAATACAACATTCAACATGCAATGGTATGGTTTGCATGGATTTCATTATAGGTCATGTAGCATGAAATGTTATAGTTTGCATAGAATTTCAACACAAGGCAGGTATTGCAATGTAGAATGATCAAGTACGCAGGAAAGTCCTCTCTCATCGATCAAATGCGTAAGTTAAACATGTGTCCAATCAGTCGGTCAATGGATAGGTAACCGGGGTGCATGTGCAAGTGGTTTCCAGTCGTCGGGTATGTTGGTATTTCTCACTTGGAGGAGTTGAGTGTGTAATCTCCTCATTGTGTACCTGTTCATCAACCATTGGAAAGCATGGATGGTGGCTCTCAAGTCTTCAAGGTGCAAGCATAGGTTGTGGAAGGCATTCCCGTTGCATTTGGTAAAAACATCCTAGACCTTCTATGCCACAACCATATTAGGCACATCCCACAATCAACACACTCCAAGAGATGATATTTTGAGCAAAAAACTCATCAAGAACTTGATGTGATTTTTGTACCACAAGTTTGGGCCAATCTCAAAATCGTGCCTTTAGCCTTTGTCTATATGTAGATCGAGTCAAGTGATTTAGAACATGTACAAAGCCTGTTCTCTCACCCTAGAGGTGGGGTAGAGGGCTTCCTTTTCTAACTTTGCCCAAATCGGCAGAGTTGAAAGGCATGATGGGGTTAGAGGTGACAACACAGTAAGGTAACGGCACCACTCAGCGTGTGAAAATCCCCTTGGGAGACGATGATAACTAACTATGCTAGCTCCCCCCCTCCCACCCCTCTTTCCCTACTTTCTTTTCGTTAATCCTACGTCAATTTGACTAAATATGGAACCACAGTGGACAATAGGTAGTATTATGAGTCATTTTTTGACATCTTCTCTTGCATTGTCAAACTTCCCTTATGACAATTTGATGAGCATCCACTGACAAAATGTTGGAGGAGGATATTTATCATCAAAGAAAGTAAAAAAATAGGGCACGAACATAATGAAATAGATAGAAAAAGTAAAGCTTTTACAGTTGGTAGTGATGCTACATCAGCCCAGATTCTTAGGAAAGAGATAGATTAGAGGGAGAGGAATGAAAGAGTGCAAGTGGAACATGGTGGGTAGGAGGAAGAGGTTGCAATCAGTGTCCACACAAGCTCTACAACATTAACAAGAGGCTTGAGGCTCTTGGATACACTTGAGTAATGGCTAAAATGTTGTGCATGTGCTACATCTCTTGTAGTGGGTACGACACAGGTTGGGCAAGAGCAAGTACATTGTTTCTGATGCAAGTTGACTACCAACAATAGTATAGATAACACAGATAGAGGTATCACTCCTTCTTGGACACAATCATAGAAGTAAATGGACATCTTGATTTCCACACAGGAAGCTTGTCAAGAACATGTTATTCTTTAAGAAGTACATCGTGCTTGGCACGCATGTCAATCAAAGCATTGGCGAGTGTGATAGCGTAGTTTCTTACCCATGACTAACAATGTCATCCATATTTTTGGCTCACATTATCATTTTGCATAATACCGCATCTTCAAGATGCAATAAGATACATAAAACCACATCTTCAAACAAAGAAGCGTCATTTACAATTGGAGAGTATTCCCCACTTGACACACCTTCGACTAAGCAAGCACAACGTTATTTTCCAATAGCCCTTGACTGTAAATCTCATCATAATTTTGTTTTCTCATGTCAATATCTTGCTTTATCCACATGCCTTCAAAAAGAACCCACAATCATTGCATTTGGAGAAAATTCTATTTTTGCATTTGTTGAAAATAGCTGAGAGATTTTGGTGATTGCATTGGGAGAAAATCCCCAACTCTCTAATTGTTAAAGACATCTTGGAGCTTCCTAGCCCTATGACACACAATTGACATACATGTTGATCAGAGTAATTCCAAGCATTTTTTTCCCCAAGTGCGTGCAAAAAACCATGTCATCATGAGGTTGTTTTCGAGTATCAACTACTTGCATAATGTCCTATGCCTTCAAGATGCAATCATAGGTGACTGCATCTATAGAGTAACATTCACTCCCTACCGGCTTAAACAACACATTGCTTGCTCACTGGTCCTTTCCCTTTTTGGCAGATCCTACAACCATTGCATACCAACAGAGCACATCTAGGATAGGAATCTCAAAAAAATTCTCATTGTGCTGTCAACAATATACCATATTTGACAAATATAATGACAACCACAAAATGGTGAGACAAAACCCGCTAGCTAAAGATCTCATGATGAATTTCTTTATGTACATAATCATTGCCCCATGACTTCAAGATACAAAATAGCCGAGAGAGTTTCGGAGATTGACAACCTAGAGCTTCCTGACCTTGCCCATGTTGGGAATACCTTATATTAAATTTACTCCAAGAAATGACATCCTTACATATTGAAAAATCACTACATTCCAAAAACAAATTGCATGTACACCACAATTGACATGCATGTTGAGCAAGAACTTTTTGAGCAAGATTTTTTCTTTCAAAGATCTGCTACGAACAATCTCATCATGAAGTTTTTAGGCTTATGTTTATGGCTAAATACAATTAGGCATCAATCCTCTCACTCCCTCATGAATGGTTTTCAAGGAATAAGATGTCACCTTTTATAGGCGAAGGGGACCCCCAAGGGTTACACAAGAAAGAGAAGAGCCAATGTGAACAAGAACTGGCAAATTTTGAAATGAGCTGTCCTTGCATGATGTGAGCAAACTGGGGTCCACCATTTTGATCATATCTCCTTAACCGTGGCTTCAAATAAATAAATTAAAGTAGGGGTAGAAAATTCAGCTCATGAGCTACGACTTCCATTTTATGTACTTTTTTCAATTCGGATTGGAACCTTGTGTTAAAAAATCACCAAAATAGGGTATCTTTCGAGTAGCAAAAGTCTTCTTTGGTCCCCTTAGCTTAGACTTCCACTTGATTCCAATGGAAACCTCATGCAATATGAAAGCATGAAATTTCTCTTTGACAAAGGTTTGTAAGCATCCTCTTAATAATTCATTAAAATGAGTGCATCTTTGAAAATCATGCAAGCTAGTGTCCCACTAAGATTTTATTCCTTCCTAGTAGCTATTAAAAAGAAATATAAGAAAAATATGAAAAATACATAGAATGTATATATATTGGAAGTTACCCTAGATAAAGAATCTAGCTAGGGTGGAGATGATAATGAGATTGTAGAAAGAAAGGACCAATGCGTTTTGCCCCAAGTTAAAGAAGCGGAGCTATTGACACTTTTCCCATAGTAATTTTTGACGGTAAAGTAAAAATATGTTACCCTTGAGATAAATAATAGGATGAGATAGAAAGCTTATTATTATACTTAGATATGTATATGTACATTATAGGAAATATAATTATGTATCTAAAAAGTTACAAGATAGATCTTGTAGCATTCGTTCCCACTATGTACGTGTCACAGTACAACAGCGTCTTGCAAAACTTGATTCCAAGCTAGCCACTTAGTAGTGGCTTCTTCATACCAATCTCTAAGCCCGTCCACTATCTTGACATAGCCTTGTTGGTATGTTGGTTCAGGGTACGGTAGGGTAGGGAGCTAGGAAAAATCTTGGAACATTTACTTCCTTAGCCGGAATGGCATATACCAGTATTGGTGAATGTAGCACAAACTCCAGAAATTTTAGCACTATCTAGTTCTCATGTTGCATCCTCTTTCTAGTAATTTGAACCATATGAAAGAGACTTTTTAGGTTCATCCCTTGTTCCCTTAGGGCCGTCTGTGTCTTTGGTCCTCTGCTGCTAGTAACATTGTTTTCAAGCAGTGCCTTGATTTGTCAATTCAGCACTCCTTTGGCACTCTATATCTGAATTAACATCTCTTTGATCTAAATTCTTATTTATTTCATGCACTAGTAGGTGGGTTTGGTGCCAAGGAGCATTTCTAACTACAAGCCCAGAGACTTTAGGTTGTTAGTGGCAAAGTTTTTCAAAATTTGATTAACTGCCACATCATCTATGGTGATGCACCACTCTGGGACTCTTTCCAACACTTGTACAACTTAGATATGGAGGCAACTTACAAACTAACTGATTGTGGTACTCATAGAATTCCGATCATGTACCATCCTATAGGCCCCACCATACAGTATTGAAATATCTCAAACTCCGAATTGACAATCTCATCATGTAAAAATTCCTAGATTTGGAGAGCCTTTTGCTTTCTCAGTCCTTTGTTAAGCGTCAGGAGCTCAATAGAATTCATATGATCAGACTCAGACTCAAATTCTGGAATAACGCAACTTTATTTGATGTTTTTTTAATTCTCTGAGTTGTTTATTGTCCAGGCTACTACTGGTTGGCTGGTGGATTCTATTGTTGGGAGTCATCACCTTCAAGAAGCTCTTGATTTCCTGTGTGGACATCTTTTGCATGATCTGAGCTCTGGCCTCTAGTGGGTGTTGAGCCTTCTACAACTAAACCTAGAGCATCGTCGTTGTCGAAATCATTATTAGCATTGTCCTTTTGGTGATGCTAGCTTGATTCTTCATCCTCGTTCTCATTGTCATCCTTATCATAATCCTCATCTTCACTCTTTTGATTATTCAAATATTCAAAAATTGCCTCATTGACTAGTGCGATAGTGTACTCATTGTCTTTATCCTGCAAATGTGACTCGATGGATTTGATGATCATTTCTAGATCATTTAGGCTCAAGGTAAGATTTCCATCCTTATCTACTACTACCTGAACTGAAGAATGGTTGATATATTTTTTGAGGATGGTTGTTTTCATTACATGATGTTTTTGATGAAGGTGCTTATAGTCCTTTCGCTTTGCATCATTCAACATAGATTGTAAGTGTTCAGCTGCATGTTAAGTGATCTTCTTCTCTTCATCCATGATAATATTTTCATTGGTTAATCTATCGATTTTCTTTTGGAGAGTGGGCCACCTCCTGACTATGTTGCTATTGCTCAATTTGATAATGTAGAATTTGCTTCATCTTTCAAAGTATCCACTTCTAAGTTGGAAACAGATGCTTGAGCCTCCATCATCTAGCCAATGGAATTAAAAATGGTGTTCCAGCCAGACTAGATGGCTACAACACATTCTTGTGTGATGGTCTTGGGGTCTGTCTGGTCAATCCCATAAACTATGATTGGGAATGCATAAGGCAGTAAAGATCTATATGGCTCCTTCATGACCAAATGCCCCTTTAGAGGGTTTTTTTGCAGTCATTGTAATCTGTCATGTTTGACTATGGGCAGTTGCGCTTGATCAGTGTCTTGATCTTGTCCAGTGGTGCTACATGATGTCTGATTTTTATCACCATCCGGTTTGGCACTGGTTTGGATTGGAGCAACACTGGTTGTCTCACATTGATCTCCACCAACTGCCTCCTTGGCTTCTACCTATGCATTGATTTGACCTTTGGCACTATCTACTAGAGGAACAGATGTGTTGTCTTGTTTTTGTGTTCGTGCCTGAAAGTTCTTCAGCAGTTCTACGGTTTTGAGCTTCTTACTTGATGAACCTAGCTCTAATTGAGGTGATGGGCCATTGGCACCTACTTGTATTATTTCCTTTCCCTTGTCTTCCACTGGTGGCTTTGTGACTGTGTCATTTGATCTTTTGTGGTTTAACTGACCTTTCTCCAGTTTCTCTAGTCCAGGCCGTCTGAACATGCATGTGTCGTTGGTGAACAATTTGCCCATTAAAGAAATTACCAGACGTACCAAGCCTTGAAGAGGTTTTGAGAATTTTAGAAGTTTGTTGCATAACACTGGTGCATAAAAACTAATTGATGTTGATAATGGCCTCTAGGTCAAGAGTTCTAGTCAGTAGCATTGCAAACAATTTCTCAGCCAGATATAAGTTGGGTTGCTTTTTAGACTTATTGCCTCAACAATGAACCTATAGGTTGATGTGCACTCTAGTGCTACTATTGGAATGCCCTGTGCACCATATTTTCTTTTCTTTTTAGCATGTTTGTCTTCCATTAGAAACCTATCGGTTGCCTTAGCAGTGGCTGGTGCACGTTTGGCTATGTCTGGTAGCTTGAGAATATGTGCCAGTTCTCCTGTGATCGTTCCAATGACACCCCATTTACCAATGATGTTTGCTTGTCTGTTTGAAAAGTGATACGCACTTTTGGATGATGTCTTCATCAAAAGGTAATCTTGGAGCCTCTATTACCACCTCCTAACCCCATAAGCAGTGTTGGCTCTCTTTCTTGGAATACATACTTGCCTATCTTACTGTGTCACAATACCTACAACTTCGGAAATCGATGCCAATAGTGACGCATTCTATGCAGACATTTTGTCGATTGTTTCATGCATCTATTCCACTGTCTCCTTTGTGTCCATGCATGACTTAGGCAAACAAGATTGTGTAGAGAAAGTGCACTCACTTGTAAAATTAGGCAATTCGAAGAAGAAATATTGAGGTGTTTTTGGTAGAGCCGCAAGAATTGTTGATGGAGCAGGTGTTGTTACACCCATCCCCATGTTTATAAGACCTAAGCACACATGCTTATGGTCTCAAATCTCACTTTAGGTCAAGTGCAAAAATCGCGATTATTAACGGCAGTGAGTTTTTGACCTAGTCGTTTATGACCCAGAATGCATCTAAATGCTTAGCAATGATCCCCAATACACCGTCTATACTTAGTTTTTGATTTTGAAGTGTAAATTCCTACTTATGATGAAATTAGGCCGCTGTTTAGTGACACCAAAAGCTACAAAATGCCGTGAAATGCTTAGTCAATGCGTAGAGCTCCTGCGGTTGCAATGCAGCAGACGCGACTGCAATGTGACAATCGGGGAGGGAGAAGGAAGCACGAGAAGGAGAGAAGTGAGTGCCATTAGCTCATGCTATGTTTCTATTATCCAAAACTTTTGAAAAACTTACAAAAATTGGCTTTTATACCCTAGCCAAGGTTTTTGGTGGTCAAAACTAATAATCTGGGAGCTCTAACTAAAGATAGGTTGATACAATTTGAAAGCTTGTAGCCCTGTTATCAATTACAAATTTTATCCAACAAATAGGAGTTACAATATTCTTGATTCATCAAAATAATAAATGTGTTTACAATGAGAGCTCCAAAAAATGGTATGCGAGTTAGCTTGCTGCTAACATTCCCCCGCTCCTTGCCAGTTCCTTGAGTGTCTTCTCATATCTGATCTTTCTTTCTTTGTCTAGAACTTGCAACAAGAACTGCATGGTAACCCTATTTTTTAGCTCAATGACTCAGTAGCCAATAACTCTGGAGGTTAGGTTGCTAATCACTGGCCCAAATATCTTCGTTCTCCAAGTGAAGTACCCTGTATAGAACGCTTCCTCAAACGCCAACATATTGTGAAATGGCAAGAACATGCATCGATCATAGAAGCCATAAAGGACTTCTTTGAAAGGTTGGCCACTTAGGTCGTAGCAAAGACACTTATTGTCCTCGAGGAACGACATCCACGGTGCTCCTGCTTGCTCTGGCTCGTGAAAAGCTTCAATGCATGTGAGCAGCATTCAGAAAATTTTGTAGAGAGTAGCACATGAGAGATCAGGGTAACTTTTGAAGAATGTCATGGCGCCCGTTAGGGTTTTCACCATGTATTTCTCTGTCGGTGTTCCCTTTTCTAGAGCTAGTAATCTTGGATAATTCAACCATGTAGGGCGCTTCTTTGTCATTGCTTCATGTGCTTGTCATGTCCTTACCCTTGGTACACGACAAAAGGTCAGGTCTTTCTAAAGTGTTGCAGGTACTCTTGTGAACAGAATCAAGTATCGTGGATTCTTGTTTAGCTAGCTCTTTCTCCACTTGGGGTAGATTTCCTCTGTCCCTTCTTCTTGCATATCTTTGTATAATCTTTCTTTGACTTGTAAAAGTTCTACCTTGATCAAAGGATATGGCAATGATTGTTGATGCCATTGTGCATTGATTTGGTTGGGAGTGAGTTGAGTGACGTTGACTGAATGGAGAACTCTCAACTCCCAATCCATCGCTGCTTTCCATTGTTCATCTGTCTCTTGAGCCACCTGCTCCTTGAGTGCATCTTCTTCAGCTTTTGATAGCTGGACCATTGGCATCTTCTCAGCATCTGTTAGTGGTATCTGAAACTCTTCCTCTCCTCCTCGCCCTTCTGCCGATTTTGTTTCCATCTCAGCAAAAGAAACTGAGGGAATTTCAATGTGTGGTTGCTCTGATGTACCAACTTCTTCTTGTATCTCTAGTTGACCGTCTCGCAGCAGCTGATTGACTCGCTTGAGCTCTACTATCTCCTTGAGCAGCTGTTCTTCTCTTTGTACCCACATCAATACAAGGTCTCTTTGTTGTGACTGCTCTAGCTTTACCTCTAGCTTTAGCTCTAGCTTTAGCTCTAGCTTTAGCTCTAGCTTTAGCTCTAGCTGAAGATATTTATTCTTCTTTTCCAATGCCTTATATACTTCGTATGTACCTTTGATCGAGGCAATTGCGGGAGTTTCCCTTATCTATCTCAAGAAAGCTACCTGATCATTGATCCTTTGCTCTGAATATTACAGTGAAGCGTTTGCTATGTCGATCTGCACTTGGATCTTTTGTACTGACAAAGTTGTGGTTAAGAGTTCATTTGTTACCTGTGTCAGTTTTTGGTCTTTGATTTTGCAGGCATTTGTTAACTTTTTGAGAAGTTCACCGAGATCCTCCATTTATTTGTGTTGCTTCTCTTTTGCTAGCTGGTGTTTTTCAGCTTTAACTCTCAGCTCTTGGATTTGTCTTTGTATGTCGGAGATGACATTCATTCTATTCTCTAGCTCTCCTTAGAGAGAATCGATGACCATCTCCAGCTCTCTAGCGTTAGCACTACGGCTAAGTGCTATTGTTCGCATTTTCTCGGTCATCTCTTGCATTTGTTTTGCATATTCATTAGCTTGTAGAATAACTTCATCATTTGTCTCCCAGTCTTCTTGCTCTGTGAGCTGCCTAGATGTTTCAGCAGTCTCTGTGGGTGGCTCCTTGGGTGGGACTGTGGCGGTTGTTTGTGGTAGCAACAAGGGTTCTACCTCTCCTTGAGGCTGTGTCGTTGCCTCGGCTGCCTTTACTTATTGAGGCTTCGTGGATGCCTATCATAAAATATAATATCTAACCAACCCAAATGATTTTCTCATAACCAATGGAGCATAAGACCTTAGGGTTAGCTTCATTGAAGACCTCCAATAATGTGTGTAAAATTCCTTTGACCTTAGGTAAGCTAGGGCTAAGCTTGAGGTGGGAACCCGGCCCAAGCTCAAGGTGCTTGTCGTGCTTAAGGTGCTTTTCCTACTTGAGGTGCTTGTCATGCTTGAGGTGCTTGATTAAGATGCTTGAGGTGCTTGACTGGCTCCATGTTTGAGGTGCTTGACTTGGTGCATGATTAAGGTGCTTGAAGTGCCTTGAGAAGCTTGCCTGAGATGCTTGTGGGAACACCCCCTACTTCAAGTGCTTAGTCATGCTTGATGACTAAGGGGCTTGCTCATCCAAAGTCAAAAATATCCCTACAAGGAGGGGGGCGAGCCTACAAGGGGGGGGGGGATGAGAGAGAACACACACACACACACACAAGGGAAGCCCCAGCTTGAAGAGGCAGCAAGGACACTTGTCAAGTTCCTCCTCATGTTGCCCTCATGGTGTGCCTGAAACTATTGGTTGGCCACCCAAGGGGTCCAATGATAATTTAGGATATTTAATTAATTGATTTTGCATTTATCAAGTCCTCTCTCTCAAAGGGGAAAGGGGGACACTTGTCCCAAGGCTACCCATGTTGCTTGTAATGGCTCCTGCTTGTGATTGGCTAGGCCTGGACGGATCCAATGAGCTTCAAGCATGAGCTACAAGGGGGGGTCGACCCAATCAAGCTAGTGGGTTGCTTAGGGGGTATACTCACCCACACACACTCACAAACACTCTCATTGTGTACTATGCAAAGTGCAAGAGCTCCCTCTCCTTCTCCAAGAAAGTAGAGGTTGAGAGCCTACACCAACACTCTTGGCTATGGAGTGCAAATCCATCCAAGAGCCATGCTTCAATGCTTGAGCTTGCCATCTCCTTCTTATTCATTACTATGCTATTATGTATGCTAGCAACAAGAGTATGATAAGTGAGGAACTAATTCTTTCTCCTACGAAATGTTTCTTCTTCCTCTTCCCTACCCTCATTCCCTGCTAGCTCTCTCCACCTTGGAAGGTGTTTGAGGTCTTGGGACTGAGGCTTGGTATAGTTAAAGCTTTCTTCAAGTTTAGGTTATGCTATGATGGTGATGCATGAAGCTTTCCATCTTCATTGCTTCACCTAGGTCACAAGGAACACAAAGAATGTATTGTAACAAGTCTCTCTTTATGGGAGAAATCATAATACAAATGCCTATTGGAGGGGGGACCGGCTCCACATAAATCCGGTCCTCAATTGTTGTCATGTTCTCTAAATTCTCTCTCTTGCAAAAGTATTGTCTATGTCAAGTTAACTAATTGCTATGATTATGTTTCTATCTTCAATTATGTCAACCCGCTATGCTCACAAAATCATTTCTTGAAAGTACCCTCATTAAATTCCGCTACTCTCAAATTGAATAGGCAAATTCCATTACATTGGTATCAGAGCATTTGGTTTCTCTTTTCTTGCTTAAGAATAGAGGTCCTTAAGTAGCCTATAAATGGTTGATGTTGTTAATTATAATAGAGTAAGTGGAACTGGGATCTAATATCGGTTTTGTTAAGCCCACTATGTGGGGAATGGTGCACACCTCGGGAGCTTTGGACTTAATAATGGAGTCTTTTTAGACTTGCCTATGGCTTTACCATTATTGAGCCATAAGAAGTCCGAAAGGAGCTAGCCCTTGGCAACTCTGCTATGTTAGACCTACTCCTCTACTCTCTATAATTAACCACTTGAGCCGTGGGTGTAGATACTTAAGAGCCGATTTTCAAAGGCTAAGAGGAGTGGCAACTAAGGTTTTGTATTGCCAAAGCATACACTAAGTATAATGAACATTGATAGCTTTGATTTTGCACATGAAGGTGCTAATGATGATGCTCCCATGTTTGTGAATTATCTCGTCGCTAGGTTGTAGCAAGCTATGGGCAACCCTGCTTTGCAAGCCGAAGTTACTCAACAACTTCGTGCTTATGGAATTTCCCTTCCTCTCCCAGAGGAGAGAGAGCTTAGGAGGCCTCTTGAAGAGACCCCCAAAAGAAGACTCTCTCCCATTTGAGAGGAGGAATCCAAAGAGAAAGAAAGCAATGACAGTCTAAGTTCTTCTGAAGATGTGGCTCCATGAAGACGGCGGTCTAGACGATCGCCTACTCCTCCCAAGAGGAAAAGAGCAACCCATAGTCCTTCTCCTCATCACTCTGAAAGGCAAGAGAGGAAACAAAGGAAGAAAATGGCTAGGAAGAGGTCACCCTCTTCTCCTTCTTCTTCACCTTCCTCCTCTTCCGATGAAAGTTATTGCTATTCTCCTAGAGAATACAAGAGAGGAGGACATCGCAAATCATTTCCTGCATGGAGAAGGTCACAAAATCTAAAGAAGTTCAAGGAGGGAGGAAAGAGTATAAAGCAATGACAGTCTAAGTTCTTCTGAAGATGTGGCTCCACGAAGACGGCGGTCTAGACGATCGCCTACTCCTCCCAAGAGGAAAAGAGCAACCCATAGTCCTTCTCCTCATCACTCTGAAAGGCAAGAGAGGAAACAAAGGAAGAAAAGGGCTACGAAGAGGTCACCCTCTTCTCCTTCTTCTTCACCTTCCTCCTCTTCCGATGAAAGTTATGGCTATTCTCCTAGAGAATACAAGAGGGGAGGACATCGCAAATCATTTCCTGCATGGCGAAGGTCACAAAAGCTAAAGAAGTTCAAGGAGGGAGGAAAGAGTATCTCTTTTCTCACCTATGATGGCACCTTTGGTGCTACCGACAAAGTGTTGGCCTTCATCCACCAATTTGATGCGGCCTTTGGGGACGAGGGCTTCACAGATTCCTCCAAGCTACGCCATGTAGCTATGCACTTCCAAAAATCAGCTCGTCAATGGTGGGCTAGCCTTCGTGGCAATGGAGAAGCCCCAAAGACATGGAAAACTCTACGAGTTTCCATCATGAAGCAATTTCTTCCAAGCGATACTAAAGATAAAGTTCTTACCGAATGGCGCGGCTTGAAGCTTCTCTCTCATGAGTCTATCAACAAGTATGTAGACAAGTTTTGGGATTTACATCTCAAAGCTACTGTCTTTCAAAAGATAGACTTTGCAGAGCAAAGACAACAATTCTGTGCAGGATTACCTGAAGAGATGGCCAAATACATCAACTCTCAATGGCCTGGTACTATTACCGAAGTAATCCACCACACCATGGTTGCTTCACGCATCAATTTCCATCAAGGGGCTAGACGTAATGTCAAGCCCATGGAAGACAAAGATAAAAATGATGCAAAGGGGAAATCCAATGCTCAAAATAATTCCCAAGGCACTTCCAACAACAACAATAACAACAACAACAATCGGTCCAAGGAGAAGGGAGTTTACAAAGGTAAAAACAAACTCTCTCCTGATGACCATCGTATTGAGCTCCTTCCAGAAATCTCACCGCCTAACAAACCTCCTTATCGAGTCTCACAAGCTCAACAAGAGGAGATTATGAGGCAAGTACAGGAATTGGTAGAAAAAGGGATGGTGAGGCCTAGTTCCTCTCCCTTTTGTTCTCCAGTCCTTTTAGTGAAAAAGAAAGACGGTACATACCGTATGTGTGTGGACTATTGAGCACTAAACCATATCACTATCAAAAACAGATTTCCCGTGCCTCGGGTAGAAGATCTGTTTGATAAGCTACAAGGCTCTACCTACTTCAGTAGGATTGACCTTAAGAGTGGCTATCATCAAATAAGGATAGTGGATGAAGATATCCTAAAGACCGTGTTTCGCACAACATTTGGTCTTTATGAATATCTAGTCATGCCTTTTGGCTTGACTAATGCACCAGCTACTTTCAATCGTCTCATGGAGAAAATTTTTAGACCATATTGTAAATTCACTGGAGTGTTCTTTGATGATATCATCATCTACTCCAAATCTTTGGAGGAACATAAGCAACATCTCCAAGTGATTTTTCAAGCCTTGATGGAAAACAAACTTTTTCTCAACCAAAAGGAAAGTGAATTCTTCCTTCAAGAGATTCAATATCTAGGTCATATTATCTCTCATGATGGTATTCGTATGGATCCTTCAAAGTTAGAGGTAATAAAATCATGGCCTAACCCAAGGAATCTACATGAGCTAAGAAGCTTTATTGGTATGTGTGCATACTATAGACGCTTCATAGCAAAATTCTCTCAAGTAGCAGGACCACTACACGACTTAACAAAGAAGAACGTTAAGTTTGTATGGACTGCTAAGGAGAAAAATAATTTTGAAAAACTCAAAGAGAAGCTTACTTCCCAACCAGTCCTCGTGCTTCCGGATCTCTCAAAGCCATTTGAGGTCCAATGTGATGCGTGTGGTGATTGCCTTGGAGCGGTTTTGCTTCAAGAAGGGCATGCCATAGCATATGAGAGCCGAAGGCTCAATAGTGATGAACGAGTCTTGGGAATTTATGAGAAAGAGCTTTTAGCTGTTCTACATGCCCTAGACACATGGAAGCACTACCTATTGGGGACTCCATTTATCCTACGAACCGACCACCAAAGTCTCAAGTATTTCATGACGCAAACCAAGCTTTCCGACAAACAAATGAGGTGGGCAAATTTTCTTTCGCAATTTAATTTCCATATTGCTCACATAGCTGGTAAGCACAATCAAGTTGCCGATGCACTTTCACGATGACCAAAAGTTAATGCGGTGTCTATAGCTACTCACAATGATCTATCCTCTATGATAGATGAGTATGCTACTGACCTTGACTTTAGAGACATAATGTCAGCCCTTGCTTTGGGGAAGAAAGAGGAACTATTCACCTTGCAGGATGGTTATCTTCTCCACGGAAATAGGCTATGTGTTACTCATTCCCTTCGTGAGAAGTTATGCATGAATCCCATGCTCCTCCATATGCAGGGCATAGACGTGTTCAACCTACTCTCCGAGGAGTAGAGACGTATTTCTATTGGCCTACCATGAAAGTGGACATACAAGAGTATGTTTCAAAATGTGTAGTATGCCAAAAGACCAAGTATGATAGAGGGAAGCAACCTGGATTACTCCAGCCATTGCCTATTCCAAATTCACCATGGGAGAGTATATCCATGGATTTCATCTTTGGATTACCCAAGTCTATCCATGGGAATACAGGAATATGGACAATAGTCGACAAGTTTAGCAAGCAAGCACATTTTATTCGTGTCAAAAAGACTATTAAGGCACATCAAATGGCAACTCTCTTCATATCTCAGATTTTCAAGCACCATGGATTACCCACGTCCATCGTGTCAGATAGAGATCCTAGAATGACCAGTAATTTCTGGAAAGGTCTCTTTGAAAATCTAGGAACAAGATTGAATTTCTCTTCGGCCTATCACCCACAAACGGATGGACAAAGTGAGATAGCCAATCTTACGATACTCGATCTACTCAAGACTTATGTTACCGAAGTAGATCAATGCTCACAATGGAAAAAGTATTTACCTCTAGTAGAGTATGCCTACAATAATACCGTACATACTTCTACAGGGAAAGCACCTTTCGAGATCATAGAGGGAAGACCTAAAAGTCCCTTGCTACTCAAAGTACATGGGAAGATCTTCGCCGCCGATGAGTATAGCCGTGACCTACAAGAATCTTTTCAAAAGATTAGGGAGGCTATAGCCATCTCTCAACAAAGGCAAAAAGCTGCTGCTGATAAGCACAGAAGAGCCTTACTGTTCAAAGAAAATGATTGGGTCTTACTCAATTTTCCTAAGACTCGATTAAGGCAAACGACGAGCAAAAAATCCTACGGGCCATCAAAAGTATTATGCTAAACTAGCAAAAAGATACTATGGTCCTTTCCAAATCTTGAAGCCCATCAATGAGACGGCTTATCAACTCAAGTTGCCCAACCATTGGCTTATACACAATGCCTTTCATGTAAGCCTACTTAAGCCCTACAAAGGAGAGCCACCAACTGAACCAATTATTGAAGACCCTCCCGAAGTTGAAGACCAAGAAGAGGTGCTACAACCCGAAGCTGTCCTTCGGCATGAAGACAAGGTAATACGACATGGTAAGATAATCCGACGGTATCTTATTAAGTTCAAAAATTATCCTTTTGAAGATGCTAAATGGATGCAAGGAGTACAACTTAAGGATAGTATGAACCTTGTCAATGCTTACAATGCTACATTAGAGTAAGAAAATGTACAACTCTCTTTTAAATGACTCATGTTTTTGTCTTATAAGACTAATCCTCTTTTTAATTGTGCACAAATTTAACTAGTATGCATGCCTAGAATCATGTTTGTGATGACGACGTCTCTCAAACACCAAGTAGAATTTGTCACTCTATTTTGGGAGAATGAAATGGACTAAAGAGTAGACATGCTTGCGACAACTATGTCTCCCAAGCACCAAATGGATTAGTCATCCATCTTGGAAAGATGTCGTAGGGTAAAAAATGGATCCTCTACCGGCTAAGTACGATTGACTAATGACTAAGGCTTTATCTCTTCTACCTCATAGTCGAGGACGACTATGATTTCAAGAGAGAGGTAATGTCATAAAATTTAATATCTAACCAACCCAAATGATTTTCTCATATTAAATTGATCACTTAATGCGGGAGAATAAATGGGAACAAGTGTTAAGATATAGATATGTGCTTATAGATATATCTCAACACGGGGCCAATAGTAAAGGGGCCCAAATGGGAGATGGTCTATCAAGAGCAAGGCTAACCAATGGAGCATAAGACCTTAGGGTTAGCTTCATTGAAGACCTCCAATAATGTGTGTAAAAGTCCTTTGACCTTAGGTAAGCTAGGGCTAAGCTTGAGGTGGGAACCCGGCCCAAACTCAAGGTGCTTGTCGTGCTTGAGGTGCTTGTCCTGCTTGAGGTGCTTGTCATGCTTGAGGTGCTTGATTAAGATGCTTGAGGTGCTTGATTGGCTCCATGCTTGAGGTGCTTGACTTGGTGCATGATTAAGGTGCTTGAAGTGCCTTGAGAAGCTTGCCTGAGATGCTTGTGGGAACACCCCCTACTTCAAGTGCTTAGTCATGCTTGATGACTAAGGGGCTTGCTCATCCAAAGTCAAAAATATCCCTACAAGGAGGGGGGCGAGCCTACAAGGGGGGGGGGGATGAGAGAGAACACACACACACACACAAGGGAAGCCCCAGCTTGAAGAGGCAGCAAGGACACTTGTCAAGTTCCTCCTCATGTTGCCCTCATGGTGTTCCTGACACCTATTGGTTGGCCACCCAAGGGGTCCAATGATAATTTAGGATATTTAATTAATTGATTTTGCATTTATCAAGTCCTCTCTCTCAAAGGGGAAAGGGGGACACTTGTCCCAAGGCTACCCATGTTGCTTGTAATGGCTCCTGCTTGTGATTGGCTAGGCCTGGAGGGGTCCAATGAGCTTCAAGCATGAGCTACAAGGGGGGGTCGACCCAAGCAAGCTAGGGGGGTGCTTAGGGGGTATACTCACCCACACACACTCACAAACACTCTCATTGTGTACTATGCAAAGTGCAAGAGCTCCCTCTCCTTCTCCAAGCAAGTAGAGGTTGAGAACCTACACCAACACTCTTGGCTATGGAGTGCAAATCCATCCAAGAGCCATGCTTCAATGCTTGAGCTTGCCATCTCCTTCTTATTCATTACTATGCTATTATGTATGCTAGCAACAAGAGTATGATAAGTGAGGAACTAATTCTTTCTCCTACGAAATGTTTCTTCTTCCTCTTCCCTACCCTCATTCCCTGCTAGCTCTCTCCACCTTGGAAGGTGTTTGAGGTCTTGGGACTGAGGCTTGGTATAGTTAAAGCTTTCTTCAAGTTTAGGTTATGCTATGATGGTGATGCATGAAGCTTTCCATCTTCATTGCTTCACCTAGGTCACAAGGAACACAAAGAATGTATTGTAACAAGTCTCTCTTTATGGGAGAAATCATAATACAAATGCCTATTGGAGGGGGGACCGGCTCCACATAAATCCGGTCCTCAACTGTTGTCATGTTCTCTAAATTATCTCTCTTGCAAAAGTATTGTCTATGTCAAGTTAACTAATTGCTATGATTATGTTGCTATCTTCAATTATGTCAACCCACTATGCTCACAAAATCATTTCTTGAAAGTACTCTCATTAAATTCCGCTACTCTCAAATTGAATAGGCAAATTCCATTACAATGCCTCAGTTGTTTCCTGTTGGTGGTTGTAGACGGGGTGGCCTCTACCTCTGTTTCTTTGGTTAAGTGGTTATTGTCGGTTGCTCAAAACCTGCTACTTCCTGCGGATCAGGATCCTTTTCTTTGAGTGCTTATCGCTCAGTGGGTCTAACTATTGGTGAAGGTGTAGGGCTTGGCACCGGGTGGTCTTGTTGTTCCGTAGCAGGTGAGGTAGGCTTCGGGGACATCTCCTCCTGATACTATTGTGCCTCGCTTTATGCAATAGCCTCCGCTTGAGTTTGTTGCTATGTTGCTTCTCTTGCTTTTATTTCACTCTCTTGAGCTTCACTTAGCTTGACTGCTTCTGCTTCTGCCTCTGCATACATTCTTTCAAGAAAATCGGTCGGGTCCTCTTCTTCTTTCCTTGCAGGGTTCTTTGTTCTAGGTCCCTTTATCTCTTTAGAAACCCACTTTTTTGGGTCCTCTCCTGCGGCTTGGTGGCTTCTTTTGTAAGTGTGCTTTTCCCTTTCAAATCTCGCCTTCTTCTACGAGGCTCCTCTTGGTGTGCAGCCACTACTTTTCTCTTCATCTCTTCTATTCTGGCTCACCTTTCCTCGTTGTCTAAGCTCTCGCTGCTATGTGTCTCATGAGAGCTTTCAACAGATTTGTACACTCTTTTTGTCGACCTTGTGGTTCTTGGAGATGATTGTGCTGACACAGTCCATGTGTTTTGATCTAGGGTAGGCGGAAAATTGTCTGTCATGCCGATGGCATGGTATGCTATTCTTGTTAGTACCTCAGGTGTTAGGAAATATGACGTAGCTAAATAGATATTTGAGTAGATTACTTAATGGAGAGAGATAGATTTCCCACACAAGAGATTACAGAGTAGAGAGAGAGAGAGTACACACAATATACGTGGTTCACCCAATGTGGGCTACATCCACGGGAAAGCAGCCACTCAATGGCTTTAGTACTTCAAAACAAGAAGTAGTTTACAAAGGGATTATACCCTTAATGGAGCTCCCGCCTTGCTTCACTCTCACCACCTCATGCTCACCTTGTTGCATCAACTTCACACACTGAAATGTGTGTAGAAATGGCCTCCTTTTATAGGCCAAAAGGGCTGGCCTCTCTCATGCGAGAGGCAGCCATGTGTAGCCGCCCTTGTGTGAATAAGTCCAAATCCGTCCATGTGTGGCCACCCTTGTGTAGACAACTCCGCTTTTGAATTCGGCCACCAGCCACCACCAGCCATTGACTTTCGACCACCGGCCACGGCCAACCGATCGGTCATTTTCCGACCACTTTCCGGCCACCATCCGGCCATAATATTCCGGCGAAAAGGAATATTCCGGCAAAGGGAAAAAAAAGTCTCGAAGGCGGAAAGGCCACAATGGTTTCTCCTTATAATGGGGGCCTTACAAATGTACGTTTTTACCACAGAAATTACAAGGGGTAAATCGGGCTCCATACTTAACATCAAGTGCACCCAGATACGTGATCTTACCCTGTTTCTTGGTACCCTTCAGCGTTGATAGCACATACTGCGCGTGATCAATGGGTTGCCTGGTTGTCAGCTTCAACACTTGTGTGAATGTAGTCGCAACTACATGATTTGGTGTTGTGTAACTTGGCACTCTCTTTGCTAGAAAGTGGAAGTGTTGATGATATAACCGTGTTGGTTCTTCCACTTGCTTCTGGATGAGATCAGCAAAGGTTGCTGTAGCAATTTCCTTGGTGAAAGTGCCTGCTGTCTTTATGTCACGGGACCTCATTGTCATCCCCTCTGTTGGCAACTTCAAAGCCTCGGCCACAATCTCTTTTGTGATGACTACTTCAACTTTCTACCCTTGCTGGTCAGTAATTTGGACTGATCCATCTTTTTTAATTGCAAACAAGATCTCCTAGGCTTTTTGGAAGTCTACACCACATGGTTCTTGGTCGTAGAATTCTCTGAGATTGAGCCTTTTGTTGGCCTCCTTTGTGTCTGGCTTTGCCGTGACATCATAGATCTCTTTAGGCAACAGTTACAGCTCTACCTGGTGTCCTTTTTCACTTTTAAACCTGCCTGTGAAAACCGTTGTATTGTTTTCCTTAAGCTGTTCTCTGGACAGATATGTTGCTTTGGCTATCTTTACTGAACTGGGGTCTAGTTGGTAGGGTGGCAGCTCTTTCAACTTCTCTTTTTGAGAGACCCTCTTCTTGGTCTTCTCTGTAGCTTACATTGCTCCTGTTAAGTGAATAGTACCAAAGTTAGAAAATTTTTGCAAATTCCGCTCTAAATGTCCTTCAGTCTGAATTGCTGACAAATTGAGTCCAATTTGCTTCAAATCAATTTTTGAACATGCATAGATGCATAAAAACATGTAAAGGCCAAATTCATAAAGTCCAAGCAAAAATTTGCAACAAAAGTAAATAATCGCAATTATTTACAACTTTTTGCAATTTTGGCATCATAGGCTTGAAATATATATCAATTAGATACTCTGAGTGAAGTGTGGGCTCATTTTAGTGCACAGGGTGAAAATAGTGCCAGCTTCAATCTTTCCGTCTCTAAAACAATAAATATAAGGGGATTTTGAGATTTTGAGCTCCAAATTTGTTCAAATTTGGTCAGTGGGCTTGGGACATCATGTGCTTTGGTCCAATGAAGCCAAAGTTGCAATTTTCCCCCATCTTTGCAAAAAAATAAATAATCGCGATTATTAACATTTTCATCAAAATGAACACTTGGTTCTAGGCATGATGTAGACTCTCTGTATAAGATTTGAGGTGATTTGAATCAAAAAATGTGACTGATAACTCAAAATTTGCATTAGAAGGACTTTCTTTGCGTTTTTTGACAATTTTCCAAGTTATCATTGATCATTCTGGCTAATACTTGAAATGTGGCATGTAATAGGTGTGTACAAATGATAGGTGATGTGAAGATACCATTTTCAAGCCAAAAAATTGCAAAAGTAAATAATCGTGATTATTTACAATAATCAACTTTTTTTGCTAAACTTGACAAATTTTGACCTAAACATATTCCATACACCTAAAACAAGTCCTAAATTGAATTTGGTAAAGTTTTGTCTTGTCGGAATCACTTCATGCTTTGTCAACTCTAAATTCACCGATTTGTGTGACTACATGTTCTGTGGGGTTGGTTAGTCACTTTTGAAGCTATTTACTTGTCCGCTACATAGTCCTGAAGCTACTCATCCAATTTTGGCCCATTTGGAGTCAGTTGAGTTCACATGGCAAATTTGACGCTTTTTAGCCTTCGAGTTGTTTTCTACTTTTCGAGAGCTTGCCTTTATTGATTTTATGAAACCAACCATATACATTGTGTATAGACCCAGTCTATAAGTTGTTTGTGGAGTCAGGATCCAATTCTGGTATCTGCAAAAAACCTAGCTTTTCTACTTGGGACCCCCTCGACCCTTGCCAAATGGTCAACTATTGATATAGAAGTGTTCTCGTCCGATTTGGTTGAGCTAACAGGCTGCTATAGTCACTTTTCGATCGTAGGGCTTTGTGTACTGCTCTGATTCTAGGGTTTTTTCTTGGAATTTAGACTAGATACCGACCGTACAGAATGGATCATTGATAAGTATAGAACTTACCTCTCATGTCTCGTGTGAGACGGTGCTGTAAACAGGCAACTGTGGATTCCAGAAAATGCACAAAGAAGGTCGAAAGCTCTCTCTCCAAAGGTGACAAGTGGAAATGAGGTGATCTTAGACTACCCTGGATATCTATACTCAGACTTCTCGAAACATTTTTCCCCAAATTTCCCTGTTATTCCTACTAGGCCGTGAAATCTATGTTAGGCTCTAAAATTTCTCCAATCGGATTCCTGTAGCTCATTCTGCAAGAATTTTGCAAAAGTAGGCCTTGGCCGCCTAATTTATGCTTCCCGCTTCCATCTACCGATTTGATTGAAATTTTTTGTGCCTGTCCATCTTGTCTTGCTAATCATTAGCGTATCTTCAATTTTTTTGTCTGAGCTCATTTGCTATTTATTATTAATCTTTGACCTGTTTATTGAAAAAATCAAAGAAAATAACAAAATGCGCTAAAAAAGCAAAGTGAAAATCCAATAATTAAGAAAATCCATTGGAAAACACAATTTTATTGTTTTTTGTTGGATTTCTCCATTTTTAAGTCCCAATATCAAGAAAAATGATGAAAAATAACCAAAAAAAACTATTTTTTGATGATTCCTCATAATATATACACTATTTACACTCATCGGGAAGATGTTATTAGTTAGATTTCCCCTGTTGATGATTTATAAGGACATTATGACATAATTTTGCAAAAAATCACACGTTAATATCAAACTTTTTCCTCCCTCGTCCTTAATTACTTACTTCCCTTCCACCCCTCCTAGATGGCGTACTCCAGGACGACTGTGTGCATGGGTTAAACAATCGTGTCTATGCATAGCCTTGGTTGGCTTTACCATGCTTTGAAGATCAATACAATTCAAATCATTATGTTGTGCAAGAGTTGGGTCTTGAGTAATTAACTCAAGGGTTTCTGATGTCGAGGTTTTCTTTTGCTCTCTTCCAAAGAGAAAATCTTGTAGCTTGTGTGCTCTTTGCTTTATTATACCGTCACGATCTTTGGTATACTGATTTCCTGAGCTGTCGGTTTCAATTTTGATTGTTGTCGAGCTTTTACCCGCCATTGGTGTCTTGGTTTGCTTGGGTCAGAATGGTGTGGTTGAGTCTTCTGAGACTTAACTCTCGATTGCTTGATTGGTTTTATAGTTTGCGGAGAAGATAAGTGCTCCTTTTTCTTACAAATCAATTTCGTGTTAGGTTCCTTGCTCGAAGATGATCTCCTTTGTGTTTTGAACCTTGGAACCATCTTTGGTATTGTCGATGATGTTTTGGGCACCCAAATTTGAATCGGCTTTTCCTTAAGCTATGCTTTTGGTACCCAAATTTGCCTGACTCCTTGCATGCTACTTGTAGCATTTGCTTGTCGATAGGATGAAGAAGATTGATTGCTTCGTGGTTTGCTCTGCTAGTAACCTACTTTCCATTCCTCCTTACTTGTGCCATCCAAGAATCATTGTCTCATTCATGTGTTCATATGGTAAGAATACAAACCGATGAGGACATGAACATCCATGTACTATCACATTTAAGTTGACTACTCCCAATGTTGGTGTTGGGTTCTTGTTGCATCCTTTAATAGTCGCTATTCTTGTTGTCAAAGACTAACTTGTTGATTTCTTGTATGTGGAATAACTGACTGCATTTACTCGAGCTCCTGTATCGATCAATGCATTTGTGCTATGATTGTTCAATTGTACTTTGATGCAAAGGTCCATTCCATCTAACCATTCATCATATGTTGACATTGCATCTTTCTGCAATTCCCATTGTCGGTCATCTGGTTTTAGAGTGTTGATGGGAATAGGTATTTGTTGATTTTTGAGAGCAGCTTTCCTTTTGAGTACTCGAAGTTGAGCTTCTTCTTGGGCTTCATCAATAACCTGCTTTCGTTTTATCTTTCTTTGCTTAGTTGCATGCATCTTTCTAGCAATTCATTGGTTAGTAGCAAATTGTACTTCTTTAAACGACATCCATTAATCCAATTAGCCATTGCTTCACCATCTAGGGTGTACAACTTAACTGCTCCACTTGGAGATACATCTTCAATGATAAACGGTTCGTTTTCCTTTTTCTTAAACTTGGGAATGTGTTGCTTAAGGGAATAGACTAAACTAAGTCCCCTTTTTTGAAGATTTTTGTAAGTAGATGGGAATCAAAAAACTGTTTCTGTTTTCGCTTTTGTGCATAGATGTGAGCTACAGTAGTTAGCCTTTGCTCATCAAGATTTTCTAAATCTTCAAGTCTCTCTGACAATTCATGTCCAGTCCACTCAAGATCCTTAGCTACCCTTAGTGTCGGCAATAGAAATTCTATTGGCAGTATGGCATCAAGACCATAAACAAGGTTAAAGTGTGTAGCATTTAAAGTTGTTTTGAATGAAACTCGATAAGCCCATAGAGCAGCATGGAGATTCATTTCCCAATCTCTCCTTTCTAAACTAACCACTTTAGTCAATACCGAGCTAAGAATTTTATTTGTATGCGCAACTTGTCCATTTGCTTGTGGGTGATAGGGAGCCAATTTGTTATGGATGACCATAAACTCATTAAGCAAAGAGTCAATTACCTCATTGAGTAAATGAGTTCCCCGATCACTGACAATCTCTATTGGCAGTCCATATCTTGTGAACACGTACTCATATAAGAATGTGGCAATGGTTCTGGCATCATTATTTTAAGTTGCTTTAGCCTCGGTCTAGCCTCAGTCCACTTGGTCAAATAGTCCGTAGCTACAATGATATATTGAGCTTGGGTTCTATAAGCAAGTGGTTGTATTGGCCCAACAAAGTCTATACCCCATTTTGCAAAAGCTCTAGTCCCCCATCATTGGTCTTAAGGGCATGCTATCTACACAGGTTGGCATTTTAGCTCGTTGACATGCATCACAGCTTCGAACATATTCTTTGGCATCTGCAAAAAGTGTTGGCCACCATATGTCTGCCATTAAGATTTCTCTTGCGGTGGTCTTACTAGAAAAGTGACCTCCAGCTAATCCAGTATGTGCTTGTTCTATAATGGGAATACATTCGTCTTCATTTGCACAAAGATGCAAATGTTGATCATTACCTCTCCAATACAATTGGTTTCCAATAAGAGCATAGTCTCTTGCTTCCGTTTCAATTTCTCTTTGACGGCGTTTACTCATATCCTTAGGAAATGTTCGGCTTGATAAGTAAGTAACTAGATAGTTACTCCACTTAGGAACAGGCGACATTTGGAACAATGTTACATGAGGTATGGTTGCTTGTTTCTGACATTGAGGACAATTTTTCACAAAAGAATGACCATCACTCCTCATAGTTGGCCAAAATACTCCAAGTCTCAAGATCCATCACATAGTTTGGTCTTCCGCAAAGTGGAGTCCTACTACGGTAATATGTGCTTGACTTAGGTATTGGGTTTTGTCCTCAGGATTAATGCATAAAAGAAATATTCCATCTCGATTTCTTTTGTACAACCTTCCAGCTAGTAATCGATACACATAGCCGATTGCTCAATTAATCCGATTGTAATAGGAAGTGATATTTGCGAATCCACTTGAGCTATGGTCATTAAGGATACCATGTTTTTCGACCATCGAGGTATTACTTCTACGGATAACAGATATGCATATGCATCTAGTAGATCATCGTCTACTCCCTTAGGTAGTTCTCCTGAAACAATCCTTAACAAATGATCTTCTCTTTGATGAGTGGTGCCCTTTTTCACAATAATAGTGAAATCAAATTCCAAAATAATGATGAACCCTCTCACTATTCTTCCTATGTTGTATGGCTTGTTGACCAAGTATAATAAGTCTTGGTGGTCCACAAAGAGCACAAACTTGTTTGCTAATAGGTAATGTCTATACTTTTTCATGGCATAGATCATTCATAATCCTTCCCTTTCAATGGTTGTATAGTTTTTCTCTACCATATTCAACTGTCGGCTACCATAAGAAATAGGAAAATCAATTTTCTCATCTCCTGGTTGAGCTAGTATACACCCGATGGCAAAATTGGAAGCATCTACATGTATGTGGAATATCTTATTCCAATCTGGTGCTTTCAATATTGGAGCTAAAGTGAGAGCTTGCTTAAGCTTCATGAAGGATTCTTCACACTCATCAGTCCATTCAAGTGTGTAATCAAGCTATACATGGGTTTTGCAATTATAGCGTACATGTAAATGAATCGTTTGTAATATCCACAATGTCCCATGAAGGCTTAAACCCCCTTGACTGTTGGTCGTCTAGGCAAATCAGCAATAACATGAATTTTATCAATATCACTAGCTATGCCATTTCTAGACACTATATGTCCAAGAATTTTTCCTTGTCTACCCATGAATGTGCACTTTTCAGGATTTAAGAAAATCCTATAAAGTCTACATTTTTTGAACACCTTTTTGAGGTGTTCAAAATGATCAGGCCGGATTGATGAATGTACACATAGATCATCCATATATACTTCCAAGAAATTTCAAAGATATTCTTTAAAAGCATGGCTTATTAATCTTTGAAAGGTGGCAGGAGCATTAGTTAACCCAAAAGACATAACCCGATAAGCAAAAATACCCCGTTCAGTTGCAAAGGTAGTTTTATGTTGATCTTTGGGATCAACCAAATGTTGATTGTATCCAAAAAATCCATTTAAAAAGTTGTAAGCCTCTTTTCCTGCAACTCGTTCTAAAACATTCTCAATGATTGGAAGAGGAAAGTGGTCTCTAATGGTAGCGGTATTCACTTTCTTGAGATTGACACACACTCTTAATTTTCCATTTTTCTTGGGTACTACCACAATTGGAGACACCCAATCTGTGTGTTCAATTTCATAAATGAATTTGGATTTCTTTAGCTTTTCTATCTCTTATTTGATCTTTCTGGCAAATGTTTCATTATATGTGTATGGCCTTTGTCTGCTTGGTTTCACATCATCTCTCATGGATATGATATGTTGACAGATTTCTGGATCAACTCCCTTGAGATCCTTATAAGACCAAGCAAAGATATCTCGGTATTCTTTCAGTAAGCTTAACAAAAGATCTTCTTCTTCTTCCATCAGGTCATTTGCTATGTAGGCTGGTTTAGGCTCTTCTCTTGGTTCAGTCAAATCTATCTTTTTCACGTTTTCAGGTCCTTCGTAGGACGCACCCTGTGTTTTTGTAGTTCCCTGATAGGTTGTTCGACTATGATTTTTCGGTCTTGGAGAGTATAATTCTTGTAATGAGATGGAACATTCATTATATCTTTACCATCCTCCTTAGTGGTTTCCATTTCCATTGTATATATCTCCTTTAGAGCCTTTTTCAACTCGTGGTATTTCTTTCTCCGTTCAACTCGTGTCATGGTTGAACCCTTGTCCTGGTTTTTAGGTTTTGCTTCAGTTTCCTTTGTCATTTTTCTCAAGGTTTTCGACACTTTTGGATATTCGTTTAAAGGGTATCTACCAGCAGTGATTTTGTCCTTGACGCAATCATGTGCATCTATCTGCATTGGAAATTGTGTTCTACTGGAGACTGATGGCATAGGTCTAGCTTTCAAGGTTTTGGTGTCTCTTTTTCTTCTATACCATTTCTGTCTTCTTGGTATTTGGTTTGCAATGTCAAAAAACTTTCCTCCCCTCCTTTCATGAGTAGCTTAGCTCTCACATGTTCTTTTTCTGACCCCAAATCATCTGAGGTAGCTGAGTATTCTTCTAACTCATCTGCTGCATCATAGTAAAGGTCTAAAAAGACTTTTTGAGCTTTCATCAAGTCCTTGGATTCGTGAACTTTGTCTTCAATGTGAAGGGTTGATATCATTTGTATGGAAATTATTTCATAGTCATCCTCATTACAAAATTGAGTAGGCATAGACGTATTTACACAGCATCCATTGTTTCTAAAATTTGACTCCACTCAAATGGCTCAAACAAATGCTCCAGAAAGGATTCAGGTATAGGCTTCATTTGTGCAATCCCTTTCTAAGATACATTCTTCTCATTTTAAGCTCATGTTTTCTGAGGCTCTGCACATCCAGATAGGTGTGTCCTTGTTCAACCAAGATAGAAGCTTAGTTTCAGCCAAAGAGATTGAATTGAATTCTTGTATGGGCATTTTCATGACATATCTATAACTGTGATCCTTTAGATTAACCCTTGTTATTGATCCCACTTGCTTCAAGTAAAAGTAATTGTTTTCCCAATCTTGGATAAGTTGTACTTGTTGCATGAAAGGTATTCCCAAGATGATTTTGTAATTGATTGTCTTTCCAAAGTCTACTATGGAAAAAGTATGCTGATATTCAATCCCACACGAATTAACTATCACTTTTTCAAGCAATCCTAAGGGTCTTTCAATATGTCCATCAGCCAATTGCAATTTCATTTGAGTTGGTTTAATGGCTGGTTGTCCCCAGGATTCCCATACTGCTTTCGTGGCTATGGCTATGCCTGACCCACTATCCAGTATTGCCATGGTTTCTATATCATTATATCTCACCGGAAGGTTTGTGTTTCCTTCTTCCCCTTCATAGTATTCTTCAGCTTTGTTCATTGGAACAGATCGAATCTCTTTATTATCCATTTCATGTTTCAATTTTCCCAATTTTTTTGCGGTTAGCCCTGTTATTCCCACCTTCTCTAGAGTTTTTTGTAGATCATTCCATAAATATGGTCTGATTTTCAACAGTTCTAAAGCAAGAGTGCATTGGATGGGTGTAGACATGATTGAATGGATGTTGTCTACCTCTAGGGTTTGTTCCGCTCTTTTTACCTGCGTAGTTTTACACACTATGGATTCATCTTTGTTATCTCCCAAATAAGAGGGTAATGTTTTCAAAGTCAATGGTTTAGACATTCCTAAAGCTTCAGATCCGTAATCCCCATACAAGGATTGTACATCCATGTCCATATTAGGAGGTAGGTTGTCTAACCAAACTTCCTCTATAGGAGCTGACTTCAAAGTTAGGCTCCTATCATTAATCTCTCTAACTTTTTTCCATAAGTGTCCTAGCCAGTCTTCTTCTACGAATGGAATTTCATCTAAGGCATCTTCGATGTTCAGCACTATAATTTCTGGCTCTTTTGTTTCAAGGTGGGGTTCTACCACCACTTTGGATTTTTCTTTATTGGTTCCTACCACAAGCTCCTCAGGTTTTACCATACTCCCGAACTTGGATTTTTGTTTTTCCAGCATCTCTTGAGTAATTCTTACCAAATTTTGATAAGCTTCAAGCTTAGCTACTTCCATGTCTGGAGAAGGATAGTTTTTCCATTTGTTTTCCATGTTTTAGCTTGCTTTAAGTCCCGCTTGGTAAGCTTCCAAAGCTGCACTAATAGGCTCAAAATTTTTATCAACCAAAATTGATACACACACCACCATAGCCACACACAAGTTGAAGGGGGAGAGCCAACGTACTGTATGCCCCCTTTCTTTCTTCTCTTATCTTATGAACTAAGGCACAATACACATTGCACTTAGTGTTAGTGGCTCACACAAGTGTATAGCTCTACACTTAGGGTTAGTGGTAGTTAGTGATGGGCGGTCAGCCACATGGCCATTAAACCTAACATTCTCCCACTTGATGGCCAATGTGGGAGACTATAAAAATGGAAGAGCACTACTCTTCACCCAATGCCCATCAACTCACAATAGTGTTGAAACTGATGGCTGGAGAGACTCTTAGTGAGTGCATCCGCTATGTTCTCTGACGTAGGAATCTTCACTAAATCAAGGCTCTTGTTTGCCAGGCATTCACGACTAAAGTGATAGCGCACATCAATGTGTTTTGTTCTGGAATGAAACACTGGATTGTTATCCAAGGCAATAGCACTTTGACTGTCACAATGAAGAACTGGTGTATATTGCTCCAATCCAAGATCTTTCACTAGGCGAGGAAGCCAAATAGCTTCTTTGCATGCTTCACTCAATGCAACATACTCTGCCTCTGTGGTAGAAATGGATGTACAATCTTGAAGAACAGATCTCCAAGAAATAGCAGAACCAGCAAATGTGTAAATCCAACCTGTTGTTGATTTATGACTGTCAACACAGCCTGCATAGTCACTATCTACAAATCCCTTAATGGATGACTCTCCACGACCATAGCATAACTGTCTATCTACAGTGCCACTCAAGTATCTGAGAATCGACTTGACAGCATCCCAATGCTTTTTACCAGGGTTAGACATAAATTTGCTAACAACTCCCACTGCATGTGCAATGTCAGGTCTTGTAGCCACCATGGCATACATGAGACTACCACAAGCTGAAGCATAAGGAATTTTAGCCATCGCTGCTTTTTCCTCAGCAGATTTGGGATAATCGTTCTTGTTAAGTTTCAAATATGCAGGCAATGGAGTACTCAAGGCCTTCCCCTTCTGCATGTTGAAACGATCAAGAACCTTGTGCACATACTCTTTTTGAGAAAGGTACAACAACCTCTTCTTACGAGTAATGCGCATACTCAAAATGTGATTGGCTTCACCCAAATCTTTCATGTCAAATTGAGTTTTCAGCTTGGTTTTCAAGTCAGCAATGTCCTTCTTAGAATGACCAGCAATAAGCATGTCATCTACATAAAGGATAAGCATAATAAGCTGTCCAATTGGTTGTCTTTTTATGTAAAGACATGGATCCTCATTACTGCTTCTAGCCTAGGGAACGCATAAATGCATCAAACTTTTGATACCATTGTCTGGACGATTGCTTCAAGCCATAGAGACTTTTCAGAAGCTTACAAACCAAATGTTTCTTGCCCTTGAGCACAAACCCTTCAGGTTGCTGCATATAAATCTCTTCTTCAAGATCACCATGTAAGAAAGTTGTAATGAAATCCATTTGATCAAGCTCCATATCTTCAGTGGCAACCAAAGCAAGCAACATTCTTAGTGTCGTCATCTTGACCACTGGAGAAAAGATTTCCTGGAAATCTACACCATATTCTTTCTTGAAACCTTTGGCCACTAAACGAGCTTTGTAATTCTCAACATTGGATGCAATCTTCTTCTTGTAAACCCATTTACAAGGCAAAGCTTTCCTACCTTTTGGCAATGGAACAAGTTCCCATGTTTTGTTCTTTGCAATACTGGATAGCTCCCTCTTCATAGCATGTTCCCACTGAAAATTATCATTGGCTAGAATAGCCTCTTTGTAACAAGAAGGATCACCACTATATGTCAGCAACACAAAGTCCACGCCTAGAACAAACCGTTCTGGGGATGTGAGACTCTTTGAGATCTCCTTGGCTGATCACAGCTTGTAATAGCCTGTGTAGCAATTGGCTCTGGAGCTATCTGTACAAGAGGTGATACATCGTAAAACGTCACTTTTTGGAATTCGACCTCTTTCGTTGGTTGCCTATGTATCTTGGTCTCATTGAAGACAACATCACTGCTACGGATTACTGATCGACTTTCCGGATCCCATAAACGATAGCCAAATTGACCATCTACACCATAGCCAATAAAGGTGCATTTCCTGGACTTAGGGTCAAGCTTAGCACGCAACTCCTTGGGTACATGTGCATAAGCTTCGTAGCCAAATGTACGGAGTTTTTCATAAAACAACTTATGTCCTGACCATAACTCCAAAGGTACACAAAATTGTAATGAAGCATGTGGTGATCTATTGATCAAATACACAACAGTGTATAATGCTTCAGCCCAAAACGCTTGCGGTAAATTAGCATGTGATAGCATAGACATAATCCTCTCTTGGATGGTCCTATTCATATGTTCGACAACACCATTTTGTGCAGGGGTATAAGGAGCTGTAAACTCACGCTTAATTCCCCTACTTGAACAGAAGTCTGCAAACTCTTTGGAGACATATTCTCCACCATTGTCTGAGCGTAAAGCTTTCAACTTATGTTCAGACTGAGTTTCCACACTAGAAAGAACTTTTTGAAACAAGAAAAAGTCTCATCTTTAGACTTCATGGCATAAACCCAAACATGTCGTGTTGCATCATCAATGAATGTAACATGATAAGACGCACCACCATGGGATTTAGAAGGCATAGGCATACATAAATCACTATGCACAAGCTCTAAGGGCTTTCTTTCTTTGTCAAAAGACTGTGTATGATGTGCTCGTGTTTGCTTACCATATTGACAGTGTTCACAAAAGGGAAAATCAAAAAATGATAAAGACGGTAAGTAGCCCAAACGAGAAAGAGTTTCCATTCCCTTCTTTGACATATGACCTAACCGGATATGCCACAAAGCAACAGTTGGCAGCTTGGTTACAGAAAGAACATTGTTCTTGTCAGATACATAAAGAGGATAAAGTGTACCAACTTTAGAACCATGGGCTAAAATAAGATGACCTTTCGCAATACGCCAAGACTGCTGATGAAAAGTGACTTTGTAACCCAAGTCATCAAGACGTCCAACCAAAATCAAATTTCGTGTCAAAGCTGGAACATGACGCACATTATGTATGGTAAACATCACCCCATTTTCCATAACCATAGCAATATCACCTATGTCCACAATGTCACAAGAGTAGCTGTCACCTAGCGTAATAGTGCCAATGGTTTCCTCATATGTAGTAAACCAATGCCAATGAGGTGTGACATGCAACGAAGCGCCTGAATCAAGAATCCATGTATGGGACACTTCACCACTAACAAGTAGCTCTACTGGCATAGAACTCTCCAAAGATAGAGTTTCTTGTGCATCATAAAATACATCATTATTTTCAGTCAACATATTGATGTCTTGTGCATCACAATCATCTTGCACTTTGTTCAGTTCTTCAATCTTAGTTGAACTCTTTGGTTTCTCCTCTTTATCATCATTGTCTTTGCCTTTGCCTTTACCTTTGTCACGCTTCCAAGAATAACAATCCTTCTTTATGTGACCAAATTTATCACAATAATGGCATTGAACATTGCGACGACCAGGAGACTTTGATCGACCCTTTGAAGCATCTCTATTGCCCTCTTTCTTGGATTCACGATTCCAAGGACGACCTTTACGCTGTTTTCCATACTTTTGTACATAATGAGCTTCGCCATGATGCGAGCTATCCATAGCCTTGCAGCGCATTTCCTCTGATAAAAGATAACTAGTGACATCAATGTACACTAGCGTACCATTAGGAGCAGAGTTATTGACAGTTGTGCAAAAGATATCTCATGAGGGTGGCAACGAACAAAGTAAGAAGATTGCTTTCATCTCGTCATCAATATTGATCCGTTGTGCATGAATCTGGGCAAATAGAGAATCAAAGTCATTAATATGACTGGCAACACCGGCTGACTCCTTCATGCGAAGGTTAAACAGTTTTCGCATCATGAAAACCTTATTACTTGTCGTATCCTTTTCATAAGTGTTGCATAACTTTTGCCATAAATCATAGGCAGATTCACATTCTAGCAGTGAAAAGTACACTGACTCACCAAGGTGCAATCTAATAGTAGATCTGCATAGCTCGTCAAGCTCCTCCCACTGAAAGTAAGTCAAATTCATCTCTTCAATCCGTGTCGCATAAATAATAGGCAATTTCTGTTTCTTTTGGACAAGCACATCTTGCATCTGATTCTTCCAAAGCTGAAAATTAGTGCCATCAAACTTCTTTATGTCATAAATGTCACGGTCTTTGCTAGTAGACATGGTGATAAAACTACCAAAAGATTCTGGGAAAATTTCGGCAGAGTCTCCTTTGTATTTGGGACTATGTCAACCAAAATACGAGACAAAATGACCAAGTATGTCACTCACAAAGCATAGAAGAGAGCAATGCCTCTCAAAATCACATTGTATAGAGACCAACTGAGGCTCATAAACAGTCAAACTGACCATAGACTGCCAACTCGGCGTCAAAAGCACCTATATCACTCTATACATATCCTATGGCGAGGCCTCGTAAGGGATGCTCCAGCTACCTGTATCACCGAAGGTATCTCCACATTTGAGAATACCCCAGCTCAATGAAAAATGTTACCATATACATGTGGTAGTGATGTGTGTGAACACATTAGGACCGCCAGGGCATTTTTTCCCTCTTTAGGAGGTTTTTTTCCCCCGTGCATTGTATATACGCCCATCACTCTAGGGCTATCTATCTTTCCATTGCACACTAAGTATACACTCTCTATTGTGTGCCTTGAGCTTCCTTCATCTTCTCCATGCTGTGTGCATTTCTCTGCAACCCTAATTCCAACAATTGGTATCAAAGCAGGTCACGTCCTACCGGGCTTAGCCGCTAGCTGCTCCAGCACACACCTGCTCACTTTCTCCGATTTCAGTGAGCTTTGGCAAGCATTCACAGGTCGACAAATATTTTGGGTAAGCTCAAAGAGCTTGGTCTGCTCAGAATTTTGATTTGGGCTCATTTCGGCCTCCGTTTCCACTACAGGCAGTACTGCACAGGCTATTTTTTCATTTTGTGCAGAATTTTTGTCAGTGCCGTTTTCTGCATAACAGGTGCCTTATAGTCTTCTATGGTTTGTGCTATATAGCACAGATTGTTCCCTCTTCGTTTCTCCTATTTTCGGGCAGTTTTCACATCAGGTGCATCATTTACCATGGCTGACAACAACAACACAGATGTGTTCAAGATGTTTGTTGCTGAGGACAGGTTGGATGGAGACAACTACCCTATGTGGGATTATATGATGCAACATGTTCTTGTGTCAAAGGGTGTCTGGAACATTGTGCAGGGCATTGATATACGTCCTGGTTCTGAGGATGTAGGCGATGTTGAGGATGTTGCAGGTCTTGCTGCAAGGATTGCAGCTATTAGAGTTGTTTTGCCTATAGCAGAACAAGCTTGTTGGGATGTAAAGGATGCACAGGCTCATGCATTGATTGCATTGTCTGTGAAGCGCACCATTGTTCCTCACATCCGTTCAGCAAAATCTGCATAACAGGATTGGGATATTCTAGCAGGTCTTTATGCAAGGCGCAATGAGGCTAAAATTGATTTGCTGCGTAAAGAGCTGGAGTCGAAGATTATGCATGAGGAAGATGATATGGACACTTTCCTTGCTAGTGTCAAGGATATCAATGAGCAACTTATTTCTGCAGGTGAAGTTATTTCAGACAGTTCCCTTGTGCAGATTGTTCTTGATGCCTTACCAGATTCTTACCAGACTTTTGCTAGTACTTGGAGACTTATGACCCAAGGAAATCCAGAAGTTGTCAAGTTTGATGCATTATGCACATTGCTGTTGCAAGAGTCACTTTCCAAAAAAAACAAGACTAGACAGCGTGCAGTTGAACAGGCTTTTATTGCTTCTCAAAGAAAGGGTGGTAACAGCAATGCAGCCACTTCTTATGGTTCTGCTGCTAGTGACAAAAATTTTGTTCCTAATGCTTCTGCTGGCATCAATTCGTCTGGAAATTTTGGTGATAAGGGAAAAAATAAGATGCGTTGCCATTATTGTAAAGCCAATGATCACTTGATCAAGTCGTGTCCTAAGTTGAAGGCCAAAGAGGCTAAGAAGAAAGAGGGTGGTTCCACTGCAAATGCTAGTTCCACTACAAATGTAGCCATTGTTGAGTCTTCTATGAAAGGAGACCGTGTTGCTGATGTTGATGTAGAATGGGATTTTAGCGCAAAGTGCACTTACAATCCTGCTGTCCATGATGCATGCTTGTTAGTTGCTGCATATTCACATGTGTGGTATTTCGATAGTGGTGCTACAAAGCACATTACCTTAAATCGTGAATTATTTACCTCTCTCGAGTCTGTCCCTCATGGGAATTCAATCACTTGTGCCAACAATACCTCTTATCCAGTTCAGGGAGTTGGAAAGATTGTGCTTACTGTTGCTAATGGTAGTTCTTTTACACTTGTTGATGCACTTTATGTACCTGAGATCAAGAAGATCTATTGTCTGTATCCGCACTTGCTAGACTTGGACTTGTAGTCAAATTTGTGGATGACAGATGTACAATTCATGATCTCAGTTTTGGTGAGATGAAATTGTTGCATCAGGCCTTTTGTGCCGTGGGCTATATAAGCTCACTTTGTATGACAAGTGTGGACAAAATTTTGCAAATGCTGTTGCAGATTCAAGGGCTATTTCAGATGCAAAAACTTTGGCATGCTATTTTGCCAGTTTGCTCCGTTTGCAGAAATCTGATATGGTTGCTTCTTTGCCGCCTCTTGAAGCACCTGTCAAACATGTTTGTGAAGGCTGTATTTTGGGTAAGATGCAACGTTCTAAGTTTCCAAAGGATGGTTCAGTTCGGGCCACATGCAGGTTACAGCTTGTGCATAGTGATGTTTGTGGGACCATGCAAACTCCGTCCTTGGGCAATTACCTATACTTCGTGACTTTCATTGATGATTACTCCAGGCATGCATGGGTATTTCCGCTTAAAGCAAAGTCCAAAGTTTTTATGTGCTTCAAATAATTTCTGGCTATGGCTGAAAATGTCTCGAAATGTACTATGGGCACCCTCCGTTCCGATCAAGGGGGGGAGTATATGTCTCATGAATTTAATGCATTTCTGGCTAGTCGTGGGATAAAACACCAATATACAGTGCCTTATACACCTCAGCAAAATGGTGTTGCTGAGAGGACAAACAGGTCACTGACGGAAATGGCACGATGTATGGTCAAAAGTCAAGCTTTGCCGCATTCTTTTTGGCTTGAGGCCATCATGTGTGCCACTTATGTACTTAACAGGTGTCCTATGAAAGCTTTGTAGTCTATTACTCCATATGAATCATGCATGATAGAAAGCCTTCTATTGAGCACATGCGTGTTTTTGGTTGTTTAGCATATGCTTTGGTGCCACAAGTGCAGCACAGAAAATTGGATGATAAGGCTGTCAAATGTATTTTTGTTGGTTATAGTGTTGAAAGCAAAGGTTACAGGTTGTATCATCCGCAAACAAAACGTATTCTGGTTTCTCGGGATGTAGTGTTTGTGGAAGATTCTGTTCAGCCCTTGCTCTCATGTACTAGAGACAGTAATGTAAGCTCACAGGACATTTGTGACACTTTGTTGCCTCTTTTCAGTGGTGGAAATACGAATGTAAGTTCCAATGAGGCAAATGTACAGCCTATGGGGGTTTCTGAAAATGTTTTAGATCAGCCTATTACTCATGCAGATGTACATGATGTACTTGATGAGGAAAGGGCTGAAAATGAGTAGGCTAGAGGTATGCCAAAATGGCTGGTGCACACTTTGCGTGACAGTAAATTGGATGCACCTTTGTCTAGTTGTACTCGTTCAGGCTCTCACCCAGCATCTTATGCATCAGATTGTTATGCTTTGGTTGTGTCTAGCTTACGTGATGTTGAGGAGCCTCTGTCTTTTGATGAAGCACAGAATTCAGAAAATTGGATGGCTGCCATGCAATCAGAATATGATGCACTTATAGAAAATGACACATGGACTTTATGTGATTTGCCTCCTGGCAAAAAGGCCATTGGTACAAAGTGGTTTACAAGTTGAAACGCAAGCCGGATGGTGATATTGATCGCCATAAGGCTCGACTTGTTGCAAAGGGTTATGCACAACAAAAAGGCATTGATTATGAAGAGACTTTTGCTCCCACTTGTCGTATGACTACTGTACGTTTTCTATGTGCATTGGCAGCTCATTTTGGTTGGGATGTACATCAATCAGACATTGTTACTGCTTTCTTGAATGGTGACATATTTGAGGAATTTTATGTAACGCAGCCTCACAGTTTTGTCATAAAAGGACAAGAGGACAAAGTGTGCAAATGTAAGAAGGCTTTGTATGGGTTGAAGCAATCTCCTCGTGCTTGGTATGAGAAAGCTGACACTCATTTGGTGAAACGAGGGTTTCGTATAACAGTCCAACAGAAAGCACATTGTATGTAAAGCGTGAGGATGATGTACTTCTCATTGTGGTTCTTTATGTCGATGATTTTCTCATCAATGGACCAAATGAGAGACATATTCCTGAATTTAAGGCTGATTTGAATGCTACTTTCAAGATGAAAGATTTGGGGCTGTTGCATCATTACTTGGGTATACAGTTGAAGCAGTGTGATGGTGGTATTGCTTTGTGTCAGAAAAGTTACATAGAAACATTGCTATGTAAGTTTGGACTTGAGGATTGCAAACCTATTGCCACTCCCATGGAAACAGGTTTGAAGTTGAGTCTATATGATGCTTGCGATCCTGCTGATGTCACTCTTTACCAAACTGTTGTTGGCTGCCTCATTTATGTATGCAACACGACGCCAGATATTTAGTTTGCAGTCTCACAGGTCAGGAGATTTATGCATAGCCCAAGGTCTAAGCATTGGCAGGCTGTCAAGAGGATTTTCCGCTACCTTAGTGGCACTTTACATCTTGGCTATCCCAAGGGGGGATCATTGCCGCCAGACTTACATGCTTTTATGTTGTTTTGACACGCGAGTGTCCACAAGTGGTTTTTGTTTCATGCTTGGCAAGTCATGTATATCATGGTTGAGCAAGAAGCAACCTACTGTGGCCACTTCGAGTTGTGAGGTTGAGTACAGGACAGTCTTCACAGCTACGGTTGAGTGTGTATGGCTCAGACGCCTTATGGCTGATTTGGGTGTTGGACAGGACACTACCAACACTATCTACACTGACAATCAGAGCGCATTGGCAGTTGCGAGGAACCCAGTTTTTCATGCTCGCACAAAGCACATTGAGGTGCATTACCACTATGTCAGGGAGAGGCTCTCAGCAGGAGAGATCAACTTGGCTTATGTGCCAACACAGGACAACCTTGCAGATCTTTTCACAAAGGCATTGTCTCATGAGAATCTTGAAGCTTTCCGCAAAGCTTTGGGCTTACTCCCCTTTGTGGACTGATCATGTCCTCAGGGCATGGCACTTCCCTTTACTCATGTGCCAGCTCTCATTCACCGCATCACTCCAGAGGGGATTTGTTACCATATACATGTGGTAGTGATGTGTGTGAACACATTAGGACCGCCGGGGCATTTTTTCCCTCTTTAGGAGGTTTTTTTCCCCCGTGCATTGTATATACGCCCATCACTCTAGGGCTATCTATCTTTCCATTGCACACTAAGTATACACTCTCTATTGTGTGCCTTGAGCTTCCTTCATCTTCTCCAAGCTGTGTGCGTTTCTCTACAACCCTAATTCCAAAAAAAACCTCACGCTATCTACCCTCAACAACGTAGGTTATGCAGCAAAAAACGTATAGCCAAGTCTCAGAAATGGCTATCTTCCGGACCAAGTCTCAGAAATGGTCGGGACTGCCGTACTAGCCAAAAGATGGCTTCACAAAAGTGAACAATGGCAGTATCCACAAAGACATACAAGTCTGTCAAGACGCTCAAACAGGCATCAAAAGCATGTGCCAGCAACTAAACATCCCTGCGGGGAGTCAATTTTCTCTCAAAAGATCTCAAACACTGTCAAAAGTGTCAACATATGCATGTACGCATAAACAACTGCTCCCACTGGAGCCATAATATCGCAAGCACTGAAACTTGTAGCCTGTACCTGTACATGTACTTGTACCTGTAGTCAAAGAAGACAATGCTATCAAGATCCCACTCTATGTGTGTGTATGATGCCACTCCAAAAGAGGCTACACGCTCCTGAATGAGCCGAGGGCTCTTGTAGATGGAAGAGACTGCAACAATGGTACCTGTGACTGGATATGGAAGCATTGCAGCACAAACTACCACAAGAGGCCTGAAAATTTCAGCTCTTGAACCGTAGCTCGAATGGGGTTTCTGATGGCTCGAATGGCTCCGAAAGGGGGGTAAAACGTCAGGACACCTGACACCTGGTGGAAACGCTCTCGGGAAGCTGAACTTGCCAATGGCGAAATCGGAATCCTGTTTGCACTGTTAAAAGTGTGCGCGCGCGCGAAAACGATTTCGGGAATGAAACCGCTCTGATACCAGATGACGGGGAGGAGCTGGGAGCACAACGAAAGAAGAATACGCACACACACACTCACACACACACCACCATAGCCACACACAGGTTGAAGGGGGAGAGCCAACGTACTGTATGCCCCCTTTCTTTCTTCTCTTATCTTATGCACTAAGGCACAATACACATTGTACTTAGTGTTAGTGGCTCACACAAGTATATAGCTATACACTTAGGGTTAGTGGCAGTTAGTGATGGGCGGTCGGCCACATGGCCATTAAACCTAACATTGATCTGGGGCCATATTAGGCTAATACTGTACATGGATTGTCCTTGTGGCGTCATAGGCACGTATTGAACATTTCCATCATACTTTGGTCAGTAATAGCACTCATTGATCTCATGGTTGGTTCATTTACCCTCGATTGCACACCATTTCTGTGACCTTATTGGTTGTCCCTGTGGAGAAATCCCTTGCCCTGGTCCCCTCATAGGTGCTTTTTGCATGTTAATCATCATGTCATTCATCCTTTTGAGCATGTCTTCTATGGTTGAAAGCGGTGTTGTAGTAGCCGTTAACCACTTGTACTGGTTTGGTGGATGCTGATTTCTCGCTTTGGTTATCCTTAGGGACATCTTCTTTGTTGAAAATATCACAATTGTCTCCTAAGTCAATAGCATCTGACACACACTCTTCAAGTCTCATATGCTTCTTGCTATATAGTATAGCATGAAGTTCCTTGTTTAGCAATCCCTCTAGAAACAATGATACTAGTCTTTCTTCTGCAGGTATCTCTAGCTCTGGGCATCTTGCAATGTATTGCTTCATTTGAGTTGCACAATCCCTAACAGACTCACCTTCTTTCTCTTTATGCTATAGATTTGAGCTACCGTATTGTGTTCGATCCCCGTTGTGGAACAAGCAGCTACAAATCCTTGAGCTAATGTATTTAAATCCATGATTGACCTTGGTGGAATGTTTTGGAACCATGTCAATGCTTTTCCTTCTAATGTCATTCCAAACCCCTGAAATTGAGTATGGAAATCGAATATGTTTTTTGCTCTTAGCACTTGCTTAGAGTTTGCTAAGTGGTCATATTTATCCCGAGATCCACTGTATTTTTGGACCCATTTCTGAAAATCAAGTGGTCTGATACGTCTGTTTGGTTCAACTCCCGGTCTCCTGGCAGTTGGTCCTGTTCCGAGTCCTTCAAACCAGTCTATTGGAAATAGTGACTCATGTAGCCCTGGACTGGCTTTAGCGTCACCCGGTTTACTTCGTGATGAGGTGGTTTCTGGTTTTTTATCATTACTCTCAAAATATCTCTCACGGAGTTCTTCTTGTGGAATAGTTTCTGGTCCTTGGCCCAATATCCAATCCCTTATGGAGAACACTTGGTAATTGGTTTGTTCCACCTCCTTAGGATTCATCATAGCAAAGTTATTGTTATAACAATCCCTCAACAGGTAGGTTGGTAGATGTGTTGAACCCTTATCTTTGATTTTGAAGATGTAGATGATCTTCATGGGCGTTGGTTGTCCTGATTTGGCATGCACAGTCCATAGAAGATCTTTGATGTTTCTATCCTCCCAACAGTAGACTCCGATCCTAGGATTATCCGTACTAAGCCGTTTCAAAGGCTTCAAATCAACTTGATCGTATCCCTCAAATTCTAAAGTTGGTGGTCCTTCTTTTTCTGCCATATCTAGAATTATGGTATTTACATCTAACCCCCATTTGTCTATCATGTCAGGGTTTTCAACTTGTAAATATTGAGTTTTGTTTCTATCCATGTACATTTTTCCTTGTTTGTTTGCCCGGACTTCCTCTTCAAAATCTATGCCATGGTCATCAATGCAAATAGCATACTCTTCATTAGGATCCAGGCTGAGCTCCATTGCGATTAGTCTTATAAAAAGAGAGTATATGCTTATAGCGCACTATAGTTCGAGTTTTTGAATGAGAAAATAGGAAGATATTTCAGATGTTGAATTTGAAAAAGTGTCTGAGACTTCTTCCAAGATAGTGTGCAAGTGCTCGCCTTGACTCACACTCTCTTCGGCGGATACTCTACTAGCGGTCTCGCCAAATATGCCTTGGTTTCTTAGTATACGACCAGATCTAAGGTTCATATAGACTTGTGAAGCTCTGGATAGAGTACTTACCGTCGAATTGACTTGTTGTCAATTTCTTCCACTTGATTTGATTGCAACTTCTGTCAAGCTTTCAATTCCTTGTCTACAACCTGATTCCTGTATCAATTTTGATCAAGTTAGCTATTCTTTCACAAAGACTGTACAATTCTTGCTAACTATTGTGACTAGTTTATGTGTATCACTTCAAATCGAGCTAAGTGAGTCAGCAATTGTTTGAGACTTTCAGATTCCACTTTAGCAAAAAGCCAAAGGACTAATCTGCAACCTGGAAACTGAGTGAACATGTACCAATTTGGATGTGATTGAATCCAAAACTGCCCGGTGGTCTTGTATTATGTTGGTCTAACATTGTCTAATTTCAAAAGTCAAAACTGGTGTCTCTATGTAGTAGTAGTAAATAATCACGATTATTTACTTTTCTCAGTTTTTTGTACTTTTTGGCTTGATTTTCCAAGTATACAACTTGTTCAGGTCTCTGGACAGGTTTCATTAAGTTTGAACAAAATTTGTTCAAGTTATCAACTGTTTCGTGTTGGTAGACTCAGTTTTTAAGAATCTGGCTTAAGTCTGACTTTTGTGATCCAAATTTCACCAAAATTGATTTGTGTATTCTACTTGATATGCTTGACCTTGTAGTACACTCAAATGTGCAAGATTATCAAATTTTGTAGCAGATGTAAATAATCGCGATTATTTACTCCAGCTATTTTTTTGCAAGTTTTTGTCCTATTCTTGATACAGATCTATTGAGTATCTCAACTTAAGCTCCCTAGCCAAGTTTCATCAAGTTTGGACGATTTTTGTTCAAATGGTCATCAGTTTTGTGTCCGCAGGCTGACTTTGCAAATTTGGCCACAATTTTCAATCCAATGATCTAAATCTTACCAAATTTGATTTGTGGGCTTAATACAACATGGTAAAGCTAGTGGTATGCTAACTTGGTCCAAAAAGTTGAAAAATGGGATAGATGTAAATAATCGTAATTATTTACTTTTGGTAAATTTTTGCATCTTTTTTATCAACTGAGCATGTACACATGTCTATCACATCAATATTAAGCCTATGAATCAAGTTTCATTGAGTTTGAACTAAACATTTTCCAATTTACACTCAAGTTCTCGAAAGTTAGTACAGAATTTAGTTTTTACCCAGTTTCTGGTCAATTCGGTGATCCAAATTCTATGGGCCTTTACAAAAGTTGTTTGTACACATGCATAGAGTCTCTGGTATCAACCTTGGTCACTTTTGAGCTGAAAGTAAATAATTGTGATTATTTACTTTAGGCTTAAAATGAACACTTTTTTGAACTTTTTCACTGGACAATCTTTTCATGAGCTATTTTAAGCCTTTGAGTCATGTCAAAACTTAATTTGGCCTAAAATGTCAAGAAAAAGTAAATAATCTGAGTTTTTGCAAACTCTTGAAATTTCTACCTCAAAGTGTCCTTGAGCTTACCCACTGGTTCATACAACTTTTAAAGCATACTCTCCAGTCGGATTGAGTGGTTGGCAGTCTTCTGGTGCTATTTCTAGCCGTAGACCTGAAATTCTGCAGCTTCACATAACAACTCACAATTGATTCTTTTGGAGAGAGCAATGTTGTGAAATCCACCTCGGATTCTACTTTCCCTACTCCTTGGTTCTATTGAAATGGGGTTGTGGAAAGTGTCCACAAACACTCATTTTCTTGTTTTTTATGGTTTTTTGAGTCTTGATCTTAAGACTTGTATCTTCCATCAATCATTCTCAAAACCTTAATCTAATCCTATAATCCTACAATACTAAAGGCACTCAGCAAGTACGATTACTTCCAAACTACCTTTACACAGCAAAAGACGACAATCTTAAGATATGCGATTTTAAAAAGAAAGTTTTTACTTTAGGAGATCCTAGAGGAAGGTAAAGGATAACTTCACAAGACGCTCATGTTTTTCCCTAGTTTAGGTCTCTTCGATCCCCGGCAGCGGCACCAAATTTGGGACAGGTGTCTAACCTCACTCCTATCTTATTGTGCAGATGTAGCAAGAATCACGAATAAATTGTCAATTCATGGGACAAAGCTGACTCGACTAGTGCATAGAGGCTATAGGAGGTTGTCAATCTCTTAGAAAACAACAAACAACTCGCATCTAACTCAAGCTACACTCAAATGACTGAAATCACCAAAAGCTAATCGCTCATCGGGAACCACGTATATCGTGTGTACTCTCTCTCTCTCTCTCTCTACTCTATAATCTCTTGTGTGTGAAATCTATCTCTCTCCATTAAGTAATCTACTCAAAAATCTATTTAGCTAAGTCTTATTTTCTAACAACTGGTATCAGAGCAAGGCTTGCTCATAGCTAAATTATCTCAAGGAAAGGATTCCTTGAATTGAGTGGGAGTTATGGCGGAGTGTGCGCTCCTTGCCGCACTATCGAAGCAAAGGACTTGCCGATACACCGTGTGCGAGCCACAAATGGCTCCAAGCACACAACAAGCCGAAACTAGCAAGCTCAAGAGAGCAAAGGGTGTGTCACTCACCGCTCTACGCTCGCCTTCGTGGTGGATTCCTCACCGCGATGAAGAAGAAGCTGCAGTCGTGCCGCACTCAACCGCTTCGCCGCCGTCGTGCCTTCGTAATGCTCGATCGCACACTCTCTCTCTCTCTCTCTCTCTCTCTCTCTCTCTCTCTCTCTCTCTCTCTCTCTCTCTCTCTCTCTCTCTCTCTCTCTCTCTCTCTCTCTCACACACACACACACACACACACACACACAAGGAGGTGAAGAAGAAGAAGATGGAGATGGAGATGGAGCAAGAGCACTCTTCTATTGCACAAATGAGAGAATGAGTGAATTTTAGGTTTAGTTGGCTTTTATATGAGCTCACCCCATTCACACTTGGGCGCCCATGCTTAGCCAACTAATCCCTTGAATGTCCCAGTTAGAGTGCGCCTCTCATCGGCGATCACTCTTACCCTTTTCCTATTGGTCCAACAAGCCCGGTACCTGACTCTAAATAATACAACGTTTATAGATCATAGGGTGTCCGTGTGCCGTGAGGGTTAACATGCCCCCCTTCTTGATGTAGATTCCGTCCTTGGAAGCTATCCAGTTGAAGCTCGTTCGTCGAGATAGGAGAGCAGTCGACATGGATGTGCGTAGCCTTCTTCAATCACTGCAAAATCAAACAACATTGCCACAGTAATTGCATTCTCATATACAATTAAAAATCACATGCAATTTTAGACAGACAAATTGATTGGTAAAAGAATTTCAAACAATTTGTTAGCAATGAACATTAAATTGCAATGTAATCAAATACATAAACAGATGTAAAGGTAGAAAATTAAACAAGTCTGGGGTCGCTAATTTGACGGTGGAAAGGCACTAGAGATCGAATATTAATACCATGGGTAAGCTTCTTAATTTTCAGTGGTCAATTAAGTTGTTTAATCGCGAGAGCCAAGTATTCATGTTCGAGGGCTGACTAGAGGCTATATCTAGAAGACCTTGTAGTTAAGCTACCATAAAAGGAATTTCTCATGAAATCATCGTCTGACTAATTACCTTTTCGTTGACCCCCCAAAGTCTTTTCACATTGATTCGATTATGATGTGTGTGCTTATTTTGTATGCCTTGGGTTTTTTGCTTTTCAAGGAAAAGCGCCCACATTGGGAACCTCTAGGGCTCTAGTACCATAGGCAATACATGTGAGTGAAGTACCAAATCAAGATGAGATTTCTCTTCCAGCTTAAAATTTTACATTGTGGCACTTTGATTTTTTGTTTGTTCATTTTCAGCATTTTAATTTTGTAACTTTGGGGGGTCATATAACATTGTTACCCTCCCCAGGCTCATCACATTAGTAAACTCCCTTTATAATACTTAAGCTAAAGGTCACTAGGGTTAAGCCCACTAGAAAGCCCTAGTACATTTCATACAATGCTGCCAACTCGGATTAAGAACCTAAGTAACCATTGCTTATTAGGAGGGCATTCCCCATGGTATTAAGAGAAGATTTCTAATACCTAGCTTGGTCAAACTAGCTTAGTCGGACTGCTTGAGTTTTAAACCTAGACAACTGATTATGACAAAAGATTACATTGAATTAAATGTTTGATACTAAGCCAATGCGCTGAATATTATGCTACCAATCACAATCAAAGCAGACAAACATGGATGCAAAAAGATAAGGGCAATGCTAAGGGACATAAAACACCTGTTTGTGTTGATGGTCGCGCCTGATTTGAATTGTGAACGAGAGAAAGGTTCCATGAAGGTCCAAATCCTATCAATAGCAACACGCTCCTGTACACACTAGGAAACAAAAGGAATACCTCCAGGAGGCACATTAGTGGGAAAAGAGAACTTCGCTAATCTCTCAACTCTAAAACAGAAACACTCCTATCGTACTAATCTTACCTACCCTCCATCACTCAAGTGATGAGGATCAAAGGTGTTTTATGGCATAGGTTTCTGTTTCACTGTACCAGATGTGACATGTGTAGGTCTGAGTCAAATTTTTGACTTTTAATGTGCATACTCGTTTGCTAATTGCTCTTGCTCTTTTTTTTTCTTTTTTTTTAGAATATAAAGCTTTATATGTACATTCCCTAAGATTAAGGGATATAGAGGTCAGGGAGAAAGGTTGAGAGGGAAGCAAGTGAATCATGGATGTCCACAAACACTCCCCCCTTCCTTGGGTAGATCATACCGTTTGAAATGAGCTTGTCACCCTTTGAAACCAATTGTTCCAGTTGGTAATAGGTGAGGATTTTTGCCAGTAGTTTTCTATTACCCTAGGTGCCTCGTCAAGTTGCAAGGGTGGTAAGGTACTCTCCCAAGATCGAACTTGAAGTGGTTCATCAGGTGATTCTTGAACACTGGGAGGTGTGGATTCTTTTGTAGCTTCATGGAGGTCCACTACTATAGATGGAGGCTGTGTAGAAGTTTTTACCTCTATGGATGTATTACATGAGGAGCTAGAAGCTTCATGGGACTCCCCCCTTCCTGGGACTCCCCCCTTCCTGAGCTAGCTGGAACAAATCATTCTTTCTTTGGTACCCAAACTAGCTCGGGAGCGGGTGTGTAGCATTCTGTGATTTTTTTCTTTCCACGATCATTGATTCGTTTTGGAGCTACGGGATTGGGCTCACTTGGGTCAGGTGATAGGTAAGAGCACAATCTACATTTTGGCACCCAGATTTGATCATTTCCTTGATAGTAGCCTTGGGCTTCCAATAGTCGTTTAGGGATCCATCGAAACATTTGCTTACTTTTCTTGGAGCGAGTGGTACGTTTCTTACAAGGCTTCTGTTTTTTAGCACTAGCTATGGTCACTAAAGAAGCTTTAGGGACCCACTTGTATGTTTTCTTCGCTACATTAGGATGAGTCTTATCGGAAGCGATATGCATTGCTTGCAGCATATTTAAGGGTACAGGCATTTCATCCCCCTCAGGTGTTACCCAGGTCGTCCCCCTATTTCCCCAAGTGTCTATGGTTGCTACTAGGTGGACCCAATCCACATTGTCCGACTCAGTCATCCCAGGTAGGATATCCATATAAGGAGAATCTTGGCCAATGTCTGTATCCTTCTTACAAGTGTAACAATATTGTAGTGGGGCCGAGTGAACTGTGGTGTCAAAGCGATGATCAATAATAGTTTTACTCCCTAAGGGGTGTACCTTACCAGTCACCAAATCCACTCTAAGGACAGAGTCTTGGAATTGCAAATAGACATGATTTTTAGACCAATCATGAACCATTTGTGCTTCCCTCATGAATGGTCGTCCTAAAATCATTTCATATGACATAAGGTGTTTAGAGAAATCCATTACAATGAACGTGTGTCGTACCTTGTGTCCTAGAACTTTGATCTTAAGATCCTTGAGCATCCCCATAGGTTTGGCTATGGTACCATTTGCCATCTTTACCACAATGTTAGTAACACTGAGGCGGGGTTTTCCCATGGATTCCCAACAATCTTTTGTAACGATGCTAACTCCCGCACCACCATCAAGAATTCCCTTTATAGTTAATCCCTTGGTAGTGATGGGTAGGGTCGCATTAGATTCGTTAATGGGTACCTCGATCACGGACTCGTGTCCATCTAAGTCAAGTGATTGCACATGATTTTCCTCATCAATCATAATCGAGTCAGGCCTATTTGGTTGCGCAAACTGCGGTAATCCCGTTCGTAGCTCTCCGTTAAGGAATGCTCGAAGTGCAAGGAATAACTCAGGATCTCCATACAGCTTTGCTATGATCGTGGTTCGGACCTCAGAAGACATGAAGTCCACTAGTTTGGCAACATTCATTGGCATTTTGCAGGGTGTAGGTCCTTGACTAGGAACTGGTGAGGATGGAATCTCATATTCCTCAATGGGATCAGGTATTCCTTTGTTAAACATCCTTTCCAATAAGAAAGGTGTGTGCTCACTTTCTGATGTCCCGTCCTCACTCCCTTCTTGGATGATACTAGATATGGCTAACGGTCTATGGTTCATGTGGGGTGGATGAACTTGCGTGGGAAACACTGTGTCATGAATTTTGACATGCATGGGTTCTGGTTCTAGTTTCCTTTGAGTCTCCTCCACTAAACCTCTTAGATGTTTCACCTACTCAATCTCGTCTACTGGGTTTGGGTACGTCCCAATCTTCTTTTTACGATTCTTCCCTTTTTGCCCCTGCGATTTATCTTGGGGGTCTTGGATTGGATTTGGAAACACTTGTGGTGTTTTCAGAGGCTCTTTATGGTTTTCTCTTATTCGGTTTTCATTTGGTTCCATGTTACGGTTTTCTTTGTCGGTCTTTCCCTTTGTGGTATTGGTTCTAGTCTCCATTGTCTCGATTGAATCTGAATCATCCTCGAGGTCATTCATATACACGGGGTCATCTCCTGTTCCTATGTTTGTTTTGGAACTTGGCTTTGAATTTCCCGTATTCTACGACCTCTTCCTTCGTGTCTTCTTTTTCTTTGCTTGGATAACTGACGCGGTATCTCTCTCTTCGAGGATATGGCCTGGCCCTTGAAGCATGGACCGTGTAATCGCATAAGCAGGTGCGACGGGTGGTATTGGCGATGTCACACTAGCAATTTCGACCAAATTTAGGGGTGTGATTTTAGGCGCATTTGGGTTATAGGGGCATTGGGCAATCAAGTGATCTATGCCACAACGATTACATGTGAGTATTGGCATTGTAGACGTGCTCCCTTGATTCATTTGCATCTGTGCAGCATTCTTTTGCAGCCTAATAGGGCACTCCGCTGCCCGATGTGGTCCACCACACTCGTAGCATTGAAGAGGTGGCCTCCTAGCCTGGGTGTTGATATTTTGACCTCTGGATGCGAGAGCAGCAGCTTGATAAACCGGCTTGACTTGCCCCCAACAATCTTCCATGTAGTATATAGGACACTCTTCCAATGTATCAAGTCCGTAGGCAATACTAGTGTCTATTTCCTCCTCACAGCCATCTGCATAAGCATTTGATGGCTCGCAACCCACTTGGTTCATAGGGGCGACTCTTGGATGCGGGGGCTGCGGTCCTAGCACAGGAGGTGGTAGCTGTGTAGCTTGTACAACATTTTGAGATCTAGGGACCATGTGTTGCGGTAGTTGCTCAACAGGTGGAGCAGGCATCAATACAGGAGCTCGAGGCGCATCCTTCCAGGCTACAGGTGGTCTATTTGCCATCATACGTTTGATCATTAAACAATCCTTAGCTTGGTTACCATACCTACCACATGCGTTGCAAGTTCCATTAAATTTTACTCTAAACGTAGGGCACTCACTAGTGCTATGTGGACCTAAGCAAATGGAACACCATTGTTGCTCTCTTCTTGGATACATGTGACTATTTTGAGGGGGTCGATTATCCTTAAGAGACTCTTGGATTGCCTTGGTGAGGTCTGTCAAGAATTTCTCAAATACCTTTGGCTCATTGGCAATGGGCTTTGCAGTCATGGGTTCGTACCCAATGGCTTGTGAGCTAGTGGATCTCGTGTCAGTAGACACCCTCATGCCTGCTATCATCAAGTTGTCCTCTAATTGGATTGCATTGGCAGTGACATCTTCCCAGGTTGTGATACCTCTAATCACTAGTCCATTATAGATTCCTTCATTCCTCAACCCTCGAATGAATCGATCAAGCAGTTGGTTATTGTTGAAGCGCTCATTTACAGGGCAGCGAGAGTTTAAGTGCTTTAGACGACTAATGAAGTCCCTTACTGACTCTCCTTCCTTACATTCGGCCTTCTGTTGTTGAGATGCTACACCCCAAAGCACACCTTCTCGTATGTACTCCTTTAGAAACAACCTTCGAAGGGTAGGGTAGATTGTTTTCTCGTCCACCCTTAGGGTTCTATACCAATCTCCAGCCTTCCCACTTAATGTCAAGCTTAAGGCATTGCACTTATGTAGTTCGTTCCGTTCCCCTAAGGAATCACATACTTGTTCAAACACTTCAATGTGTTTTCTAGCATCTTCGTCCCCATTGAATTTTTGCGTGAGTTTGGCAATTTGTACTGCCTTACTTCTAGGCTCTCTATCAGATGCATGACGCATATTTTCCGCGATAGATCAACCTATGGTTTGAGCAAACACTGCCAAGTCACCTATGTGAGGAGGCAGGGCCGGTGGAGGTACTCTTGGAATCATATGTGGGAGAGGGACGGGTACCGGTCTTGGCATATGTGTGGATGATGCGGGATATGGAACATAACCGGGCATAGGTCCACTCGGATAAGGGCTAGGGAGCGGCACTCGAGGAACATAAACAAGTGGTACAATTGGAGGTGTGGGGGCCATGTGTACATAAGGGGCTAGAGGCACATACGGTCGAGGCCCCATATTAGGTACTACGACACTAGGTAGTGGCACTGCGCTAACCGTAGATGTCATCGGTACATTCTCTGTCAGGCTTATCCCTGGAGTGAGCGCTGTGTTTTCCTTAATAGAGGGTTGAGCCAAGTTAGGGAAGCTAAAGTTGTCGCTCGGAGGCTCAGATTGCATAGAGACCCCAGGTGAAATGACGTAAGATGGGTCCATGGGGCTCATTAGAGGAGTCTCCATTTGTGATAGAGTAGGCTGTTGAGCCTTGCTCGTATCCAGAAATCTCATGGGGCCAGTTGAGAGTATATTTACCCCTCGGTTTTGCCTTTCTGATTGAATAATGCCATGTATAACATTACAGATCATTTTTTGTTGATCTTCGATGCTCGTGGCACTAGAGGTGGATTGTACAATCTCTATCCATCCTACATGGTAGGCGTGGCCAGAGTTTAGATCCGTCAACACCTCAGTGTGGAGGTCGTATGTCCAATGATCATTAATGAACAATCCTTCTAGAGTCGACGTGTTAACGGTTTCTTGTGAGGTAGAAGCAATGTTGCTCCCCGTGGTTTTACTTGTCACCAACGGTACTCTAGAGGGAACTTCTGAAGGAGGCAGCTCAACAGGGCCTTCTTGGTAAGAAGTTGGCAGGATATCCACATGGACACTCTTTGGGGGTGTGGGGTCCACACGCTAGTACTAGGCTGTGGAGCTTCGGGAGGTACATGGCTTTCTCTCTCACTGTTTTGGGTAGGGTATGCTTCCATGATTTCTGAGTCAGAGGAGGAATCACTAGCGGCTATTTTAGGGTCTTGGGTGGTGCTACCTTGTGTCCTCGCTGAGGGTCTAGAGCCTATCGTGGATGGGTAATGGGTGTCCGTATGAACAGAGGCACCCTCAATATGCTCGTGTTCTAGCACCCGCCCAGAGCGAAAGTGCATGTGCTTTTGATACCCTAAGGTGTCAAAAAGCTGCTCTAGGAGGCCTTGTGACTAGTTTTTTGCGTGTTTTTTGTTTGTTTTTTTGCTAGATTTTTTAGAGCGTGTCGTGGAATGGACCGTGTGATAGCTCGAAACGAGCGTATCGCTAGGAGGGACGCGCTGTGCTTTACAGCCCACCATTTGGTTCTAAATTGCTCCAGAAAAGCCCGAAACAGTATTTTCCTAGCTAGGGAACTAGGCTCCAAATAGCAAGTCTAAGGGTGCAAGTGGGAAGAGAAGGGAGGAGAGTGGAGGACTTGTCCCACATGCTCTCATTCCCTCTTGAGGGAGTAGGGTATATATATAAGAGTGAGTCTAGAATATATCATAGGACTGAGGCTTGGGCTTGGGCTTGGGCTTGGGGAAATGATCCCGATCTAACTTTTATACAAACCAACCCGTCCGTTTAAATAACTCACGTTTTTTATTTTCGAAAATTTAACCTCCCCCTCACTCACGTTTTTATTTTTCGGAAAAAAATATATTTTTATTTTTATTTTCAAAAATTAATTTTTATTTTTTTTTGGTACGTGTTTTGGTGCGCGTTGACCTCACCTACCTACTTTCTGTCTCACCTAATTACTAGCCTACTTAATTAACTAACTGTGCGTCTAACTGTGCACAAACCAGAAAACACAGAAAATGCAGAAAATTGAAACTTGACAGAACTGTGCAGTGCAAACCAGAAAATGCAAAAAACGCAGAAACGCAATAAATGCTAACTGTGCAGTGCAAACCAAAAAACACAGAAAACGCAAAAAACATAAATCTCCACACAACTACACACACTCATTCCCTGCCTTTCCTATGATAGAAATTGCACCACAAGAAAGCGTAAAGTGCTTAACCGAGCTTAGTGTAGGGCATTTCCCCGGCAGCGGCGCCAAAAATGTGCGCTCCTTGCCACACTGTCGAAGCAAGGGACTTGCCAATACACCGTGTGCGAGCCACAAATGGCTCCAAGCACACAACAAGCCTAAACTAGCAAGCTCAAGAGAGCAAAGGGTGTGTCACTCACCGCTCTACGCTCGCCTTCGTGGTGGATTCCTCACCGCGATGAAGAAGAAGCTGCAGTCGTGCCGCGCTCAACCGCTTTGCCGCCGTCGTGCCTTCGTAATGCTCGATCGCACACACACTCTCCCTCTCTCTCTCTCTCTCTCTCTCTCTCTCTCTCTCTCTCTCTCTCTCTCTCTCTCTCTCTCTCTCTCTCTCACACACACACACACACACACACACAAGGAGGTGAAGAAGAAGAAGATGGAGATGGAGATGGAGCAAGAGCACTCTTCTATTGCACAAATGAGAGAATGAGTAAAAATTAGGTTTAGTTGGCTTTTATATGAGCTCACCCCATTCACACTTGGGCGCCCATGCTTAGCCAACTAATCCCTTGAATGTCCCAGTTAGAGTGCGCCTCTCATCGACGATCACTCTTACCCTTTTCCTATTGGTCCAACAAGCCTGATACCTGACTCTACCAAATACATAATACACGTCCGTCGTAGGTGATGGGGTGTCCGTGAGCCGTGAGGGTTAACAAGATGAGAAGTAAGTATCAAGGTCAAGCTTAAATTTTTGCATTTGATTCAATTGTCCAGATTGAGCAGGCACAGATATTTAAGAATGCTGGTAGCATCCAAAGTTGGGCTACAAAGTTGGAGCTCATTTTGAGCTATGTCAGGCAAAGGCAAGTATGACTACCAAGGTCTGAATGCTTGGTAAGTCATCCAGTTACAATTAGGCATGTTAAGGCAAGCAAGGTGGCTTATAATGCAACTCTCCAAGAGGGTGAAGGCCCTCAATTTTCTCTTTTCCTACATACAAGGTATTTGTGCATCTGAAAAGCTTCTAGGTACTCATTTGGTTTTTAAAAAAATCAATTTTTAATTGGTTCTATAAAACTTACCATCCAAGGGGTATATATAAGCTTCTAAAGCCTAGTTTTCTAGTCATTATAGCAAGGCTATAACTAGATTTAGCAATTTCCATTCAGCATTGGGAGTAGAAATGATCATTGCTTTTACAATTTCACATGCATACAAATTTTGTTTTTGCAATTGTATGCTTGAAGTTGACAAGATTGGGTTTCTACATGCCATGATGCTTTTTTATTTTCCAATTTACAAAATATCTAAGGCAGGCATGGCTTGCATTGCATTACAACAAGGTTGTAAGTTCATTGGGCCATACATTTTGTTGGTCAATGGCATGGATTACATTGCATTACAACAAGGTTGTAAATCAATTTGGCCATACAATTCGTTGGTCAATATTTCTTTTGATATTTCCTCTTTGTTCATGGTCAAGCAGAGGGGGGAAAGTAAAGCTTGCAAGAGCACGGATCCATATCTATATATAGGCATTGAGTGCATGGTCACTTCAAAGCATTTAAATCTTTTCAGAGTGCAAACGAAATAAGTACACAAAGCGCATTGAAAGCACATTGACATCCTCTGCTATGAGTTGATCCCAACATCAACAATCATGCCATAGGATGCTACAATCTTTGATGCCAAGAGCACCAGTCACAGAAAATTCATAAGTAACTTAAATTTAAGTTTCAATTTTGAATTTATTCCATCTTGTAGGATTACAATGCCAACTTGACAAGCAAATGCTGCTTAGTTCAAGAGGAGTTTTGCAGTTAAATGACATGTGATAGCTAAGATTCACAAGCTATCTCTTGTAATATAAGGCAATCTCATGATCCTCAACTAAATGCACAATTCGGCAAGGATGGTTTTTTTAAAAAGCTTCACAAGATCAATTTTCTTTTACTTTGATATCTCTGTGTCAACAAGAGCACCTATTCGCTAAGAGCATTCAAGCTCCATTCTATCTCATCTCCTTGATGAACTTATGCGAAGCAAGGCTTCACTTTAGGGCATATTGCCTAAAAGCGTTTAAAGTTTGAAATATGTTGTTAGCATACAAACTTGGAAAAACTTGGCAGCACGTCTACCTGTTTTTTATTGGAGGTCAGTATGAATCAAGCCCGAGGGCATGCAAGGTACATTTGATAGCGCTAAATTTCTTAGCATACATGTCTACAAGCCACATTTCACCAAAAGCAATTGCTGTTAGATGGGCGACAACGTCACATATTTTCAATTTCTACTTGTATTTTTGTTTTTCGATTTTCATTTGAATAAGTTCTCACTTCTGTGAAATGCAAAGTGCTTTGACAGACTTACTGCAAAGCAAGGCTTCTATTTCGTGTCACAGTACTATCCATTGACTTAGGATCAAGGATAATGGCACACACATTTGGAAATAAGAGGATATAAGCTCACATTTATGGTTTACAATGAAAAATTGTGATGTACCCATGCCGGTATGCATTGTGCAAGTCACATATGGCATCTGCTCACATTGTGGAGACCGTCTTGCAGTCAAGGGCTAATCCACACAATTTTTCTACTATCCATGCATGGCATGCCATGTTAGCAGCAAGCTAACTCGGATACCATTTTTGGAGCTCTCATTGTAAAAACATTTATTATTTTGATGAATCGGGAATATTGTAACTCCTATTTTTTGTATAAACTTTGTAATTGATGAGCCGGGGCTACAAGCTTCCAGATTGTATCAACCTGTATGTACGTATCTTTAGTTAGAGCTCCCAGATTATTAGTTTTTACCACCAAAAACCTTGGCTCACTTCTCTCCTTCTCACGCTTCCTACTCCCTCTCCGGTTGTCACATTGCAGTCGCGTCTATTGCATTGCAACCGCCGCAGGTAAGATCTCTACGCATTGACGTAAGCATTTCACGGTATTTCGTAGCTTTTGGCATCGACAACCCGCGGTCTAATCTCATCATAAGTAGGAATTTAAGCTTTAAAATCAAAAACTAAGCATAGGTGGGATATTGGGGTATCATTGCTAAGCATTTAGATGCATTCTAGGTCGAAAATGACTAGGTCAAAAATCCATTGTTGTTAATAATCGTAATTTTTGCACTTGACCTAAAATGGGATTGGAGACCATAAGCATGTGTGCTTAGGTATTATAAACATGTCCTAGAAGTTTCGCTACGTTTGGATGGCATTTGATGCTGTAACGGATGTGATTTGTTTGCCGATGAGCGATTGACTTTTGGTGATTTCAGTCACTTGAGTGTAGCCTAAGTTAGATGAGAGTTTTTTGTTTTTCTCCAAGATATTGACAACCTCTTGTAGCTTCTATGCACTAGTCGAGTCAGCTTCATCCCATGGATTGACAATTTTATCGTGGTTCTTGTTACGTCTGCAATAAGATAGGAGTGAGGTTAGACACCTGTCCCACATTTGGCGCCGTTTTCGGAGATCGAAGAGACCTAAACTAGTAAAAAACACGAGCGTCTTGTGAAGTTATCCTTTAACTTCCTCTAGGATCTCCTAGAGTAAAAACTTTCTTTTTAAAACTGCATCGCTTGAGATTGTCGTCTTTTGTTGTGTAGAGGTAGCTTGGAAGTAATCGTACTTGCTGAGTTCCTTTAGGATTGTAGGATTGTAGAATTAGAATTAGATTAGGATTTTGAGAATGATTTTTGGATGAGACAAGTCTTAAGATCAATGCTCAAAAAACCATAAAAACAAGAAAACGAGTGTTTGTGGACACTTTCCAGAACCCCATTGCAGTAGAATCTAGGAGTAGGGTAAGTAGGATCCAAGGTGGGTTTCAAAACATTGCTCTCTCTGAAAGAATCAATTGTGAGTTGTTATGTGAAGTTGCAGAATTTCAAGTACTCTATCGAGGGCTTCACAAGTCTTTATGAACCTTAGATCTGGTCGTATACTAGGAAACGAAGGCATATTTGGAGAAACCTCCAGTAGAGTATCCACTAAAGAGAGTGTGAATCAACGAAATTCCTTGCACACTATCCTTGAGGAAGTCTCGGACACTTTTTCAGATTCAACATATGAATGTCTTCCCATTCGACTCACTCAGAAATTGGAACGACAGTGCGCTATAAGCATATACTCTCTTTTTATAAAATTAATCGCCATGGAGCTCAGGTTTGCCTAGATCCTAACGAAGAGCATGCTATTCGCATTGATGACCATGGTATTGACTTTGAAGAGGAAATCGGGGCAAACAAACAAGGAAAAATGTACGTGGATAGAAACGATACTCAATATTTACAAGTTGAAAACCCTAATGTATAGACAAATGGGGATTAGAGGTAATAACCATAATTCCAAATATGGCATCAAAAGAAGGACCACCAACTTTAGAATTAGATGGTTACAATCAAGTTGATTTGAAGCCTTGAAATGGATTAGTACAGATAATCCTAGGATCAGAGTCTATTGTTGGGAGGATAGAAATATAAAAGATCTCCTATGGACTTTGCATGCCAAATCAGGACACCTAACACCCATGAAGATCATCTATATCTTCAAGATCAAAGATAAGGGTTCAACAGATCTACCAACCTACCTGTTTAGGGATTGTTATAACAATAACTTTGTTATGGTGACTCCTGAGGAGGTGGAACAAACCAAATACCAAGGGTACTCCATAAGGTATTGGATATTGGGCCAAGACCAGAAACTATTCCAAGAGAAGAACACTGTGAGAGATCTTTTGAGAGTAATGTTAAGAAACTAGAAACCACCTCATTATGAAGAAAACCGAGTGACACTAAAGTCAGTCTAGGGTTACATGAGTCACTATTTCCAACAGACTGGTTTGAAGGACTCGAAACATGACCAACTGCAAAGAGACCGGGAGTTGAACCAAATAGACGTGTCAAACCATCTGATTTTCAGAAATGGGTCAAAAAATACAGTGGATATGGGGATCCATATGACCACTTAGCAAGCTTTAAGCAAGTGCTAAGAGCAGAACCCATATTTGATTTCAATACTCAATTCGAGGGGTTTGGAATGAAATTAGAAGGAAAAGCATTGACATGGTTCCAAAACATTCCACCAAGGTCAATCATGGACTTGAATACATTAGCTCAAGGATTTGTAGCTGCTTGTTCCAAAATGGGGATCAAACACAATACTGTAGCTCAAATCTATAGCTTTAAGCAAAAAAAAGGTGAGTCTGTTAGGGATTGTGCCACTCGAATGAAACAATATAATGCAAGATGCTCAGAGCTAGAGATACCTGCAGAAGAAAGATTAGTATCGTTGTTTCTAGAGGGACTACTAAACAAAGAACTTCATGCTATATTGTATAGCAAGAAGAATACGACCCTAGAAAAGTGTGTGTCAGATCCTATCGACTTAGGAGGCAATTGTGATATTTTCAATGAAGAAGATGTCCCTAAGGATAACCAAAGTGAGAAAACAACATCTACAAAACCAACACAAGTGGGAAAGGCTACTACAGCACCACTTTCATCCATAGAAGACACGCTCAAAAGGATGAATGACATGATGAATAACATGCAAAAATCACCTATGAGGGGATCAGGGCAAAGGATACCTCAACAGGGACAACCAATTTGGCCCCAGAAATGGTGTGCAATCGAGGGTAAATGGACCAACCATGAGACCAATGAGTGCTATTATCGACCAAAGTATGATGGGAATGTTCAATACGTTCCTATGAGGCCATAAGGACAACCCATGTACAGATATCAGCCTAATATGGCCCTGGCTCAAAGACCACCGATGGGTATGGAAAGACCTCAACCTGTGTTGGGTCAACAACCTCCATATCTGGGACATAATGCAGTGCCTGTAAAGTACTTGCATCCATAGGGAGTCATAGATGAACAAGCACTAGTGCATGTTACACCTATGCTGAGCCTAGTCCATCTACAGTAATGGCGGAAGGAGAGTGGTATAATTCACATCCACCACCAATGGAAGAACCTATGACTTATACTACAACAGAGCTTGCACCAATGTATTATGTAGCCAATCAAGGTGTTAGACCTCCAATGGTAAGACCCATGATCAAGCCAAGAACTCAAAACTGTCATAACTATGATGGTAAAATCCCACCTTGAAACAAAAGAGACAGAACTTATAGTGCCAGACATCAAAGATGCCTTAGATGGAATTCCATTCATAGAAGAAGACTGCCAAGGACACTTATGGAAAAAAGTTAGAGAGATTAATGATGGAAGCCTAACTCTGAAGTCAGCTCCTATAGAGGAAGTTTGGTTAGACAATGTACCTCCTCATATGGACATGGATGTACAATCCTTGTATGGGGATTACGGACCTGAAGATTCAGGGATGTCTAAACCATTGACCTTAAAACACTACCCTCTTACTTGGGAGATAATGAAGACGAATCCATAGTGTGTAAAACCACTCAAGTAAAAAAAGTCGAACGGTCCGTAGAAGTAGACAACATTGAACGGTCCCTAGAAGTAGACAACATTCATTCGATCATGTCTACACCCATTCAATGCACTCTACTCTAGGAGAACTGTTGAAAATCAGACCATATCTATGGAATGATTTACAAAAAACTCTAGAGAAGGTGGGAATAACAGGGTTAATCGAAAAAAATTTGGGAAAATTGAAACATGAAATGGATAACAAAGAGATTCAATATGTTCCAATGAAAAAATTTGGAGAATACTACGAAGGGCAAGAAGGAAACACGACCCTTCCAGTGAGGTATAATGATATAGAAACCATGGCAATAATGGATAGTGGGGCAGGCATAGCCATAGCCACGAAAGTAGTATGGGAATTCTGGGGACAACCAACCATTAGACAAACTCAAATGAAGTTGAAATTGGCTGATAGACACATCGAAAGACCCTTAGGACTGCTTGAAAAAGTGATAGTTAATTCCTGTAGGATTGAATATCAACACACTTTTGCCATAGTAGACTTTGGAAAGAAACTCAATTACAAAATCATATTGGGAATGCTTTTCATGTGACAAGTACAACTCATCCAAGATTGGGGAAACAATTATCTGTACTTGAAGCAAGTGGGATCAATAACGAGGGTTAATCTAAAAAATCACACTTATAGAGATATCATGAGAACGCCCTTACAGTTCAATTCAGTCTCTTCGGCTAAAACTAAGCTTCCATCTTGGTTGAACAAAGACACTCCTATTTGGATGTGTGGAGCTTTAAAAAATGGGAGCTTAAAACGAGAAGAATGTATCTTAAAAAGGGATTACACAGATGAAGCCTATATACCTGAACCCTTTTCTAGAGCATTTGTGTGAGCCATTTGAGTGGACTCAAATTTTAGCAACAATGGATGTATGTGTAAATACGTCTATGCCTACTCAATTTTGCAATGAGAACAGCTATGAAATAATTCCTATACAAATGATCTCAACCCTCCACATTGAAGACGAAATTCTGAAATCCAAGGACTTGATGAAAGCTCAACAAGTCTATTCAAACCTCTACTATGATGCAACAGATGAGTTAGAAGAACACTCAGCTACCTCAGATGATTCGGGGTCGGAAAAAGATCATGTGAGAGCTAAGCTACTCATGAAAGGAGGGGAGAAGACAGAAATGGTATAGACGAAAAAAGACACTAAAAACTTGAAAGCTAGACCTATGCCATCAGTCTCCAATAGAACACAGTTCCTGATACAGATAGATGTACATGATTGTATCAAGGACAAAATCACTGGTAGATATACTTCAAACGAAAATCCAAAAATGTCGAAAACATTGAAAAGAACGAGAAAGGGAACTCAAGTAAAACCTAAAAACCAGGACAAGGTTTCAACCATGACACGAGCTGAGTGAAGAAAGAAATATCAAGAGTTGAAAAGAGCTCTAAAGGAGATATACACAATTGAAATGGAAACCACGGAAGAGGATGATAAAGAGAGGGTTCCATCTCATTATAAGAAATATACTCTCCAAGACCGAAAAATCATAGTCGAACAACCTGTCAGGGAACTACGAAAACAGGGCAAGTCCTACGAAGGACCTGAAAACGCAAAAAAGATAGATATGGTGGAACCAGGAGAAGAACCTAGACCAGCTTACATAGCAAATGACCTTACGGAAGAAGAAGAAGAGTTTTTTTTAAGCTTACTAAAAGAATACCGAGATATCTTTGCTTGGTCTTATAAGGATCTCAAGGGTGTTGATCCAAAAATCTGTCAATATACCATACCCATGAGAGATAGTGAGAAACCAAGTAGAGAAAGGCCATACACATATAATGAAACATTTGCCAGAAACATCAAAGAAGAGATTGAAAAACTAAAGGGAGCCGAATTCATTTATGAAATTGAACACACAGATTGGGTTTCTCCAATTGTGGTAGTGCCCAAGAAGAATGGAAAATTACGAGTGTGTGTCAACCTCAAGAAAGTGAATGCAGCTATCATTAGAGACAACTTTCCTCTTCCAATCACTGAGCATGTTTTAGAACGAGTTGCAAAAAAAGAAGATTGCAGCCTTTTAGACGGCTTTTCAGGATACAATCAACTTTTGGTTGATCCCAAAGATTAGCATAAAACTGCTTTTGCAATTAAATGGGGTATTTTTGCCTATTGGGTTATGCCTTTTGGGTTAACTAATGCTTCTGTCACCATTCAAAGATTGATGAGCCATGCTTTCAAAGAATATCTTAGGAATTTCTTGGAAGTATATATGGATGATCTATGCATACATTCATCAATCCGGGCTGGTCGTTTTGAACACCTTAAAAAGGTATTCAAAAAATGTACACTTTATAGGGTTTGCTTAAATCCTGAAAAGTGCACGTTCATGGGTAGACAAGGAAAAAATCTTGGACATATATTGTCTAAAAATGGCATAGCTACTGATATGGATAAAATTCATGTTATTGCTAATTTGCCTAGACTGACAACAGTCAAGGGAGTTCAAGCCTTCATGGGACATTGTGGATATTACAGATGTTTCATTTACATGTACGCTATAATTGCAAAACCCATGTATAGCTTGATTACACACATTGAATGGACTGAGGCATGTGAACAATCCTTCATGAAGCTTAAGCAAGCTCTCACTTCAGCTCTAATACTGAAAGCACCAGATAGGAATAAGATATTCCACGTACATGTAGATGCTTCTAATTATGCATCAGATGTATACTAGCTCAACTAGGAGATGGGAAAATTGATTTTCCTATTTCTTATGCTAGCCGACAGTTGAACATGGCAGAGAATTATAGCACCACCGAAAGGGAAGGATTAGGAATGATCCATTAGGAAAAGTTTGGACTCAAAAATGGGCCTTGAAAGAATTGTTGATGTGGCATAGCTTTCAAAAAGTGGGGATCGGTAATTTTTTTACAAATAAGATCCAAACTTGTCGGAGGTTGGATATTTAGAATCTACTCTTCAAATGCTATCTATTGATATATAGCATGCATGTATCGGACATTGCCTTCATGTAGATCTAGAAAAAGGTGATTTTAGATTACCGTAACGGTAACAAAACCTGGCTGATTGAAAAAAAATGGCATAACTTTCATAGAAGTCATCCAAACTTTTCGGACCTTGGCTCTTTAGAATCCATTTTTCAAGAACTTTCCAATGATAGGTCATATCATGGGGTTCTAAGCAATATTTAGAGGGGTCTACCAGGTTGCTTTCTTTTGTACAACTTTGATGATGTGGCACTCTTAAAAGGCCCAAAAATGAGTTCAAAATTTTCCTAATGTATGCCGTAGAAAAGTATAGACATTACCTATTAGCAAACAAGTTTGTGTTCTTTGTGGACCACCAAGCCCTATTGTACTTGGTCAACAAGCAATGCAACACAGGAACAATAGTGAGATGGTTCATCATTCTTCTAGAATTTGATTTCACTGTAGTTGTGAAAAAGGGCACCACTCATCAAAGAGCAGATCATTTGTCAAGGATTGTTTCAGGAGAATCACCTAAAGGAGTAGATGATAATCTACCAAATGCATATCTGTTCTCTGTAGAAATGATACCTCGATGGTCAGAAAACATGGTATCATTGATCACCATAGTCCAAGTGGATTTGCAAATACCACTTCCTATTACAATCGGATTAATTGAGCAATCGGCTATGTATCAATTACTAGATGGAATTCTATACAAAAGAAATCGAGATGGAATATTGCTTTTATGCATTAATCATGAGGAGAAAACCCAATACCAAAGTCAAGCACATAGTACCATAGTAGGACTTCATTTTGCGGACGATCAAACTATGTGACGGATCTTGAGACTTGAGTATTTCGGCCAACTATGAGGAGTGATGTTCATTCTTTTGTGAAAAATTCTTCTCAATGTCAAAAACAAGCACTCATACCTCATGTAACATTGTTCCAAATGTCGCATGTTCCTAAGTGGAGTAACTATTTAGTTACTTACTCCTGAGGATATAAGTAAATGCCGTCAAAGAGCAATTGAAATTGAAGCAAGAGATTATGCTCTTATTGGAAACCAATTGTATTGGAGAGGTAAGGATCAACATCTGCGTCTTTGTGCAAATGAAGACGAATATATTCCCATTATAGAACAAGCACATGCTGGATTAGATGGAGGTCACTTCTCTAGTGAGACCACCGCAAGAGCAATCTTAATGGCAGGCATATGGTGGTCAATACTTTTTGCAGATGCCAAAGAATATGTTCAAAGGTGTGATTCCTGTCAACGAGCAAAAATGCCAACCCGTGTAGATAGCATGCCCTTAAGACCAATGGAGGCTAGAGATTACGCAAAATGGGGTATAGAATTTTTTGGGCCAATACAGCCACCTGCTTATAGAACCCAAGCTCAATATATCATTGTAGCCACGAACAATCTGACCAAGTGGGCCAAGGCTAAAGCAATCCAAAACTTGAATGATGCCAAAACCACCACTGTATTCTTATATGAGTATGTGTTCACAAGATATGGACTGCCAATAAAAATAGTCACTGATAGGCGAACTCATTTCCTCAATGAGGTAATCGAGTATCTGCTTAATGAATTTATGGTCATCCATAACAAATTAGCTCCCTATCACCCATAAGCAAACAGACAAGCTGAGTATACAAATAAAATTCTTAGCTTGGTATTGACTAAAGTGGTTAGTTCAGGAAGGACAGACTGGGAAATGAATCTCCATGCTGCTCTATGGGCTTATCGATTTTCATTCAAAACAGATTTAACCCTTTAACCTTGTTTATGGTCTTGATGCCATATTGCCAATAGAATTTTTATTGCCGAAACCAAGGGTAGCTAAGAATCTTGAGTGGACTCGACATAAATTGTCAGAAAGACTTAGATTTAGAAAAGCTAGATGAGCAAAGGCTAACTGCTGTAGCTCACATCTATGCACAAAAGCAGAAACAAAAATAGTTTTTTGATTTCCATCTAATTACAAAAATATTCAAAAAAGGGGACTTACTTTTAGTCTATTTTCTTAAGCAGCACATTCCCAAGTTTAAGAAAAAGGAAAACGGACCGTTTATCATTGAAGATGTATCTCCAAGTGGAGCAGTTAAGTTGTCCACCCTGGATGGTGAACCAATGGCTAACTGGATTAGTGGATGTCGTTTAAAGAAGTACAATTTGCTACTAACCAATGAATTGCTAGAAAGAATGCATGTAGTGAAACAAAGAAAGATAAAACGATAGCAGGTTATTGATGAAGCCCAAGAAGAAGCTCGGCTTTGAGTACTCAAATGGAAAGTTGCTCTCAAGAATCAAATATCGATTCCCATCAACACTTTGGAAATAGATGATCGACAATGGGAATTGCAGAAAGATGCAGTGTCAACAGATGATGAATGGTTAGATGGAATGGACCTTCGCATCAAAGTACAATTGAACAATCGTAGCACAAATGCATTGGTCAACACAGGAGCTCGAGTAAATGCAGTCAGTTATTCCACGTACAAGAAAGCAACAAGTCAGTCTTTGACAGCAGGAATAGCGACTATCAAAGGATACAACAAGAACCCAACACCAACATTGGGCGTAGTCAATTTACATGTGATAGTTCACGGATGTTCATGCCCTCATCAGTTTATATGCTTACCAAATGAACACATGAATGAGGCAATGATTCTTGGAATCTCATGGATGCGGACATACAAGGCACTACCAGATTGGGATATCAATCAACTCAAGCTATCACCTAAAGGTGGGCAACTCATCGTTTCAATTGCACCAAGCAAAGAGGAATGGAAAATAGGTTACCAGCAATGCAAACCACGAAGCAATCAATCTTCTCCATCCTATCGACAGGCAAATGCTACAAGTAGCATGCAAGGAGTCAGGAAAATTTGGGTACCAAAAGCACAGCTTAAGGACAAGCCGATTCAAATCTAGGTGCCTAAAACATCATTTACTGTACCGAAGATGGTTCCAAGGTTCAAAACACAAAGAGAAGCATCTCCGAGCAAGCAACCCAATATAAAATGGATTTGAAAGAAAAAGCAGCACTTATCTTCTCTGCAAACTGTAAAAATGATCAATCAATGGAGAGTTAAGTCTCAGAAGACTTCACCACACCATTCTGCAAAAGACAAACCAAGATATCAATGCCAGGTAAAAGCTCAACAACAGTCATTATTGATACCAACATCTCAAGCAATCAGTGTGCTAAATGTGCACATATGTCGCACGTGTCAATGCAAAGAAACTTGCCGATACACTGTGTGCGAGCCACAAATGGCTCCAAGCATGCAACTAGCCTAAACTAGTAAGCTCAAAGATGGCGATGGTGTGTCACTCACCGCTCTACGCTGGCTGTCATGGAGGATTCCTCGCCGCGAAGAAGAAGGAGCCGACGCTCAACCGCTTCGCCGCCGCCGTGCCGTCATTGCAATTCTCGATCGCACTCTCTCTCTCTCTCTCTCTCTCTCTCTCTCTCTCTCTCTCTCTCTCTCTCTCTCTCTCTCTCTCTCTCTCTCTCTCTCTCTCTCTCTCGCATACACACACACACAAGGAGGTGAAGAAGAAGAAGATGGAGATGAAGCAAGAGCACTCTTCAATTGCACAAATGAAAGAATGGGTGAATTTTAGGTTTAGTTGACTTTTATATGACCTTGCCCGCGGTCCCATTCACACTTGGGCGCCCATGCTTAGCCAACTAATCCCTTGAGTGTTCCAATTAGAGTGTACCTCTCATCGGCAATCACTCTTACCCTTTTCCTATTGGACTGACAAGCCCGGTACCTGACTCTACCAAATAAATAATACGGTGTCCATCTTAGGTGATAGGAATGTGCGTGAGGGTTGACATGCCCCCCTTCCTGATGTAGATTCCGTCCTCAGAAGCTATTGAGTTGAAGCTCGCTCATTGAGGTGGAAGAGCATTTGAGATGAATGTCCTTGGCCTTCTTCAGTCACTGCAAAATCAACAACACTGGCACAGTAATTGCATTCTCATATACATTTTAAAAGCATATGCAGTTGTAGGCAGACAATTTGATTGGTAACAGAATTTTAAATCATTTGTCAATAATAAACATTAAATTGCAATATATCAAACGCATAAACAATTGTAAAGGTAAAAAATTAAACAAGTCTGGGATCGCTAATTTAATGATCGAAAGGCATTAAAGGTTGACTATCAATACCATGGGCAAGCTTCTCAATTTACTCTAGTCAATTAAGTTGTTTAATCGTGAGAGCCAAGTATTTCATGTCCGAGGGCTGACTAGAGGCTATACCTAGAAGACCTTGTAGTTAAGCTACGATAAAAGGAATTTCTCATGAAATCATCACCTGACTTATTTCTTTTTCTTTGACCCCCCCAAAGTCTTTTCACATTGTTTCAATTTTGATGTGTGTGCTTATTTTGTATGCCTTGGGTTTTTTTCTTTTCAAGGAAAAGTGCCCACACTGGGAACCTCTAAGGATCTAGTACCATAGATGATACATGTGAGTGAAGTACCAAATCAAGCTAAGATTTCTCTTCTGGCTTAAGATTTTACATTGTGGTACTTTGATTTTTTTTGTTTTTACGTTTTCAACATTTTAATTTTGTAACTTTGGGGGGTCATATAACACTGTTACCCTTCCCAAGCTCATCACATTAGTAAACTCCGTTTATAATACTTAAGCTAAAGGTCAATAGGGACTAAGTCCACTAGAAAGTCCTAGTACATTTCACACAATGCTGCCTAAATTGGATTAAGAACGTAAGTAGCCATTGATTATTAGGAAGGCATTCCCCACGGTATTAAGAGAGGATTTGTAACACCTAGCTTGGTCAAACTAGCTTAGTCAGATTGCTTTCTTTTTAAACCTAGACAAGTGATTATGACAAAAAGTTGCATTGAATTTAATGTTTGGTACTAAGTAAATGCGCTAAATATTATGCTACCAATCACAATTAAAGCAGACAAACATGGATGCAAAAAGATAAGGGGCAATGCTAATGGACAAGAAACACCTGTTTGTGTTGAATCTTGCCACGCTTGATTTGAAGAGAGAATGAGATAAGATTCCATGAAGGTCCAAATCCTAACAACAGCAACACGTTCCTGTACACACTAGGAAACACAAAGAATACCTCTAGGAGGCACATCAGTGGAAAAAGGTACAAACACTTATTGAACACAAAAAAACATAAATAACTCTAACCTAATTATTTGCACTCCCCCTAGAGAGTCAAGGGAATAGGATATTGTAGAGATTGGGAGGAAACCCTAAGGCTAAACCCCTATCCTCGTCGTCGAGAAAAACAAATTCATCATCCTTGAGACCATATGTGCCATCCGTGTAGTCATGTAAATCTTCTTCTTTATCAAAGACACCCATGTTTACTAAGAAGGTCACTAGAAGCCTATAGTCATCTTGGTCAAAAGGGTAGACTTGTGCAATGGGAGAAACGCTCTCTACTAAGTATGGATCAGTCGTGGTCAAGAGACGTATCAGCCATTCTAACTCCTCGAAATTCCTCTCACATGATAGCGTACCTACGAAATCCCATTCACAAGCAAGCACCGAAAAGACCATGTGAAACATTTGTGAAAAGTAACGAGGGTACCTCTCACCCAAGGCAAAAGCAGATGACTCTAGCATACTAGCCATATCTATACACGCAAATAGATGATGGTTAGAGTGCAAATAATACAAGGATCATGTTCTTGTGCATAATGTGTTTTTATGATTTTGTGTTATAGCTCTTGCTCTTTTACTTTTTTATCTTGTTTTTGTGAGTATAAGGATTTATATATACATTCCCTAAGATTGGAGATTGAGAGGTCAGGGAGGAAGGCTGAGAGGGAAGCATGTGAATGATGGATGTCAACAAACACTCCCCCCTTCCTTTGTTAGATCATACCTTTGGAATGATGTTGTCACCTTTTGAAACCAATTGTTCCAAGTTGTTATGGGCGAAGGCTTTAACCAATAGTTTTAGACCACCCTATGCATTTCATCTAGTGTCAAGAGTGGTAAGGTATTGTCCCATGATTTTATTTGCAACATTGTTGTAGGTGGTGAACTTACAACGGGAGGTGCAAACTCTTTCTTACTTGTATGGATATGTACAATGGTAGGTGGAGGTTGTGTTGAAGCTTCTATTTCCGTATAAGAATTACATGAAGAGCAAGAAGCTTTATTTGACTTCCCTGTTCTTGAGCTAGGTGGAACAAATCATTCTTTCTTTGGTACCCAAACTAGCTCCGGAGCGGGTGTGTAGCATTCCGTGATTTTTTCCTTTTCGTGATCTTCAATTCGTTTTGGAGCCACAGGATTGGGCTTATATGGGCCTAGTGACAAGTAAGAACACAATCTACGTTTTGGCACCCAGATTTGATCATTTCCTTGATAGTAGCCTTGGGCTTCCAATAGTCGTTTAGGAATCCAACACCATGTTTCCTTACATTTCTTGGAGCGAGGTGGGATGTCTCTCACCAGGCTCCTATCTTTTAGCACTAGCTATGGTCGCTAAAGAAGCTTTAGGAATCCACTTGTATGTTTTCTTTGTTATATTGGGATGGGTCTTGTGTGTCTCAAGCTTTGTTTCAACTACATCAGTTGAAGCTCTAGAGAGTTGGGCTATGGGGACATATGGTTCAACCTCTTAGACATGCAATGTTTTGGGTTTTATTTCCTTAAGAGGCAATATCTCAGGGACTATGTCTTGAGTGGCAGGGCTAAGAGTTGGTTTCTGTGTTGTGACACCCCCTGTCCGCCAATCAATAGTGCATTTGGTGGCTATCATCCACATGCATCCTAGGTTTATATTGCCCTCCATAGTTCCAATAGGCATGACCAAAAAGTCTTGAGCTATAACCCCATTGTCATAACTGACAGAAGTGTGCCACATTCCAAAAACCGCAATTTTTTTCTTATTGACACCCTTGACTTGGATAATACTCTCAGATAGAGGTGGCTTCCCTAACTAACACCACACCCCATATGATAGCAGATTATATTTAGCACCCGTGTCCAATAAGGCATTATATAGCACTTTTCCATAGGTGTTGTTTAGCTCAATAGGGTATCGTAGAGGTGTGTCAGAGTCCAACCAATCCTCATCGGTTTCAACGTGGAATGCACGTGTAACTCCAAGGTTAGCCTCTCGTTTTTGTCATATGCATTGTTGTTGCTCCTTAGCCTCAGCTTGAGCTTGTATCTTCTTCAATTTTGTTTGTGCCTTGGCTGCCTTTTTTGTATGGATGGCACGTAGCTCCTCTTGGCTTAAAGGATCATAGTATCTTTTAAATTTGCTCCCATTGAGGAATCCAATGGTTACAGCTCCATCAAGAGTCTCCACACGAATGGTTCCTTGTGGGGTGATCTCACATACTCTATAGTGGTCCTTTTTTCGCATATTTCAACTTTTTCTTTTCGTTACGCACTCCATACATAAGGACTTTATCACCAACATTGATATCTTTGTTCTTTAGATGACGGTCAAACCATTTCTTCCTCCTATCTTTCTCCACAAGTGCATTTTGCATAGCTAATTGCCTCTCTTCATCTATCCTTTCAAGGATATATAATCGCTCAACTAAGGGGTTACCATACCAACCTTCTTGAGAAGCTACTCGAAGACTACGAAAGACAAACTCCCATGGCATAACCGCTTCTTGGCCATACACCATCTTAAACGGTTTGCAGTTAATGGAAACTTTGTACGCAGTAAGATAAGCCCATAGAGCTGATGTAAGCTTTAAATCCCAATCTGTACGATGAGCTTCCACCGTTTTGGTCAAGATAGAGATTAAGGTCTTGTTGGTGCTCTCAGCTTGGCCATTTGCTTGTAGATAATAAGGTGTGGACTTATAGTGAGCTATCATAAAGTTGGTAGTGAGTTCTTTTATTACTCCATTTATAAAATGAGTACCATTGTCACTCACAATCTCAAAGGGACAACCAAATCTTGTAATAATGTTTTCAAAGAGAAACTTGGCAATTGACCTCCCATCGGTCTTACGTGTCGCCCTGGCTTCCGCCCACTTTGTCACATAGTCAGTGGAAATGATAATATATCGAGATTATGTGCTACGAGCTGCGGACTAATTGGGCCTACAAAGTCCAAGCCCCATTTTTCAAATGGTTGAGTCACTTTAACAGGATGTAAGGGCATCTTATCCTTTCGTTGTGTGATCTTGTAACGTTGGCATTCATCACATCCTTTTGCAAAAAGTGATGCATCCTTGAATAAGGTAGGCCACCAATAGCCTGATTGTATTACCTTTCTAGATGTTAGTTCCCCTGTGAAATGTCCTCTGGCTATACCCATGTGGGCTTCTTGCAGTATATATAAATACTCATCCTCACGGGCACAACGTCTAAGAATATCATCCTTCCCTAGCTCATAGAGAGTTCCTGCAATGAAAGAGTAAGGTTCACATTCTTCTAACAGTTTTCGAGCTATGTCCTTACGAAGGTCTTTCGATGGAAAACCATTAACTAGAAAGTTCACAATCTTCTCACTCCATTCAGGTATGGTTTCGACTAGGAATAGAGAAGTATCGGGCAACTCATCATCGACTCTAGTAGGGGCTTCACCATTGGGTATGCGAAACAAATGATCCACCATGACATGTCTTTTACGAGGTCTCACCACAATGGTAAAATCAAACTCAAGGAGAATTAACAACCATCGTGTAATTCTTCCCGTGGAACAAGGTTTATTTACTAGATACAACAAAGCTTGATGATCAACATAGAAAACAAACTTGTTGGCCAGAAGGTAGTAGCGAAATTTCTTCACTTCATAAATCATACCTAAACCTTCTTGCTCTGTAGTGGTGTAGTTTCTCTCGGCATTATTCAGTTGACGACTTGCAAAGCTAATGGGGTAGTCCATTTTATGTTCTCCTGGTTGAGCTAAAACACACCCAATAGCAAAGTTCAATACATCAATATGCACATGGAAAATTACATTCCAATATGGCACTCATAGAATAGGAGCGCTCGTCATGGTCTTTTTCAATGACTCATAAGCATGGTCACACTCCGCGGTCCATTGGAACTCAATAATAAGCTTGTACAAAGGACGAGCTATCTCGGTAAAGTTTAAAATAAACCGTCGGTAATAACCAACATGGCCCATGAACCTTTGAACTCCTTTATAGTTTATACATGGTGGCAATTCAGCAATGGCTTTAATTTTGCTCTCATCTGTGGAAATCCCATTTTTGGACACTATAATGACTCCATGTTTAACCCAAAATTAGCATTTGAAAGGGTTTAAGGAGATGCGATACAATCTGCACTTCTTAAGCACTTTTTGTAAGCATGACAGATGTTCTTCCAAGAGGAATAAACACAAAGGTCATCTAAGAAAGCTTCGCAAAACTCCCTCAAATATTCTCTAAAAGCAGTGCTTATTAATCTTTGAAAGGTAGTAGGGGCATTGGTTAAGCCAAAAGCCATAACACGAAATGCGAACACTCCAAATTCGGTTATAAAGGCTGTTTTAGCTTGGTCCTCCAGTGCAATTGTGATTTGATTGTAGCCAGAGTACCCATCTAAAAATCTATAAGCTTCCTTCCCTGCAACTCTATGTTCTGAATATGGCAAGGGGTAATGGTCCCTCCTAGTGGCGGCATTGACCTTCTTGAGATCCACGCACACTCTGAGTTTCCCATTCTTTTTTGGAAAAATCACATTGGAGACACCCATTTTGAGTGCTCAATAGGGTATATGAATCCGCATTCCACAAGCTTTTCAATCTCTTCTTGAACGATATTTGCATATATTAGGATTCATTGGGTAGGGTCGTTGCTGAAGTGGTTTAGCCATGCTATTCATGGGGATTGTGTGCTGCACCACAGAAGGTGGAATACCTTTCATATCATGATATGTCCAAGAAAATATATCCCTGAATTCCTTGAGAAGTTCTCTAATTACACACTCCTCCGTCTCTGTCAGATCTTGGGCAATGAAGACAGGTTTGGACTCTTCTCCTAGGTCTGTTAACTCTATTTCCTTAACTATCGTTGGACCATCATAGACTCCATTGCTTCCATCGATAGGTTTTCTTTGAGCCTTTGTATACACAACCTTAAGTTCCTCTGTGGTGTAGGATTTGAAATGTTCAGGTGCAGAGTGTAAGTTTGTGGGGTCCTGTTCTTCTGTGGACTGTGATTTCACTTCCGATTCCTTTTGTTGTTGAGCTAACTCTCGATTTTGTCATCTCCTTACGGTACGGCTCAACTTGGCTTCTCTATAGCCTCTAGTTGTGCGATGTCAATGGGTTGTGGACTACACCACATAACGCTTTGAAGGTATTCACCCCAGTTATCTACCAACTTTCGATGACCATCACATGCCCCTATATAATCAAGCCATTCTGAGGTACATTTATTCTAGCACGACATTTGCTTGATATTGTCGCCTCTTATATCTCTTACTCTTCTTGTCTAATTTTTTAATACGGCCGATCTCTAGTGAAGAGTCACTAGATGAATCGCTACTTGTGTCTTCTGCTCCCTTGGATAGATTGTCATGTAGGGTACCACTGGGTTCTGAATGGTTGTCCCCACATTTGCACTAAGATTTAACTCAGATTCTTCATCCTCAGAGTCAATTTCAACTGATCATTTTGACTCCAAATCGTGTGGGCTATAGTCTTGTGAGGCGCTACTGGTTCCAATGCCAGTCAAACCTTCATCTTGTAGGTCATCAGAAGCTATATGCATTGCTTCTAGCATATTTAAGGGTACAAGTGGTGGCATTTCATCCCCCTCAGGTGTTACCCAGCTGGTCCCCCTATTTCCCCAAGTGTCTATGGTTGTTGCTAGGTGGACCCAATCCACATTGTTCGACTCAATCATCCCAAGTAGTACATCCATATAAGGAGAATCCTCCCCAACATCAGTGTCCGCTTTACAAGTGTAACAATATTGCAATGGGGCCGAGTGAGCTGTGGTGTCAGATCTATGATCAATTATAAACCTGTTTCCTAGGGGATGTGCTCGACCAGTTACAAGATCCACTCGAATGACAGACTCTTGGAACTACAGGTAGACATGGTTTTTAGACCAATCATGCACCATTTTTGCTTCCCTCATGAAAGGATGTCCTAAGATCATCTCCGATGCCATAGTGTGCTTGGATAAATCCATAACAATGAAGGTAATTCTTATTTTATGTCCAAAGTCCTTGATCTTGAGATCTTCTAGCATCCCAATAGGTTTAACAATAGACCCATTGGCTATCTTCACTACTATGGTTGTGGTCACAAGGTGAAGTCTTGAAGGAGTATGAGCGGAAGTGCGACGCGAGAGAGAGTGCGAGAAGAAGAGCACGACGATATGGTGAACTCGCTCTACTGTAATGTGTAGAACATAGTGAGTTCTTATTAGGTTTTTACAAAAGAATATGTGTACATACCTGGCGGCCCGACCACTTACCTGGGCGACCACATTGGGCTTTATACCCCAACAACCTCCCACTTAAAGTCCAATGTGGTACTTTAAGTGTGAGAGAAGCTACTATACAAGCTAATATACAAGAGATGTAGAGAAGTGATGTACTACCCTACACCTAACTGCTTGCGAAAATGCGCAAAGCTCTCTGAGGGAAGTCCTTTTGTAAGTAGATCAGCAGGATATTCTGTGGTGTGAACTTTGACAAGCTGAAGTTGCTTATCCTCGAGAATTTCCCTGATGAAATGATACTTCACATCCACATGCTTTGTCTTTGAGTGATAAACTGGATTGCCAGCCAATTGTATAGCACTTTGACTATCACAATATAACACAGGCATCTCTTCTTTGATTCCCAAATCTGTTACTAGTCGATTAAGCCAAATTGATTCTTTGCATGCCTCTAATGCTGCAACATATTCAGCCTCTGTAGTAGACTGAGTAACACAATCTTGTAATCTAGAACGCCATGATACTGCTCCACCAGCCAATGTAAAGACATACCCTGACGTAGACCTTCGGTTGTCTAAGTCACCTGCATAATCTGAGTCTGTAAAACCCTTTACACTTAGCTCCTGACTCCCATAGCATATACGCATACTCTTTGTAGCTTTCAGGTATCTCAATAATTCCTTTCACTGCCTCCCAATGTTTCTTGCCTGGGTTTGACATGTATCAACTTACTACTCCCACTGCAAATGCAATGTCTGGGCAAGTAGCAATCATTCCATACATCAAACTACCCACTGCAGACGCATATGGAATCTTATCCATTTCAGCCTTTTCTTCCTCAGACACAGGACAATCTTGTTTGCTAAGTTTCACATATGGTGGCAATGGAACACTCAGTGCCTTTCCCTTCTCCATATTGAAACGTTGCCAAACCTTGTCAATATACTCTGTTTGAGATAACCAAATCAACTTCTTTGATCTGTCTCTCTCAATGCGCATACCAAGTATATGACTTGCCTCACCCATGTCTTTCATGTCAAACGATTTTGCCATCTTTGACTTCAAAGCTGAAATTTCTTCCAAGTGCTTGCCAGCAATCAACATGTCATCCACATACAAAATAAGGATCAGCCAACTACCATCCTTAGCCTTCTTTGTATATAGACAGTGATCGAACTCACTACGTTTGTAGCCTTGAGAAATCATAAACTTGTGGATGGTACCATGCCCTCGGTGATTGTTTTAATCCATAAAGACTCTTTAACAACTGGCATACCCAATCTTCCTTGCCTTTCTCAACAAACCCTTCTGGCTGCTGTATGTAAATTTCCACATCTAAATCACCATGCAAGAACGCTGTCTTGACATCCATTTGGTGCAACACCAAATCTAATATGGCAACCAATGCAAGAAAGCATCTCAATGTAGTCATCTTGACCACCGGAGAGAAGACTTCATCAAAGTCAATGCCTTGTTCTTGCTTAAAGCCCTTGGCAACAAGCCTTGCTTTGTACTTTGGCTGACTATCATGAGCGGTGATCTTATACCTGTAAACCCATTTACAAGGTAGATCCTTTTTGCCCTGTGGTAATTTAACTTGCTTCCATGTCTTGTTTTTATGTAGAGCTATCATCTCTGACTGCATGGCCAATTGCCAATTCCCGGAGTCCTTCATTTGCACTGCTTCCTTGTAACATGAAGGCTCATTGCAATCAGTCAACATGACATAGTTCATAGATGGAACAAACCTATCAGGAGGTCGCGGGACACGTCCAGATCTACGCACAATAGGTGGGGCAGGCTCAGCCACAACCTGTGGTTCCACTCTATCCTGTCCTTGCTCCTCTTGAGCCCTGACATTTTGTCTTGCACGTGCAGGTCCATCTTCTTGGAAGACAACTCTTCTAATCTCCTCAACCCTCTCTGGTTTAGAATGATATTTGGATTCATTAAAGTGAACATCATTGCTGCGGACAACCTTTCTGGATTCGGGATCCCAAAGTCTGTACCCCATCTCACCAGAATTACCATAGCCTAGAAAGATGCACTTTCTACTCTTTGGCTCAAGTTTGTTCCTAAATTCCTTTGGAATGTGAGTATATGCCTCACAGCCAAAGACTCTGAGATTCTTGTATGAGGGCACCTTGCCTGACCATACCATCTCTGGCACTGAATCCTTCTGCAAAACCTTGCTAGGAGATCTATTTACAAGATGAACAGCTGTTGATACAGCTTCAGCCCAAAACCCATTTGGCAGTTGTGCATTAGACAACATACTTCTGACCTTCTCTTGTATGGTCCTATTCATCCTCTCACCAACACCATTTTGAGGAGGATTGTAAGGAGCGGTAAGTTCACGTTTTATACCTTTTGACTCACAAAAGTCCTGAAAGGCCTTTGAAACATACTCTCCACCATTGTCAGTGCGTAAGCATTTAAGCTTCTTGCCACTCTGATTCTCCGCAAGTGTCACAAACGTTTTGAAAACACTAAACACTTCATCCTTGTGCTTGAGAAAGTAAACCCATACTTTTCTCGAGTAATCATCTATAAATGTCATAAAGTAAGAAGCTCCCCCTAGAGATAGGTTAGGCATAGGTCCACACAAATCACTATGAACAAGTGCCAACTGTGTATCTCTTCTACTGCTTCTATGCTTATGTGGCTGCTGTGTTTGCTTACCATACAGACAATGTTCATAGAATTCAAAATCATTAAATGAAAAGCCAGGCAAATAATCAGAACGAGACAAGATTTCCATTCCCTTATTGAAAATATGTCCTAACCGGCTATGCCACAAAGAAACGTTCGGCTGCTCAGTTACATTGATTACATTTTTAGAGACATTTGATACATAAATCATGTAAAGTCCTCCAGACTTTACTCCATGTGCTACTGTCATAGAACCCTTGGATATCTTCCACATGTTTTGTCCAAAAGTGGTGACGTATCCAGCATCATCAAGTAAACCTGTGCTGATCAAGCTCTTTGTAATTGCGGGAACATGTCTCACATTCTTCAGCGTGAAAGAAGAGCCATTCTGAAACTTCAATTGAACATCTCCAACACCTAAGATCTCACATGTCTACCCATTGCCTATCCGAACATGATCTTTAGTGGTCACATAAGAGGTAAACCACTCCTTGTTTGGAGACACATGAAGTGATGCCCCTGAGTCTATAATCCAGTCACTCAGTGCATTTCCATCAGATGCTGTAAGAAGAGCTGAGTCCATTGTATTCTTCAAGAAGTAGATGTCTCCTGACACTAGACTGTCATCCTCTGCAACAGTGTTTGTCACATTTATTTCTTGAATCTTCACTGAGGACTTGTTCTTCTCACCATGGTCTTCAGCTTTCTCTTTGCCTTTTTCTACTTTCTATTCTCTGTAGTCTCTTTTCATGTGACCCTTCTTGCCACAATGGTAGCATTCTATGTCACTCTTGCCTTTAGCACTGCGGGACTTGCTACGAGACTGATTCCTCTTTCCACCTTTGTACTTTTCTTTGGTCCTTCCCCTGACAACTAAGGCTGTTCCTTTGCCTTTGTCCATTGTCTTTCTATTGGTTTCTTCAATAAGCAGACTTCCTTCTACACCTGCTATGTTCAAACCATCTGGAGGTGCAGAATTACTCAAAGCTGTGCGAAAAGTGTCCCAACTTTCCAGCAATGTGATCAACAGGAACATAGCTCTAACAGGTTCATCAAACTTGACACCTTGAGCTGACAACTGACTGTAGATGGTGTTGAATTCATTTAGATGATTGGACATAGGTGTCCCTTCTTTCATCTTCAAGTCAACAAGCTTCTTCAGCCAGTATACCTGTGAAGCTGCACTCTGCTTCTCATAAAGATCACTCAGCTTTAACCATGCTTGATAAGCCGACATCTCGTCTACTACATTGAAGTAAACGCTTTCTGCCAAAGTCAGCATAATGGTAGAAAGTGCCAATTCATCCATTTCGCTCCATTCATCTTCGTCCATATCTTCTGGTTTTATCCCCTTGAGCTTTATAGGTTTTATCTGCTTCTTTTGTACCAACACGTGCCAAATCTGCTTCTTCCACAATGGGAAATTGGTTCCATCCAGCTTCTTAATATTGTAAAGAGCAGTGTCCTGCTATCCAGCCATAGCTACGCTTCACAGTAGTTTACTTTCCTGGGAAAAATTTGGCAGAGTTTCCCCTGTAAACTGACCTCTGAACCAATATCAACCTGTCAAATGAACCAAGAAAGCTTCAGATTCTGCATAAATTTTGGCAGAGTCTCCTTTGTAAAACGGCTCTGGTGTACTAAAAAGAGACCAAAAAACAACTCAAAAAACCACTCTCTCTCTAACACTGTAAGCTGTGGGTAAACCTGTCCTGCACCTGTACTGTCTCTGACTGTCCTGCCACTGTCCTGTAAGCATAGACTGCGACAATGCCTCAACGGCAGTAAAGGAAAGATGCAATCCCACCTGTCTAACTCACAGTCAATACATTCTAGCTGCCTATCTAAGGGTGCTCGAGGGATCGCTCCAAGACCTGTATCACCGAAAGGATCTCAACATTCGAGAATCCCCCAGCTCAATAAAACCTCACTCGACCCTCAACAGAGGCTACAGTAAATCTTACAGTACATAGACTTCCCACAAAGTCATACATCCACAAATTTCCCACTGTATGCTGTAACCGCTGTGGCGGTTTTTTGTTGCGTGACTCATAGCCAGCAAACCCTCAACAAACATACATCATCTCTGACAATACATCCCATGTGGAATGTCAGGATGAAATCTGGAATTTCAAGCAGCAAACACAAGCTACCTGATGAACTAGTGGATGTCGCCTACAGTCTGTGTGTAGATGCGCCCGTGTCGTATGTGACACGCCTCCAAGAACTGTGAGGCGTCCTTCGATGTGTACACAGCCACAAATCAACACTCTGGGAGTGTCGATATCCTCAGCACCTACAGTCGTAGGCCGAAAACCCCAAATTTGCAGAGTCGGATCTGCACCCGCTGAGACCACGTAGTCGAAAATGGCCTGCGCAAAACTTTGTCGAAGCCGAACGATGGCCGAGATGACCTCAGAATGAAATTCTGAGCACACCAAGCCCTTTGGGTTCTCCCACAGGATTTGGGGGCGTGTCTTCGCCTGTCGAATTTCACTCCAATCTGAGCTTGTGACTCTAGCCTCCTGCAGTGCTGCCCCGAGCCTCGATCTGAGCTCTGATACAAGTTGAAGGAGTACGAGCGGAAGTGCGACGCGAGAGAGAGTGCGAGAAGAAGAGCACGACGATATGGTGAACTCGCTCTACTCTAATGTGTAGAGCATAGTGAGTTCTTATTAGGTTTTTACAAAAGAATATGTGTACATACCTGGCAGCCCGCCCACTTACCTGGGCGACCACACTGGGCTTTATACCCCAGCAAGTCTTCCCATAGTTTCCTGGCAAATTTTAGTCACAATGCTAACCCCAGCGCCACCATCAAGGATTCCCTTCACAGTTAATCCCTTAGTAGTCATTGGTATAGTCGCATTGGATTCATCACCCTCAAAGTATTGTCCCAACTTGTTAACAGGTATTTCTAGCACAAGGTTCTCATCTAGGTTGGGTTGTGGATCTAAGTGTTCCTCCTATATATTTGGCATCTCCCCAGCTCCATCCATCTGTGCAAATTGTGGTAGCCCAAACTTGAGATCTCCATTGAGGAAGGCTTGAAGAGCTGAGACTAGCTCAGGGTCTTTATATAGTTTGGACATGATGGTGGTTCTAACTTCTGAAGACATGAACTCCATCAATTTGACAATGTTTAACGGAACCTTTTGGGCTTCAGTCCCTTGACGTGGGGAAGATGGGATCTCCATTTCTTCAATAGGATCAGGTAGTCCCTTTGTAAACATTCTTTCCATCAAGAAGTGAGTACGCCCACTTTCCCATGACTTTAAGTCACTTTCTTCTTGGATGATACTAGGTATGGCTAAGGGTCTATGGACTTGGTGAGGTTTTTGTTGCATAGTGAATACGGTGTCTGTAATCTGGATGTGCCTAGGTGCTTGTTTTAGATCCCTTTGGGTATCTTCTACCAAACTCCTTAATTACTTGACTCGCTCGATCTCCTCTGCAGGGTTTGTATAAGTTCTTATCTTCTTCTTGGATCCTAGCCATTGTGGCTCATGAAGATCTTCCTTGTTGGTTTCTATCTTAATGGTTGTTTTGATCTCCATGGTTTCACGTGAATCAGAATCCTCTTCAACGTCGTTAATATATACGAGGTCGTCACTAGTCCCTATTTTGGTCTTTGAACTGGGGTCTGACTTCGCTGCTTTCTGTGATCTCTTCCTTCCTGTTTCCTTCTTTTTCTGAGATTGGGCAATTGTTGTCGTGTCTCTTTCCTCAAGAATATAATTTTGTTTTTGGAGCATCGATCGTGTGAGTACGTTTACCGGTACCACAGGTGTACTTTGTGATGGCTCCTCGGTAACCTCAAGCAAGTTTAATGGCGTGATCTTCGGTGCATTTGGATTATTTGGACATTGGGCAATCAAATGATCTATGCCACATCGATTACACATGAGTATCGGCATTGTAGACGTGCTCACTTGATTGGTTTGCATTAGTGTGGCATTCTTTTGTAGCCTAATAGGACACTCGATCACACGATGTGGACCTCCACACTCATAGCATTGAAGAGGTGGTCTCTTAGCAGTGTAATTGATATTTTGGCCTTTTGCAGCAAGAGCAGCTACTTGATAGACAGGTTTGACTTGTCCCCAATAGTCTTCCATATAGTATTGTGGACTTTCTTCAAGTGCATCCATCCCATAGGCAATATTAGGGTCTATATCTTCCTCACAGCCTTCCAAACAAGCAATGGATGACTCACAACCCACTTGATTCACAGAAGTGATTCTAGGATGTGGTGGTTGTGGTCCTAGCACTAGAGGTGGTAAGGGTGTTGTTTGAACAACATTTTGAACCCTACGGACCATGTGTTGTGACGCTTGTTCAAGAGGTGGAGCCGGCATCAATGCAGGCACTCGAAGTGTGTCTGTCCATGCTAAGGTTGGTCTATTGGCCATTGCACGCTTAAATACTACGCAATCCTTAGCTTGATGACCATACCTCCCACAGACATTGCAGTTCCCATTGAATTTTACTCTAAAAGTAGGGCATTCACTGGTACTATGCGGTCCATAGCATATTGAGCACCATTGTTGCTCCCTGCTTGGATACATGTGATTGTTTTGCGGAGCACAATTGTCTCTAAGCCTCTCTTGAATAGCCTTGGTGAGATCTGCTAAAGTCATCTCAGATATCTTTGGCTCCTTACCAATAGGCTTTTTTAGGGTCATTGTCAGATGCCCTGATGCTTGCAAGCTAATAGATTTAGGCTCAACAGACACTCTTTCTCCTTTTTTCATTAAATTATCCTCCAATTGGATCGCATTGGTGGTGACTGCTTCCCAAGTGGTGATACCTCTAATGACTAGGCCATTGTAGATAAGGCTCATGTCGTAATCCCCTAATGAATCTATCAAGCAATTGATTATTATTGAAGAACTCATTTGGATTACAACAACAATTCAAATGCTTCAAGCGGCTAATAAAAAATCTCACCGACTCTCCTTCCTCTCGTTGGGCTTTCTGGATCTGAGAGGCTACACCCCAAAGCACTCCCTCTCGTATGTATTCTTTTAAGAACAGTTTCCTAAGAGTAGGGTAAATCGTTTTTTCTTCTACCCTTAGGGTTCTATACCAATCCCCAGCCTTCCCACTTAAGGTTAAGCTTAAAGCATTACTCTTATGTAGGTCATTGTGTTCTCCTAGAGAATCGCATATTTGTTCAAACACTTCGATATGCTTTCTCACATCCCCGTCTCCACTAAATTTTTGTGTGAGCTTGGCTATTTGTACTGCCTTACTTCTAGGTTCTCTATCAGGCGTGTTACTCATATTCTCAGCAATAGATCGATCGATAGCTTGAGCAAATTTTGCCAAGTCACCTAAGTGATCAGGAACCGTGGGTGGAGGTGCTCCATAGAAAACATGTGGAGTAGGTGTTGGCATTGGGCTTGGCGCATAGGAAGCCCTTGGGTTCCACGTTTGGTACGGTGTTGTGCCATGTGGCGGCCCAAAGTTCATGTGTGGCCCTAGGCATAGCAGACGTCGGATGTGACATGCTAATGCTAGCCGATATATTCCCATGGAAATAAGAGCTTGGGTATTGTGGTTGTGGAACATAGGTAGTTGAAACAATGGGAGGGGTAGGAACTACATGAGTACAAGGACCCATAGGTGCATACGATTGATACACACTTGTAGGGGCTGTTGTCGGCATTGAGCTACCATATAGCGGTGCTTTACTAACAAATGAGGTCCATGGCGTGTTTCTTGGCATGTCCATCATTGGAGTAGGCATGGTAGCCGTGGTGTCATCAAGAGAAAGATGAGATAGACTTGGAAAAGTAAAGCTATCACTTGTGGGCTCAGATTACACTGAGACCCCTAGCAAAACAACATATGGAGGAGCCATCGGACTTACCGAGGGAGTCTCCATTTGCGATAAGGTTGGTTGTTTAGCCTTCCCTGTATCCAAGAATCTCATGAGACGCGTTGAAGGCATGTGGATCCCCTTGTTCTGTCTCTCTAGCTCAATAACCCTATGGATGGCCTCACAAACTCTGTGTTGTTGATCCTCCACACTAGTAGCACCCGTTGTGGATTGTAGGACATCTAACCAACCCATGTGATAGGTGTGAACTGTGTATAGGTCAGTTAGAGTTTGCATTTGTAGTTCGCACTCCCAGTTCTCATTTAGGAACAGTCCATCTAAGCTTGAGGTACTAGGGGTGTCCTTTGAACTAGATGCAATGGGGCTCTCTATGGGTTGACCGTTAGTGGTCGCTAATTCAGGAGCACTCGATTGCTCTCCTATCAAAGATATTGACATAGGAGCTTTCTCTTTTAACTCTCTTCGTTGCTCCACCTTGTGTAAGCTCTCGATTTCCTTTTCCCTAGCCGCAATGATATATTGCTCAACCTCTTGCACTTCGGCAAGGCTTTTACCATTAGGTAATATAACCTCAGAGGGGAATAGTTATGAAGAGTTAGGGGGTGCAGTGAATGGAGTATTCACGTGCACATTCTCTAAGGGCATAGGGTCTATGTTGGTCATGAATGGAGAATTTACTTCTCCACCCCCCTCATTTACATCGTTAGTTCCATGTTCGGAGCGAGTGGCTCTACTAAAGGTTTCCTTCAAGCGCGTAAGCACGCTCGGCCCGGACCGTGGGCCCGTGGCATGCATGTCTTGGCTTGAGCTATCAGGATTAGGCATTGGGTAACCCTCCATGACCTCGTAGTCAAAGGAAGAGTCACTAGATGCTATATGCGGGTCCTGAGTGGTACTACCTTGGGTTCCCGTTGAGGGCCTAGAGCCTAATGTAGAGGAATAATGGTGCCCGCGTAAACGAAAACACTCTTGATATGATCCTCCTCTAGCACACGCCCAAAGCGTAGGTGCATGTGACCTCGACACTCTAGAGGTGTTGGTGAGTGCCTCTAGAGGCCACTCACCTAGTTGTTGTTTTTTTTTACAACCCAATTTTTTTTGTATTTTTGGTTCCTTTTTTAACTGAGCCATAGAATATGGCGTGCGATAGCTCAAAACTAGCGTCTTGGCTAGAGAGACATGCCGTGCTTTATAGCCCCCGGTTTGGTTACGTACAGCCCTCAGAATCCTAAAACTAGTCTTTTCCTAGGTGAGGAGAGGGCTAGAATTAGTAAGTCCAAAGGGTGAGTGTGAAGGGGATGGTGGAGGACTTGAGGAACTTATCCCACATGCCGTCATTCCCTCTTGTGGAGGTAGGGTATATATATAAGAGTGAGTGTAGTATATATCATTGGGCTTGGGCTTGGGAAAATGATCCCGATCCCGATCCAAAATTTTCGGAGAACACCCTCACGCCTTACGCTTAAATATTTTCGGGTTTTTTTTCCTCTTTTTTTTGGGGGGTCGCCGCGCGCGGTTTTGGTGACCTTTTTTGTCCACACACACAAAACTATGGCCTACTCTCCTCATTGACCTAACCTTATCTCTTCTACAGCTAACTACTCCGCTAACTAAGCTTATCTACTCTGCTAATTTCTAACTGACAATGAACAGTGAATCTACCTACTTTGTTAACTGTATACTCCTTCACTAGCTAACACACTAACTATGCAAACAAATAAAAAAGTGTGTAAACGGACATTGGCAGAAACCAAGGTATCTATTAACTGTGCAAGCAGCCATTGACAGAAAACACTCTTTCACTACTAACACATTAACTGCTAACTGTGCAAGCAGCCATTGACAGAAAACACTCTTTCACTACTAACACATTAACTGCTAACTGTGCAAGCAGCCATTGACAGAAAACACTCTTTCACTACTAACACATTAACTGCTAACAGTGCAAGCAGGCATTGAAAGAAAATAGAGATTATGCAGGAAAAAACTTGCAGAAATTAACTTCTTCTTCTTCCTCTTCCTTCCTAACTCAAAGACTCACAGAAGAAGCACAGAGTGCCTCTTGAGCTTAGTGCAAGGCAATTTCCCCGGCCGATACACTGTGTGCAAGCCACAAATGGCTCCAAGCACGCAATATCCTAAACTAGTAATCTCAAAGATGGCGATGGTGATTCACTCACTGCTCTACGTTTGCTGTCGTGGAGGATTCCTCGCCGCGAAGAAGAAGGAGCCACCGTTGCGCCACGCTCAACCGCTTCACCATCGCCGTGCCTTCGTCGCAATGCTCGATGGCACTCTCTCTCACACACACACGCATACACACACACACACACACACACACAAGGAGGTGAAGAAGAAGAAGATGGAGATGGAGCAAGAGCACTCTTTAATTGCACAAATGAAAGAATGAGTGAATTTTAGGTTTAGTTGACTTTTATATGAACTCGCCCCATTCACACTAGGACGCCCATGCTTAGCCAACTAATCCCTTGAATGTTCCAGTTAGAGTGCGCCTCTCATCGGCGATCACTCCTACCCTTTTCCTATTGGACCGACAAGCCCGGTACCTGACTCTACCAAATAAATAATACAGTGTCCATCTTAGGTGATAGGAATGTGCGTGAGGGTTAACACTACAGCATTCTGATGATACAATCAAGCAAAAAGCACACAAGCTACAATATTTTCTCTTTGGAAGACAACATCAGAAAACCTCGACATCAGAAACCCTTGAGTTAATTACTCAAGACCCAACTCTTGCACAGCATAATGGTTTTAATTGCATTGATCTTGAAAGCATGGTAGAGCCAACCAAAGCTATGCATAGGCACGATTGTTCAACCCATGCACACAGTCGTCCCGGAGTACACCGTCTGGGAGGGGTGAAAGGGAACTAAAGGTAAGGGGAACTAAGTAATTAAGGGCAATGTTTGAAGAGGGAGGAAAATTGTTTATGTTAACGTGTGATTTTTTGTAAAATTACATAATAATGCCCTTAATAATCATCAACAGGGGAAATTTAACTGATAATATCTTCTCGATGAGTGTAAATAGTGTATATACTATCAAAAAATCATCAAAAAAATAGTGCTTTTTTATTATTTTTCTTAATATTGAGACTTAAAAATGGAGAAATCCAACAAAAAACAATAAAGTTTTGTTTTTCAATTGATTTTCTTAATTATTGGATTTTTACTTTGCTTTTTTAGCGTATTTTGTTATTTTCTTTGATTTTTTTAATAAACAGGTCAAAAATTAATAATAAATATCAAATGAGCTCAGATGGAAAAATTGAAGACATGATGATGATCAGATGGACAAGGCGGACAGACACAAAAAATTTCAATCAAATCGGCAAACAGAAGCGGGACACCTAAATTAGGTGACCAGACCTACTTTTGCAAAATTCTTGCAGAATGAGCTACAGGAATCCGATTAGGGAAATTTTTGAGTCTAACATAGTTTACATGGCCTAGTAGGACTAACAGGGAAATTTGGGGAAAAATGTTTTGGGAAGTCCGAGTATAGATACCCAAGTTAGCCTAAAATCACCTCATTTTCACTTGTCGCCTTTGGAGAGAGACCTTTTCGACCTTCTTTGCGCGCATTTTTTGGAGCCACAGTCACATGTTTATAGCGCCATCTCACACGAGACATGAGGGATAAGTTCTATACTTATCAATGATCCATTCTGTACGGCCAGTAGCTAGTATAAACCCCAGGAAAAACCCCTAAAATCCGAACAGTGCACGAAGACCTACGACCAAAAATTGACCATAGCTACCAGTCAGCTCATCCGAATCAGATAAGACTTGAACTGTGGCATGCTTCAACATAATAGAACACTTCTATATCACCGGTTGACCATTCGGTAAGGTCGAGGGGGGTCCCAAGTAGAAAAGCTAGGTTTTTGACAGGTGTCAGAATTGGATTCTGACTCCACAGACAGCTTATAGACTGAGTCTATATACAATGTATAAAGTTGGTTTCAAAAATCAATCAAGTCAAGCCCTCGAAAAGTAGAAAACAGCTCGAAGGCTACAAAGCGTCAAATTTGATATGCGAAGTCAATTTGACTCCAAATGGGCCAAAATTGGACGAGTTGCTTCAGGACTATGTAGCGGAAAAGTCCATAGCCTCAAAAGTGACTAACCAACTCCACAGGCCATGTAGTCACAAAAATCGGTGATTTCAGAGTCGACAAAGCACGAAATGATGCCGGCAAGACGAAACTTTACCAAATTCAATTTAGGACTTGTTTTAGGTGTATAGAATATGTTTAGGTCAAAATTTTCAAGTTTTGCAAAAAAATGTTGACAGCTGTAAATAATCACGATTATTTACTTTTATAATATTTTCGCTTGAAAATGGTACCATCACCTCACCCATCACTTGTACACACTTATTACATGCCACATTTCAAGTATGAGTCACAATGATCAATGATAACTTGGAAAAATGCCAGAAAACGCAAAGAAGTCCTTTCAAACCAATTTTTTAGTTATCAGTCACATTTTTTGATTCAAATCACTTCATATCTCATAAACAGTGTCTACATCATTCCTAGAACCAAGTTGCACCAAAAAAATGTTCATTTTGATGAAAAAGTTAATAATCGTGATTATTTACTTTTCTCCCAAGATGGGGAGAAATTGCAACTTTGCTTTCATGGGACCAAAGCACATGATCTCCTAATCCCACTAACCAAGTTTGAACAAATTTGGAGCTCAAAATCTCAAAATTCCTTTATATCTACTGTTTCAGAGACTGAAAGCCTAAATGGCACCATTCTCACCCTGTGCACTCAAATGAGCCCACACTTCATTCAGAGTATCTAATTGACATATATTTCAAACCCACGATGCCAAATTTCAAACCCATGATGCCAAAATTGCAAATTGTTGAATAAATTTATCAGATGTAAATAATCACGATTATTTACTTTTGTTGTAAATTTTTGTTTGGACTTCATGAATTTGATCTTTACATGTTTTTATGCATCTATGGATATTCAAAAATTGATTTGAAGCAAATTGGACTCAATTTGTCAGCAATTCAGACTGCAAGACATTTCAGAGCAAAATCTGCCAAATTTTCTAGCTTTGGCACTCTTTCACTTAACAGGAGCCATGCAAGCTGCGAAAAAGGCCAAGAAGAGGGTATCCCAAAAAGAGAAGCTGCAAGAGCTACCACCATACCAATTGGACCTCATTTCAGTAAAGACAGCCAAGGCAACATATATGTTCAAAGAACAGCTTGAGGAGAACAACACAACGGTTGTCACAGGCAGATTTAAAAGTGAAGAAGGACATTAGGTAGAACTACAGCTTCTGCCAAAAGAGGTCTATGATGTCGCGGCAATGCCCGAAACAAAAGAAGCTAACAAAAGGCTTGGACTCAAAGCATTCTACCACCAAAAACCATGTGGTGTAGATTTTCAGAAAGCATATGAGCTCCTGTCTATAATCAAGGAAGACGGATCAGCCAAGATTACTGACAAGCAAGGGCAAAAGGTAGAAGTGGTAATTACGAAAGAAATAGTGGACGAGGCTCTCAAATTGCCGACAGAAGGGATGACCATGAGGGCTAGAGACAAAAAAACAGCAGGCACTTTCACCAACTGCTGCGGCAACATTTGCTAATCTCATTCAGAAGCAAGTGGAAGAACCCGCAAGGTTATATCACCAACACTTCCACTTTCTAGCAAAGAGACCACCAAGGTACACAACACCTAATCATGCAGTTGCGACTACCTTCACACAAGTGTTGAAGTCAACAACCACGCAACCCATTGATCAAGCACAGTATCTGTTATCCACGTTGAAGGGTACCAAGAAAGAGGGCAAGATAACCTATCTGGGAGCACCTGAGGTACTCACAAGAATAGCATACCATGCTATCAGCATGGCAGACAATTTGCCACCTATCCCAGATCAGAACACATGGATAGTGTCAGCACAGCCATCTCCAAGAACCACAAGGTTAACAAAAAGAGTTTACAAATCTGATGAGGAGTCTGAAGAAAGCTCTCATGAAGCACATAGCAACGAAAGCTCGGACAATGAAGAGAAGAGAGCCAGAAGAGAGGAGATGAAGAAGAAGGCAATGGCTGCACATCAGGAAGAACCTCAACAAAAGAAAGCGAGGTTTGAATGGGAAAAAGATACATATGAAAGAAGTGGCCAAGCTACAGGAAAGGACCCAGCACGGTGAATTTGAAGAGATATAAAAAGCCCCCGAACCAAGAATCCTGCCAGGAAAGAACCAAAAGATCCCAAGGACTCTCTTGAACGCATGTACCAGGAAGCAGAAGCCTTGAAGCAAAAAGAAGCTCAAAAAGCAGAAAGAAAAGCAAGGGAAGATGTGGCAAAACAGAAGAGGCAACAACACAAGGAGAGACACAGTACAATCAAGAAGATATGTCTCCTAAACCTACCTCACCTGCTACGGAACAACAAGACCACCCCATGCCAAGCCCTCCACCATCACCGATAGATAGACCCACAAAGGGCAAGCAAACCAAGGAAAAGGAGCCTGAACCGCAAGAAGCAGCAGGACCTCAACAACAGACAACAACTACTTACGAGCAAGTCAAAGCAAAAGAGCCAGAATTGGAAAGGGCAGCAAGTCCTGAACCACAAGATATTTCCAGTTTTGAGCAACCTAAGGCACAAGTAACAGAGGCCATCCCGTCTACCACCACCCAACAGGAAACGGCCGAGGCATTTGCGAAGCCTCAAGGAGACAAAGTAGCCAAAGTAACCACAGCCCCGCCCAAGGGACCACAAGAGACTGTTGAAACATCTAGGCAGCTCACAGAACAAGAAAACTGACAGACCAATGATGAAATAATTCTCCAAGTAAACGAATATGCCAAGCAAATGCAGGAAATGACAGAGAAATTACGGTTAGCAGCACTTAGCTGCAGTGCTCAGACTAGAGAGCTGGATATGGTGATAGATGCTCTGCAAGGAGAGCTAGAGGACCGAATGAATACCATCACCAATCTGCAGAGACAAATCCAAGAGTTGAAAGCTGAAGTGAACAACGTCAGATCACCAGAGAAAAGAGCCAAAAGGAAATGGAAGGGCTAGGTGAACTTCTCACAAAGTTAACTGGTTGAACAAGAATCCCAGATACTTGATTCTGTTCTCAAGAGCACCTGCAGCACTTCAAAAAGACCCAACTTTTTGTCCTGTACCAAGAGTAAGGACGTGGCAAGCACATGAGGCAATGACAAAGAAGTGACCTAGATGGCTGAATTTTTTGAGATTGCCAGCTCCAGAAAAGGGAACGCCGACAGAGGAATGCATGGTGACAACCGTAACGGGGGCCATAGCATTCTTCAAAAATCTCTCTGATCTTTCATGTGCTATGTTCTACAAAATTTGCCGAATGTTGCTCACATGCATTGAAGTTTTTCACAAGCCAGAGCAAGCACGAGCACCGTGGATGTCATTTCTCGAGGGAAATATGTGTTGGGGTATAAAGCCCAATGTGGTCGCCCAAGTAAGTGGGCGGGCCGCCAGGTATGTACACATATTCTTTTGTAAAAAACCTAATAAGAACTCACTATGCTCTACACATTACAGTAGAGCGAGTTCACCATATCGTCGTGCTCTTCTTCTCGCACACTCTCTCGCGTCACACTTCCGCTCGTACTCCTTCAACTGGTATCAGAGCTCAGATCGAGTCTCGGGGCAGCATTTGCAGGTAGCCAGAGTCACCTGCTCAGATTGGAGTGAGATTCGACAGGCGAAGACACGGCCCCAAATCTTGTGGGAGAACCCAAAGGGCTAGGTGTTCTCAAAATTTCATTCTGAGGTCATCTCGGCCACCGTTCGGCTTCGACAAAGTTCTGCGTAGGCCATTTTCGACTACGTGGTCTCAGCAGGTGCAGATCCGACTCTGCAAATTTGGGGTTTCGGCATACGACTGCAGGTGCTGAGGATATCGACACTCCCAGAGTGTTGATTTGTGGCTGTCTACATATCGAAGGAGGGCTCACAGTTCTTGGAGGCGTGTCACATACGACACGGGCGCATCTACACACAGACTGTAGGCGACATTCACTAGTTCATCAGGTACATGGGATGTATTGTCAGAGATGATGTATGTCTGTTGAGGGTTTGCTGGCTGTGAGTCATGCAGCAAACAACCGCCGCAGCGGTTACAGCATATAGTGGGAAATTTGTGGATGTATGACTTTGTGGGAAGTCTATGTACTGTCAAATTTACTGCAGCCTTTGTTGAGGTTCGAGTGAGGTTTTATTGATCTGGGGGATTCTCGAATGTTGAGATCCTTTTGGTGATACAGGTCTTGGAGCGATCCCTCGAGCACCCTTAGATAGGCAGCTAGGATGTATTGACTCTGAGTTAGACAGTTGGGATTGCATCTTTGCTTTACTGCTGTTGAGGCATTGTCGCAGTCTATGCTTACAGGACAGTGAGAGATAGTACAGGTGCAGGACAGGTTTACCCACAGCTTAAGTGTTAGAGAGACAGTGGTTTTTTGAGCTGTTTTTTGGTCTGTTTTTTAGTACACTAGAGCCATTTTACAAAGGAGACTCTGCCGAAATTTATGCAGAGACTGAAGCTTTCTTGGTTCATTTGACAGGTTGATATTGGTTCAGACGTTAGTTTACAGGGGAAACACTGCCGAATTTTTCCCAGGAAAGTAAACTACTGTGAAGCGTAGCTATGGCTGGATAGCAGGACACTGCTCTTTACAATATTAAGAAGCTGGATGGAACCAATTTCCCATTGTGGAAGAAGCAGATTTGGCACGTGTTGGTACAAAAGAAGCAGATAAAACCTATAAAGCTCAAGGGGATAAAACCAGAAGATATGGACGAAGATGAATGGAGCGAAATGGATGAATTGGCACTTTCTACCATTATGCTGACTTTGGCAGAAAGCGTTTACTTCAATGTAGTAGACGAGATGTCGGCTTATCAAGCATGGTTAAAGCTGAGTGATCTTTATGAGAAGCAGAGTGCAGCTTCACAGGTATACTGGCTGAAGAAGCTTGTTGACTTGAAGATGAAAGAAGGGACACCTATGTCCAATCATCTAAATGAATTCAACACCATCTACAGTCAGTTGTCAGCTCAAGGTGTCAAGTTTGATGAACCTGTTAGAGCTATGTTCCTGTTGATCACATTGCTGGAAAGTTGGGACACTTTTCGCACAGCTTTGAGTAATTCTGCACCTCCAGATGGTTTGAACATAGCAGGTGTAGAAGGAAGTCTGCTTATTGAAGAAACCAATAGAAAGACAATGGACAAAGGCAAAGGAACAGCCTTAGTTGTCAGGGGAAGGACCAAAGAAAAGTACAAAGGTGGAAAGAGGAATCAGTCTCGTAGCAAGTCCCGCAGTGCTACCAAATGCGTTTTGGGCTGAAGCTGTATCAACAACTGTTCATCTTGTAAATAGATCTCCTAGCAAGGTTTTGTAGAAGGATTCAGTGCCAGAGATGGTATGGTCAGGAAAAATGCCCTCATACAAGCATCTCAGAGTCTTTGGCTGTGAGGCATATACTGACGTTCCAAAGGAATTTAGGAACAAACTTGAGCCAAAGAGTAGAAAGTGCATCTTTCTAGGCTATGGTAATTCTGGTGAGATGGGGTACAGACTTTGGGATCCCGAATCCAAAAAGGTTGTCCGCAGCAATGATGTTCACTTTAATGAATCCAAATACCATTCTAAACCAGAGAGGGTTGAGGAGATTAGAAGAGTTGTCTTCCAAGAAGATGGACCTGCACGTGCAAGACAAAATGTCAGGGCTCAAGAAGAGCAAGGACAGGATAGATTGGAACCACAGGTTGTGGCTGAGCCTGAGCCACCTATTGTGTGTAGATCTGGACGTATCACGCGACCTCCTGATAGGTTTTTTCCATCTATGAACTATGTCATGTTGACTGATTGCAATGAGCCTTCATGTTACAAGGAAGCAGTGCAAATGAAGGACTCCGGGAATTGGCAATTGGCCATGCAGTCAGAGATGACAGCTCTGCATAAAAACCAGACATGGAAGCTAGTTGAATTACCACAGGGCAAAAAGGCTCTACCTTGTAAATGGGTTTACAGGTATAAGATCACCGCTCATGATAGTCAGCCAAAGTACAAAGCAAGGCTTGTTGCCAAGGGCTTTAAGCAAGAACAAGGCATTGACTTTGATGAAGTCTTCTCTCCGGTGGTCAAGATGACTACATTGACATGCTTTCTTGCATTGGTTGCCATATTAGATTTGGTGTTGCACCAAATGGATGTCAAGACAGCGTTCTTGCATGGTGATTTAGATGTGGAAATTTACATGCAGCAGCCAGAAGGGTTTGTTGAGAAAGGCAAGGAAGATTTGGTATGCCAGTTGTTAAAGAGTCTTTATGGCTTAAAGCAATCACCGAGGGCATGGTACCATAAGTTCCACAAGTTTATGCTTTCTCAAGGCTACAAACGTAGTGAGTTCGATCACTGTCTATATACAAAGAAGGCTAAGGATGGCAGTTGGTTGATCCTTATTTTGTATGTGGATGACATGTTGATTGCTGGCAAGCACATGGAAGAAATTTCAGTTTTGAAGTCAAAGATGGCAAAATCGTTTGACATGAAAGACATGGGTGAGGCAAGTCATATACTTGGTATGCGCATTGAGAGAGACAAATCAAAGAAGTTGATTTGGTTATCTCAAACAGAGTATATTGACAAGGTTTTGCAACGTTTCAATATGGAGAAGGGAAAGGCATTGAGTGTTCCATTGCCAACTTATGTGAAACTTAGCAAACAAAATTGTCCTATGTCTGAGGAAGAACAGGCTGAAATGGATAAGATTCCATATGCGTCTGCAGTGGGTAGTTTAATGTATGCAATGATTGCTACTCGCCCAGACATTGCATTTGCAGTGGGAGTAGTAAGTCGATACATGTCAAACCCAGGCAAGAAACATTGGGAGGCAGTGACAGGTATTATTGAGATACCTGAAAGCTACAAAGAGTATGCGTATATACTATGGGAGTTAGGAGCTAAGTGTAAAGGGTTTTATAGACTCAGATTATGCAAGTGACTTAGACAACCGAAGGTCTACGTCAGGGTATGTCTTTACATTGGCTGGTGGAGCAGTATCATGGCGTTCTAGATTACAAGATTGTGTTACTCAGTCTACTACAGAGGCTGAATATGTTGCAGCATCAGAGGCATGCAAAGAATCAATTTGGATTAATCGACTAGTAACAGATTTGGAAATCAAAGAAGAGATGCCTGTGTTATATTGTGATAGTCAAAGTGCTATACAATTGGCTCGCAATCTAGTTTATCACTCAAAGACAAAGCATGTGGATGTGAAGTATCATTTCATCAGGGAAATGCTCGAGGATAAGCAACTTCAGCTTGTCAAAGTTCACACCACAAAAAATCCTGCTGATCTACTTACAAAAGGACTTCCCTCAGAGAGCTTTGCGCATTTTCGCAAGCAGTTAGGTGTAGGGTAGTACATCACTTCTCTACATCTCTTGTATATTAGTTTGTATAGTAGCTTCTCTCACACTTAAAGTACCACATTGGACTTTAAGTGGGAGGTTGTTGGGGTATAAAGCCCAATGTGGTCGCCCAGGTAAGTGGGCGGGCCGCCAGGTATGTTCTTTTGTAAAAGCCCTAATAAGAACTCACTATGCTCTACACATTACAGTAGAGTGAGTTCACCATATCGTCGTGATCTTCTTCTCGCACTCCCTCTCACGTCACACTTCCGCTCGTACTCCTTCAATATGGGTCTATGCTACGACCTAAGCGGCCAACATTTTGAAGAAGTCCTTTATGGCTTCTACGCCCGCTGCATGTTCTTGCCATCTCATAATATGTTGGCGTTTGAGGAAGCGTTCTACACAGGGTTTTTCACTTGGCAAACGAAGATTTTTGGGCCAGTGATCAGCAACTTAACATCCAGATTCGTAGGCTACTCAGCCATCGAAGCTCAAGAACAGAGTTACCATGCAATTTTTGCAAGTACCAAACAAGGGAAGAAAGATCAGATATGAGAAAGCTTTGCATGCACTTAAAGACCACCTCGCCAGCTGTCAACTTGAAGATTATTTCAGCCCATAAAGCTGTGTCAAGGGACGACACAGGCAAGGAGGGAGGGAATGTTAGCAGAGCAAGCTAACTCGGTTACATTTTCGGAGCTCTCATTGTAAAAACATTTATTATTTTGATGAATCGAGAATATTGTAACTCCTATCTTTCGGATAAACTTTGTAATTGATGAGCCGGGGCTACAAGCTTCCAAATTGTATCAACCTGTCTTTATCAATCTTTAGTTAGAGCTCCCAGATTATTAGTTTTGACCACCAAAAACCTTGGCTAAGGTATAAAAGCCAATTTTTGTAAAGTTATTATCAAGTTTTTGGATAAGGAAATACACAGCGTGAGCTAACGACGCTCACTTCTCTCCTTCTCATACTTCCTACTCCATCCCTGGTTGTCACATTGCAGTCATGTCTGTTGCGTTGCAACCGTAGGTAAGAGCTCTACGCATTGACGTAAGCATTTCACGGTATTTCGTAGCTTTTGGCATCGCCGACCCACGGCCTAATCTCATCATAAGTAGAAATTTAAGCTTTAAAATCAAAAACTAAGCATAGGCGGGGTATTGGGGCATCATTGCTAAGCATTTAGATGCATTCTGGGTCGAAAACAACTAGGTCAAAAATCCAGTGCTGATAATAATCGTGATTTTTGCACTTGACCTAAAGTGGGATTTGAAACCATAAGCACGTGTGTTTAGGTCTTATAAACATGTCCTAGAAGTTTCGCATTTGATGCTGTAACGGATGTGATATGTTTGCCGATGAGCGATTGGCTTTTGGTGATTTCAGTCACTTGAGTGTAGCCTGAGTTAGATGTGAGTTGTTTGTTGTTTTCCAAGACATTGACAACCTCTTGTAGCCTCTATGCACTAGTCGAGTCAGCTTCGTCCATGGATTGACAATTTAATCGTGGTTCTCGCTACGTCTGCAATAAGATAGGAGTGAGGCTAGACACTCGTCCCACATGCCAGTATTGTGGACTCATTCCACTAAATCATAGTTTATGCTTCCGCTATAACATCAGCTACTCTGTTCAAAAAGAGTTGAGGCTGGTATAATTTCTTGTGATCGTTGTATATGATCACATCGACAAACAGTTTTTGTGAACAAGGTGCTAGCAATACATATACTTCTTTTTGTGGGTAGCAAGTAGGCATGGCCTCACTATCAAGCACATAATCCATGGGACGACATGAATAGATTAAGAGAGCCTCCCAGTAGGTAATCTCTTGTCCGCAAACCCAAGAAGATCTAGTCTAACTACTTTCTTTGGGATGTTAGGAATCATTTTCTTCTGTCCGTGGAGAGATATGATTATTTTGAGATTCACTTGTGAATAAGATTCCAACTTGAGAAGAGATGTTTCTTAGTTCTAGCACTTATTAGGTCTCTAGGAGTAGTATTTTGAGGGGTATGACCCATCTAATAGACAATCACTCCACCATTATTTAAAGTCACGGTTTGATCTCATCACACTTGTTCTTTCAAGGAAAGAAGTTCGCAATATGCCAAGGGGTAGTGGACAAGCTCAACTTCTAAAGTTGATTTCAATCACTATAAGACACGGTAGACTGTCTTGGTCACCGTTGTCTACTAGTTTGAGCAATTTCCATGCAGTGTCTAACCTAGGGGTTTGACAATGTAGATACTAACCAAGGGGTTTGGATTGCAAAGGCAACACCTAGGGCTACTAGTGCACTACTGCTTGATTTTCACTGATCTTTCAATTAGTTTTCCTAGGCCTTTGCAGGCAAGAAATTTGGTCAAGTGCATTTGACTATGGGTAAGTGAACACTATGTTCAACCTCTACGTACACGTCTGATTTGGTTTTATTTCATTTTCAAATATCTTTTGGTTTATTTTTCCAAATAGGATGTATAAGATTCTATGTTTTCATCCATTTTTGCTTTTCAAAGACATGACAAGGTCATGTAGGAGCAAAGTATTTTGGGTCGTAGTGTCCAAAATACCTTTCAACATTATGGCGTTATGGACTTACATGTCGGGTTTAGTTTGGCATATGTTATCACATGGGATACAACATGGTTTAGGAACTCAAGGAGTTCAGTTTAGCCAGTGTGGAGTAAGGATAATGAGGATCCCTCTCATTCATGTCACAAAGTGTTTATAGATACCTCCACGCACAAGTATATCTCGTGCTTGTAGGATGTTCTTTTTTGGACATCCTTATCTAAGACATATTCCACATGTGGAGAATATGAGTCTATCAGACTGACATTGGTGCGACAAAGTCCCCAGGTGCTGGTCAAATCTGTTTATTAGACCATTCTCAGCACATTGTATTGGGAACAATTTCAGTGGCTATAAAATGTTGGATACTTAGTAAGACTTGTTAAAGTTACAAGTATTGTTAAGCAACTTTAACGGATGGTTGTTTATACACATAGCAAAGTTATGTTCTGTTAATGAACAAGTTCATTTGGTACCTAGATATGATGGATTTTCACATTCTATTATGGTCCAAATTGTTAAGTATGGAGCGTGATTTACCCCTTGTAATTTTTTGTGTTAAAAACGCACATTTGTAAGGCCCCCATTATGAGAAGAAGCCATCATGCGTGAAGAAAAATAACTCGCCGAAAAATAAAATCACTCGTCGGAAACCAAAATTTTAACGCCCAGTCTCGAGCCTAAGCTCGAGACTGGCTTCACCGGAATATTCATTTTCGCCGGAATATTACGATCGGACGGCGGTTGGAAAGTGGTCGAAAAACGACCGGTCGGTTGGCCAGTTGGCCGGTGGCCAAATTCAAAAGCGGACTTGTCTTCTCAAGGGCGGCCACACATGGGAGGATTGGAGGGTCCGATTTGGACTTATCTACACAAGGGCGACTACACATGGCTGCCTCTCATGAGAGAGGGTAGCCCTTTTGGCCTATAAAAGGAGGCCATTTCTACACACATTTCATAAGGTGAAGTTGATGCAACAAGGTGGGTGTGAGGTGGTGAGAGTGAAGCAAGGTGGGAGCTCCAAAAGGGTATAACCAAAGGTACAGTTTCTGTCAAAAATGCTAACGAAAATGAATGGAATCTTAAAGATGTTAGGCATGTTCCTTCTCTTCGAAAAAAATTGATCTCTACAAGACAATTGAACGATGAAGGTCACAACATTGCATTCGGAAGCAAACGGTGGAAGATATCAAAGGGATCTTTGGTGGTTTCCAAGGGAGAAAAGGTCGGTACACTTTACTTGTGTACTGTTAGCACACAACCTTCAGCTTGTGCAACAACTACAGAAGTTGACAGTGCAGTGTGGCACTACCGACTTGGGCATATGAGTGCCAAAGGAATGCAAATCCTTCAAACAAAGAAGCTTCTACCAGGTTTGAAAGAAGTGGACTTATAGTTCTGTGAAGATTGTGTTTATGGTAAACAAAAGAGGGTGAAATTTCAAACATTAGGAAATGAAAGAAAAAATAAAAAAACTTGAGTTGGTTCATTCTGATGTTTGGGGTCCTGCAAGTACACCATCACTTGGTGGCTCATTGTACTATGTAACATTCATAGATGATGCGACTAGAAAAACATATGTCATGAAGAATAAGTCCGATGTATTTTCCATATTTCAAAGGTGGAAAGCCTTTGTGGAGAATAAAACAGGTACCAAGGTTAAATGCCTTAGATCCGATAATGGAGGCGAATATTGCAGCCAAGCTTTTGAAAGCTTTTGTGCTAGCAATGGCATTCGGAGGCAAAGAACAAACCCAAGGCACCTCAACAAAATGGCATTTCCGAAAGGATGAACAGGACAATCATGGAGAGAGCACGAAGCATACGGCTACATGCAGGCCTACCACTTGATCTTTGGGCGGAAGCTGTAAGTACGTCTATGTACTTAATTAACCAGTCACCCTCAACGGAATTGGATGTGGGAGTTCCAGAAGAGGCATAGACAGATAAACCGGTGAATTATGCATTTCTCAAAGCGTTTGGGTGTGAGGCTTTCATGCACATAGATAGAAGCCTAAGGTTAAAGCTAGATGCAAAGTCCAAAAAGTATTTCTTCATCGGCTATGGAGAAGGTGACTTTGGGTATCGCCTATGGAATCCTGAAGATGGTAAAATCTTTAAAAGTAGGGATGTAATTTTTAACGAACAAAATATGTACAAAGATTACTTGGAAAGAAAACAAACAAAAGAAACAGGTGATGAGTACATGGAGCTTGAGGACGGTGAAGACTCAAGGACTGCAAATGGTGACAATGTGCAACAACGTCAACCAAATGAGGAGCCTCAACCTATTCCCCGAAGATCTACAAGAGCAAGTAGACCTCCAGAAAGGATTGTTCCTTCCTTCAACCATCTCTTGATCTCAGATTCTGGAGAGCCGGAATCATACGAAGAAGCTATGCAACACAAATTCAAAGAAGAATGGACGAAGAGCATGCAAGTGGAGATGGACTCACTACATCGCAACCAAACATGGGAGTTGGTTGAGTTGCCTAAAGGTAAGCGGGCACTTCAAAACAAATGGGTGTACAAGTTGAAGGAAGAAGAAGGTGGGAAGAAAAGGTACAAGTCTAGGTTTGTGGTAAAAGGGTTTTCTCCCAGAGCGGTCACTTATCAAAAGCTTCCTATATCACGTGCATTCAAAAGGTTATTAATAATACCTCAATATACATACTATATTTACACTACGTGCCTATTTAAAAAAACCCCACCCCCCTCTGTATGTATACATTTTGATCTTTTAATAATCCTCTCCGGTTAACTCACGTGATAGCATACACATTCTAAGAAGTGACCGCCCCAGGGGGTTTCTCAAAAGAAAGGTATTGACTTCAATGAAATATTTTCTCCTATTGTAAAAATGAACTCAATTAGGCTTGTCTTAAGCCTTGTGGCTGCTCATGATCTAAATCTTGAGCAAATGGATGTAAATACGGCATTCCCTCACGGTGACTTAGAGGAGGAAATTTACATGCTTCAACCAAAGGGGTATGAAGTAAAAAGTAAGGAGAAAATGGTTTGCAGATTAAAGAAAATCTTGTATGGTTTAAAGCAAGCATCAAGACAATGGTACTTGAAGTTTGATAGATGGATGTTAGATCATGGATTCAGAAGATGCACCTCAGATCATTGCGTCTACACGAAGAATTTGGGAGATGGGAAGTTCATCATCCTAATGTTGTATGTTGATGACATGTTGATTGCAAGTGCTAACATGCACGACATCAAAGACCTAAAAGAGGAGTTGTCTAAATCTTTTTCAATGAAAGATTTAGGTGCTGCAAAGAGGATACTTGGTATGAAGATATCAAGGGAAAGGACGAAGAAGACAATAAAGCTATCTCAAGAGGATTACATCAAGAAGGTATTAGAAAGGTTTACAATGCAAAATGCAAAAACAGTTTCTGCACCTTTGGCTGGTCACTTTAAACTAACCAAGGATTATGTGTCCAAAGACACAAGAGGAGATAGCCTATATGTCTAAAGTTCCATATGCTACAGCAGTAGGTTCTCTTATGTATGCTATGGTCTGGACAAGGCCAGACATTGCACATGCAGTGGGAGTTGTAAGTAGGTTCATGGACAACCCAGGTAAAGAGCACTGGCAAGCTGTGAAGTGGATACTTAGGTATCTAAAAGGGACAACAACAAATGCTTTGTATTTTGGAGGAACTGATATTTTTCTAGAAGGGTATACTAATGCAGATATGGCAGGTGACAAAGATACTTGAAGAAGCACTACTGCCTATGTCTTCACGGTTGGAGGCACAGCAGTAAGCTGGGCTTCAAAGCTACAGAAAGTGGTTTCACTTTCTACCACGGAAGCAGAGTATGTAACAATGACGGAGGCAAGCAAAGAAATTATGTGGCTTCACAGATTCTTAGAAGATCTTGGATTCAAACAAGACAATTGTGTCTTGTACAGTGATAGCCAAAGCGCTATCCATCTTGCGAAGAACTCAGCCTTTCATTCAAGGACAAATCACATTGAGGTGAGATATCACTTCATACACACTCTTTTGGAAGAGGAACAGCTAAAGCTAGGAAAGGTGCATACAAGTGAAAATCCTGCAAACATGTTTACAAAGGTGATCAACAAGGAGAAGGTGAGCTTTTGCTCATCTTCAATCGGCATTCAAGGATAAGAAGCCAAGATGGAAAGCAGTCACAGGTTTGGTTTGGAGATCAGTTTCCAAGTGGGAGATTGTTAAATATGGAGCCTGATTTACCTCTTGTTTCTGTGTTAAAAACGCATATTTGTAAGGCCCCCATTATGAGGAGAAGGCCATCGTGCGTGAAGAAAAATAACTCGCCGAAAAATAAAATCACTCGCCGAAAACCAAAATTTTAACGCCCAGTCTCGAGCCTAAGCTTGAGACTGGCTTCACCGGAATATTCCTTTTCGTCGGAATATTATGGCCGGACAGTGGCGGGAAGTGGTCGAAAAACGACCGGTCGGGTTGGCCGATGGCCGATGGTTGGAAGTCAATGGCCGGTGGTTTTGGTCGGTTGCCAAATTCAAAAGCGGACTTGTCTTCTCAAGGACGGCCACACATGGGCGGATTGGAGGGTCCGATTTGGACTTATCTACATAAGGGCGGCTACACAGGGCTGCCTCTTATGAGAGAGGGCAGCCCTTTTGGCCTATAAAAAGAGGCCATTTCTACACACATTTCATAAGGTGAAGTTGATGCAACAAGGTGGGTGTGAGGTGGTGAGAGTGAAGCAAGGCGGGAGCTCCAAAAGGGTATAATCCCTTTGTAACCTACTTCTTTTTTTGAAGTACTAAAGCCATTGAGTGGCTGCTTTCCCGTGGACGTAGCCCACATTGGGTGAACCACGTATATCGTGTGTACTCTCTCTCTCTCTCTCTCTCTCTCTCTCTACTCTATAATCTCTTGTGTGTGAAGATTATCTCTCTCCATTAAGTAATCTACTCAATTATCTACTTAGCTACGTCATATTTCCTAACACAAATAGGTTAGCATGGTTTTTCATGTAGAAAGCATTTCGTGAGTCGTGAGCATAACATTAGCCATAAGCATTGGCAAGTACGGTTATGGATATGCAGGTTTGGATCTGTTTTTTGCTAAATGCATGCACACTAGGTGTTATGGGCCCTAGTTGATTTGGAGCGGCATGCACATTCATGACATTAGAAGCTTCTAAAGCATTTCACACTTTATGTGCACTATCCCTTTATCGATCTATCAATCACCAATAGAGGTCATGGCTCGGTTTTGGTGCTTGTAGATTAGCTCACTGCAATTAATCAAGATGGTTGCTCCTAAAATTTTTGATTAACCAGCAATAATACAAGAAATTGTGATCCCTATTTACTAGTCATTTTGGAGGACTGTCTATAAACAATCGAGAAACACACTTCAGTACTGTCAGTTATCTAGAGAGGATCATAGGTAGTTTACAAGTGTTAATCTTCTCATAAAGGATATACTAAGCACGTACATTAGCACAAAGCAATCCAATTGGAAGGGTTATCTCTCTAGTTGGAGTTTTCTTACCATATGAAGCATATTGGTGACAAAGTTTAGCTTCTTCATATTTAAATCAAGTTCTCGACCTTGAACATCGATTATGGTGGGGTTGTTAATTAATGAAGAATGATATTAAATCAAGGACTTATACTTTGTTGATGAGTGACTTCAGCCACTTACTTTCATGGAAAGTGAAAAGAGGTACTCTTTTAGGTACATCCTACTTATGATAACTCATTTAGCGTACTCAAGTGAGTTCTAAATGGAGTCTATACGCTATGTTGGCAGATATGGGCCAGTCACACAAGACGGTTGCAATGGGTCAGCAATGCAAAAAATCAAGATGCTCGTCTTGATTTCATTGAACCTCCTATTGTATCATATTCAAGTCAAAAGGACAGTTGGATCCATGAAGGATGCCACTGTCAAAAACATTAGTGTTCTTTATGATGCTATCACCACTTTTGTTTTTCGAGGACAAAAAACGCTTCTATAAGGGGGGAGTAATGTAATGCCAAGGGAAAACCGAGGGGGGTCACGAACCTATGCCAAGGGCTGGCTGCTAGGTGTGGATAGGGGATTCTGAATCTAGATGTCCAAGGGCCTAAATAAAGGGTGGTAGGGTGGAAAATCCTCAAGGCAATTCCCTGGGTTCTTACACCCTGCCTTGAGAAGATTATCTATCTCCTCCTTGACTTTCTTTGCATAATTGAGGTTAATCATGTACTTCTGTAATCTGATTGGTATGGCATCTTGCTTGAGTGGTGTCCTATCCTTGCACACTTATGGATCCACTCCTTTCAAGTTAGTATGTTCCCTGGAAAATACATTTTTGTATTTCTGGAACAGTGCCTTCGCTTTGTCTTTGATCTTTGGCTTCGTATGCTTGTGGATTTTAATCATGTGAGGGTTTTCTTTTGAGCCGAGATTGAACTCTTCAACTTCCTCGTCATCTGAGAGTAACCAATTTGGGCTTTGCCCCTTTCGTTTAGCCATGGATGTAGCTTCTTTCTCAGCTTGGATACCAGCCGCATAATCATTGAAGGGATTACCTAATTCTAGTCAACCATTTTGAATCTCTCTTTCTTCGATTGTTGGGTTTCCTTCATTAGAAATTCACTTGATTGGTATCCGCTATTGGTCTAAAGTACGTTTTGTCTGGTGTTGATGACTGTTCTGGTGATCGACCATCCAACTAAACTGACCTCTCCTCCGGTCTAGGTATTGTTTCCTTTGTCTCTCCGCCTGCTCCTTGTCCATTAGACCAGTACTCAAGTCTATCTCTGTTGTGAGTGGAAAGATGTTCATTGAGGTGAGCATCTTCTCTATCTTCTTTGTTCCATACTTCTTGCATAACTCTTCATGTCTCAAAGCCTTCTTCTAGCTTCTGGTGTTGTCAGTTTTTGTCTGAATCCTCTTGCTGGCTCCTTGAATTGTCAGTGTTTGATTGGCGTAGTTTATGTATTGCATCAGTAGTCCTAAGCCATGGTCATCCTAAGAGCATCCCATATGCTCCTTGAACATCCAATACCAAGAATGTGGTCTTGAACTTTTCCTTTCCTACCCTGATTTGCATGTTTTGAGCTAGCCCAGTGGCCTGAACTACCCTGTGGGCCATCCTGACCCTGAACGGTGTTGGTCGTGATCCCCAGTTTTTTCCTTAGATGTTCTCCTAGAATATTAACATTACCCTAACAATGGTTCCCATTGATTTCTCAGCCTATAGACCACCTTGATTACCGGAACCTCATCGTCTTGGATGGTTGTGAGGTCCACTTCTTTGGCTTCAGCATCAACTTTTCTCTTCTGTGTTTGATGAAGTTCGCAGCCTCTTGGAGCGTACGTTTGATGTCATCCAGCTCTACTATCAATTTTTGGATGCGTTCATAGACCTTCACATAGATTTCATCTTGCTCATTCCTAGAGCTACATTCTAAACTGGAAGATTTTTCTTCATGGCTATCTTCTTAGTTCCATTCCACTGGTTCTCTTGTTTGGTTGCTGAATGAATCTGAGAGGTATCCCCTGATTGGTTCTTTATCATACCAGTGACTCCAGCCTCGACCAAGTCTGATTTGACTTGACATACCTCACTTACCAGACCTTCTACTGTAGAAATCATGGGCACATTTTCCAGATGTTGTCTCCTCACTCTGGGGTTGCTGCCCTTATAAAGATTGGGGCGGTAGCTTCCAAATCGTGTGAGCTTCAGAACACTCTGGCTGCTTTAGATTCTTAGTGATCTTTGTTGCTAGCTCACTCTATTCCTGCCATTCATCTACTACCTTTTCCTTGCCCTTTGTCTTCCTATGCTCTCCACTATTCCCATTTCTTGGTTTCAGCAGTCTGCTTTCCCTCATTCTTATCTGGGATCTCCTCAATGGCGACCCCCTTTCTTCTGGTCACTACCCTGACTAACACTAGTTTTGGTGGCTTCTAGTCAAGTGCTTCTAGTTTCGGAGCGTTTGGGCACTGGGCTGCAAAGTGTCTATCCTTTTCACACGTATAGCAGTTCAGGCTTTGTTTTACAAAATCTTCTCTACCTCTACCCGTGCAAGTGCCCCCTGGTACCTGTCCCTACCAGTACCGTTAACTCCCATGCATGTTTTGGCTTCATTACCCTTGGACCCACTGGCCCCAACTGCCTTGATTGCTTCAAGATTTGTCAATGCAATCATTGACAAATCCTTTCCCTTCTTAAAATGGTGGATTTTGATGCAACAATTGTTCCATACATGACCACAGGCTTTGCAGTAGGTACACTATGAGCACGCATCAGACCTACGATCTCTTGACCTACAATTTGAGCACCAAATATCCATCTTCTTTATTGATGGTCTTGTCTTGGAAATTTCAGCAGTTTGTTTTGACATCTCCTCTAGTTTCCTAGTCCACGATCCTTTTTTCTTTCCTTTGCCCTTATCATTTGATTCACTTTCAGATGTACTAGAACTTGTACTGGAGTCTGGTTCCTCAATGGATGATTCAATGTCACCGAAATGTTTCTTCTTATGCCCTTTCTCCTTCTTGGCATGTTGCTCAAGTTTTCGTGCCCTTTGCACCAGATCATTAAACTTTTTGGTTGGTGCTAGAACCTCCTGTTCCCTGAGATTTTTACTTCTGGACCCATTGAGAAACCAGGCTCTCATTCTTTTCTCTGAAGGAGGCTCCAAGTGTTTAGTTAGTTCCTTAATTTTCTTTACATAAATCCAAATTGACAACTTACCTTGTTTAATCTTGTCTAGCTCACAAAGGATATCTTCATTGCCCCTATTGTCTGAGTATTCTAGTATGAAAGCCTTGATGAGCTTATTAAATGACCTGAGCTCTCAAGTTGGGTAATGGTAGTACCATTTCCTTGTTGCCTCCTTAAGTGTCTGGGGAAAGTACTCTCCCCATTTAGCTTCATCATATATCCTTAAGCTCATCGTACTGCTCAAATGCTTGGATGTGAACATCAAGATGATCCTTTTTGCCTCCTTTGAATACTAGAAAAGAGTTTTTCAGATTAGTGGAATGCTCTTGACTATTGGCTCTGGTTCTAGAAATTGGCCTCTTATTTTTGGATTTTTGTTTGCTGTAATGGTTCGTATCTGCTTCCCAGTCATTATCAGTTTCGATTGGGCTTGTGTCCTACTGAGTGATGTTTTCTCTTATTGCCCTCACTTTCTTCAGTACCTTTTCGACTACATTGAGATCCATGAGATCGATTGTATCGTTTTGATCTCTTTGCCTACCTGCGCCGCCTGGAATGAGATGAGTGCTGAGAATCGCTCGAATCATCAACTGTTCCTGGTCATCGAGGAACATTGATCTCATTCTTAGGTTCTCTCTCCATGTCAGAGCCTCGCTCTAACTTTTCTGGAATTGGGCTGACATGATCCGAATTCTCCATGAACCTCGTAGCTAGCCTTTTGCCTCGTGCAGTTCTGTTGGGCGGCATGATCAATTGTGATGGCTCTAACACGAACTGTGAAATAGTTTGATTGTCAAGAGCAAATAGCTCAAGCAACCATGATCGCCAAAATGGAATGAGTTGGACACTTTAGTCAGCTATTCCAAGTTGGCAGTTAGAGCTAGTTCAGATCAATTGAGACTTCAGACAAGACAGCAGAAAGACAAGACTGGAACTGGAAATTATATTGAACGTTGATACTGGAAATGGGAATAGACATTGAGACTGGGAACTGAAACTGGTATTGTGTATTCAGATAAGAACAAGTACAATGTTGAGACGTAAGCTCAGGGTGTATTTGAATTACAGGAGCATGTAGCTCCAAGATGTAAGATACAAGGAATGAACTCAACCCAAGACCAAAATTCCTCTCTCTCTCTCTCTCTCTCTCTCTCTCTCTCTCTCTCTCTCTCTCTCTCTCTCTCTCTCTCTCTGCTCATGTTTGCGCATGGCATGGGGGGTGGAGGCAGTTGTACATTCAGGTTTCTGCCAAGCTGTAGGAGCGATGACACAGGGTCTCCAAAGCTGTGCAAGCTCTCTGAGAGTCGACACATAGGCCGTGCACATCTAATCGTCCCCCTCTCTCTCTCTCTCTCTCTCTCTCTCTCTCTCTCTCTCTCTCTCTCACACACACACACACACACACACACACACACACGGACTATCAAGAGTCGATGTAGGATTGAAACGCTATAGTCAGTGCAAGGCTTGAAGGAATAGACACGTGCAGGCCCTCTCCTTTCTCAAAAATTTTAAGCTCTATTATATATAGTATAGATAAAGCTTAAGCATTCATCTTTGAAGGGCTTTTAGTAGATGTAATCTTTGTTGTGTAGTGTTGTTTTTTGTAGTCTCCGTAATCTTCTTTAAGGGAGGGATTATTGTGTAACTAGCTTGTCGTTGGGAAGAGCCACAAAAAATTGGCCATGTGTGTGGAGGATAAGGGGGTGTTCAGATTGCGCACAAGAGAAATAGCTGCAAGTGTGTGCAACCCTATTGGCATTCAAAGATGAGGAAGCAACTTTGTGTGTTCAGACAAAGCACGCGAACGGGTGGCATCTCCCCCTCGGAACATCTACTTTTGTAGTGGCAAACACGGACAACCCTTTGATCTCTCACTTTGTGTCACTATAGGCTCATGCATTGAGTGAACTCCACATTTTTAGTGTGCGGCTATGTCACCCATGGTAACTCTTTAATGTTGTGAACTCAAAGGTATCTCATGTATGAGGGCTTTCAAAGGAAGGTTGCAATTTTTATTAGAAAAACTCCGATGCTCTGACTTCGGCTTCGACTTCGACTTCGAGGGATTCCCAATCCATTTTACTTGTGTGAACTAGAGATTGAGATAGGCGAGCCTCAGGGCTAAGTGGCACGGGCATGGGGAGGTGGAGGATTGTGGACCGGCGCGGATACCCTAGATTACTTTTGTAATCTAGGGTATCCGCGTTACGAAATAATCTAAGGTACCCCATTTTGCGAGCGTGAGATTTGAACCCGTAACCTCACCCATGGGGGGCACATGCCTTCACCACTTCGCCTTGCACGCATTTTTGAAACATGAGGGCCTTAATTTACTTAAGACACGTGTGCAAGGCAACAACCCCCGAAAGTAATCTAGGGTACCCAAAATTACAAAAAGATTACTTTCTGTGTCGTCGTCTGGATCTACGGCCCCATGCCCGTGCCACTTAGTCCCGAGGGCCAGGCCAAAATGTGAAGCACATTGTGATCCATAAATCAATTCCCACTAATAAAAGTGACGATAGCTGAGGACCACTTATGGGTATGATGGTTGATTGAACTCAGATTTGACACTACAATTTTTCATTTGCTTCAGCAAAGAGAGAGCGCGAGGGGCCTGCAGTTCGCATACAAATTCAGCTGCAGTTAGAGAGAGAGAGAGAGAGAGAGAGAGAGAGAGACTCGAATTGCTGCATGCTTGCATATGAGGATGCTTAACAAACAGCAGCAAATGTGAGCATCCGGACTCCGAACCGCAAAAGTCTGGGTTCCCCTTTGCACACCACAGTGACCACACCATCAACAGGTCTCTCTCTCTCTCTCTCTCTCTCTCTCTCTCTCTCTCTCTCACACACACACACACACACACACACACACACATCAAGTTGACAATTTGAAGGGCAGATAGTGAAATCTGGTTCCTTGTAAGAGCGTCTCTCAGCAGTCGGGCTGCCTCAGCATCACCTGAAAGGCTTTAACCATGTCGCTTCTCACCGAGTGTAATTGAACTCGACAAATCTTGCAAAATATGTGCGATCCTGAGATGTATAATAGGTTCAATTTGATCCTCACCACCAAAATGTTTGCAGGGTAGACCTTTGCATTGTTTAGATTGTTTGATGTATACAATCCTTGGAAATGTGACATGCATGTCCCATGCCTATGCACACTAAGGCGCTCAGTAAACACATCTTGCAAACCTAAGAAGAAAAATGTAGACTTGGTGAGCTCCTCTTTCAGAATTGGAATGGTGCTCAAAGACTGCTTGTCCTGCCCAAACCTGAACAAAACAGGTAGCCAATTCTGATTGCATGTTTCTTCTTTAAATCAGGAATGAGGCCTGATAAGAAACCGAAGGCAACGTTGACAACTAGTTGTAGACTGGCACATGAATTTATGGTGCACACACAAATGTGTCAAAGTGCCATCAGGGACTTGAAACGAGTTATGAAGAGATCAAGGAATCGACAAGAAATTTCCTCTTTCCCAGATGCCGTGACTAGAAAGCTCCCCACTCCCACAAATACAAAAAGTGATACAGAGCCTCCACTATCTGACACTCACAAAGAGAGCTCGGAACTGCGGAATCAGAGCTTTAAATTGCAAAATGGTCGTCATTACCATGTGGAAGTAGATACAACAGAAGCAAGAAGCATATTAGAGAGGCTTTGCCACATAGGGGAACAGGTGGATGAATTCTTGCGATTGTCAGAAGGCTTCATAAAGCATCCTAAAAGAAAACGAAGTCAAAGCTCTGCGATGGATGAGAACCGAGATCATTTCCTTCACCAGATAAATGAGCATCTGATTGGGCATGCTGAAAGGCCAGATTGCAAGCAAACAAGCAAGACACATGAGGACAAAGTAGGTAAGCATGATGACACATTAGATAAGCATCCTGTAGAGCTGGAACCTTGTGCCAGTGAGAGCAGGGATAATTGTAAAGAAAGTTCACAACAAGACAAGCTTTCGGAAGACCGTAGAGAGCCTGGTGAGCTTATCATAGATGATATGCTGGAAAGAGATGATGAGAAAGAAGCATCAGAGTCAGAAGGTGATGGATTCAAAGAGTTATGGCGTGAAGCTGAGTTTTATTGGGAATGTTCACTACAGGTTGGCTGATGTTTTTTTGCCTTTGCACTGTGCTCTATTCCATTCTTCCTTTTCTGCAAGTTCAATAATGAGTGCATCACTTCTACTTTCTATGTACATGTGAAAATCATATCATCAAAAGTAAAGTCTTCGAACAATAGTCATTGTGCTCACTCTAGCAGTTTTGTCTGCAAAAGGGATCAACGGGCATCAGTCCATTTCATAGGAAATTATATTCATTGAAACTAGTGGGGCACATGGTACTAAGATCTTGTTTACGTGCTTCCACAAACCCATCTGCAAATGCTTTTTCATTTCAAGCATTCATTGCCAATTCTGGGATTAGTAGCTATGGCACAGGGACTGTGTTCGCATTCATGTCTTCTGTACTCCCACAAGTTTTTTTATATATCATTACTGAATATTCGAGTTCATCAAGTCCTTCAGAAACTTTTAAGGGTGGCTAGCCATGGTTTCATTGTCCATGAGATTAGCCATTCATTTCCATGCCAAGGAGGCCTTCTCAGCAAGTTACAGGAACTATCAATTGAACCGGCTAGGTTTTGCCATGTCCAGTTTAGTCTTGATGCACTTTCAAGTACTTATGGTGAAGCAGGTGACATTCCCCTTCATTTTGTATGCTCTCGCATGGCTGGATAATGCATCAGCTTCTTGCAGTCGTCTTCTATCAAATAAATACAAACGGCATGACTAGAGTAGTTCAGCAAAATGAAAGCTGAGACTCTTCCCCTTGCCAGAAATGGATTTTCTTGTCTTCCTATTGCACCTGTGTCAGTTATTTGCTTAAGCTTTGGTGTGTTTCATATGTAGCTTCTGACTTATTGTGACTTCCTGAAGGATAAAGGCATGAGTCAAATTTTGTGCATGACAGGAAGAAAGAGAGAAGCAAAGTGAATCTTCAGCTAAGGAGGTTTGTGGACACAGCTTTTATCTCAAGGCTGATGTGGGCCTTGTTTGTGAAGCATGTGGCCTTATTGGAAAGGACATAGAGACTATTTTCAACTTCACATGGGGGAATGTAAGTATCTTAAAAGGTTCTAATACGCATCTATTCTTGATACACAGTTTTCTTGCACCACCAAAATATGTTTTTATTTGAAATGGTATGTCAATGGTGTTTATGTAGGAAATATTGATCTATCGTCAACATGATGGCAAGCTTTGGTTTCAAACTTTTAACATCTCTCAATCACAAAGCATGATGGATAGCAATGTTAATTGTTTTAATCAATCACTGATAGGGGAAATGTCATAACTCTCCTGAATGATTTTCATAATCTTCGCGGAAATAAGTTGTACAATTCACTGCTTTTGAAAAATGCCTGAAAGAGACAAAGAGACAGGACTTGTGTCTGCATGATTTGTGACTCTCATTGACACGAACGTTCCTACTCTCTTGATGCCTAGGGATCCAGACCTCAGGAGTCCAAAAAGCGCGAGAACAATAATGCCGGGACTTTTGAAGTCCCCATTCGTGCAGATTCTCAGCCAAAAATGGGTAATGTGTTGGGGCAACCAACAGATGATGAACAACTGCAGCAAAGCCTCATCCTTCATTCACATTACAGGGCAGAAATGCATGAGCATCAGATTGAGGGCTTCAAGTTCCTTGAAGAAAATGTGGTACATGGGGGCCATGGGGGCTGTATCTTGGCACATGCTCCAGGAACAGGAAAGACGTTTCTCACTATCGCATTCCTGCACAGCTTTTTGCAAGCTAATCCAGATAGAAGGGTAATGATATTGGCTCCCAAAGGGATGCTTCTCCCTTGGGTAAGAGAGTTCACAAAGTGGAAATTTGATATTCCATTATTGAACCTCTATGAAAGCAGCAGCTCATTGTCGCTACCGATGATGCAGCATGACATCACAATGATGGACAGCAATCCAGCTACTCAGCTAAAGCTAAATCAACTACAAAGAGTCAAAGAATGGCAAATGACGAATAGCATTCTACTCGTCAGCTACCAGCACTTCTCCTTTTTGGTAAATCACCAGACTGGGGATGCCCTCACCATGGAAGTGAAAAGACTTATCCTTGAAATTCCAGGTCTTTTGATTCTGGACGAAGGACATATCAGCAGAAACAGTGACACGGTCATTCTCAAGTGTCTCTCCGATATACGTACCAAAAAACGCATAATGCTCTCAGGCACATTATTTCAAAACAACTTTGAGGAGATGTACAACCTGTTCAAACTAGTGCGACCGAATTTCATGCTGGAAAAGACCGAGAGGTTGAAGGGTTTTCTCAAGACTCTGTTTGATAGTCAAGGTGACCGCATGCATGCAAAACTCTTTGATGTGAAGTTAAGTGGAAAGAAGCTGCCCGAAGAAGTTGCAGAGCAAAGGATATTTGTGAACTGCTTGTGTGAAAAGACTGAGATAGGGACTGCAGAGGAGCGAAAAGAGGCACTTGAGTTGATTCACGAGCTCATGGCGCCTTTCGTGCATTGGCACAAAGGGAAAGTTCTGGAGGGGCTACCAGGCCTTACCGATTTAACCATCTTCCTCAACCTCACCACAGCCCAAGAGGCAGCATTTGCTTCATTGAAGAAACAGACTTTGAACACGATGGAGAGAGAGAAGTGCTCAGCGCTAGCTAATGTTCATCCTTTGTTGCTGAGTATGAGACATCCAAGACGAGCTGTCCAAAGAAAGGAAGACTTTGAAGCTAATGGAGAAAAATTGGACCAGAATGCTGATACCATAGATGGCAGCTCCTTTAAAATGATGGCAGAGTGTGATCCAAAAGATGGGTGTAAAGTAATGTTTGTCTTGGATGTGGTAGCGCTTTGCCACAAACGTGAAGAGAAGGTCCTAATATTCAGCCAAAACCTACCATCATTAACTCTCCTGCAGAAACTGTTCTGGAAGCTTTGGGGATGGTTTGACAACCAGCAAGTATTTCGGCTGGACGGAGAGATTTCGTCTGAAATCAGGGAGCGAATTATTAACAGATTCAACAAGCGTCAAGCTTCGAGAGTGTTGCTTGCCTCTATCAAAGCTTGTGGGGAAGGTGTATCTCTTGTGGGTGCTTCAAGAGTGATCTTCTTGGATGTGAACTGGAATCCAGCTGTAACCCAGCAGGCAATCAGCCGTGCATTCCGGTTAGGACAAACCAAGAGAGTCTACGCGTATCGACTGGTGGGAACGGGGACCTTGGATGAAGAGATTGAGAGGGCTGCTACCAGGAAAGAATGGCTAGCTGCAATGATTTCTCATGCAAGCTCTAGTGCAGATTTTGAAGCAGGCTTTGAGGTTGACAATCGCGAATTAGGCTTTGAGGTGGACCCTCGGACGAAAGACCGGTTGTTTGAGAGTAAAGAACTGACAAGGCAGGTTGCAAAATGCTATTGCAAGACTCAGGAAACCATATCTCTTTAGATTGTTTAGGTGCATGTCTCTTGTCATATGGTGACTAGATTGCAGGAGGTTGCATGATGTACTGCTTAACATAGCGATGATTATCACCCTTCATTCTTGGCCAAAAGTTTTTTTTTGAATGGCATTAAAGGTTCACTTTGTTTATTCTCTAAGCCAATCCACAGCAGTTTGTTAATCGTATTAAAGAAAGGAAGTACGCCTCTCCGAACAACGAAGGCTGCAAAGGAGATACGTTGCATTTTCCTGATGTACAAAAGTGACACCAGTTAGAAGGCAGCTGTTTGCATTGCCATCCCCTTGGAGATGGTAAAGGGATAGTATCAACCTTAAAGATTTTGTAAGTGTAGATGAGTTGGCGAATATATTGTATCCATATCTGTAAACCTATGAATAGAATATTTGGGTGAATCTTTTGAAATTTCCGACAAAAATGGCATGTTAGTATACTCTTGGCAAATTCATCTCCCAAAACCGCAAAAATTTGGAAATTCTAGGATTATCTTTTGATACATGATATTTGCAAAACAGCCAAATGATCTGAAGGACCCTTATAAAACAGCCATTGGGCTATAAATAGCCTCTATTTTCTTCTGTTGGAAAGTAAACAAACGAATATGTTGTTACTGCCACTTCTGTGTTATTGCCGCTCTAATCATCTACTTCTGTGTTTTTCTTGGTGCTGGTCTTTGTGTCATTTGTGATATTGAGGGTTAATGAATACATGTACATATGGAAATGTCTCTCTTCTACTTTTTATTTCATGCTTGTAGACTAATGGTGGCATGCGTATCTCGATCTGATACCATTGTTTTACGACGTTATTCCTTCCGAAAAGACCATGCTAACCTACGCATAATCCATTCACAAGCTTTCAAACAAAAAAGTAAGACACTAAGATTCCATTCATCCTTTAGGCATTTGTAACCTTGGAAGACTTGAGACAAGAAAAGCAATCTTAACATGCTTGCCAGCATTCAATGTTGGGATGCACTAACTGACACTTCCTGTATCCTGTATATTCCCATGTACTAATAGCAAATAAAAGAAACACGGAATTTGATGAGCAAGAGCAAAGCATACATCTTGATGTAATTCAATGTTGGGATGCACTAACTAACACTTCCTGTATATTACCATGTAATAATAGCTAATAAATGAAACACAGAATTTGATGAGAGCAAGGGCAAAGCATACATCTTTATGTAATTAAGAGGTGTTTTTGAGTTAAATCTAACTGTGGCAACAATATATCAATTCTTGAGAAGTAGATGCTTGGTGTGTTATGGTGTAGGGAATGGTCATGCATTGACCATTCCCACTAATTAGGGCGACCGGCGGAGGCCGGGAGCACTGATTATGGGATGGTCTATGCACGACCATTCCCAGCCGTCAATGGTCGGGGGAGTGGGGGGCCATTAGCCTTGTGCCAAGTGGCAAACTTGATGCTCTGTCACAGCAAAACAGTGCGTAGCTTGAATTCCAACAACCGACGTGTCAGCTTCTCAACACACAATCAGCAACAAGATTCCCATTGCTGAGGTGTCAGTAGCAGAGCCCATTCTGCATGCTAATTTGCGAGCGTCTGATTGGGCTGCAGGTGGTGATATTACGTAGGCTGGACAGTGGATGTACGGCCCAGATCCATTGCCCCCCACCCCCCGACCTTGACAGCACTTTGTTCAACCCTAGCACTATGGGGCTTGGGCGATGTCGTTTGAATTAAAAGTCTACATACAGGTAGAATCTTTTTGTGTGATAAGAAATTAATAATCCACCCAGTGCCCACTCAAGTGTAGACTCTCTCTCTCTCTCTCTCTCTCTCTCTCTCTCTCTCTCTCTCTCTCTGTGATGATCCATTCAAGCAATTTGCACGGTTGCCATATTTTGACCAAACTTTATGGAGCGGTCTTTGAGGTCGAGTTGAACATGTATGCTAATTGAAACTAGTCTGGCTTGGTGGGCATTGCTATAGAACATAATAGTACATACACAAATTGACATCAAGCATCTAGCACTGCAGTAAACAAGTACAAAGTGCATTGGCGAATTTTTAAAATTGATTATCTCTATAGCTATTTGTAAAACGGTCCAATTTCACAACATTGACGAACTTTTAAAAAAGAATTGCATGTGTGTTTATTACTCTAAATCAAACATAGTCAGCTTTCTCTTATTTCTCATAGAACCTGAGTGAGAGAGATAGATTGAATTATTGTCCACGGTGAAGAAGATAGAGTAAAGGGTTGTCCATGAATTTTGTTGCCCATATCAACGTCTTGTGTAGTGCCACATGCCTTCAAGACGAAAGCATAGGTGATTGCATTTGGAGAGATCACCTCGCCTTGCATTTGCTGAAAACATCTTAGGGCTTGCTGGTCGTGCCACAATTGGCATACATCACTAAAGCCCTCGCTCCCACGGTGACATTGACAATTCGGCCCCCCCGCTCACACACACCCGAGTGAGAGAGACTGAGAGACAGAGCGAGAGAGAGAGAGAGCACTTGCTTTCTCGGTGCTATGCATCGGCTCAGCACTGACAATCCTTTTCAGGTTGGAGACGTTCTCTTGAACGACTCTCTCGACGACCTCGACACCTTCAACGTGACATTTCCGCGGACGACACCGATTGCGATGAGGTAGCTCATGACGGCTAGCACCCATGCCTGACGGGGGAGGTACAATAGCGGCATCGGATTCGACTCCAGTTTCTTCCATGACATCTCTTGAGCACTCATAGCTCGAAGAGGACTTCTGTCTAGCGGCGGAACGCGACATCGGCTTCACTTTTCCGGCATCGATTTCGTCGTCGATGATTTATCGATGATCTTTTGGCATGCACAGGCAAAGGTACCTTTGTCATAGAGGAGTGAAGCCGGGCATCCAATTCGAGCACATTTTCGTTCAACGACAAAATCCGGCACCGACATTCCCAGTCTACACCGACACGCATGTTTACAGGGAGTTTTTGAGCCCACATACACCAGTTTCTCCAGGTTTTCAGACGATTATAGGCACATCGTCTTTCAAGCGATTTTGGCAGTCATTTTGACAACAGTTTCTCTGCAGACAGATACATTGATAGATGCATATTTGTTTGAGTACGTATAGTGCCATTGAGCTCTTTTGAGAGAAGATATCCCTGCAGGTCCGCAGGGATTCTTTTTATTGCACGTAGGAGTTCTTAGCGCCTGTTCGTGTGCGGTCACTCATGTATGTTGAGTTGCGATTACTGCCTTGTATGTCTTTTGTGGTGCCGTTTCGGCTTGATATTTTGGAAGTTTTTTCGGCCGTTTCTGAGAATTGGATTGAAAGAGCCCTTTTTGAAACTATGGCTAGTCGTTTTGAGTGCTTTAGCCTTTTGGAGGGTCATTGCGTGAGGTTTTTTTTTTAGCTGGGGTATTCTCGAATGTTGAGATACCTTCGGTGATACAGGTAGCTGAAGCTCCCCTCTTACGGTACCCTCGTCATAGGATATGTATCTGGTCAAACTTTTTTGCTTTTAACACTGAGTTGGTAGTCATACGACAGTTGGTTTTGAGCAGTTTATGCCCAATGGTTGTTTTGAGCAGTTTAAGTGCTTACTTTTGTCCTGTCAGGTTTGAGAGTTTGCTCCCCATACAGAGAAGACTCTATCGATGGATTTTTTCCGTAAGTCCATTTTATGTGTTCTTGGCATATTTGGTTGTCCTTACATAGTGATTTTATTATATTTGGTTTGAGTTACTCCTGTTATAGGGAAACTCTACCCAAATTATCCCAGGACATTCGCCTAAGTTTTTTGGCCACATATTCTTGAGCCATGGCTGCTGCGAGTAGTGCTTCCAAAAGAGTTTTCTATTTTACGGCAACATATGCAAGATGTTTTGATCAACACAAAGGCTTGATAGCACCCTTGCGTGAAAGAAGAGAGAATGTGTACACTGATGATCAATGGGAAGACTTGAATGAGCGTGCCATGGAGACCATTTGCATGCTCTTTGGTGAATCCATTTACTTTACCATAATGGATAAGACCTATGCCAAAGATTTATGGGATGCCCTATGTGCAGCATGGGATGGCAACAATCCCTCGAACAAGGTTTTCTTGATGAAGAAGCTTATACGCATGGCAGTAATGTTAGTTCTCACTTGAACAAGTTATACATGTATTTTCACAGCTTACTTCAAAAGGTCTCAATTTTGATGATCAAATGAAGACCATTTTCTTGCTATGTTCGCTACTATCATCATGGGATACTTTCAACATAGCCATAAACAATTCTACGCCTAATGGCAAACTAGTTTTCAGCGATGTTGCTAGTGCGTTGCTCACTGAGGAAATTCAACATCAATCTCTTGATGCGAGTGGGCATGGTGATGCGCATGTGGCTAGTGGCAATCGTAACAAGCAAAGGCAGTGTGGTCGTAGCCGCGGTCATTCTCAAGATCACAAGCAATGTCGTAGCAAGAGTCACGGCAAAGACATGAGAAATGTTGAGTGTTACTAATGCCATAAACAGGGATACTTGAAGAAAGATTGTTGCACATTGCAGCGTGACAAGGGCAAGGAGAAAGCAAAGCCTGACAAACCTAAAAGCAGCATGAAAATTGAATAGCTTAATATGGTTGAGTCTCCAGCCATTGAAACAGTTTCTGATGTGCCAAATGATGTGTTGATTTTCACATCGGATTTGATTCTTGATGCATTGTTAGATCTTGATGAGTGTTATGTGCATAATTGGATCGTGAACTCAGGTGCTAGCTTTTACATGACTCCTCACAAGGAGTGATTTTCTACATACACTACCACACATGGTATGATGAAACTAGGAATTCTTATGAGCTTGATATATGCGGTGTAGGAAGCATCGAGTTTTCTATGCGTAATGGCAATGAGTTTATGTTATAGAATGTCATACATGTACCCAAATTGGCAAAGAGTTTGGAAAGCTAAATGATTTGGGTTACACTACCATATTTGCTCATGGTTCTTGGATTATCAAGAAAGGAAATCTGGTCATGCTTAAAGGCCAGAAGTCTGGCTCATTGTACTCACTTTATGTCTATTACGTGAAAGAGAATTCTATTTGTGTAGCCGAGCTGCCATCTACAGAGTTGTGGCATAACCGGCTGGATCATATGAGTCAGAAGGGAGTAAAAGTTTTGCAGCATTTTGGTTATATCCATGTGTTAGATTACTCTAACTTATTTTTATGTGAGCATTGCATCTATGGCAAACAAACTAGGTTGACATCAACGCCTTTAGACAAGGAGTTAGGAAGTCCTCTAGATCTTCTTCATAGAGACTTGTGCGGACCTATGCCAGTCAAGTCTCTAGGGAGAGCATTATACTTCTTGACATTCATAGATGATTCTACTAGAAAGGTGTGGGTTTATCTTTTGAAGCAGGCAAGTGAAATCTTTAGTATCTTTCAAAAGTTCTTAACCTTCATAGAGAACCAATCGGATAGAAAGATTTTCCACTAGTACAAACACACATGTTTCTCTAGAGAGAGCAGAATCGACCAGTCAAGCACTTCGGAGATCTACTCGTACATCTCGTGCACCTGAGCATTTTGAGCCAACATTGGATGTACACACGTGGGCGAGCGACTGGATACTAGACGTCCGGGCGGGCAAAAGATGGAGCGCCTTTACCCCAACAATCTCCCACTTAAAGAAGATGCGCTGATAAGTGAGACCTACTAGCTAAACTACTAGTATGTACAGGGAAACAAGTGAGAGACTCTCTCAACCTACGCCCACTGGCTCACTCTATCAATCTACATGCAGTCGTATCCGCTCTGGTGGTAGGCTAGTGTGCGTACCCATGCTAGATCCTGCATGTAAATCCCGCATACAACTCTGTATGTTCTGCAAAGCTCCACAAAGTGTCATGCTAGTGTCAACCACCATAGGACTGACAATCCCTGCTGCAAATTCTCCCATTGTAGCTACTAGATCGGGCCTTGACAGTAACAAGTCGAACATGAGACGCTTGAATGCTGACGAAATCTGCACAAACCTGGTTGCACTCGCCTCCTCTGCGCTATCTACAATCACTACATCACCAAAACTAATCATCGTGTATGGATGTGTCAACACCGACACTGGGGAAGCTACGTCTCTCTCACCCATAGGCAAAATTGTGCATCCTGGTACCAACTCATCAGCCTCTAACATGAGCATATCAAAAAAATTCATATCTGTCAGCTTGTGTGTCTCTAGGGAACATACCTGCTCTACCTCTGCCTGCACAAAGTCTGACAACACATGTTGTGTCTCACTAGAGCACTACCGCTCTATCTCTGTCTCTACAGAGTCTAACGGTACGTCCTGCACAGTTGAATGCTCTGTCTCGTGAGCATGATGGAGATCACTAGTTCACCCATAGTCAAAATTGTGCGTCCTAATACCAACTCATCAGCCTCTAACATGAGCATAACAAAAAACTCCATATCTGTCAGCTCTATGTGTGTCTCTAGGGAACGGACCTGCTCTACCTCTACCTGCACAAAGTCTAACAACACATGCTGTGTCTCTCACTAGAGAACTACCACTCTATCTCTGTCTCTACAGAGTCTACTGGTACGTCCTACACAGTTGAATGCTCTGTCTCGTGAGCATGATGGAGATCACCGGTGAAAGAGACACGTCTTGTCTCTCGCTGAAAGCATGCCAGAAAAAAAACCAAGACTATGTCGTCTTATACCTCAGACACATGCATAGGATATACCAAGCTGCTACGGGCTCCTCTGGCAATCACTAGTGAAGCGCACTGCATCTGGAAAAACTTCTCTCTAAGTAGTGTTTGACAACCAAAAGCTGCCAACTGTCTCGTTCAGATCACGCATTGTCTCAGCTGTGGAACATACCGCACATGTTGATACAACACTGGGAAAAGACAAACAAACGTCTCCTACACCCTCTATGTCAAATGCCAAATTATCGCGGCCAAGTGCACACAACCAAGTCTCCCACTAGAAAAAGTGTTAAACCAGTCATGATGTAGTGTGACATGAAAAGCAACATCACTATCTAGTAACCACTGTGGAGAAAGTGTGCTATCCATAGACAAATCTGCAAGAGGTACACTAGAGGCAAGCGTGACATCACCGTCACTGGCATAGAATCCCACTGGAACTACCTCTCTAACATGTGTCAAAGTTGTATCTGCATCTCGCATACATCTCCGCTGCTATCTCATACATCTGAAACAACGACGGCTAATGTGTCTTGTGTGACCACAATGCCAACAACGCAAGTATCGGCAAGATCGAGACCTCCGTCTCTCATGAGCCATCATTGTAGACTCAATTGTGTCACACATCATGTCAATGCATACGCGTCAAAAGTGAGAGATCACTCGACCACTGTGCTAATCAAACATAAACCTGTAACCTGCATGCTGTAGTCTCACGCTTGGAATATGCGTCGATGTGAGAACATGAAGCAAAATCAAAGGAAACCTGTAACCACTACGAGCATAACATAAATGCACTCCTACGAGAGTGGATACAAGAACACTAAACATGTGTCCAAGTGTCAAAGTGAGCGTAAATGCTCAATCACTGTCAAAGTGAAAATATATCGACCACTGTACAAGATGGCATAACACTACAAACTTTTATGGCGAGAAGAGGGTGAAAAACGAACAGATTTCCCTTTGCAAAACGAGTCGAAACTCAACGCAAACTGCAAGCCAAAAAACTGCAGATAACTGCCAAAGTGGGAGTCAACTCGACCCACTAAACCAACAGGGACTAAACTGCGAATACGCAAACCATTGCGAGAATCTGGAAAAAATCCAACAGAGTTTTCCCTAAAAATTGAGCAAAAACTCAGGTACAATCTCTACCATAAACCATAACACTACTCAATGCCAATGAGTAGAAATGCCAAAATGGCTCCATATTTTCACATACAATGGCAATCCGTACTCAATGTATATCAACGGAGTGACCACGCATAAGCAAACACCAAAAGAGTTGCAATTTGGAAACTTGATCAATGCGAAAACAATGCTCTCAAGAGAGCTCACCAGCACTTGAAAGTGCTTGCCAAAATACATGTACAATGGGCATCAACCATGTGCCATCACCATATGCAAACCATCCGCAAAGACCATGAATCCAAGCATAAAATCACTACCAAAGTATCCTCTGAAAAACCTGTGAAAGAAGTTCCACCTGTGTGCTCCAAAAATTGTGTCTCTCAAGAGACCGTTTCGATGGTGTGTAAAAGCCTCCGTGACTCTTTGCCCAAATCTACCAAAAAACTCTCAAACCACAAGCTCTACACAAGCTGAAATTTCATCTTCAGCTCAGAATTTATGCACTTAACTTTGAGCACCTGCCGTGCTTCTCAAAGTGCGTCAAACTCGCACACTATGCGAAAACAGAAAACCTACAATTTCTGTATACAGTTAGTTTGAGATGAATATCAACAAAACGGTGAGGAATTCGCAAAAAGTTTCTTCTGCAAAGTTGTATACCACGACGAAATGGATGGGTTTGCGCGGAAAAAATTCTCAGATCTACATTCTAAAAGGAGAAAAACAAACCTAAAAGCAGTGTTGTTGTGCACACAATTTTTAGGGCAACACCTTCACTTACACACAATCTTCCACATTGTCTTCTGAGCTTCCACAAGAGCATAGATCACTCTCGATTGAGCTCTACGCAATCACCAAGCCATAGCTCTGATACCGATTGTGAGTGCACAAATGCGGTGCGTGTGCAGAGAGTGAGAAGGGGAGAGAGAGAGAACACACGATGTGGGTGGAGACTCAAGAACCAATGATGAGGAGCTCCTTATTCTCATATGCAAATGAAGAATAAGGATATGTACACATGTGGGCACACGGCCAGATACTAGACGTTCGGGCGGACAAAAGACGGAGTGCCTTTACCCCAATACATTCAAATGGACAATTTGTGGTGCCCTAAAGATTAACCTACTTGAAGCTCTTTTTATGATGGCCCACCTTCAGCTTTGAGCTTTCCCTTAGTGATCATGTGGGGAGATTGCAGTAGAGAGAGAGAGAGGTTTTGTGACCAATAGTGCACCACATGGATGTACTTCATTGTATGTCTCTCTTTGGTATCCTTGAGTCTACTATAAAGGCTATAGTTTCTTGAACATTGGCAAGCCAATGTAATCATCAATGGATTTTTTCCAAGTAAAATTCCCAGATTGATGACCCTATAGGGAAGATGATAAAGGGGATTAGCATCTAAACTATAATATAATGGTGACATGCGAGTTAATACTATTGTAGCATTTGGTCTTTGTTTTGTGGGTTGTATAAGCTCAATTCCATTACAAGGAAGATTCACCATGCTGACTTTCTGATTTGAAGGTTATTTTAGATGCAAAAAATGGCATGCACTTTCTATTCAACTAAATTTTCCTAGTTTACTACGTCTGAAAAAATCTAATATGGTTGCTTCATTGTCCCCTCTTGAGGCACCATTCATACATCTATGTGACAACTATATTTTGGACAACTACTTACAAATTGCAACTTGTCCATAATGTCGTTTTGGTCTGATGCATACTTTATATTTTGGAAATCATTTGTACTTTGTGACTTTTATTGATGATTACTCCACGCATTCTTGGGTGTGTCCACTTAAGGCAAAGTTTGACTTGTTTTATGTGCTTCAAGCAATTCGTACTTATGACTAAAAATGTATTTGGTTGTAATGTGGCTCTAAACAAGGTGGGGGGATACATGTCTAAGGAATTCAATGCATTTCTAACAAATGGGATAAAAGACCAATGATCAATGCCATATACCTCTCAAAAAAATGATGTTGCTAAGAGAAAAAACATGTCACTTGTGGAGATGGCATGATGTATGGCCAAAGGCCAAGCTTTACCACATGCATTTTTTCTTGAGGCTGCCATGTGTGTTGTGTATTTACGGAACATGTTTCCCTCTAAAGCACTGCTTTCTATCACTCTATACAAGGCCTAGCATGTCAAGCAACCATCCACTGGTCACTTGTATGCATTTGCTTGCCTGGCTTAGGCTTTGGTGTCTAAGAAATTGTCATAAAAACTAATATCTAATACTCCCAAATGATTTTATCATGTTAACTGATCATTTAATATGGGGAAGTACCAAAGGAGTAAAAGCTAGAATATTGCTAAGGCTGCCATCTCTGTCAAGGATCCAAAGGGGAACAGCCTGCAAAAGAGCAATGTGCTTCAATGGGGCTTAAAAGACCTAAGGTTCAGCTCCATTAAGACTTCCATAGGCTAAGGTTCCAAAAATTAACTGATTTATCCAATGGCCAAAGCAAGGGGAAAATTGGATGGTCATGGGAAGACTAAAAAGTCTTCCCACATCCCTAGGAAGGAGGGGGCAAGCCCTTTTAGTAGGGGATGAGAGAGAAACACACACACACACACACACTCTAAAGCTCCCCCTTTATACAAAGGGAATATTGGACACATGTTAGGCTCCTAGCCCAGTTGCTCCCAATCTCCCCTCAAATCCTATTGGATGGCCATAGAGGTAGACCAATGTGTATTAGGCTAGAATAAAGTTAGTCTAATCAATTTAAAAAATGCTTGATAAAAGAACCAATATAAATTAAGCTCCCTAGAAGACTATTGGACAATCTACCAAGGGGTCCAATGAGCATCCAGCAGCCCAATGGCTTGCCTGATTCCTATTGGCCAAAAGATTAAGAGGTCCAATGAGAGTTTAATTGACCCACTGGCTATCTGTCAATCCGGGTGCCTACACTGTTGCTGTGTACATCAAGGCTAGTGTGACTGATGTATCAAATAGCCAGCCCTTCGTGCGGGGCTCCTAAAAGTGTTCCTGGTGACATCTTCGCTCTTAACATGGCCAAAGATGCATATCCTTGAGTGAGTCTTTCAGGGGTGGCCTGTGCCATGGAGAAGGGTCCCTATCTGCTAGTGAAGGTGATTCCCGGGTAGACGTAGGAGGTGACCACCTCAACTAGACCTCCTGTTGCTGTAAAAGTGGATGCTCGCCGAATTGATCTAGAGGTGTAGAAGATCATGACCTTGGACTTCCCAAGGTTCACTGTCAGTCTTCTTTGTGTACAGAACTCATCCAAGGTGCTCAAATGGCTCTATAAACCCTCTCGTGACTCTAGATCAAAACAATGTCATCAGTGTATAGCATGATGTGGACTAGCGTACCTGCTAAGTCAGTTCCTACTCCTCCCACTCGTAATATGTAGTTAGAGATCTTGTCATCGTGGAATCCAAAGAGGGTCGGTGAGAGGGGGCATCCTTACTTAACACCAATGGTGCTAGCAATAGACTTTGACAGGCCTCCTGTCAGAGTCTATTGGACTGGGGTACTTGCTAGGGTCAGCTCCTGCTCCTCCCACTCGTAAGATGTAGTTGGAGATCTCGTCGATGTAGAATCCAAAGAGGGTCGGTGAGAGGGGGCATCCTTGCTTAACACCAACGGTGCTAGCAATAGACTCTGACAGGCCGCCTGGATAGCAAACTCTCCCAGTCACTCTTGTAGAGAGTATAGATGGCCCATATCATCTTTGATGGTATTTGAGACTCTAAAGCCACCGAAAGAGCCTCTCCCATGGGACTAAATAAAACACTTTGCAAAAATCCACAAAGGTTCTTCTGCACCTTTGCCCCATCAATGAGGCAGCGTAGAACGAAGATCTGGTTGATGGTGAAGGTCCGCCTGAACCTTGCTTGGCCGGGAGCCCGTAGGCCCTCATTTTCTCCATATGAACTGAGCTCAGCCTCAAGTATTGCCTAAAGCTCTCACAAAAGGGGAAAGGGGGACACTTGTCAAAAGGCTATCAATTATGCCTCTAATGTGTGATTGGCTAAGCTTTACAGGAGCCAATGGGAGGCCAACACGAGCAAATAGCAAGAGGGGTCAACCAAGATGAGAGAGAGGGCTGCATTTTACTCTAACACAATTCTACACACACACACACACACACACACACACGACTCATGTGTGCAAGGAGAACTCCATCTCCTTTTCCAAGCATTGAGAAGTAGAGGCCTACACCAACAACTCTTGGCTATGGAATGCAAATCCAACCAAGAGCCAAGATTCAATGGCATGCTCGTCTCCTCTACCATGCTAATTATTAAGCTAAGCTATGCTATTAGAGTGATTATGTGAGGAGAATATTTCTTTCTTGTAAGATACACCCTCTTTCCTCATTCCTGCTAGCTCTCACCATTTTTGAAGGTGTGTGAGGTCTTGGGACTGAGGCAAGGGATACTAGGTGTGTTTTTCAAGCATAATTTGGTGCATGAAGCTTCCATCTTCATTGCACCAATGAGTTTTATCAAGGAACACAAGAATTGTATTGTACAAAAGTCTCCTTTGATACAAAGACTTTATGGAGGGGGGAATCGGCTCCACATAAATCCGGTCCTCAATTGTTGTCAATTGTTCTATTTCTCTCTCTTTTCAAGTATTGTCAATACCAAATTAGCTAGGTGTAAATTTCTATGTTGATTTCTCAAATTAAGTACTCTCTCTATGCTCATTAGGAACTGTTCTTAATGAAATGCTCACTATGTTATCAATTTCCGCTACACACAAGTTACTAGTGCATTAAATGTTACGAAAACAACGCCAAATTTGGACGACAATTTTAGGAAGAAAAGGTTACATGTTGTATTATCTAAAAACAAAGTGTATCTTGATTAATTACATTGTTTGTGTAGAAGATGCAATTAATTCCTTGTTATCATGTACCAAGGAGATAGATATGAGCCCACACAATGTATACGATATATTGTTGCCTCTATTTAATGGTGGGAGTATAAATTTAAGCCTTAATGAGGAACATATGTAGCCTATCTAGGTTTCAAATGATGTTACAAATCATCCATTATTTGATGGAGATTTACAAGATGTAATGGATGAAGATAGGGTTGAAAATGAGCAGGCTAGAGGTATGCTAACATGATTGATGCAACCTTTCATGATAGTAAATTGGGTGCTCCTTTGTCTAGTTGTAATCATTGAGTTGTTCTTTGCATATCTCTTATGCATCATACTGTTATAACAATGTTTTGGCTATTTCTAGTATGTATGGGGAGGCAGAGTCTTTGTGAAACACAAAATTCAAAACATTGGGGTTGGTTGCAATGCAATCTTAGTATGATGATATTGCAAAAAGTGGCACATGGTCATTGTGTGACCTACCTCTTGGCAAAGAGGCCATTGTTATTAAGTAGGTTTTCAAGTTAGAATGCAAGTATGATGGTAGTGTTGAACGATATAAGCCTAGACTTGTGGAAGAAGGGTATGCTCAAGAGAAGGGCATTGATTTTGATGAGACTTTTACTACCACTTGTCGTGTGACTACCATTCATAGCATTTGTGCATTTTCAGCTCAAAATGTTTGGAAGATACATCAATTGGACATAAATACTATATTTTTGAATGATGGTTTTCACAAGGCAGTGTACATAGCACAATCTCATCATTTTGTTCAAAAAGAGAAGGAAACCAAGGGGTGTGCAAGATTAAGAAGACTTTGTATGGTTCAAAAAAAGATTCACATGCTTGGTATGAAAAGATTCATGCTTACTTGGATACACATGGTTTTCAAAATAGTCTAAGTGAGATCACTTTGGATAAGCATGCGGATGATGTATTTTTATCATTGTGCTTACTTGGAGATGCATGGTTTTCAAAATAGTCCAAGTGAGAGCACTTTGGATGTTGAGCATGCAGATGATGTATTTTTATCATTGTGCTTTATGTTGATGACATGTTGTTCATTGGACCATTATTTTTATCATTGTGCTTTATGTTGATGACATGTTGTTCATTGGACCAAATTAGAGACATATCTCTTATTTTAAGGCTGATTTGAATGTCTCTTTTGAGATGACAAATTTGGCCTTTTGCATCACTATTTGGGCATATAGTTTAAGCATGTTGATGGAGGAATGTCTTTGTGTCAGACTGTGACAAAGTGCATTGAGACATTGTTGATTAGATTCAGTGTTGAATATTGCAAGCCTATTATAATTACTCCTATGTAGATAGGTTTAAAGCTTGATCTTCATGATGCTAAAGGCCACATTCTCTATCAATATGCTATTGGTTGGTTGATTTATGTATGAATTATGAGGCTAGATGTTCAATATCCAGTCTTCCAGATGAGAAAGTTTTATGCATAGCCTAAGGTCTACACATTGGAAGGCAGCTAAACACATCTTTTAATACTTCAGTGACACCATGGATGTTGGGTTGTTTTATCCCAAGGGAGAATCATTTGCCACCAGATTTACATGCTTTTTTAGTATCATATTTGGTTTGTTTCTATGACATACAAGTGCCTAATGGTGGTATTTTTCATGCTCGACAACTCATCCATATCTTGGTTGACCAGCGACCAATCTATAGTTCCCACTTCTAGTTGTGAGAGTGAATACAGGGGAACCTTCTTTGCTATTGTTGAGTGTATTGGATAAAAAGTCTTATGTAGACTTGGGCATTGGCAGTCTACCACCATGATCTTAAATGACAACCAAATTGCATTGACAATTGCAAGGAACCTAGTGTTTCATGCTCAAACAAAGCACATTGAGATGCATTATGATTATTTTAGAGAGAAACTTTCTACATGAGAAGTCAAATTGGCTTATGTGTACATGCAAGACAACCCTGCTGATCTTTCTAAAAAGGCTCCACCTTGTAAGAAGTTTGAAGCATTTCACAAAGCTTTGGTCTTATTGCCCTTTGTGGGCTTATGATATAGGGTCTAATTCCTTTATGTACACAAGTGCATCCTAATATTCACCACATCACTCACAAAGGAGATTTATTACCATATTATGTAGGTCCTATATGTGAACACATTGAGGATCTCTAGGGTACTTTTTTCTGCTGCTAGGTGTTAGCGCATATGCTAACAAAGCAAACTACTACCTAACATTTTTTGAGGCCAAGGATTGTAGCTTCAACTCTATTAATGAATGAAACTCCCCTCGAGTCCAAACCTTGTACTTTATTATAATCATTGGTAGTTGGGGCTATAAGTTTCCAGATTATCAGTATTAACTACCCATTGTGATCTCCAATCCCGTTTTACCCCAAGTCTGAGTCAAATTGTCATTTTTAAATTGTGGCTAAAGTATAAAAGCCAATTTTTGTAAAAACCTTTTAAGTTTTTGGATAATGAAACGTACGTCACTATTTCTAATCTTTGTGTACTCTCCCTCTACTTTCTGATGCTCGTATCTTCCTAGTGGATTGTCCATTTGAAGTGACATTGGCTTCTATGGATTCATAGGTGAATGCTCTATGCAACAATGTGAGTCTCTTGTGATGGTTCTATGAATTTTTTGCCACTAATCCTTTTGCTCATCAGCTCATGACAAAATATTTAAGCATAAAAAATATATATTATAGCTATAATAGAGGTATTGGGACATCAATGCTAAGCATAAACCTAAGTGTTGCATTTCAATAGTTTGGGATTGATTGTGTTTTTCAAGATATTGGAGACCTCTTATATCCTTCATGCACTGTCGTGCTAGCTATGTCACAGGGACTGAAAATTATGTACGTAGTTTTTGCTATGTCTGTAGTAAAATAGAGTGAGGATTGGTAATCCACCCATATATTTGGAATCGGTGCCAGAGACGAAGTCACCTAAACTAGGAAAAACTTTAGTGCTTGGATATCTTTGTCCATCACTTCCTCTAAATTTACCTAGAGGAAAACATCATCTTTTAAGAACCGCATAATTGAGAAGTGTCGTCTTCACTTGCGTAGAGACTTGCCGAAGACCTTTTAGGCATACATTAGGTTTTTTTAAGTGGTTGATGAGTTGGATTATGATAGAGTCTAAAATTTGACACTCACTTCATAAGAAACAAGAAAAAAATCTTTGTTTGTGGACACTTTTCACTACTCGTGTTGCATTTTGATTAGGAGTAGGTTAAGTATTCATCACGGTGGATTTTTTATTTATCTCTCTCTCTAAAGGATCAACAAGGATTTGTTCTTTAAAATTTTGGAGTTTCAGGTTTCATGCTCCTAAGGTAAGCTAACAATGTTTTAGGTCAAAAAATGATCTTGTTGGAGCCATAGAAGCAATATGGTAAGTCAAAACTAGCATTTCTCGATGGCATGGCTAGACACAATGCCAAAGTGATCAGTGGAGCTTAGGGTGATGTACCACCCATTGTCTGCCACATACTTTGAAGCTATTACGGCCACTTTCTTACTTAATTTTTGAGAGAATTGATTCCATGGAGGAACTTGCATAATACGCATTGTTAATTTAATTAAAGTTCCAAAACTATCATAGACTGTCCATTGTGGTTTTGAAGGATGCATACCTCGTTCTCTGAAAAATTGTCAACTTTAAAGTTTGTTGGAAAATCCGCAAACAAAAGAGAGGCCACTTCATTGCTCTTTTCCCCATCAACATGGGCTGAATGAAGAAAATCCAAGATCCTGCATACGATCAAATAAATGTATTTCAAACATTCACAACACACACCACACATAGTTAGTCTTTCTTTTCACATGTGTTTACCATTTCTCATCATCGAGAGAAATTTTGTAAACATCTAGCATGTTCCCAATAACGTTCACATCACAATCTATGGAAGGCACTGCATAATCAGAAAATAAAATATTTCATCAAGAATTGTTGAGTAGAAAGAAAGTGACAGCTAGATATATATACAAGCAAGTTTACCTGTGGAGCCTTGAGCACCTTTTTGGTTCTTTTTGGGAGACTTCTTGGGCTTCTTGGATCTAACAAAATCCAATCGTTTCTTTATAGAGGAGATTGTACTATTGTTTACTCTTTTTGAAGAGGTGGCTTTCTTGGAAGCTGAGCCAATCTCCTCAATACCATTTTCATTTCTTTCAAGAACGTGCTCTAAAGCAAACAAAAATATATTTCTCACAAACATAATCTAAATAGTATGAGCACTTTAACAATTTTGTAGTTTTTATAATTGCCAAAAATAACCTTTATATAAGTTCCCTTCATCACGTGGGTAGGTGCCTTGAGTGTAATCTAGCCACCAAGGGCAATACTCAATTTCCCAAGCAATCAAACCATAATCTCTCATCCATAGTGGATACATACACTCCTCACAAGAGAGGTCCCTCCAACTTTCAACAGCAATTGGCAACTTCTCCAACAAAGTTTGATCGTAAAGCTGAATTAGCCATCTACATAAAATGCAATTAACTTTATTTGAGCTCCTTTCCTAAGTGACTTATTTATTATACAAACTCTAAGTAAAAAATAGAATAACAACCATAAAGATATCAATTGTATTACCTGAATAATACTCTCCTTGAAGATTCCATAAGCTCTAGAATTTTTTCATCCGATTCTTTTGTGTTGAGCTTACTCCAAAGCTCCACAAAAGCTTTATCAATGTGGTCCCTCAATTGGTGATGAAACCATGCTTCAAAGCCCTCCGGCATTTCTTCAATCATTTTCCCTTTGATCCTCAAGCATTGCTTCAAGATACTTCCCCAATACCACTCTTTACGCAAGTACATTCTAAATTTCATTGCACTAATATAACGCTCAGAAGTAACATCATCTACACGGCAATGCATCAAAGAGTGCAATATTTCCTTTTTCCTATAGAGCAAACAATAAACAAACCATAAATGCATTGATTCATTTGATGATTTCATGTGTATTTTTTATCCAAAAATTATTACCTCTCTGGTGATATTTTAGAAGTTGCTAAAGAGTGAACTTTGTCTCTTGTAAGGCACACTTGATCCTTTTCTCTTATCCAATTGAAGTTAAATAATAAAGAGAAGAACCCTTGGCCATTGGCGGGGTTGGCAATGGCCAACATCTATGTTACATTAGCACGAGATCAAATCAAATCAATTTTTCAATCAAATATATCAAATTCAAATGACATGTCAACTTACAATTTTGTAGAAATTCAAACATAAACGGGGAGAAGAGAAAGTGTTTACCTTATAAGCTCTTTCTTTGAATATTTTTTCTACTCTTCCTCGAGCAACCATTTCCTTTTCTGGCAGTGAAATCGAGGGATCATTGATCTCTTGCATCTCTTTGATAAGAGAAAAGTCAAAGTCTTCCTTTTGTAGAGCAAATGAAAAAAAAAAGTAAGATTTTACAAAATAATGTCAAGCTTTAGAAATTACATAAAAAGTGTACTTTAAGGCAAAAAAATATACCTTCCATATGAGCATTGCTAATAAAAGAGCAGGAGCGTTGTACCAACTCCCTTTAGATGCCTTCTTCTCACAAGCAAGCTCTACCTCTATCCATCGAATCCAATCTTGGGGAAAGTCTTTCATTAAAGAATCTTTGCTTGCCACAGCCAATTTTTGGAACAAGAAGATCTCCTGCCCAAAATTTGTGCTCACAGTGGTTCTACCAATCCTAAACCACAATATCTTAAATTAAATGGCAGTAGAATGACATCGATAAAGTAATAACAATAACGTTCAAAACAACAAATGTGCTTACTCATTTTGAGAGCGCAAAGCTAGCATAAGCTCTCCCTCTGCACTTCTATCAACAAAGACAAATTGACATTTCACAGAACAATGTCTCCACTTTATCATTGAAAATTCTACAACAACAAAAAAGAAAATTAGAAAGCATAGAGTAATACAAGTCAACTTTACATTAAACAAAAAAATAAATCACTTACTTGTTTTTATTAAGCGCATCCAAGTTTTCAAATGGTGATTACCATCCCAAACGATAAATTCTTTTCCCCTTAAGTCTTCCCACTCAAGGGGAAGAGAATTATCAAAATCATCGCTTATTTCTCGCCAAATAGGCCCCCATTCATCTTTGTCTAAGTCGGAAACATTATGTTGATCATGCCCTGGCTTCTTAAATGACACAAGAAATGGAGCTCCAAGCACACTGTATCCAAACATCTCAATTCCTTTCACCAAGCCCTCAGTGCCTGGACCCACCGCTCTAATGGCTTCATTTTCCATCAATCTACAAAGAGGAATTCGAGGAGGTTCCCCACCTCTCTTTACAATAAAACCCTCTACAATCTCCTCTAATATTCGACCATGAACATCCTTTCCAAATACTGTTGGATGATCGGGAGGTTTAGCAACAATTGTTGTTGCTTCAGACACGCTGTGAGCCACCAATTCACCTTGTGTAGCATGAATATCTATGAACACCTCTTCTTCATGCACATCACTCAATATATCCTCTTCTTCATGGACATCACCCAAATTAAAATATCCTCCTTTCGATGGACATTGGAAGAAGCAATGGAAGATCGTGCATTGGCCCTATGCCCTGTAGTGCCATACCTTAATGTGTATCCTACTCCTACAAGCAAAAAACAATAAGAACACAAATAGTTTAGTGAGTATGATGAGACAAAAGAAAAGAAAACAAATAGCTTAATGTATTTGAACTTACTTTGAGAGATACCTGTCCTGCCACATTTAGATGGTGTACGAGCCATAATCTATTAACCACAAACAACAAAAATCTTCTTAGCAATGACAATACAAATATAAAATTCTAAATTTCGGCAGCATAACGGCGTAAAATGCAAACTAAAAAAAAAAACCATTCTCAACTTGCTCATGGCAAGGAAAAATACAAATCCACTTTGACATTTGTATACCTCTTCTCTACAACGACCTGTTCTTACATCATTGTAATTGTTATTGTAAGTGTGTATGCAAGTGTGTTAAAGTGTGTGAATGCAAGTGTTTATATGTGTGTGTGTGTGTGGATGTATGCATGATTGTGTGTGTGAATGTAAGTGTAATATGTGTGTGTCTTTATGCATGATTGTGTATGTGTTTGTGCTATGTATGCAAGTGTGTTGATGTTGTGAATGCAAGTGTTTATATATGTGTATGTGTGTATGTATGCAAGTGTGTTGATGTTGTGAATGCAAGTGTTTATATATGTGGGTGTATGTATGTATGTATGTGTGTGTATGCAAGTGGATGTGGGCATGATTATGTGTGTGTGAATGTAAGTGTAATATGTGTGTGTATGCAAGTGTGTTGATGTTGTGAATAAAAGTGTTTATATATGTGTATGTGTGTATATGCTTGACAATACAAATATAAAATTCTAAATTTCGGCAGCATAACGGCGTAAAATGCAAATTACAAAAAAAACCATTCTCAACTTGGTCATTGCAAGGATGTCCAACATGAAAGTAACAATAACTTGGAAGGTTGGTGGTCAGATAGTCAACCGCGACATTCAGTTGAAGGGAAACTCATTGTTGCTTAGTACTTACTATTTGCAGAGTTTGTTGCCTCCATCTTGCCATTTTCAGCCACTATCTGCTCTTATTGAAAGTGATTGTGGCCTAACAAAAGTCTTGCTGCAACCACAGTGGGATATAGAAGGTCATCAGCATTTCTTAATAGATGGTTCTTTTTCGAGCTTGTTTGAGATGCTTCATTTAGACACATTTATACAGGTATCTGACAATGAGAAAGGAAATGACAAAGAGATATCTGAAGATGTTTTAAGCATTGTGCATCTTGAAAGTAGTGGTGACGATATAGGACAGCTCAAAACTCAGTCGATCGTCATTTGGATTCAGCAAAATCCAGGGGCAAAAAAGTTAAATGATCTGTTAACATTATGTGGAGCTCCTTTGCAAGTTGCTGAACTTCCACAACATTATGATGGAAATTTGTGTTTTGAGTTACCTGCGACTCAGGATAAAACAAAACGAATGACAGGGATGGAACAACGCTTTGATGGTCACTTGTGGACTCGCCCATCTGTGACAACCATGGCAATAGCATGCACAATTCGTCTAAGCCACTGTTTGGGATTCATGCAGTGTAATTATTCAACGTGTCCTCATTATATTAAGGAACAAGAATTCAATAGTAGAGATTTTCATGGATATTTGGACAGACAGGTGAAAAAGGACTACCTTGCAATGGAAGAGAATACAACAATAACTTGTCATTATTGTCAGAAGGTTGTTACTTGTGTTGCTGCTTGTCCCTGCAAAATCTATTATGTTTTGCCTAGAGATGGTACAATGTCGCGACTGGCAATACATGTTGGTAAACATTGTCATAATGTTAAGGCAGGAACCTCTAGGGCTGCTATTTCAAGAGTGCGGAAAGTGGTAGGTGCAGTACTAAAAATAGAAAAGGGTGGCCCAAGAAAAATTCAAATGTTGGTGGCTCAACAACTTGTTCTTCACTCCTTGATTGATGAGGAAGCTGAAGCTACATCCGATGTACAATTCAATGATTTTTTGGAAGAAATGATGCCACTGGTTCAAACCAAAGGGTAAGAAAACTCAATTTGGTTCCTTGAATTTGTTAATTTTTTAACTATTATAAATTTAGCCTTCTTGTGATGCATCGTGTAGGTTTTTTTCAATTGTTTCAAAGGAGAGAAAGAGTCAAGGTGCTGTTATTGGGGATGGATATGATAATATTTTATTGCTTCAAAAAAAGTGCATGTTTCCTTTTTTTCATGGGAGTAGATTTCCTGGACAGGGTGAAGAGGATGACAAGTGCTTCCTATTTAAAATGTCCACTAAAGGACCAGGTTCTGGGATTGATCTAGTAAATCGGATGAAAAGAACTGAAACTGGTGACTTGAGAAATGCGTGGGTACATTTTGATTTTACCCATAGAATAGATGGAGGGGCAACAATGTCATGCTCAGTTTATGATCCAAGGTAATCTTTAAGTATTTAAATATCTCGTATTTTTTTATCGTTAAATAAAAGAAGATGTGTGAAAATGTTTATGTTGAATATCTTGCAGCATACGATCACTACAAATAATTGCTATATGTGAAACTAAAGAGGAGGATGCAAAGACTCAAGTTATTTTTTGGGAGAGCCTTAATTCAACAATGGAAAAGTACGGACATGGTGCAGCTGACTTTGCAGGTTTTATGTCTGATGAAGCTGGTGCAAATTGGAATGCTATTCGAACAGTCTTCAATGGCGGGCCAGATAATATCATGGAGGGACGTGAACGATCATGCCTATTTCATTGGGAACAGAGTCTCCACAAATATGCTAAAAAGTGGATACCTCAACATCTAACAAATCAACACATTGATATGTGTGAGGACTGGAGAGCTTGTAAGACCATTGTGCTTGTATCTCAAAAGGCGCTTTCAATTCAAAAGTGGTGGAGACAACATCTATCTACAGAGAGCATCACAAGAGTGATCAGATGGTTTAAATGGTGGGAGCAACGAATTTTACACTGGGGAGGAATTGGAACAGATGTAAGTACCTTTATGACAATCTATATTTTTAGAAAAATTTCTTTCCATACATGAAATTTATAAATTTTAATTCATGTTTTTTTGCATTTCATAGGGTGGTCTAAGTCCGTGGGAGCGGGCACAAATTCCAAATGTTAATTTATCAAAAAGTGTACATGCCAGTTGGTTAGCAGGTGAAGGTGGAAAGGGAAAAATATCCTTGTATGATGCATGTGTAACAGATGTTATAAACTCATATATTCAATGTGCAAAGCGTTTGGGATATACTACTGGGCGTTATATAGGAACGGGTCCCACAATGGAGACGTTGCTTTCTCGAGTTGAATCTCAGCAAACTCCAACTCCAACCAACGTGGCCCATCTATTACACGAGGCTGTTGCAGGGACTCCCATGTATGCGCAGCCAATTTTGCATGGAGACAAAGAAACAGTACAACGCAAAAAGAGGGGCAAAACAAGAACAAGTAGCTCCCATCGGCCGGAATATGTCATGGAATCTAAGCAACGAAACCATCACGGTCGACCAAAAAAAATCAAGTTTGATACCCAAGGACCAGGTATTTCTAACATTCCGCTGCAAATTAGTGATAGTGATGATGATATTGGATCTCAAAAAGAAACAACCACACCTTTGTCATCTAAAACAAACAATGTGTTTGAGAGTGATGTGCCACGCACTCAGTGGGCCCTCAGGATAATGCCCATTCAAAGTCAAAGAAAATGTTTTGGAACAGTAGGGAGAAAAAATTGTGACAATATCTTGCATAGTCGCTCAATTGGTCTTGTTGCTCCATGTATATGGTCCGAAAGAATGTTCAAGGGTAAAACAATCGAGCAATGGTTATGGTTTTGTAATCATGATATTTTGCATACCCAATCAATCAAAAGACAAGTCAAAGATTTACCTCCTGCTCCAAATGTTTGGCCAGTAGCAAGAGGGACAGATATCTCCACAAAGGAACTTGCCGCGCTGCATCAGAGTGGATTTCGGGCAGAGAATTCAATGGTAAATCCACAACCTCTTGCTGGCGACTGCAAAGAAGGTGGTGGCAGCTCGAGGAAGAAAAAGTGGAGGCATGGAATCTCTAAAGATGCCATGAAGAAATTGGAAGCATGTAATAGTATGACAATTATATTTTTGGATGAAGTGAAAAGGTCTCAAGAGCATGTAATTTTCCGAGTTCTCATTGAAAATAGTTATGAGATTCATATAAAACAGAGTCCAGCATGCACGTGTCCGGATTTTCAGAAGCGAGAGAATACCAACAAATCCTTTTTGGCATGCAAACATATGTACTATGTGTACACAAAAGTGCTCGGACTTGAACCTAAGGAGCACATGATTATTCATCAGCCAACCCTCTCACCAATGGACATCGCTTTTATTCTTGGACAACCAAGGATGATTTCTCCCTCCATTTAATTACAACTGGTTTGGTATGCTTCTTTCACTCAACTAGAATATTGATCTATGATATGAAAGTGTTTTTCTGTATTTATTTTGGTTTATTATACTTGTGATTATTTATCTTGAAAAAACATTGTTTATGCAGCAAAGGATTTCAAATTTCAAGCAAAAGATATGAAGCATCTTGCAAGCTATTTGGGAGCAAATTACTTGCCTTTTAGAGTGACCATTACATTTATGGCGACTATCCTTTTTTGTACTCTAATTTTGATCTTATCCTGTGGTAGTTTTGCGAATGTACTTACATCCTCAAACTTATGTTGTTTCAAAAAGCAATTGCTTGGGAAAAATAGTATTGTCTCTATCTGGCATTATTTTTGACGTCATCACATTTATATATGCTGTGGATTATATTTAACTCTGAAATTAGTGTTGTCTCTATTCTGCATGATTTTTTACTTTATCGAATGTTTATATGCTGTGGATTATTTGACTCTGATCACATGCGTTGCGAGCATATTTGACTCTAATGGCATGAGTTGTGAAATGGTGATTTTATTTGTTTACATTTTTTCCATCGTTATGCCCTCTCTCTCTCTCTCTCTCTCTCTCTCTCTCTCTCTCTCTCTCTCTCTCTCTCTCTCTCTCTCTCTCTCTGCGTAGTGATATACAACTCTATGATTTTACTTTCTCTCTCTAGAAGATAAGTCACTCTCTCTCTCTCTCAAGGATTTATGATCTCTTCTTCCAATGGTAACTCGCATAAATACTATCTCTCTAGAATTTATACTTTCTCTCTCCGTCAACCACACATATATGGAGTCTTATGACGATTGAAAATTACATTAAATAGATACTTTATGCTATGACACATATTTGGTTAAAAAAACTCTAAAGATTGCTAAAATTGTCAAAAAAACTTGAAATAAAAAACTCGCAAATGTTAAATCCCCAATGCTATGCACAGAATTGGATTTTGGACTCAGGTGCTAGCTTTCATGTGACTCCTCACCATAATTGACTTTCTACATACACTACCACACATGGCACAGTCAAGCTAGGTGATTCTTATGATCTTTATATATGGAGTGTGGGCAGCATCAAGTTTTGTATGCAAAATGGCACTGAGTTTATGCTGCAGAATGTCATACATGTACCCAAATTGACAAAGAGCTTGACAGCTGGATGATTTGGGTTACACTACGATATTTGCTCATGGTTCTTGGATTATCAAGAAGGAAAATGTGGTCATGCTTAAAGGCCATAAATCTAGCTCATTGTACTCACTTTATGTCTCTTCTGTGAAAGAGAATTCTATTTGTGTAGTCGAACTGCCATCTACAAAGTTGTGGCATAGCCGGCTAGGTCATATAAGTCAGAAGGGCATGAAAGTCTTGCAATGTTTTGGTTACATCCCTATGTTATATTACTCTAACTTCTCTTTATGTGAGCATTGCATCTATGGAAAACAAACTAGGTTGACATCAGTGCCTTTGGACAAGGAGTTAGGGAGTCCTCTAGATCTCGTTCATAGCGACTTGTGCGGACCTATGCCAGTCAAGTCTCTAGGGGGAGAATTGTACTTCTTGAAATTCATAGATGACTCTACTAGAAAGGTGTGGGTTTATCTCTTGAACCAAAAGAGCGACCTCTTTAGTGTCTTTCATAAGTTTTTAGCATTGGTAGAGAACCAATCGGCTAAAAAGCTTAAAGCTTTGCACAATGAAAATGGAGGCGAGTACATCTCCTCCAAATTCAAGGACGTTTATAATAAAGAGGCATTAGAAGACGGTTTACCACGCCTTAAACACCCACCCAAAACGGTGTGGTTGAGAGGATGAATTGAGCCATTTAGAAAAGGGTCACTTCTATGTTGTCTACGGCTTGTCTACGGCCAACTTACCTCAAGAATTTTGGGGAGAAGCTGTTACGATGGTTGTTACTTGATCAATCAGTCACCTAGTACACCAGTAAAGTACAAGGTTCTGCATCAGATATGGATGGGCAAAGAGCCCAATTACAATAGGTTACGTGTATTTGGGTATGAGGCATTCTCACATGTGTCAAAAGAGCTTAGAAAAAAGTTAGATCCCAAATCACACAAGTGCATCTTCATTGGATATGGAGTGGACAGAGAGATGGGATATCATCTTTGGCACACGGAATCTAAAAAGGTAATACGCAGCTCACAAGTGATATTTAATGAATCTAAGATTTTAGAAAGCCAGTGAAAGACATTGAGTATTGCAGAGTACCGTTTGAGGATGTTACCTTACCACTAGTTACACAGAATGTTGGGCGTGCTAGTGATGCACCTTCTACTAGTACACACACACACACATGTTTCTCTAGAGAGAGACAAATCTAGCCATCATGCACTTCAGAGATCTACTCACACATATGTGCACCTCAGCGTTTTGAGCCAGGATTGGACTATTTGCTAGTCATTGACTGCGGTGAACCCACTTGCTACAAAGAGGTCATTCAAATGGACAATAGTGTGAAGTGGGAAGAGGCTATGCAATCTAAATATAACTCAATATTAGCAAATGAAACTTGGAAATTGAAAGAGTTACCTACGGGTAAACATGCATTGCCATGCAAATGGGTGTACAAGAAGAAGTATACATAGATGATCCCGAGCCTAAGTATAATGCTAGATTGGTTACCAAAGTGTTCAAGCAAACAAAAGACGTGGATTTCAATGAAATATTTTTTCCGGTGTTCAAGATGACTACATTGCATTTTGTACTTGGACTAGTAGTCATTGAGGACATGGAATTGGTCCAAATGGATGTGAAGACAACGTTTCTTCATGGGGATCTTGAAGAGGATTTCTACATGAAACAGGCAGAAAATTTTGCGATAAAGCCTGAGAAGCCAACATGGGTAGAACTGGTGTGTAGACTCAAGAAATCTTTGTATGAATTAAATCAAGGCTCAAGGCAATGGTACATCAAGTTCGTAAGTACATTCAGTCCCATGGTTATGTAGGGAGCCAAGAGGATCACTGCTTGTACACAAAGAGGTTGAATGATGGTTCCCTCATCATTCTGAATTTTTATGTGGATGATATGCTCATAGCCAGGAAGCAAAAGATGAGATTGTACTTCTCAAGGATGCCTTAAGCGAGAAATTTGCTATTAAAGATTTGGGCAACGCACATCACTTTCTTGGTGTGCATATCAAGAGAGATCGCAGACATCGTATACTTGAATGTTCGTAGTAAGAGTATATTCACAAGGTCTTGCAACATTGTAATATTCAAAGGGGAAAATCATTGAGTACCCCAATGGCTGCATACAAAAAACTTAGCAAGAATGATTGTCCCAAATTGGATGTTGAAAAGGCAAAGATGGCAAAGGTGTCGTATTCTTTGGCAGTTGGCAATCTCATGTTCGCCATGGTTAGCACACAGTCAGACATTACATATGCAGTGGGAGTGGTCAGCAAGTTTATGGAAAATCCTGGCAAAAAGGATTAGGAAGTAGTGAAGCACATATTGAGATACATCAAGGGCTCAGCTAGCAAGTGCTTATGCTTTGGGAACAGTGATGCATCCACAATTGAATACACTCATTTGGATTATGCGGGTTGTGTGGACACTAGGAGATCCACATCTGGTTATGTTTTCTTATTCATTGGAGCGGCAATTTCTTGGAGATTATGTATCCAAAATTGCACTTTGTCTTCCACCATTGAAACAGAGTATGTTGCAGTTTCCAGTTCCATTAAGGAAGCTGTGTGGTTATCTCATCTAGTGGAAGACCTTGATATACACTAGACTCCAGTGCTACATTGCGATAGTCAAAGTACGATTGCGTTAGCAAAGAACCCCATGTTTCACTCCAAGTCAAAACACATAGAGGTCAAGCATCATGTGGTACGGGATATTTTGGCTAGCAAACGGATTGAGTTAGTCAAAGTTCACACGGATGAAAACCCAATGAATGCTTTAATGAAGAGCTTAGCCTCATAGAAATTCACACATTGCATAGAGATGATGGGCATAGGGTGGAGCTACAGTCATGCTTCACGAATGTATAGTTGTACATAATAGCCCCTACATTCTTTACCACTTGGGCCACATTGGCCTTCAAGTGGGAGATTCTTAGGTTTCAGGCCCCATGGTCGGCTTGTGGTCGAATGGTTGCCCACTTAATCTATTCTTTTGTTCATAATGACAATGAGGACATAGAGATGTTCACTCTCTATAGCTCCACCAAAGCACTGTCTACTACTCATCTCCTTCCCTCTCTTGCACTCATCACACGACAGATCCTACAGCCACTTCTCTAGCATGTATCAGAATCTCATCTGCATCATTCATACATCTCCATTATTGCTTCATACATCTAAAAAGGTAGTGCCTAATGTGCCTTGTGTGACCACAATGCCAACACCACAAGTACGAGACTGCCATTTCTCACAAGTCATCATCATCGACTCTAAACTATCACACATGTCTACAATATGGATGTCAACCATAAACCATGCCAAAATGGCAACAAAGTGGGAGATCACTCAATCACTACACAACCATGAAAACCATGATCAACCGCATCAAAATTGATGCTTGCATATGCAAAAAACTTTCTCTACAATCTGCAATTTGCAAGCATAAACAACGTCATAAACCAAGTGAGCCAATATGGGACAAACAACTCAAACGAGCGTAAAGCGCATAACCATATACACAAGTAATGAGCAAACATGCTCAAAATGCATCCCACAAGAAAACTACCTATAAAGATCTTCCAATGATCCACAAAACATGTAGAGCATGTAACGCATGTGACTACCTGTAATATGTATCCACACAAGCATATGCTATCCTCACTCCTCCAAGAGTCGATACAAGAACACTGAATTCGTGTCCAGATTGACAAAACCTATGAAAGTGGGAGTCAAACTTGACCACTAAACAATTCAAGAGTAAAGTGTACATACACTCAAAACATGGTGAGAATCTGGAAAAAATTTGACAAAGTTTCCCTTGAAAACTGCGTAAAAACTCAAAAATCTCACCAAAATCACACAAAGCATGAATTGCATTAGGAAGGAATGGGGTCTAAGGGGGCCTCTTTATTTGCCATGGGATTAAAAAGGAGATTCTAGAAGGGGAAAATGGGTGGATGTCCATGTGGACTAAAATGGTGGGTATGGCAGGGCCTAAAAGTAAATGGTCAAACTTGTACTCTTTTATAAAATATAAAGAGAAAATCTCTTATAAATTCAAAAACCTGAACTTTTCTCTAAATAGTTGGGTATAAACCAATCCTTTCTCTCTCTAGTGGCTACCAGTTTCTCCCCCCCCCCCCCTCTCTCCTAAAAGGGGGTCCCTCCAAAAATGTGTAGATCGTTCCCTCCCTCTCTCTCTATTGTACCATCTCTCACTTCTCTTCACTTCACCTTGCAAGTTGCTTCTCTTTCCTTCCTTTCAACTTTCCCTCCCAAATCTCTCTAGCAAAAGTTTGAATCTCCTTTCGCTCCTTAAGCTTATTGTATTCTCCTCAAGCTTGTTGCATCCTCCTCAAGTTGAAGTTCTCCATTTCTCCATGATCCTCACTAAACACCTGTACCTAAAGCTGAAGATCTGCATCTCTGCTAGATCATCCCTCTTTCTTTCCTCAACAGGTTTCCTCATCCTTCTCCATTAAGCTCTCTAGAGAGGATCTACTTTCCTCTCAAGCTTTGCAACATTATCTTCTCCATTAAGCCAACAAGCAGGTGGAGCAGTATAGCAGTAAGTGGCATCAATCACCTTTGTGTATTGGGCAGTCCGGGGCAGGCAACAAGAGAGGCGACCTCTAAACACCCCTCAAGGCTCCCATGTTGCTCAATTGGGGCTGGGGCAACCACAAACAAGAGAAACCACAACAAACCCACAGCCACCAACAACAAGTGAAGGGACACCACCTAGTTAGAGAGCAAACTAGGACGCCGAAGAGGAGAATCCCTGAGCAATACAAGCGAGAAGGAAGGGTACACTAACACTAATATCAATGCTACAAATACACACACCAAACACCTATAGAGAGAGAGAGAGAGATTTGTGCAAGAACTAAGATTCATTTTGAGTGATTGATACGGATGTATAAACAACTTGGAGGAGAATCAAGAGACACAATTAAGACACATTATCTTAGGGTTATGGGAACCCTCTCACCATACAACTCTCTTATAATACTTTCCCAAGAAACAAAAACAAACACAAAAGCTCTTGATCACATACAAGCAAATACTACAAAAGAATCTCAAAATGAAAACATGTCACCTTAAACCAAATGAGATGAGGTTGCCAAGCGTGAATTGGAGAGACTCAAGAGAGTTTTGAACCGTGGTAGCACCCAAATTATTGATTCAACTGATGTGCAAGAGTAGGTACAACTTTGATTGGAAGACGAATCACTCACACCCTTGCAATGATACAATTAGCTCAAAGAAGCTTTCCTATACACCACAAGTAATGGTGTGTCGAGAGCTCACTCTCTGCCTACAACTAAGATGGCAAATGGTACGCTCAAAGTAGTGAGAAATAGTGTGGAAAACTGTTTTACAAAGAGGAATTGGCTCTATTTATAGGTTTTTGGGAGCCTTGATTAGGATTAGACCTAATCAATTTTATTGTCAATACAAAAGATTATGAAATATTTTTTATTTTCAAAATGGGAGTGGGTCTTCCTTATCCCTTGAGTCACATGGATGTGGGCTCAAGGGGAAGAATTATTGAGAGTAAACGGAGAGAGACGTGAGTAACTTGGAGGTGCCTTCTCTAGTAGATAGTAGAGGGTGCAATTCACAAGAAGGGTTAGTCATTAGTGTTAGTAGTTTGTAGTTAGTAGGGTGGATTAAAATTACATGGCATATGCACTCAAGGTGTATTACATGATTTATACAATGATAAAAAGTAAGAGAAGGATGAGAATATACACAATTTGATGGAAACCACAAGATGGAAAGGGAATTTTTCACCTATCTCCTTCAATGAATGAAGCCGTTGTAGAACTCTATCGGTGTAGTTTTTGTGAACCATGAGAAAGTCGAATTTTCCATGATAAAACTCCTCCTTTTGCAGAGCTTGAGCTTGGTTATTTGCTGATTTTTTCTCTTTTAGTGAAATCATGAAGAGGTTATGGTAATATGAGTTTGATTCTAGAGACAGAAATTGAGCTATATGTGTGTAGAGAATGATAATTTTTGAGCTATGGAGTAGGGAGAGATGGAAATGGTGAATAAAATGAAGTAAGCCATAAAACTTGTAGGTGAGTGAGGGATTGAGAGGAATGAGTGTGTGTGTGTGTGTGTGTGTGTGTGTGTGTGTGTGTGTGTGTAAAAGTGTGAAAAAAAGTGAGAGAAGACTAGGGGTGACTTGTGAGAAAAAATGGGCAGACTGGGGTCCACCATAAAATTCATATCTCATCAATCCTAGCTCCAAAAATTATACAAAAAATTCAGGTCATTATTCAGCTTGTGGGCTACATTTTGTTTGTGGGTCACTTCTTCAAATTCTAAGCGGATATAGGTACCAAAAAATCACACCAAAAAGCCAGTTTTTTATGCCTGCAAAAGTCTTTTAGTGGTCCCCTCCTTTGTTGAATTTCCACAATACATCCAAGAGTGAGACCCTCCTTTGTAATATCATGATACAAAGCATCCAAGTTATCTTTACACATGCATGGAGGAGGATTATTGGTGAATAAAGAAATATATACATGGTGGGACTAGTGTATGGACTATTCATGGATTTTAGCTCAATGAGCACATGGTGTTAAAATAATGAGTGCATAAGAAAAAATATTAAGGATGGATATGAAAAAAGATATTGGAATCATATGATATGGTCCCTCTTTTGTATTATTTTAGGTGAAAAAGGAAATGTATGTAAGTAAATGAGAATAATATAATAAAAGTGACTATGGGAGTAGGAAGCGGTTTTTTTGTTTTCACAAGGGTGAGGGTGAAACTGTGGGGGTGATTTGTATAAAAGAAAAAAATATTTATGAGATTAATAAATGTACCCATTGGCAAAATATATATACTTATGGTGCAAGAGGATAAAAGAAAGCATACATATGTCTAATAAAACACACACCTAGGTATAAATATTTAAATAAAATACCAAAATAATTATAATAAAAATCCCTATATATAGGCCTTATATACAATGAAATATTTACACACAAAAAGTCCATAATATACTTTTCTTTTTTATTATTTTTTTTGGCTCAACTAGCTCAGTGACTAGCTAATTGAGGGTTTTTAAGGAGATTATGGAGAAAGTCCCCTAACACACACACGCCTATGTATAGTGAAAGGGTTAGGATAACCATAGTGTTTGAGTGATTTGATAGGGTGAGGTAGCTCACACTACAAGAGGCTATTCATATTAGCGACGCTCACACAGCGACGCTCAAAAAAAAAATCCCGGCGTCGCTATGAGCGTCGCAAATTTACAAGTAAATTTGCGACGCTCATAGCGACGCCGACTAGGCTAAAAAAATAACAGAGCGCCCAAAAACTCAGATCTCAGATCTGAGATTTTCGGCGCCCTCAAGCAAGGAGCAGGTAACGCTCTCCCTCTCTCTCTCTCTCTCTCTTTCTTCTCCACACACACACACACACACACACACACACACACACGAGGAGAGGAAGGAGAGCCAGGTATGCTCCTTCCCTCTCCTCACTCTCATGTTCCCTTCCCCTCTTTCTCTCTCCCTCTCTCTCTCTCACACACACACATAGTGTTTTTGAGAGAGAGAGAGAGAGAGAGAGTACAAACATAAACAAAAACGCACACACACATACATAAACAAAGAATGCACACACACATTGAGAGAGGAAAAGAGAGAGAGAGAGCATGCATAAACAAAAAACGCACACATTGAGAGAGGAAAAGAGAGAGAGAACATGCATAAACAAAAAACGCACACATTGAGAGAGGAAAAGAGAGAGAAAACATGCATAAACAAAAAAACGCACACACATTGAGAGAGAAAGAGAGAGAAACTAATTTAACGTCGTAGGAAACTAATTAAAATTAAAAGACCTAAAGATCTAGCCGACGAGGAGTTGAACTCAAGATCTATTATTCAAGAGGGAAATGGCATAACCAATCTATCATACTTGGCATGGGTGATAGAAAGGTTATACCATTTATCTCTTTTTATTGGCACACACATCCACACACGCGCACACACACAAGAAGAAGAGAGTTATAACGTCGTAGGAAACTATCCTAAAAGACGTTAAAGATTAGGTTAGATGTAGACTTACGTTAAATTAGATTTAGGTTTATTTAAGTTAAATTAGATTAGATTTAGGTTTATTTTTAATTATATTTACGTTTATTTACGCTAGATTTAGATTTACGTTATATTAGATTAGATTTAGGTCTCCATAGACTGCGATGCCTGCATGAAGCGGGTGAAGAAAGCCCTCAATGGAATATAGGGTATTGCTGCCTTCACTCATGGTGGGCTCCGTCGATCCAAAAGTACTGGTGAAATGTCTTCAGAAGATAGGGAAGAAGGTGGATCTTCAGGGCGGCAAGAGTCACTACATCCCCGACACAATGACCATCTAGACAACCTCTAGTCATTCAACAGCAACTTCAAAGTTAGTAACAAGAGCAAGAACGGTCTAAAGGGCCAATTGATGTCGTCAGATGTGGATGGAGATGAGGCAGCGTCACCGCCGGAAGTTAACTCTCACATCTTTAGTGATGAGAATGCCAACTCTTGCCGAGTTATGTGAAAAATTATGTCTTAAATCAGTTTTAAGGTTCTTATAATCCCTGTTAGTTTAGTTCTTTGTTTTTAATATAACATAATTTATGTTAGATTTAGATTTATGTTATATTAGATTAGACTTAGGTTTATTTAGGTTTACCCACACATACACACACACACACACAAGAAGAAGAGAGTTTTAACGTCGTAGGAAACTATCCCAAAAGACGTTAAAGATTAGGTTAGATGTAGACTTACATTAAATTAGATTTAGGTTTATTTTTAGTTAGATTTACGTTTATTTAGATTTACGCTTATTTACGTTAGATCGAGTCCACGCAAGAATTACTTACGGTTTAGGGTTTAGAGTTAGATGAACGGTGAAAAGATCTACTGTGAAAAGAAGTTAAGATGCTGTGAAGTGCTACAGCTAGAGAAGAGGCAAAGGGGTTTTGTCCACTACATGCAGTATCATGTAGACGTGGGTCTGTAGATTTCTTGTACCCACAAATATAGGTATTGACCAATAAAGACGAGATTATAACCCGGTGGTTCTGATCTCCGTGCACCTCTAGACCGAGGTGTGCGGGGATTGGACATGACTAGAGAATGTGAGGTAAAGAGAGAGAGAGAGAGAGAGAGAGAGAGAGAGAGAGAGAGAGAGAGAGAGAGAGAGAGATAAGACGAAGAATGCCAATAGAATATTAAATTTGTTGTCCAGGTTATAAGATTTTTATCCTCATTATGAGTAGTGACGAGGATGTGGGACCGTCCAACCGAAACACCTATCTCTCAACGAGGGTCTTATGTCCTTGTAATCAATGCAAGCATGCTGTGCGACGGACAAGACGTGTTTCTTTGCAGCACGTTCGCGAATTTGGCGAGTTCAATCCATCTATTATAGATCGAGTTGTTGCCAATTATAACTCGTCGGACTCTGACGCTGGCCAACAAGCAGCAATCTTGCAACCCAATAGACGTGTTCGTAGGCGCTTTGGTCAAGCAGCATATGTGAGGCCACAAGATGTAGCCTCTGACAGCTCGGGGGATGATCATGCAGAGCACATTCCCAACGAGGCAATGTTTGAGCCCGAGATTGATGAAATGATCGAGACGATCATGGATTCAGAAAGGCTTATCTATGATGATATGAAAAGTGAAGCCGATACGCCATTGTATAATGGAGCACGTATGTCTAGATTGAAAGCACTCCTGGTTCTTCTCAACATGCAGGCAAAGTTTGGATGGAGTGACACTAGCGTCACAGCGCTTTTCAGGTGATCTATTACAATTAGTTTACTTTAATAAAACTCTAAATGTATAATGATCTGATAGATTTTTACACGACTGTATCGTATTTTTATGTTGTGTAGATTGCTTAAAGAGCACATACTACCAACTGACAATGTGATGCCAGATTCCCGAGATGAAGCAAGAAAGATTTTGCGAAACTTGGAGATGGATTACAATTCTATCCACGCTTGTCCTAATGACTGCATTCTTTTCAGAGGGGAATACAAAGAGATGGAGAAGTGTCCGAAATGTGATTCCGAAAGATATCGAGTAGATCTCCACGGGACAAAAATTCCACAAAAGGTTTTGCGACATTTTCCTCTGCTTCCTCGCATCAAGCATTTCTTCGAATGTAAGTCCATGGCCGCCCTAGCATCATGGCATGAGGAGAATAAATCTTCGGATGGTGTGCTACGAATTCCTGCAGATTGCGCAGCCTGGAAACATATAGATGGAACATGGTCGGATTTTGCCAGGGAAGCTCGAAATTTGCGCTTAGGCCTGGCTATGGATGGCGTAAATCCATTTGGTCAAAGATCAACATCTTACAGTGTATGGCCCGTTGTCATCGTCAACTACAACATTCCCCCGTGGTTGACTATGAAGAAGGGGCACCTATGGCTAAGCTTGATTGTGCCAGGGCGATATAAAGTGGGGAATATGGATGTGTATCTTCGTCCACTATTGGAAGAGCTACAACAATTGTGGATTGGCATAGAGGTGGTGGATATGAGCAGACACACAGGACGACGGAATGCTTTGATCAGAGGCATTCTAATGTGGACCATGCATGACTATCCCGGGCTAACAGAATGCTCAGGTGATCTATTGACACTCCTCACTCAGACACTGTACATCTTGTTTTTTCCCATAGTTGATCTATTATCATGTGTATACATACAGGGCTTCAAACAAGCGGATACAGAGCATGTGTCACATGTGGACCTAGACTGAATGCACGTAGGGCGCCCTCACTGAAGAAGCAAATCTACGAAGGTCATCAAGCGTATCTTCCAGAGAATCATGTGTTACGCGACGGCTTTTTGGGAAGAGAGCCACCAAGGATGTCTGCACAAGCATGGTTAGAGCAGAAGGAGATGTGCGATGACGGATTGCCTCCAGGGATGAAGAGACTATCTCTATGGTACGAGTTACCATACTGGTGGTACGTCATAGAGGTAGCCCCTCGTAGTCCAAGGACGTATGAAGGCTACCATGTGCCAATCACAACGGCATCAATGGAGGAGATCAGAGAAGATGCTCAATCAGAAGCCGCTGCGGTGGTGCCAAACGAGCATCAAGATGCTACTACTCTATATGGGGTGCATGCAGAGGAGCTACAAAATGAAACAGAGGATATGTGTTTAAACGGAGAGCTCTATATAGATATAGGAAGTTATGCTGAGTTATGCGAGGATGAGAGAGAGATCTCTTTAAGCCACAAATATTGTATTTGAACAATTTTGCTCCGTGTTGTAAAAGCTCTGGCTCTATAAGTACCTTCCATGGTGTATAACGCTCTTTTCTAGTCGCGCTCACATCTTTTGATTGAAAATTCTGAGTTTTCGACTTGCCTCTTCTATCACTCAATTCATTGCGTCATTGTATTTATATGCGTCATTACGTCATTGTATTTAATGGTCTTTGCGTCATTGTCTACTATATTCATTCAATATTAAGTTTAAATATTCGTGTGTTTAATGCAGGTATGGATGATGAGGAGTTTCTTTCTTCTTTGTCACCGCAGCAGAGACAGTGGTACGTGGAGCGTCATCGCTCTGGCGCATCATCGCGTGTTCCTACTCCATCCGCATCTCCCTCTCTTTCGGAGCATTCGGCGCGCTTCGAAGCTTCGGCGTCGACGAGACGAGCTTCACACTCGTCTAGACACCGGCGCTCTAGTGGTGGCGGTGGCGGTGGCGGTTGTTGTGGGGATTCCGCCACCTATGCCTCCACACCGCCTCGTGTTCGACGAGGCTCTTTACCCTCCCCTTCTTTGCCCGCCCCCACACCAGCCACAGCATCGCCATCTACACCAGGTTTTGCACGGCTGACTGTTCCTAGCAGCTACACACCTCTACCTACTCCGCCAGGAGCCACCCCACTCGACACTCCTCGCTTCGGGGCCCAGACGCCGGTGGAGACACCTGACGTCTGTACCCCCATCGACACGCTGCTAGAGACCCCTGCCGGGACACCCAGGTTCACGCGTCACCGGCCAGAGGGCTTGCTTTATTCCGTCGACTTCAGCGGCGGCATCATCATGGATGATGACGGCAAGAAGGTGATCTCGCGCATGCGTGGTCTTTGCTCTCAGCTGTTTAGACACTACATACTAAACAAATGGAGTGAAGTACCAAGTGATTTAAAAAACAGAGTCATCAGCATACTTCATGATGAGTTTCCCGTTCCAACACGGGATCAACGCTTCAATGAAGACCTGACGAAGATTCGAATGCGCGAATAATGCAAACACAAGCGTTCCAAAGTGCAAAAAGCAATCAAGCATGGGTGGAACAGGCCAGATTGGCTGGCCAAAGAAGATTGGAAGAATGCGAAGAAAGCAACGCGCAAGAATCCCGACAAGTGGAAGCAACAAAAGGATGCAGCCAGAGCGCGAGTAGAGGCAGGGAGCTCGCACCACTTGGGGAGCGGTGGATGGGCATCATTTGAGGCCGATTTTGTAAGTGTTTTCGCATTGCTCTTTATGTTCGATAGTTTAGGGTTTATGAGTTTTTTAATTCTAACATAATGAATTCTTTGTATGTTTTGATAGTGGTCGATGACAGGACGTGATCCCACACCGTACGAGCGCGAGTACGCAGGCAGGAAGGGCTTAAACGCCCTGATGGACATTCTCAGTTCTCGCGGCAGCATGGTTAGTATTAGGGTTTACTCTTTTCTATTTTTTGTATTGTTTTATAAATGTCGTTATATGTTTATACTTACTGAAAGCTGTCTTATTGTCTTTTTTTGCAGAATCCGACAGATACGCCGCTTGGACGCGATGAGACGTCTGACTAGACGATGTCAGTTTAGTCATAGCTAGATAGCATTAGTTTAGGGTTTCTCATAGCTTATGTATCATGAGACGGATTTTATACGTCTTTTTGAACCATGTATATTATTACATTTGTCACCGCAGTTCATTTTGCCAATCAATTCTTTATGCCTATGATGTTGTACAATTGTCATTATTACATTTGCCAATCAATTCATTTTGCCTATGATGTGTACAATTGTCAATTTTACGCTTGTCAATTTTGCAAACAATGCGTCTTGTGGGTGACTATTTTGGGTCTATTATCTACCCTTGCACTTCTTTTAAAAAGTGAATCAAGTACAATATGGTTGATGGGTGGCAGGGCATTCAATGCCCTGTCACCAAAAAAAAATTCTCTCGGGCGTCGCTATACCCGTCGCTATTTATGGCTCTGTAGCGTCGCTATGAGGGTCGCTATAGACTTCTGTGTAAACGTCGCTATAACCGTCGCTATATAGCGACGCTCTCGTAGCGACGGTTTTAGCGACGCCGGGGGTTATAAAAACCCACTGTATTTCCGTCGCTAACAGCGTCACAAGAGCACACAACCTCTTGTAGTGTCACTATGGCAATCTTGAATAGCCAAAAAAAACGGCTATCATTACCATCAAGAATCTTGCTCTTTATACAATTGATAACATGGATGTGCAATTTCTAATCATAAGTGTTTGTCTGTAGGTTGTGTCGCTATTCCCCATGGAATCATTAGGTACTCGAAGACCTAGTAGTGTCATTGACTCCATTTCATGTAGCAATGTACAAGACGAGAGTGGCTATTGGGTGAGAGTTCAAACGAATAATGTGGGTGACAATGCAGCCTAGCTCAAGAGGTGCACACAAGGTCTCAAGGAGACACATGGCTTCTTGAGCACACGAGACTCCTGGAGTTCAAGCAAACACAAGACGGCAAAAGGCTTGTGAAGGTGCATCATGTGTATGTTGCTTCACAACTGAAGCTAGAGACAACAGTGGCTCCATCGAGGTTTCCTACAAACTGTAATTTTACTCCTCTTTCAAGTTTTTAGGTTGTCTATTTAGTATTTTTGCTTTGTACATTGCTTTTGATGAGTGTAAGATTTCCTTTGCTTGTTCATGTTTTGCAGATGTTTTTTCATCCGATTTTGTAGAGTGGGGGCCAAAAGAGTCCTTCACAGGAACTTTTGAGACCATCCACGCTGACCTTGGCAAGTTTCTCTATGTTGGATTTCCATCCTCTGAGCTTGCCTCATGTGACATTTTCTTTTATAATCACACTTATGTCACACCTAGGCGAAATGGGTATGCTAACCTTTCTCCAATTTACTCACCAACCTTGGAGAGTCTGAATTGGCCTAAGCTAGTCAGTGCCTTGATCGCAGCAACCAAAAGGAGAATTGAGGCGGATGTGCAAGTAGCAATGTAGTACACCTATGGTTTGCACAAAGCCACGGTAACATGGTTTATGTCTGTTCATGTGTTTGTGTTTATCTTTCGACTTCAGAGTGTTCACAGGAGGACAACAACAATGTGGACTTGCAAAGGGGGAAGTGCGATCAACGGATTCCTTGCAGCGCTGGATCGGAGACTAAGGTGGTCAACCACCAGGGAGATAGAATCAAGTTCTCTATAGTTGTATATAGAAGATGAAAGCTGATGATGGGAGAATGGGAGGCACTAGACTCTGATGTTGCTGATAGAGAATCAGTTGACCTGCAAATATGCTCCATGATGATCAAGTGCATGACATTGCAGTGAATAGTGATTGGCACCTCAGTCACCTTCGCAAGTATCTTAATTTCAAATATACCTTGCCCAAGCAATATCTCTTTATAATCAATGAAAAGGTTGTTTGCTCCAGAAAAGAGAGGAGCTTTTTGTGTGAGAACATTACGTTTTCGTAGTATATTTTTGTAATGGTTGTAACTGACAGGGACTCTTGCTCCCATTAATACATACGGTGTTTAGAATATCGTTTCTGTGCATACTTGATTATTCTCAACTTGTTCAAGTTTTCGATTAAAACGCACAATTTCTTTGATGTGGACCACAAATATTTTCAATGTTGGTGTCTTTCAATGCTTTGTCGCATGATTTTGTTTAAACTTATAGTTTTAAGTTATTTTAATTTTAAGTGATTTTTAAAAAGTGACTTTGGGCATATAGTGACTTTCTAGGTTTTAAACTTCATTTCTCACATTCACAAAACTCTAACTCTAAGCTCTCTTCGCATCTTCTTTGTGAACGAACCCATGCAACGTCTATTGATGCACTTCTCAGACAACTAGAAAAGGTAGGACTTGCAGATTGAGCACATGAACTACTCAATGTGTTCGAGGGGACATTTGACATGCAAGCCATTGTCAACATTCATGCAGAGACATTTGAAAGATTTCTTGACTACATGGCGTAGCACATGGAAGAATATGCCATAGTCTTTGAGGCATCTGACACGACGTGGTTGCCAGTGGATTTCCTTGTAAGGTCTTCACCTTTCTCCAAAACCAATCCCACATGTAAATAATTGAACCCAGTTTTTATACTGCAAAAAGTTACTATTTTTGGGAGTTTTTCTAAATCTGTCGGTGCCAAGATGTTTAGAATGTTATAAAGCTTTCAAAAATGAATAAAAACAATTTTTGTGAAAATTTTCCTAAAATAGTAAGTTTTTGGTCACCCGACTCGTCTAGTTTTGATCGGCTCGCGAAACTGCACCCGTATCCAGAATTTGAAAAAAATGCAATTCCAGACACCGGGAGCTGCTAAATCTGGCAGGTACTCAGGATGATACACCTTAGCTCCCTCTTAGCAAAGCAAGTTTCGGAATTAAAATCCAAGATAATTTCCTAAGGCTAGCGGGGGCACTGGCACTCGGGGACTGGTGTGTGCACTGGCTCTAGGCCACTGGGAGCTTGCTTTAGCAGTTAGAGGGCGCCCCCACTCATCTAGGAGCTTGTGGGAGAGTTTCCAAGCAAGAGAGAGATTGTGAGACGCAGTTAAAGCAAGCAAATTGGACACTTGCAAGCTATGCACTCAAGCTGTCATGCATGACCAAAGTGCTCATCCAGATGCAATTAGCAGCATAATTTGACCTCTTGAGGTTGGGAGCCTATTTAAGGACCTGTTCCCACACACACACACACACACACACAGATACTCAACACACACACACACACACACACACACTCCCTCACACACATACCTTGAGCGAGGTGCTGCCGGCATACACAATCTCTAGGAGAAGATTAAGGGAAGGGGGTACTGCCAATTTCTTGTTGGATTAAGCTTTTTGGATCAGCAATTAAGGTCTTAATCAACTCGAATTACGAATTACGGTAATCTCGAGTTAAATTCATGCTTACATGTTAATCTCTCTATGAATCCCTTATTTTCCGCTAATACTATGCATAATCTAACTACTCTACCTAGTAGCAACTCTCTAAATCACCTATGTGAATAGTCTATTTCACTTTCTTAATCCCATTAGCTAACTATGCATCAAGTCAACCTCCTAATCACAAATTAATCCATGGTTAGTAAGAAGGAATTACCAGTTAATCAATTCAATGATTGAGTGGTGGAGATTGACCCAAATTCTAGCAATGTAACTAATTAAACAACCCCAATCTTTCATTTCATTAGGAAAGAGTTTAATTAAAGGATTAAACTCATTTTGCAAGAGATTAATATGTAGTAGAGTTAATCCCCCCTCTCAAAATTAATTGTCACTAGAGAACGGAATTTCTTCCGCATATGCATAGGACATAACTGCATCTTTCTGTTCATTTTTTAGAAGGAATTAGTACACTAAAATCATCATTCAACCACTCTAATTAATCAAGTAGCTACAAGAACTGAATTCTCCAATTGCCTAAAGAACCTTAATTCAGAGTCAATTTCCATAAGTTCAAGAGAAGACACTATCCTAAATTGATGTAATTATGACTTGGATCACCTAATATTACTCCAAATTTACCCAAAAATAGATAGATGAGTAATAACCGTACTTGAAGTTAATCTACTCCTTTCGTATAAGAGTAATTGCTTGATAAGGCTAACCATGTTATATCCGGACCGTTTGTGGTTGTTATGGTAATATTGGATACTAGTTCTTTTCCAAATTCATCATCTTTAGTAGTGAGTATAATGGCCCCAAAGAGGACCCGTTTTTGTGGATCTCACGACCATGAGGTCGGAACAAGCAACACCAACGGAAAGGGAAAGGCTCCTATCGTCGAGCAAGCACCGGCCATCTCACAAAGCAATCAAGAGAAGATTATTGAGGTAGGTCTAATTTTAATTCAAGTACAGTTTAATAACATTACATTCGGTAAGATAGGAAAGTAACATTACCCCAAAACATGTTGGAAGATCCAAGGGAGACCACGGCATTTTAATTGATACATTTAAAATTCAAGTAGGAAAGAATGTTTTCGAGATATACTGTTTGGTGTAGGAAAGACTGTTTGCTAAGGAAAATTAACTCGGCCGGTTCATTTTTAATTCCAATGTTGATTTAGCCATGATCCCCCTCTTGATCACAGGAGGCAGCTCGTGAGGTTCTCGCAGTAGCTAGGATTACCTAGCTTAGGGCTTTGATCCACGTCTTGCGTTCTTTGCGGTGGGATGTCCATGTCTTGCTTTTATGCGGTAGACAAATCTAGTTGTATGGGCAACTAGGTGACAGGTGGAAGATGAGTCTTAGGATCGAAAATTAGTTAGACACGCTTTTCACTGCGGGGTGAAAATAGATCTTGTTGCTAGTAGGCTCGACTCAATTCACTTGGTGATGAGAGCTCGTCCGCTAGTTGATTTCTTAAACCACTTTGTTTGCTTCCGCTATAGATCTAGTGGCCACCAGGTTTACCATCAGAACCGTCGTTTAAGATGACGGGGTGGGGACCTTACATTCCTCAAGAATCTCCATGTGGCCGATAAAAACTTTTGCATTCGCTTGTTGAGGTTTGGCCTCATGGGATAGGATTACAGGACAGAGGATGAGGATGATCTCATAAATTTGGGCATGGGGTGCATAGGCACCCAATTCATTTCTTGGGAAATGGTTCTGGCCTTACTTGTGCTTGAGGGCATGGATAAGGGAAAATCAAAGGAAAAAGATCAACCAAAGGCCGCATGTGACCATTGTGGAGGAATCAAATGAAGTTATCAAAGAGATTGATGAGTAGGTTGAAGCATCTATTGCACTCGTCCGCTTGCAAGATCTAGGAGGAAGATCGGATGATAGAGGGAGATGAGGTGCTGGAGGAAGTCCCAGACCTCCAAATTCTCACTTTGCATGCAGTGGTGTGGATGATCATCACTTTTTGTTCCTTGATGACATTGCCAAATGTAAGGTCCTCCTCTTAGCCCTTACTCTTGCTGAAATATCTAAACTGTCAACTTTCCGAATACGATCAAGTAAAGCACCCTAGCTACCTATGAGACGCTTTCGGTTTTAACCATGGAAACATGGATATAATCAATGCAAAGCTATCCATGAGACACTTTCGGTTTTCACCATGGGAACGTGGATATAACCAATGCATGGGATATTAGTTTTATCTCAAGAAAAGAAAAAACAATGCATAAGAAAACAAAGAAAGAATAGGGTAAGGTGAAAAAGTAACTTGTTAAAAAACCCACTTGTTGAAAGTAGCTTGTTGAAGAAGCCACTTGTTGAAAATAGCTTGTTAAATTAAAAAAGTAGCCACTTGTTGAATTAAAAAGTAGCCACTTGTAGGAAAGTAGCTTCATGCATAAGCCACTTGTAGAAAAGTAGCTTCATACATAAGCCACTTGTAGGAAAAGAAGCTTCTTGCATAAGTAGCTTGCTGGAGAAGCTTTGAAAAGGAAGACAACATATCAAAGATTTGTAAAGTAGCTTATCACGATAAGTTAAGGGACTTATCAAAAATAAGCTTAAAAGGAGGCCTTCCGTACTCATTGAACACTTCGCTTCACTTCGCTACACTTGCTACGCTTCACTTCACTTCATTTCTCTACACATTTTGAAATTGCAAGCTTGATAGTGAGCTATGAAAGCCACAGCTAATTCTCCTTCTTCATACACACCCTACACACACTTCTCTCCTCAAGAGAAGCCATAGCCATAATCCAAATTACCATTACCCTCTTCACCTTCTCTCTCTTAACTTACAAGCTTTCCATAAGCTTGAATTTTCTTAATCTCTTTCTATTCCCATAACCAAATTGGTGGTTTTCAAGTAAAGCAAAGCGGAAAAGATCCGGCCACGTCAATACACTTCCGTTACTCTTCCAAAGCAAGGAGAAGACCCTACTATCTACACATTAAGGTTCCGAAACCTTACGCCTCTTTAAGCCACTTGATTAATCCTCTCCACGGTAGTAAAGGTATGCCTAAATCCCTTCTTAAAGAAGAATTTGTTAATCATTCATACACTATTACATGCATATTTTATGATACACTAACAAGTCCACTCTTAGGAACTTTGCTATTTTACGCTACCATGCATAGAAGAGTTTTACTCTTGCATAAGCACTCAAAGGAAGTTTTGATTAGTTGACAAGTTTGTAAGTTGGTGCATTTCGAATGTTTTGTGTGTACCACGCCTAGATCACACCAAAGCAAAAAACTCATTATAGAAAGCATATGCATTGTTCATTTCAAGTTTGTCTGATTTCAAGTTGTTTTGCAAATTCGAAGGGGGGAGTAAGGGGATCGCTTTACGGATGTCATGACCGTGTTGCTTGAACATAAAACTCCCATCGTTTCCATGGAGATGCCCCATGGATTGCAAATGATGAAAAGGGACCAAAATGGGATTCATCGAAGTCGGGGATAACTTGAAACTTACGTAGAGACAAAACCTTAAACTTCAATGGGATTCATTGTTTTCTTAAGGTCTTGTTTGAATAAAAAATTAAAAGGAATTAGGAATTAAGGGTTTATAACTCAAGGAGCTTAATCAAAAATTTAAACTAGGATTAAAAACTTTACCGAGAAGAATGACGTGGATAGCCCTAGCATAACATAGCGATTTAAGTGTGAACTTGTCTTCATTGTTTGGAAAAGGCCAGCGCGGGTGTTTACCTGTGGGATACAATGGGGCATGGTCTTTTTCGACTAGGACTGATAACCGTTGATCTATGTTTGAGCTCAGGGTTCATTCATTGCCCTAGAAATGGGATTGAATGGAAGTGTGTCCCGGTCGGGTGGATGTGACCCGTGGATGCGTCTCGAAATCGACCTAGTCCGCGTAGTCCTGATGCCAAGAGGAAAAGGAGGAAGGATCCATGGAGGGATCATGATAAGGGAGGAGGATGTGATTTAATTAAGGAACTCTTCAAATTGTTTGGGAAAAAGGAACCTTGGAAAGGCTAGGAACCTAAAGGGGCTATTCCGCAATTGTCCTCATCATCCAGACCTTTGCTCTTCTTCTCCGGATTATTGATTTAAAAGGAACCTAAAGTAGATTATTTTTGAAGCCTTTCCCATACAAGATAAAGAAAAATAAGAATTGGAATATGTGTAAAGGTGCCGCCTTCTCACGTGGCGGAGGAGACAGGATACCCTGGTCCTGGGACGAGGATAGGGATATGCCTGGAGAAGTATGTGTGACTACTTGAAAGATAACTAGATAATCTTACTAATATTAAAGGAAAAAGAAAGTGAAAATATTCTATAAAGAAAAAGGTGGGAACGACCTGATAAATGCACATTTGCAAAGGTATGCAACAATTTGCATGCTGCTTTCAAATGCTTGAAATGTATTCTTGGTTCGCCATGATTAAAATAATGTTTTCTAGTATCATAGTACTACCTTGTGAAGGTGCATTTATCAAACGGTTCGGTGGGTGGGCGGATTCCGGAGGGTTAATTGTTGGCCGAAAAGTTGAACCCGATTTTATGTTGTCTTAGCAATTAAGTTCAGAGCGTGGAAAAGGGATTCCGATCTACGGAGCGGGGAACAACTTGGGATCGAGGGATTCGTGTAGATTATAATACACTCACCTTAGGGGAACGCATTGACGGCTATGCTCGGTTTTAACCAAGAAAAAGAGTCAATGACCTTGAACCAAGGGTGAATTAGAGAGCTCCTACCAATTAACCCTGGAAGGTTGAGTTCCAAGTTAGTCTGATGACTTCGATTGGTAAGTTTGATCGGTAAGCAAAGGTTCTTCGGGGCTAAGGGATCCATATGAGAGAAAGTGAATGTTATCACCCCCTTGAGTTGGCATCGAAGAGCAGGAGGAGTCATGTCTTGGTGTCGGTCTGAAGCGGGAGGGATGTCGGAGATCACGGTGTATCCATGTGGAGATGGCACAACGGTGGTCCCCGGGCATGGCCCTCGCACCAAAACACTAGGACTCAGAGAAGATGAGTCATTTTGTAGTGCTTTCTATCTATGCGGGCATGAAGGATCCTAGTGGAAAGAAAGAGAAAGTCAAATTTCAAATTGACTTTGAACAACAAGGTCTCCCAGCAAGCCTCTCTTTCCTCCCCAATGAAAACAAACAGAAGTTGGTGCAAACAATAGCAAGTACTCTTGTGCAATCAAGTCATGTGCCTCATTTTATGAAATCGTCCCGAAAAGCACTTTTCATCCACACAAACCACTGATTGCAATGGGTAGAGATGATCGATCTAGCATCGATCTTACAAAGAAAAATCTTGAGGAGAAGGATGAAGAAATTGAGGTAAACATATCTTAACCTGGTCGATTTTCTATTGTTCCTCACAACAAGTCTTAAAGTCATTTCAAATGCTTTGCCAATGGCATACCATGTTGATAAGTTCGCAATGTATACTAGAGGTTCACGCAACGCGCCCATGGGTAGGGATAGCTCGCTTTGGCACTACCTGAGCCACTTGGGGCCATCAATTCTTTGAGTTTTTCACATAGAGTTCTCCAAGAATGGTTCTGCACAGCTGCTCAAGTGCTAAGCATTAAGTGCCATACTCGCTGAAGATTCCCTCACCCTAAATGCTCACAAATGTATATTGGTGGACCGAGAGCCGGCATTGTATACCTTTACAGGCAAACACCCATAGGATCAGTCCTCTCCCACTATGCCTTGAGCCTAGGTCAAGGGTTGACAAACCTAGAGGAAATTATAAAATCCCTTAATGCAAGTCAGCCATTCGCCCCATACCCACAGATGTAATTCATAGTAAAACTAATTGACCATGATGTAATATCCAAATCAATACATAATATTTACTCTTTTTTAACGATTTCTGTCAACATTCTGTACTTGTTTTTTTTTTAATTCATATTGTCCAATAAATTTCATTTAAGCAACACATCACATAACCTCGAACATGCAGCGATCCCTCGGCTGAGGGGCACATCTCGGGACGCGGGGGGGCTATGGAGTCGAATGGTGCAAAAACAAGCCCTGTGTGCCACGGCGTGAAGGGGACAAATGTATGTCCCTCACGCGTCCCCGCCTTCCCGCAAGCCATTTCTCATGAGTTTTTGGACCCGTCGGCCCCGTGAGCCCCGACGGGCTCCGAGAGCCCTTGGAAGGGACATTTTTCCACCTAGAGCCCCGCTTGGGCCGTGAGTCTGAGAAGCACCCAAGTCATCCGTTTTCATGTTTGTGGCTACTTTTTGAAACGTGGCTCGTGGAAGAGCCAACAGGCACTTTTTTTACGAGATTTCTATCCTGAGGCTTGAGGCGTGCTTGGGCGGTTTGCCGGCTCGCCCCAAATTGTTTGCAACTATAAGGGAGTAATCCTCCTCTTTGGATGATCCGGACGTATTGGGCCGAGGTAGTTAAGAGGGTGTCGACCGTGAGCCAGAGTCGGGGTGGCAATCCTCACATCCATAAATCCAATTCCCCTTCTAGGTGAAGTCTAGATAGCCTCTTTTCAACATAGGCACTGGAGAGGCCCCAGTCCCTTTTTGTAATCTTCATTTTGGAATCAATACAAAGTCTTGTTTGGGTTTTCATCTCAATTAGCGTCACGTGTACGTTTCGTGGATTGTCCCTCAAGTTCTTTTCAACAAGCTAACTTGTTTTTATTGAAGGATTGTCAGTTTGACCGTGGCTCCAAGGCAGAATCGAAGACCCATGGCCCAGCCCCATAACACTTGGTATCAGATCTAGAACACCAAGGGGACTATGCCTAGCAGTGGGACACAAAGACCCACCAAAGGTGAAACATCTGGCAGTAGCTCATCCCTCCCAGCTGAACGGGTGGCCGAGATCACCGCACGCGGTGACATTGACTATTGGGAGCACTCTTGGTGGGTGCGGCTACAAGGAAGGTTATAGTGGTAAGACAGCTTGGATGAGGCAGATCTTGAGTTCAACTTTGTCCCCTCATCTCCAACGAGAATGAGTCACACTGAAGAAGGCTCCCACCGTGGGGAAGCTACTCCTTAACCAGACATAATGGACCAACTAGAGTTATTATTTGAACATAACTCAACTCTCATTGAACAACTAGTCAAGATTCAGATTATGAACGCATAAAATGCACCTCCTACTCAGATGGACAAGGGAAAATCCCACATAAGCACACCTAGGGATGTCCCAAGCGGAGAGGATGGGCTAGGAAGCTTCAAACCTCTCAAACCTGCCCCCTACTCGGTCAATAAGAGTCTCTGGTCTTGGAAAAATGGATCCTCGACATAGAGAAATTTTTTTGAACTAGCCGTATGGAGGAGGGCTCAGTAGTCTCCCACTTTCTGGAGGGGGGCGCTTATAATTGGCTACTTATGGAAGAAAAGAAGAATCCCTACATCACCTGGGCATGTCTTAAAACAAACATGCAGGAATACTTCACCCGCAAGAATGAAGACTTCCGAATGCTAGATGAATGGAGAACTATGTCCCAGGGTGAAAGAAAACTATAGGAATATCTTTCGAAGTACCAACAAATCATGCTCGAACTTGAAGAAGTGGATTGGGAAAAGGTAAGGATTCATGGATTCCTCTACGAACTCGAGGATTGGGCGCGTAGGGAGATTGAAAAGCACAACCCAGCAAATTATGCCGAGGCGAACGCTTGGTAAACTATGACCTACGTAGAAAAGGAGCTACAAGCACAAAGCCCACAGGGAACAATGGAGCAGCAGCAGCCCCTGCCAGGAATCGGCAACAAACAGGGGGCCCAAGAAGCGAGGCTTCTAGGAATACAGTGAACCAGAGTAGACCCTATCAAAACTTCCATAATAGCAACTCCAGTGCGTCAGGCAATGCCTCGTCTACAAGTAAAGGCTATTCAGTGAATCAAATAGAGGGTCCTCCCAGTCGAGCATTGCCATGGAGGGATTGCCGACATTGTAGAGGTGACCAGTGGGACAACAATTGTTGTCAAGCAAAAAATCAACCTATGGTCCATGCCGCTTGGGCCAACAAAGCCAACCAAGATCAAACAGGCTCCTTGTCTGTTCAAATCACCAAAGTCACAGAAAATGAAACAGAGGGCTACTCAAGAGACCAGCCCGAGGGGCCGGCTCAAGTGGGAGCCATAAGGGCTCTCCTAAATTCGGTTTCTGCCAGGATTAAAGTGATACCTTCTATGTATGTTCGAGTAGAAATCAATAGGAAATCTCAGCTGGCCATGCTAGATTCTGGAGCCAGTCACAACTTCATATCGCCACGATGTGCTCAACGGCTGGGGGTAAGGACTTCCAAGCTTGGAGGTGGTCGAAGCATCTCAGTAGGCTGTGTCCAAGGAGAGGACGTGAATATAGGTGTAGCATTGGATGTGGTTATCCAGGTGGGAGAATGGAGATCCAAAATGGATTTCATAGTAGTGATAATGGATAACTATGACATGATGTCTCGCATGGTATGACACCTATGTCATGAGGCTATATGCTAAAGGAATGAATCAACTCATGTTAGATATGAACGGCAAGGGGGTGTTGGTCCTGATATTACAACCCGAGGATCAGCCTTGGGCTCAGAAGATGATGTCGGCTAAGCACCCCAAAAGGTAGCCCCCTATGTGCCCCCATAGGCCCGCAGCAAAGCCATTGCAGCTCAAGCTAACTGGAACCCTGTCCACATCCGGTCCTAAGGTAGTAGAGAAAGGCAAAACCCGAGTCAATTGGGATGATTTAGTTCTCGACTCGATGTGGAGATCCTCGAAACATGTAGAGAAAGCCATCAAGAGCGGGCCCAAGTTCATTGTTGTGTAATGAAAGTTAGTATAGAAGACGTGGGAGGTGAATGCACAGTGGGGGATAAGCGCATAGTGCAGGTATTAGAAGAATTCAAAGATGTCATGCGAGCAGTAAATCACAAGATTGAGTTAATTCCTGGGCAGAACCCACCTGCCCAGTCACCTTATAGGATGGATGCCACACAACTGCAGGAACTCAAGAAGCAGCTAGGTGAGCTGTTGGAAGCTGGATTCATCAGACCAAGCAAGTCACCGTATGGAGCACCAATGCTCTTTGGGACAAAGAAAGACAGGTAATCTAGACTCTGTGTGGACTATCGAGCCCTAAACAAGATCACCATTTGCAATAGATACCCACTATCCCACATGGACAATCTAACTAATCGACTAGCCGTGGCACTGATCTGCCCCCTGGCGCACCGTGGCACACAGGGATTTTTTTTGTGTCATCTGACCCCGCCGAGCGCCATGGTGGTCTCGTTGACCCCATACATCCCCGTCACCCAATTTCGTTAAAAAATCCCCGAGATGTGCCCCCAGCCGACAGGTCACTGCATGGCTTTTTTTGCGCCATTGGACCCCGTCGGGCGAGCCGTGCACCGTGGTGGTCATTTTAAATTTGACATCATGAACAATTTAAATACTTTAAAAAAACAATGTATAAAATCAAGTTCAACAATTGCACAAAATGGTAGAAATTTGACTCTGATATTATATGAATAGATTAAAAATCTCATCAACAAAGAGTATATAGGATAAACTATTTCTTATGAAGGCATCCTTCATTTCGCAAATTGATTGCTATATCTATATCCGTATCTTTCAATGTTACGTGCTTAGCATGCACCATACAGGAAACGCCATCCTAAAACAGTTGTACCAAGTGAGGCTGCATGTTGTATGCATGTAACGGAATCACTATATTCATCCATTATCTCTCTCACCACCTGAGCAAAGGCTGTTTTGGGTATGATGGGCTCAGTGCTCTTCTGATACTTTTGAATCTCCCGCAAAGCAACTGAGTCTAGCTTCCATCTTCACTTTTTCTGTGTTGTTGGCGGTGGTGGAGGAGGCGCCTACCTGGCCCATTGAGGAGGATCATTTTTTTACGTTTTCCTCCTCTCCTCTTGGCCTGTTGTTCTCAGAAATCACCTTGTCCTTCTTCCTCTTTGCACATTGTTTGGCTCTTTGAGGTATTTTTGAAGGCCTTGAGCTCCCAGCCTTTGCTTGTTGGGTGGCTTGAGCTCTATCCTCTGCTGCCTTCTTCTCTGTCTCTCATCGTGCTTGTAAGTTTGCTAAGTGAGCTCTCTCAGCCTCCACTCTCTACCATTCCTCTTGCTCTCTCTGTCTTCTTTGTCCTTCTTGCATTCTTTTTGCTTCCTCCTCATCTACCTGTTTCTTTTCCATCTCTTTCATTATTTTCCTCCGCTTGGCCTCTCGTGCTTTAGAAACTGGGTCACCTGGTATTACTTTGATTACCCCTTGTTTGACTCGTTGTTTCTGCGGTGGCTTGAGCACCAAGTGTTGTGACATCAGGTGAGGGCTCCAAATTTTTAAGCGAACCTCAGTATTCTTCTTTGGTTGCTCTTGTTTCTTGCATGGCTCTATGTAGAGATGAAATTGGTGGGGGATCTAGCAGAGGTGTGTGGTTGGCATGGTTTAGTGGTACGAGATCGTCAAAAATATGTTGTATGGTGGTTTGATCATTTGGATTCAATGGTTGGGGAGATTGTTGGGCGTCTAGAGCGGGTTGGGGTATTGGGTTATCCACTTGTGGCTGGATTTAAAGCCGTAGATTTTGCATGGAATGTTGGTTGCATATTTTCAATGGTGTGAGAGGTTGTGGTGGTATTGATGGGTGTAGTGGTCTGATTGTGTGAATCGTCCATGTGGTGCAAGATATGAGTGCGTGCTCGTTTGCGCTCGAGAGGATCTTCTAGAATGTGCAAACAAGAAATGAACTTCAAGTTGTGAGTTTTGACTTATATAGTATAATTTTGAAAAAAAACTCAATAATACTAATAAGATTTCAAAAAAACTCCAAAGTAGACAAAACTTGACCCACAAAACCATTGATTGGGGCATCAACAAATCACATGGCATTACAATACATGTTTACAATAGAAGTGGTTAGTGTCAAAAATTTATTGGTTTTTCACCCAACACCTGTCATTTCGTCGCCTTGTCTCCAACCATCATCAGAATCAATCTTTTTCACTCGAAGCATGATATGATTGTGATCACCTCACACTAACCACTTTCTCTATTCTGCGTTTCAAACTTCTTTGCACTCTAGTCTTCTTCCTTTCTCTCTCCGCTAAAACTCTGTAGCACCGATTGAACATTTTGTGTAGGGCATTGCTCTTTTTTCTCCCACCTCCATGCTGTGTATTTTTGAAATACACTACTTTTGCTTGATAGTGTGAGCGCTCCGTTCCTTGGCTACTCTAGATGCCCAATGAATCATATGTGTTGAGAAAAAAAAAACAATAAAACTTTAGTTCAAACACTAATGTTTTTTTACTGCAAAGACAAAGTGTTCAACCCACCATGTAATGTGTTATGTGCATCTCCTCCCATGCATCCACCATTTGCACTGTGAAACTATTGATTACAAGCTATTGATTACAAACTTTAAGGTGGATATCTCATCAAAGGTTGGCTTTGCCATTTCAAGAAATGAAAAATATCATCTACAAACTGCCACACACGAGCACGCTTAATTCCTAGGGCTTCTTCGTTACCTATGTAGGTGGTAATGTCACACACCTTTTTCCACAATTGAAACTCATTGGGAATTTGGAAGTTAGAATAGTCTGAAAGCAAATGCCTAGCTTTAATACCACCCACTGCATATTTTATTCGGACGATCATGTGTACTTCCAGATGCCTTCTTAACTCAACTACACCCCCATGTAGATCAACACTTGATAGAATAGATTTGAGTTCTCTTATACACTCTTCTCTTCTTTCTGTAGGCTCCATATTCCAAGCATAATTAAAATGGAGCATAAGCAACTTATCAAGAATTTGTAGATGGACATGAAGAGTGCATACATGCACATTTATTAGAGGAATCGGTAGAAAAAGATCCCAATTTGGATCGTCTACGTCTTGATTAGGGGGTACACTTTGGTTACAACTGAGGATACCTTGAAACCATTGTTGTACTGCGTTACCCAGTATGTCCAGTTGTTTGAGCACGGAATCGATTCCCATCATCATCCGAACCAAGTTTCTGCATATTGAAATAATAGTTCAACAACTTGCAAAAAATGTAAGAAATTAGAAGCTTGCATTTGTATCTCTACCGAGTTTGATGGATACGTTTCTTTCGAGTTCCACCGCTTGAAGATAGCGTAGACATTGCATGTCTCTTGCGCTTGCAAATGTGGTAGCCCAATGGAATGTGTGCGAGATAATCGATTTGCCAGCACATATTACGTGCAGTGTGTTGTAGCTGAATGTAATTTTCCAGATGGCGCTCTTGCTCCATTTTTTGATACTCTACTTTTATATTAAGCTTTGCCATCTCGTCATTTAGCTGCTTCATCTTCTCGTTGGCTTCCTCTCTGACTTGCTGAATGTCTTTCACGTACTTCTCTTGCAATGATGAATAGGCAACACAAAGATGTTTTTATGCTTCCCTTTCATGGACAAAAGCTAAATACAATCTCCAGCAATTGCCAAACAATCTTCTCTCCCATCTCCAATAAAATGCAATAGCTCAGTGACGTTACGAAAGGGTGGTGATGCATTGGTCATTGGATCACCAGGGGAAATATGGCCATCAACCCATAAGTTGATTGCCTTACACCCAAGGTCCGTAGTTGATCTCCAGCATTGGGATTAGATGTGCCAAGTCGCACAGTAGCGTACTCCTACTCTAAATCAGTGTTTAATCAACATCATTTTTTCTTGTTAGTAATATCTTGCAATGATATGGAATTGAATGACATTTGTGTTAGCTAATCAAGAAAATTAGAGAGAGAATATGTAATGGTGACTACTACAAGCAGGTGAAGATGGCTATGGAGGAAAGAAGTGGAGAGTACTCAAAGATAGGAGAAATGAATTATATTATGGAGGGAAGAAAGAGAGGGAGTGCAACTCAATCTCCTTTGAATTCAAATTATTGATCATGAGTGTAGAGAGAGAAATGGTGCTACACACAAAGGTAATGGAGTTTTCCATTGGTCTCAGCTGGAGTTGGAGTGGGAGAAGCATGAGAGAGAGAGAGAGAGAGAGAGAGAGAGAGAGAGAGAGAGAGAGAGGGGGGGGGAGTGAGAGATAGAAAGACAATAAAGGAAGAGAGAGTGGGAGAGAGAGCAAATCTACAACCTTGGAGGATCTGCACTGTGTTAGAAGTAGGCAGCAAAGAATGTTCCCTTAATGATTGGGAGGGGAAAGTGACAAGAGAGAAAAGAGAGAGGGAGATAGAGAGAGAGAGAGAGAGAGAGAGAGAGAGAGAGAGAGAGAGAATGCAATGAGAGAATGTGCAAAATCTGCTTTTTTTAGGGGGGGGCTGAAAAGTGCCTCTTTTAATGAGATCTGAGTGAGAAAGAGTGTTTTATATGTTAGAGAAAGAAGAGGGGTGGGAAAAAGACATTTTAAAATTCATTTACTTACCTTTCTTTTGAGTTACTAAATAGACTATTTTCAGATACAAAATATGGAAATGGCTTTTTTAAAAAATCTCAGCATAGGCCTTTTTGCTCTCTCTTTTAGGCTTGGTCAAACTTGGCTTAAGCTTTAAGCATTCCCTTAAACTACCAAACAAAGAAGCCCTCCTATACCCCACTCACTTTCTAATGACATAGTGTCTTAGTAGACACATCCACAATATACATAAACTGCAAGCTAGCTCACTCCTGAATGAGTGGATCTATGGACGAGTATACCTTCCAAAAACCCCATAAACCTATGAATCTACCAACTTGTGAGCTATACCTAGCTCACACTATATCAGCATATGCATACATAGCATAAAACGCCCTAGAATGTTCTAGAAAACCCTCTGAAATGACCCACATAGTCATACATGAGCATTACATGTGTTGCATAGTCGGCACTGAAAGAACGTGCAAACTAAGAGAAAAATGCTTGGAATCTAGCACACACTACCTCGTCAATCGACAAGCACATCACAACTGCCGATGTGTTCATAAACACCGTCCAAGTGCCGATGCCACTCATGGAAAACTCTCTCCGGAATGGCCCATCGATCGGAGTCATTATGCGTCGGTATGTGTGACGGAAGCAAGAAAATGGGAATTGTCGAAGCTGAAACACCCAAGGAGACACTGCAAAGCTGAGCCGCTATATGTGGGCTAGAGGAGCACTCATGCCACTCTCTCTCATCTATCTATGCTAAATTGAAGCCGCAATGTTAGGGGAAAACCCTCGGAGCCGAACCGCTTCGGAATGGGCATGGGAGAAAATTCAATGGCAAGGCTATGCCAAAAGAGAGCCAAAACGCTCTAGCAATGTCAAAGCCAAGAAAAAATGGTCGATGCCATCTTCCACCATTGAATGGAAGTGCTCGCCGATGTCGTAGCTGCCAATGCCGAAGCCGATGCCAAGCCCAATGATGCTTGAATCCAACAATCAGTGAGGAAAACTAATGCCGAGAGCACGTCAGAGGAGAGCCAATGCACTCTCTCTCCCTCCCTTGCTCTATGCCAAGATCATCGAGTCGATGTTGAAGGCAAGAGTGATGGATGTCAAGGTTGGAAGAAAGTGTGTGTGCATGTGTGTGTGGCACACACAAACATGCTCTCCTTGCTTGGATATTTCCCACTCTCAACATCGAGAGTAGGCACACATGCTCGATCTCACTAGTGTGTGTATGCTCACACACACATTCACAATCTCTCCCTCATGAGATTTAGCCATATCCACTCCACTGCTTGATTTGTTGCCTTTTTGAAGCCTTTTTACTTTGCTTTCCTTGCTAAGGTTCAACTTCAAAAATTAAAAGGGCTTCCAAGCTCTTCAAGCCCTAAGGTTAACTTCAAGGCAAAAAACAAATCTCAAGCTTCCATTTCGAAGCTGCAAAAGAACCCCTTTTGCTTTTGATTTCTTGAATTTCAATCTTCACCTTTAATCCTTAAGCCAAGATTCTCCAATTGTGTGCTTTGCTAAGGAACACTCGCCCTTTTTCTTTCCAAGCTTCATTGCCCCCAATTTTTGCACAGTCATTTACACAGAGTCAATTTTTGTGTCGTATAGCTAAATTAAGAAACCTTAGCTCTTATGTAGGTTATTGTCTTTGGAGCCGTTGATCTACTTGTTGTCGCAAAGCCATTGGTGCAACCGTCATGAAATCGTAGCTGTGATATCGATTGAGAAGTGTGTGGTGCACGAATGCATGTGTGCACAGTGCGTTGCAGGAGAGCACGGATGTGTGGGTAGACCAAACCTCCACAAATTGAGAGGAGCTCCTTATTCTTGTAGTATATGAAGAACAAGGAGAGGATGTATAGTGGGAGGTGGCCGTCCACCACCCATGGTAGGCGTAACGCCTTTACCCCACCAATTTTATTGGGAACCTTTTTTTTTAACTTAATAGAATTACATTTATAAAAGGGGGGTTTTATTGCAGTTTGGAAAAAATTATGTAAGTTTCTTAAGAAAAAGGGGTTGTTTTATTATGTGAGAGCAAGTAAGTATAGGGGTTTTTTTACTACCATTTGTATGCACATGATATAGGTGATTTCTTACAGCTGATCTCACCAAGATTGGACAAAACAATATAGCAAAAGTGGGTGAGAAAGAACAACCAGTGTTAAAAGACAACAACCTCCACTACCAAAGGACAATAGAGTTGCTATTAGGCTAACTCAACCTACTGAGCAACAAAAATCCATGCACTTTTGAGCCAATTACAACCCATTATTGAGGAGCCTAGTGAGGTTTATGGAGTAATCCAAACACTATTCCATATGGCGGAGAATCATACACTCCATGGATAAATTTTAAACCAAATAGTCAAAAATAATATGTGCCTCGCCCTATAAGAGATCTCTACTTGACGGGTGAGAACAGTTTGATGTTCATAGCCAATTGTTACTTGTGTGCAATATCTGAACCAGAATGCATATCATCCACTTCATGACACACAAGTAAGGTACAAAGGACCAAAAATAATTGTACATAGAGTCAAAATAGTACGAGCATTCATCATACATATAAAATAGAATTAACTGCTACATCCACAAACCGCGTCTGACTATAGGCCTCCTTTTGACAAATTGGTACGATTTCACGGTTTACAATCAGTCCCCCACCTTTCCATACTTAACTAAGGTTCCTCCGGCCTAACGTTGGCACAAATGGAGGACCTGATCCGAGTTTCAAATCCCAATCATCTCTTTCCATAATTACTAACTTAGTCAACGTCTGCATAATGACCTTATTATTGCTTTTTGCTAAGCCATTCTCTCATAGATAATAAGGGTACTCTTTTTATACATGATCCGGAAAGTCCCCTACAACTTTCTTATTACTTTATTTAGAAAATGTGTACCCCGATCACTCCTTGATCCCATAATCATGGAAACACATCTTGACACAGACATTTGACAAACTGAAACTAAATTATTTTCTTTAAATGCCCAAGCTTCAACCCACTTTGTACAATAATCTGTACAAGCTAGAATGTATCTGCATTGAGACTTTTGCTGTCGTTTTAATTGGACATATAAAGTCCAAACCCCACTTCTGGAACGGTTCAAGTAGTAGAATTGTATTAAGTGAAAATATATCCTTATTCACTGGCTGTCTAATCCTCTGGCAAACGTCACATTGAGCTACAAACTTCATTGCATCTGCATGGATTGTCAACCATCACAACCCAGCTTGAAACACCTTCTTTGCAATTAAGGGCCCATATAGATGACCACTAGTAATACCTTGAGATTTCTCTAGTATTGCTCATTGTCTCCGTCCTAGAACACACTGCAATAGTATTCCCAAAAATCTATGTAATAAAGCTGACCAAATAGAATGTTAAATTTGTTACTTATTAATGCCACTCTTTTCTTCTGATCTACCATCCAAATGGGCCGGCATAATGCCTTCCTACAAAAAAAATCATCATCTCCTCACACCACATCCGTGAAAGAGTTTTCAGATTTATAACAAATTCCTCTTCTATTTTTGCTCTGAAGAGATGTGTATCCAGCAATTAATCTTCAACACCAATTGGTGCTTTTCCTGAATCCAATAAAGTCAAAGAGTCTGCAACTACATGTTATACACATGATCAATGTACCACTTTAAACTCAAATTCCTACAATAGGATCATCCACCTAGTCAGTCTGCCCACCAAATTCTATTGACGAATAAGGAACAACAATGTTGATTGATCCACATGAAAGTAAAACAAATTTTTGAGCAAATAATATCGAAACTTATTTATCGAATACACCATTTCTAGACATTCTCTCTTTGTCACTGAATTATTCTTCTCAGCTTCGCAAAGCCGTCTACTAGCATAATAGATTGGTCAAAACCATTCATTAGTTGTTTCTTGCATTAGTACGCTTCGAACTGCAATGTCGGAAGTATCAACAAAAACATGGAAATCCTTTTCCAATCCGACTGGTAAAAGGATTGATACTCTAGTCAACATCATTTTGAGGTGGCGGTAGGCCAAATCACATTCTGGAGTCAATTTAAACTCCTCCTTATCCACATATGCCATCACATTCAATGGTACCGTACTATGAGCCAAAAATCGCAAGTGTTGACCATGCCACCATACTTGACCAAGAAATTGTAGAGTTGCGTTTGGTGAATTGGGTGGTGGTGCTTGTATGATGGCCGCAATCTTGTTGGGATCTACCGTAATACCTTCCTTGGAAATGATGTGTCTCTAAAAAATCCCACTTGCCACAGAAAACACAGACTTCATAGAATTAAGACTTAATCTAGTTTCTCAAGATTTTTTGAAACAAAGCCTGAGATGATGCAAATGCTTTGCCCTTTTACCAAAAATAAATAAATCATCCAAAAAGATCCGCATCAATTTTGTAAGATATGGATCAAATATCTATTGCATATCCCTTTGAAAGTTACTAGGTTCATTTTGCAACAAGTCAAACCACATCACCGTACAAGCAAAGACTCCCCATGCAATGATAAATGCAATCTTTGGTTGAACTGCAACTACCATTTGTACTTGGTTGCATACACTATATCCATCCATAAAATATTACATTTATTGACCTGTAACTTCATCCAAAGTAGAATCCAAAAATGAAAGTGGAAGGGATCCGGCATCGTAGCCTTGAGCTTATGGTAATAAAAACAAATTTGCAATTTCTTGTTCTTTTTGGAGACCACAACAATCGGTGAGATCCATTCCATATTTTCAATTGGAACTTTAATTCCAACTTTCAATAATTTATCCAATTTCTCTTTTATTTGTTTGGCATGATTTAAATCCATGCAATACTTAGCCTGAACCGCATCCTTCTAAGTTACATTGATGCCATGTTGGTAAAATATGGGATCAAGACCCCTCATATCCGAATAATCCCATGCAAACATGTCCATGAACTCCGTCAACAACTTTATAAGATCGTTCTAACTTCCATAACCTACAACACCTTATTCATCGGATTTTCAAATTCACATTCATGTTGCAATAATTCCTTCATGTCAATTAGCTCTGGGTCCGATTTACCCTCTTCGTCTAATTCTTGAATATCTCTATTGAAACTTGGCTCACTTTTTGCCCACCATGGTTTAGTCAGGATATTCTCCGCATAATGCTTCTGAATTGCTTCCACATCCATCATACAAATAGCCATTAAATCCTGATTTGCATGTAAAAAGTTGTCTTCTTCTTCATCTGTCAATCTTTCCAACATATTTACTGGTTCGACCACAATGGGTCAGCTCTCCTCACAAACATGATTGGATTCTTGATACGAAGCCTGAACCTTTCTTGTTTCTCTCCGTATAGCTAATGTATGCTTTGCCCAATTTTGTTTCACCTTGGCTTGTTGCAACCATGGTCAACCAACAACATTTGGTAGTCTGCTTTCATTACCTGGAGATCCAGCACCACAAAGGTACCGTAAATGGTATTTTCTTGATATCAAAAGTAACACCCCTCAGTATTCCTCAGGGTCATATGCTTCTTTGATCCGCCATTCAAGAAAAAAACAAAACTAGTTCTAATTGCTACCATCCATACTTCTTATATCTCTTCCATGTAATTATATTCACTCCAGATCCTCCATCTACAAGTAAATTTTTAATGTTACTACCCCAATGTCACACAATAATTAGTTGTTCTTTGGTCGTCTCTAAAGGACTCAACTTCTTCGATGCCATTTTGTTTGTTGTTGTTGGTCCTTCTGGTGGATACATCAATTATTCTTTGAAGGCAAGTACTATTGGAGCATATCCCCCAACTTCATCTGGATAAGTAATTCCAATCTAATTGCACCTTTGCCTCCCAAATATTTGACTGAAAGATCCCATTCATAAGGTCCTTTCCCAATTTGGTTTGATTGGTTCTTCCAATGGCACTTCACAAGATGTCCAAGCATCCCCCCCCTCCCTCCGTTGTTGCGGTGTGTTTTCCACCATTGACTTATGTAGTTATGGTTGTTTTTGTTGGTCCGAGATTACCCTTGGATCTGGCTCAGGATGAACTTGAGGTTGCAATATCGGCTCCTTCTTCACCCATCTCATAGCTTCCTTTAAAACAGTTATCTAATCTTCAACGATGGGTTTCAAAATTACCTTTTGACTTGAATGAACTTCCTTTCGTGAACGAGTGATTGCTTGGACTTTTGGATCAAAGTTTTTGCTTCTTTATCCGTTTCTTTCTATATGGTCATTATCTCAATGGACACAATGTTTGTACTATGCCCTTTCTCTTTCTTCACTTTCTTTCGATCATATTCTGTAGCTTTCTTATACTCATTGCACCAATGATCATCATCCAAACAGAGTGAATAGTGATTTTGTCTAAGTGGGTAGAAATTTGGTCACCAATCATATCCACCATGGCCTCCAAATCGGCTTCCTTGTTTCAAAGAGCTCGCATAATTTTGTTGAGTCTCTTTCTAATGTCCTTGCTAGGAAACTTGTACCGCATTAGCTGATTGACTTGGTTGACAATTTTGTTGAGTTTGTCAATTGGCCATGTTTTGGGAATTATATCGGCATTGATTGATGTTATGATTCTTCATTTGGCAAATGTCACACACCAAAGTTTATTCAGTGCACAGTCACTAGCTACATGACTCTCATTTTGACACTTAGTACAGTGTACTTTTGAGGTGTTTGCTTGTGAGGTATTTACCTTTCTTGCCCTCACTGCCAGGACCTTCTTTTTGGCTTCCTTGGTCTTTGTTGATCATGCAGGATGATCTTCATCCTCATCCAAGCTTTGATTCTCTTCTAATTCATTGTTCGTGTCTCCATCAAAGTCAGTTTCTACTGAGTGTTTCTTCAGTTTCTTTTAACCAAGGTACACCTCGAGATCTCTTTGCCACCTAGGCCGTCAACATGACCCTTTCTAATGATACTATTTCCAAGTCCAAGGTAGCCAATGTGGTTCAGAGACTCCTTCGCAATCCTCGGATATAATAAGAATTCTCTTTTGCGTTCATTGGATGTATCATTTCCACTCTCTGAAGTAACATGTGAAACTTAGCTGTGTAATCTGGACATCAGATCTTTTCTGCTTGCATAACCACAAACGCTCTAACATAAGTGGAGTTGTTTTCTCTACAAAAAATCTCTTCAAGAACGTTGCAATAATATCTGCAAAGGTTTTAAAATAATCAACTATATATTTTGTAAGCCAGTGTGAATTTTTTCCGCTCACGGTGGTTTTGAACACTGCTTTCTTATGCACTACATCATCACCACCAGCCAATAGTGCATACCGCTTTTCAAAAGATTGTACATGTGAGTCCGAATCTTCATCGGATTTAACCACAAATTTGTTGTACTTCATCCAAATCTTCATCACATTTACTCGCAAATTTGTTGTACTTGAGTCTATAATGCTTGAGTCTATAATGCTTACCCTCGGGCCTTGCATACTGAATGCTCCTAGTATTGATTGTCCAATCAAAACAGATACAGTTGTGACTGCCAGAATTCCGGATGAGAATCTCGCAACCCCACTTTGTCCTCCTATCGGTCCGAGTGGATCCAAAATAGAGGGTTCAAACAAAATAGAATACCAAGTTGTAATTGCATATGGTACACATCTCGCAGTTGCAGCAACACTCCCTCCAAGACTTAATCCAATTAACGAAGGAAGAAGCGGTTTGGATGAACCCGTACCATTTGGATCATAATTCTAATCCAGAAAAGGGGGAGCAGTTTGCAGCAGGAATTCTAGAGTGGACTCGAATCTTTGTCACACTTTTGCCAATTGAACCAATTCTATCGAGTCCACTTGGGTGGATGTGTGTGAGTTCTACCGTTTTCTCTTTAAACGCCCTTTCTCTCCATGGATCTTTCGATTTTGCCAGTGTGGCAGCTCGAGTTATGTGAGACTGCCTCAACCCACATTTTTGCCTTGGCAAAGGGATAATGAGAAAAGGCAGACCATGAGACCTTTTCCTTCAAAACATGCTATCCGTCGTGCCTCAATGGTCACCACCATGAACCCCGACTCCGTAGGTACCGTTGATTTGTGGTTGATCATGGTCGCCAGTGTTACCCTTGTGCAATATCAAAATCAGAATGCATATAATCTATTTCATTACACACAATAAGCTACACAAGACCAAGAATCTTTGTACAAAGAGTAAGAATAGTATTGGCATTCATCGTGCAGATGATATAGAGCTAATTGCTACATCTACAAAATGTAGAATGCATATGCCTTATAGACCTCCTTTCAACATATCGGTACAAGTTTTTCTTAGTCTAGAGATAAACCTATAGCATGAGCACTGGAACGTGACTCGAACATGGAGTTTTAATCATTAAATAATGATATTGGATCTGTGATTCCCATAAAGAGCAAACCGAACACATTGAAGACTCTACCTTCATACATGAGAAAACATGAATCCAAAGAGGATGTGAAAGTTGTACCACCACAATGAAAAACAATGCCATGAATGATTGACTCAAGGAGTTTATATAATTGTTGTCCACTCCTATACAATGCACTATAACCCTAGCATAATTGCTAGAAATTAGACTACATGTGTGGACTGAAGTAGGAAAAAGGTGGTGGGTGATTATTGTGAGGGCGAAGAAGGAAACACAACCTTGCCCGTGGAATATAGAGACTTTAAAACTTTGGCTATTCTTGACATTGGAATTGGGATAGCCACTGCTACAAAGGAAACCTGAGAAAAATGGAAAAAACCTAGCTCTATGTAAGACATATGTTAGATGGTTATGTGGAAACGCAATAATAGACTTTGCAACATATGAACATATGTTGGAACAAATAGTAGTCACATCTTGCGGGATTGACTATGAACGTATGTTTGCAATAATAAACTTTGGAAAAGAAAATATTTATGATACTATTTTGGAATGAGCATTCATACGACTGCTTAACACTAGAATGGTAACAGGACACTTTTATGTCCTTGGACACTTTTGTGTCCTGTTAAGTGACCATTTTGCTTGAATTATTTGAAGAGTATGAAAATGAATTTCTAGGTGCTATATATCCACAAAGTTGCCTTATGAGCTGAAAAAAACTTAGCATTTTTTTTTATAGTATCGATCTCACCATTAACCTTACTCTTGCACAACATTTTTGAACCTAAACTGTGTGAAAGAACGGGTCCTGTTTTTGGCTTTTTTTCAATTTTTGGCAACTATACCACTCTAAACTTCATGTTTGTGAGGTTTAGATGGCTAGAGGTTAGGCCTTCATAGTTCTCAACATGTTTTGATGCTTGTAGGGAGAGCTAAGTGTTAAAATTGAAAGTTATGACCAATTTACAAGAATTGCATAATCCTGTTTTTTGGCCAAAATTAGCACTTTTATGATTTTTTTGGTGGCTTTCTTGATATCCAAATTCAATTTTGATTGTGTAAGTGTAATGTATAACATAAAGCTAATCTTCCTTGAGTTTTGGGGGATCTAATATGCTATATAGCATAGTATATGATGATGGTTGAGTTTTTTGATTGGTGAAGAATACGATACATTTTAGAGTAGCAAGTATAACTTTCTCAATATTGCTAGTTTCTTAGGCCAATTGTGTATTTTGTAGGTAGTAACCATATCTAATCATAGACTACAAGCTTGACTAGATATTGAGTAGTTTCTATGGGTTTCTAGAGGTCATAATGCTAAACCCAGTTTTTTCATGTTTGCTGTATTTAACACTTTATCATTGACCCCAAGGTTCCAATTGTAAGAGATCCATTATCCTTTTGACATGCTACATGGCTCCTTTTGAATCCAGAGGCCCAAAGGGAACTAAGAAAACATGTATATAGTATCTGTATTGAGCGTGACTATAGAAACTTTGATGATAGGTCCGCAGAATGGCAAAAATGCAACTTTTTTGTACCTTTTTTTTTGCCCAAAAAAAAAATAGTGAGGTAAAAGCAACCATATGTTTTGGTCACCAACCCATTGAAGTTAACGGGGCATTTTATCTCATGTCCTACAAAAATCTCCACTCTTATTTATATGCAATCAACCATAAGAAATTGTTGTTTTGGGCAAAATGCATTGGTCCATCAACTTTGGAGGCTTGTAGTGACCAAGGGATGAGAAAAATTACAAGTTTCTCATTTTTTCCATATGTAGTAGTTATTGAACTATAAGCTCATGAAAGGATTTTTCAAAATGAGTGGATCTACTATGGTTTTGGAATTTTTTCCCAAAACCTTGAAAGGACACTTTTATGTCCTGTTAGGTTACCATTCTAGTGTTAAAATAATTCAAGATTGGGGTTATGACCATATCTATTTGTATCATAAGGAAACAACTATTGTAAGATCCTCAATTATTGGGTTTCTTTTAAAAATAAGAAAAATAACTTTCCAATGTACAATACTTTATTTTTTGCTTTAGAATTCTTATTTGTAAAGTTTGAGCTTTGTCCTAAAGTGTGAGTCAAGGAGAGAAGGGTGGATCTATCCCACATGCAGTGGTGCAAGGTTGTAGAGCTACTTAAAGCCCTCCTTTCATGAATGGATAAACGCGATTCTATTTTGCATTACATCTCCCTAGTTTATGGTGAGCTTGTGATGGCTTAGCAAATACTCAAGATCGTGTTTATGAGTCCAAGTTAATTGATATTGGAACCTAATTTGCTTGAGTGATAACCTAGCCAACACATGCTCACTTGTGTGCACGATGTTTCTCTTTCATCCACCATAGCTAGCACGATCCCATTCCCATCAAATGGTATTAGAGCACCACAATATGCTAGTTAGATCCATTGTTATTGCTATGTTAGTATGATTAGCATCTTCTAACATCAATAGGACCTTTTGGCATTTTCTCTTCTTCTAATTAGCATTGATTAAGTAGTGTAAGCACGTCTTTGGGTTTGATTCCCTTGGGCCACTACTCTCCTAGCTAATTGTGAAGGTAATTAGCATTAGGCTTCACCATTAAGTGTGTTTTGCAATGATCTTATCATTTTTCATCATTTTGTATATAGCATTACTCTCAAGTGCATCACCATTTCAATTTATCACTTATGTGTGTGAGTAGCCCGTCTCAAGAGCTTCTCCTCAAGACAATCCATGCTCAAATCGCCTTTCATTTGCACAATTTAGAGCTCGATTAATTGTCCACACTCTGAATCTTTGGAATCCTTGCAGAATTGCACCTGAAGAGCCTAATTGTGTGTGTGTGTGTGTGTGTGTGTGTGTGTGTGTGTGTGTGTGTGTGTGTGTGTGTGTGTGTGTGTGTGTGTGTGTGTGTGTTGAGCATTAAATGCTAAAACCTCTTTTCTTTTTTAAAAAGGTGAAACTCCCTTGTTGAAGCCATGGGAACACCCTATTTATAGGGGCTTGGACTAAAGGGAGGGGACCTAAGGGGCCACCCTCACATGGCCGCCCAGCCGGACTTTGGCAAGGCACCAAATTGAATTTAAGAAGCCCATCGAGGGTCCGAACGGCCGGCCGCTTGCCCTTTTGCAGTCCGAAAATGGACCTTGGTCCGAAAGGCCGTTGCCCGTGCCTACCCGTGGTCGCTGCTTGCCCGCGCCTACCTAGAATCTGCCCGTCCTGACCCGGACTACCCGCACTCTGCCCAGTTGGCATAACCCTTTTCACATGGCCCCGAGATCCACCCAAAACCCCAAGGGGGAGGTCTTATAGGCCAAGAACTTCTTTAACATTGCCCTCTTTTGGAGCCCTTTCCCATCTGTAGCAAAAAAGGAAAGCCTCGGCAGCAGTTTCCAAAGGCTATCCAAGCTTCAAAAAGGCATCCACATTTCCGAGCTCCAAGAAAATAGTCAAGTTACTCAAAGCATTGCACTCAAGGCAAAGAAAATGTCAAAAAATTGTAAAGAGGGGACTCTCCCAGCCAGTGTCTACCTCTTTACCTGAGGTAAGACCCCTCTATTAGCAATGGCAAAGAAAGGGCTTAAGAAATTTAATGCGGAGGGATTTCACACTTTGCAGACCAAGAAAGGTTACTTAATGAAAAAGGGGCTATGGGGAATCGTCAAGCCAACCATCACTGATCCGTCATCCATTGATGGGGCATAAATACAGACAAAAGCTATGAGCGCACAAAATCAAGCTAAGGATGATCATGTATTAGGAATCATAATCACTGCACTACATGATAATTATTTGCACTTGACTAATGATTGTGAAACCGCATCAGCTGCATGGGAAGCACTAGAAAAAAACTTTAGAGCTAGAAAAAAGAAGAGTAAAGTGAGCCTAAATAAGGAACTATACAAATTACAAATGGAACATAACTAGCTTGGTCAATTGCCTCAAAAGCATGACCACACAAGTAGCTTATGAAAATAGTGTAGTACCAGAGGAGGACAAAATTGCAGTTCTTCTAGCAGCCTTACTACCTAGCTTTTACCAAATCGTGACCATCATTGAGGAGAAGGATCCAACACTAGATTTTCAAGATGTCATCAACTCTTTAATGTCTGAGGAGAAGAAGCAAGGGAGAAATGCTACTTCAAGGGGAGGAGCTTTTGCAGTTGGCTCTAGTAACAAAACTTGTTTCAAGTGCGGCAAAGAAGGCCACATAGCAAAGGATTGTCTAGCGTTGAAGATTTGCAGCATTTGCGGGAAGAAGGTTCACCTTCCTTCCAAGTGTTTCAAAAGGGATAGAGCTGGCACCAGCAAAAACCCAAGGCCCAAACTTTATTTGGCAGAAGAATACAAAGATGAAGATGAAGAAGAAGGCGGCAATAGCCTTCTGGTCTACGTCGACATTCTCTAATTTCTTTTGTTTTGCCTTTCCCCTTCAGTTGTATTTATTTGGAGATAGCTTGGACTAGCTTGGTCTCAATTTTATACATTTGTTTGAGGGGAGGTGTTGAGTGTCTCTTGGATTAGAGATAGTTTGTCTCTTGGATTGAAGGTGTTCTTTTTTGCTCTTAGATTGGAGTGTGGCAGAGATGTCAGTTTTTTTCAATTTCTTCCTAGTCCAATCCTCAAGGGGAGGATTGTAAAGTGTGAGCTTTGTCCTTAAGTGTGAGTCAAGGAGAGAAGAGTGGATTTATCCCACATGCAGTGGTGCAAGGTTGTAGAGCTACTTAAAGCTCATTTCATGAACGAATAAACACAAGTCTATTTTGCATTACATCTCCCTAGTTTATGGTGAGCTTGTGATGGCTTAACAAATACTCAAGATTGTGTTTATGAGTCCAAGTTAATTGATCTTGGAACCTAATTCGCTTGAGTGATAACCTAACCAACACACACTCACTTGTGTGCACGATGTTTCTCTTTCATCCACCATAGCTAGCATGATCCCATTCCCATCGTTATTGTGCAATGTTACAAGGTTTTAAAGTGGAAAGTGAGGTCGTTTTCATATTTTAGTGGCTCAAACAAATTCTTGGTTCACTTTTGGAAAATTTTACTTTTTTCTTACTTTTTGTGCTTTTCAATGCTTTTTTGTGAAAAGCAAGGTCGAATCCTTAATCTACAAGTTCTAAAGAAGCTAGGATTCAATTTTATAAAAATTAACTTTTTAACTGCCTATTACACTTTTTGCTTTTTGATGAAAAGCAAGTTTGTTTTCTAGTTTAGGTAGGTTAGGTGAAGTTGTGGTTCAGTGTTAGAAAATTTTACTTTTTAAAAAACTTTTCGGGCCTATTTAGCTTTTCGTGCCTTTCAACATTCCCAAAATGGAATGTGCTTTTTAAAACTGTCTAAACCCAAAATTTTATTTTTGGTTATTGTATGACGGAAAAACGGACATACCGTGGAAAAAAAGGATCAAAATTTTTTTTTATGGGAATTAATTTTTAAGAAATCGACACTATAAATACATCAAGGTGGTATGATCAGCGTTGTGATTATATTTGGGCATCACGATATGGTTTAGTTTACTCATGATCTTATTAATTGCTTAAATACCAATTTATTGGCCAAGTTATTGCAAGAAATTTTGATGGTTTTGGCCAAACTTAACTTCCAAAATCAAGGCCATGTTTTAGAAAAAATCCCAAAAAGATGGGAGCTATTCCATTCCAGAAGGCACCATGTTTTGCCATTGGGCTCACTCCAAACGGGTGGAAACTATATAAAAGGGGCATTAGGCTTAGTTTTCAGTGTCATCAGTTACATAGAATACAATGAAACTCTACATACAAATTGAGGGGGGTGGTGCAAGCTCTCCATCACCATCTACATAAGAATCTCTCTCTCATTTGTGGAAATGAGAAGAAGAGGGACAATCTCTCTCTACTCTCCTAATATATTCTCTTCTCTTTTCACAATGTACACACTTTGCGTCATCTTCATGGCGGAATCCTTTACGTAGCTCTCATGGTTCTCTCTTACGGAAAATAAAGAAGTCTTTCAATCACTCGTAATCACTTCTTGTTCATGGTAAAGTCTAAACCCCATAGCCATCGTCTCTTTCTCTCTTTACTTTCGTTTTTGGGAAACTAAGCTCTTGGTGGTTGCTTTTTTGTGTACATAGGCATGTATGGGATTAACGGAGGTGTAGGAGGACATTCCATGGTTGTTCCATCATGTTTAGCACACTGATATATGCATACAATGTGTTTATGAGCACGTAGATGCATTAAAAAACACTCTTTGCTTTCATGTCACGTAGGCAATAGGGACATTGTCTTGGCCATATCTCCTAGATCATTATGGATCAAGCCAAGTCCTTTGAATCAAAGATTAAAACGTCATTTAGAGTCTTCTAGTTTATGTGCCATGTGATAATTTCGCTCGAGTGAAGAGTTATGGTCAAAATATAGCTTACTGGCCATTGCACTTGGTCAATATTTTGAACTTGAAGCTCCTTGAAGAGCCACTATATAGACTTGTCGGATGGAGAAACCACTTAACCAAGCCAAGACCTTGATTAAAAATGGTGAAAAATGTATTGAGATCACCGTTATCACTTCATGAGTGCGAGTTATTAATCGTTCTTTGTACGGGATTACCTATACATGTAGGGGTGCTACTGAGGGTAAGTACCATACAAAGTTGTGTGTTTGATGAGAGGTTCATATATGCTTTGTGGGATGTGTTTGATGTCCATAAAATTATGTGTGGATGTATAGTTAGCCAACCTAAACTGTATGGGGTAATTTTACATAAAACGACTTTCTTTTTGTGTCACGGTTGCTAGCATGAGTCTCATACGGGTAAAGTGATGGGACAAGGTGCTAGTCTATGTTATAGGGGTGGCACCACAAGAGCAAAGGAGTCGAGCAAAAGAAGCCAAAAAAAGAAAGAAATCACGTGAAAAGTAATGAATGAAAGGCGTGAGCAGCGAAAAAATCAAAATTTGTCAAAGAAGAGCAAAAGGCGGAACTGCTTGAAATCGAGAAACCGAAAATCATTGAAACCCAACCAACTACCTAGAAACTGAACTTCAGTAGAATTTAGCCATTAGGACAGAGTTCACGATCCAAATTTGCTAGTCGGACTGATATTAGCAGGTTTTGGTGAAAATTGGCTAAATTTGAGCCGTAAGACTTGCCAAGCTCAAAACTTGGCCTAGAAAGTTGGAAAAATCTCCATCTGAATCTTGACCCCTTTGGTGGAAAATATTAATGGTCTAGCCCAGTTTTGGAAAGCGGTACCGTAGCTCAGTTAAATTGGTTAGACACTCTCTTTTGCATGTCATGTATGTATCCAAAAATAGAAAAAAGGTGTTTTGCACCTACACATGAAGTTATGGTATATGGTTGATCAAAGTGGTAGGGAATTTTGTATCATGATTTGGTTGGTGAGGTGATGTTGTAAGATGTATGGATCTTCAAGGCTAGATGTGGATGTCTCATATGCATGCGTGTATTGCTTTCCATCCTTCTAGGTCAAAACTAGCTCTATGTGCAAGGGAAGGTGAAGTATGGTCATGGTACATCAATTATGCATGGTACACTTTTGAAATGATTTATTGTGATTATGTTTGGTCAGTTGGTCAAACTTATTTTTACGCATAAAAATTCATTCTTTAAGAGCCATGCGTGTTGGCTTCGTTTGACTGCAGTGGATATGGGAGTGGGTTCAATGAGGAATATGTTTTATGGTCAAGGGCTAAAGATTCTTTATGGCTTTGGTTTTGATTTTTCATTGTGTAAGTTGCTGTAACTCTTGGATTCTTTTTCTAGTTATGGTTGTGCACTCAAAATTTTTGCAACCATGTTATGTTCTAAATTTGGGTTTGCGGGATGTATGTGCATCATCCAGTGCAGGGTGGGATGCCCACCCATGTGATAAGGATTGGATTATGGTTTATGGTTTTGGGATTGGATTATGAAGCAATTTTGATAGTTTATATAAGAGGTATAAGGGTAGAGACCCTATACAACGTGATTGCCTTGAAAAGGATTGTTTGTGCATATGCAAGATTCTATTTTGGTTAGACTCATGTGTTATGTTTCTCATGATAGATTAGATACAAGATTAGGATCATCTACATCAATTAGGCTTAAATAAAAGGGTCAATGACATGAGGCTTTGTTGCATCAGGGATGTTATCTATATCTTTTTCTTTTTGTTAGGCTCATCTATACGGTTAGTGTATCGGAGGTTGAATGACCTACACAGCTCTAGCGCATCGGGGATCTTGTCTTGGTTTGGCCTAAATACCCAGTGTGGCACCAAAAAGGCATGGCACCTAAACTAGTATAGTTGGTATTGAGTTCCTACCACCTCCTGGTTTTTGAATCTGTTTAGAGCTCAGGTTTATGGAGGGAGGCAAAAAGCGGCCTTGGCTTATGTTTGGCTCAAGTAAGTTGGAGGTGTTATGACTCACTCCCAGTGAAGTAAAATTCTCTCTGTCCATTGTAGGATCGGATATGGATGGGTGGACCAGTTGATTCACACAAGGTTTAGTGCTTCTACTTAGTCATTTATAGTTTTTGAAGTTATGGTATACTTAGATTTTGTGAAGGATTAATTCATGGTTCACATGTTTTATTTAGATGGGGCATTTAAAGATTCTCTTTTGTCATTCTTTTGTGTCATCTTTGCACTCTATTTCTCTCTCTCTCTCTCTCTCTCTCTCTCTCTCTCTCTCTCTCTCTCTCTCTCTCTCTCTCTCTCTCTCTCTCTCTCTCTATATATATATATATATATATATATATATATTCCTGCAAAGCAGCGTACACATATATTCACCCTTCGCTTGGTCTTTTTTTATAGTACGCTTTCATTCATATACATTTAGGGGTAACACTTGTTGCTAGGTACCTCCGGATGCAGTCCGACTCATGGCTTAAACTCTATGCTAGGTGGGTACTAAGAGCTCCTCCCCTATGCTACCGCTTTCGCAACTCTAATGTATATTGAAATTGTATAAACGTATAGATTGTATATTTCTTACACAAGCCCTGGAGAGGGGTATCTCTCACTTGATATTAGAGCCAAAGGTAATGGGGATAGCATGAAGCATGATAGTAGTAAGGTTAGTTATGCATCATGCACACATTTATGAATTTTGCTTGGAAAATAATACTATATTCGTGAGCATCTATGAGCGACATTGATTGTTTAGTGACAATACTCGCTTGAATTGTCTTCTTGTGCGGATTTGAATGGGATTGGGTTACAATGAATTTATTGGATTATTAGATAAGCATATTAAGGGTTTTGAATGCTCGTTTTGTAGTTAGCAATGGCTATTAAAGTGACTTCTGAATGCTTTAGGGAGGAAAGCAAAGTCTTGGCGATAGTATTCAACAATATGGTGCCAAGGTCACCGCGGGATGCAAGAGAACTCTTCTACCTTGAGATGGAGACCAAAGTCTTCTCAGTACTAGGGACCAAGGCTTGTTGGAAGAGCATTGGTTGTAGTTACCTCACTAGTTCTTTATCTATATCGATGATAGCCCAAATGACAAATTTGCTAATGTGATACTACTCCAACTTAAGATGTGGATATGCTAGCAATGCATACAAAGATGCTTAGGATTGCTAAATTTTCTAAGGAATTTGAAGCACTTGTAGCCATTAGAGGGACGAAGAGACTAGAAGATAACTATACAACCAAGTGTCATATGAGAGGTTTGAGAGAATTCCTAGTGATGAGAGAGTAAAGAGAATATTTAAAGAACTAACTCCACTATATGCATAGTGTTGTAAACCCCCATAAAAATTATATTTTGATGAATAAATTGCATAGACTCAATTTTGGTATCCATGTGTACAAAGTGTTCTCTCTCATTTTCTTGTTTTAAATGGATCTCCTTAATTGTCTAGATAATTTCAAACAAAATTTTCTATGTATTAATCTCTTAAACAACAATATAAAAACCTTTTGAACTCATATTGTTATATAAAGCCAATCATAATTTGACTTCACATGGAACTATAAGCATTTTTTGTCTAAGAAATTTTGTTTCTTAACCTTATGACTTTGTCATATTTTTGAAAACCAATGAAAGACTATATCACATTTGCCTAATGTTTTAGAGAACCTAAAGACTTAATACGATAAAGGCAACAAGTAGCACAACCCAAAGAAAGAAAATTTAAAAAATGGAAGGACCGCGATTACAAAGATGGTTGAAGATGCGTCTCGTGACTTAGGTAAACAAAAGGATAAAGCAACCTTTAAAAAGCACCAATGCAATTAGTTTGAGGTGCATCTCAAGATTTTAGGGTGCCAAAAGGACGGTGCAACCTTTATAAGTGCCAATGGAATTTGTTGCAGAATCAAATATTCTTTTACGAGACTAAAATGAATTAAAAATGGGTTCTGAATGCTTCCACAAGTATGTGGGAATGCCAACTAAATGGGAAATGTGGCCTAGCTTGAATAAAGCTTGAGGGCCCCTAATTATCCATGCACAAACACGTCTTAAGGAGGAGTGGTGGACACTCTTCAAAAGTAAAATAGTGGGTAAAGAATAGAGAAAAGGTCCAGAACTTAGTGAACCTATTTTTGGAATAATATAGAGCCGATCTTTAAAAACGGCCCAATAACATTGTGCTGTCAAAGCTCGCGCGTTGTACGACATAATGAGGTGATATCATGAGGTGGATTAGTAATCTATTTCATCTTTTGAAAATTTAAATTAATGGTTGTTCCTTTACAATCACTATTGTTTTCTAAATGTTGTTTGTTAGTACTTTTGACTTGTAGCACCCATTAGAGGTCCAACTAACATGGGAGGAAGTGCAACAAAAGGCAACAAGGCCTAGCACTAGATTAGCCAAAAAATACAAGAGTGTACACCTCAAGTTCAAGTAAGGATAATGATGAAGGGTTCATCTCTCCCAAGCTTACATCAAGTAGTGCAAGTGCATCAAGAAAAAGAAAGGCAAAAGTGTCAAGATGAGAAACAACAAGATCTACAACTTTCATGTTGAACACGTTTTGAATAGAGGAGTGGAAGAGGGTGAAAAAGACAAATTGCAGCTACACAAAGAGGCTAATCGCAACCTGCAGAGCAAGGCTTCACCCTCTCAAAAGGCTCATTCTTTTCTCTCTCCCTCTCAAAGGGCTCACTTTTTTCTCTCTCCCTCTCCCTCTCTCTCCCACAAAGATCTCCATAGCTACTATGTTCTACTATGGCCCTCTTTGAGCTCTACACATCTATGGTATCACTTCCATGCTTTAATATGTCTACTAGTTTTTGCAACAACATCTACGGTTTGGTAGTCTCGGAGAAGATGATAGAGAAGTTATCTGTCATGCATGAGCCATGGATGTAACTCTACAAGTAAAACCCTTCTAAAGAAATCATGCACATGTTTTTATAGTGTATTGTGTTTTTGTGACGCTTCTATATAAGGAAGAAGAGATGTCAAAGAAGAAAGAAGATGGCACTTCTTCAAAGAGAGAAGTCTATTAATCTATCCTTTTGATCAGAAAAGTCCAAAATTATTGGCTTGATTACAGAAGGCCATGTCTATTGGCAAAATCAAAAGTTGGCCATCTATGCCATCTCTCTCTTTTTCTCACTCTGTCTTTAAGTTTCTACTTATTTGTTATGTGATTATGTTTGAATCTTTTGTTTTGATTATATTCAAGTTATGGCGGTGGTCTATTTCTCCCAAATTTTGTTACACTACTACAACGTTGAGGACAACTTTTAACTCTAGTAAAGCATTGGACTACATGTTGAAAGCGTGCCAGTTCTCATCATGCTAGAACTTCCACTTACTTGCCCTCATTCTATGCCTCTATCCTTGACTGCCCTGCCCTCCATGCCTTTTCTACCTATGATTGATCTATACTAGGACTGATGGCTCCTGCTTGCAGTACTTACTTCCTCCATATGCAACCCCTTGTCGCTGCATGTCATTAGCCTACTGCATGCTGCCAAACCATCGCCACAACAATGCCCTATTCTACATATGTAACTGCTACCTCTGCCAGGGACAACTACCCGATGCTATCCCATTATCTTTAGGTTGATGTTGCCTACAACTACCCTCTTCATCATGGTACCTTGCTTTGTGGTGGTCGCTTCATCTTGGCTACTACTACACCCACCTTGAATGTCCCCATTTTTACTCATGAAGCAGCCCTATTGTCCACTCCCTCTACCTATGCTTTCAATCATGGATCGTTTGCACATTGTATTTCCAAATAGCGTAGGCATATATTGTAGCAAAATCAACTAGATGTTGCATCAATTGAGTAAGTATGTACATACAATCACTCAATTTACCTCTTTGCATTCTGTTGGCTGAATACCTTGTAGCGACACTTGGATGCTCAATTTCGCATTGTATAAACACATTTGGCAACTCTTCTTTGTTTTCAAAAATTGTTTCCAGCATTGACACCTACATCTTGTATTCACCTCTTGTGTGAGGGAAACACAGATAGAGTGGGCTTGACTTTAGAGACCGCTTTACCTTGCAACCATTTCTTATCCAAACTGTCCCTTGCTCTGATTGTTGGCCTCCGGGACACAAGCACTCTCTTGCTCCTTGCCTTACCTAATTGATGGAGGCAACCATGATCCATTCTCTAGACAATCGCGCACATGCACGCTCGTGTGTGTGTGTGTGTGTGTGTGTGTGTGTGTGTGTGTGTGTGTGTGTGTGTGTGTGTGTGTGTGTGTGTGTGTGTGTGTGTGTGTGTGTGAGAGAGAGAGAGAGAGAGAGAGAGAGAGAGAGAGAGAAAGTTCTATTGCTGTAATTGAGAAGTGAAAGGGGAGCCTTTTACATATTCCAATAGTATAGAAAGGAGATGGGGGGTGGCTATTCCTCAAGTCTTGCTTTGTTATGTGTGTTGCTAATCGATGCTATTCCAAGCTAAGTGCCTTGTTGTTTTCCTTCCCAATAATAAGCTATTCAAACTAAGGGAAAATTGCTACCAATGTTTGGAGAGCCATTTAAGAGAGGGACATGTCTCACCTCTTGCATCTCTCTCTCTCTCTCTCTCTCTCTCTCTCTCTCTCTCTCTCTCTCTCTCTCACACACACACACACACACACACACACCTGTGCATTGCCACATGTTGAAGGATCACCTTTAGCCTTGTGCACCAAGGTTGAGAGAGTAATTCATTGCTTTGCAGATAAGGGAGGCTATTTATGTGTATGTAGGGGAGCAAGAGAGCACCCGAGAGGGCAATACCATTCTGTTGCATCTCCGAGGAAGAGAGGACCTTGGGTCATGAGTTGGTCTCAGGGGCAGTTGGCTAGAAAGCAGTGTCAGCACTAGAGAGCACACACGTGGTCTAGTTGCCTGAGAAAGCAGATTTCATGCTGGCTAGAAGGAACGAAGAACGACCTCGTGAGGATGCCTCAAAGTTGTCTTGCCTTGGTGTTGGGGCATAAAGCCCAATGTGGTTGCCCAGGTAAGTGGGCGGGCCACCATGTATGTACCCATATTCTTTTGTAAAAACCTAATAAGAACTCACTATGCTCTACACATTACAACAGAGCGAGTTCACCATATCGTCGTGCTCTTCTTCTCGCACTCTCTCTCGCGTCGCACTTCCTCTCGTACTCCTTCAACTGGTATCAGAGCTCAGATCGAGGCTCGGGGCAGCACTGCAGGAGGCTAGAGTCACCAGCTCAGATTGGAGTGAAATCCGACAGGCAAAGACACGGCCCCAAATCATTCTAAGGTCATCTCGGCCACCGTTCGGCTTCGACAAAGTTCTGCGCATGCCATTTTTGACTACGTGGTCTCAGCGGGTGCAGATCCGACTCTGCAAATTTGGGTTTTTCGGCCTACAACTGCAGGTGCTGAGGATATCAACACTCCCAGAGTGTAGGGCTCGGTGTGCTTAGAATTTCATTCTGAGGTCATCTCGGTCACCGTTCGGCTTCGACAAAGTACTGCGCAGGCCATTTTCGACTGCGTGGTCTCAGCAGGTGCAGATTCGACTCTGCAAATTTGGGGTTTTCGGCATACGACTACAGGTGATGAGGATATCAACACTCCCAGAGTGTTGATTTGTGGCTGTCTACACATCGAAGGACGGCTCACAGTTCTTGGAGGCGTGTCACATACGACACGGGTGCATCTACACACAGACTGTAGGTGACATCCACTAGTTCATCAGGTAGCTTGTGTTTGCTGCTTGATATTCCAGATTTCATCCTGACATTGCAAGTACTTCCACATGGGATGTATTGTCAGAGATGATGTATGTCTGTTGAGGGTTTGCTGGCTGTGAGTCACGCAGCAAACAACCGCCGCAGCGGTTACAGCATACAGTGGGAAATTTGTGGATGTATGACTTTGTGGGAAGTCTATGTACTGTCAGATTTACTGCAGCCTTTGTTGAGGGTCGAGTGAGGTTTTATTGAGCTGGGGGATTCTCGAATGTTGAGATCCTTTCGGTGATACAGGTCTTGGAGCGATCCCTCAAGCACCCTTAGATAGGCAGCTAGGATGTATTGACTGTGAGTTAGACAGTTGGGATTGCATCTTTTCTTTACTGCCGTTGAGGCATTGTCACAGTCTATGCTTATAGGACAGTGACAGGACAGTGAGAGACAGTACAGGTGCAGGACAGGTTTACCCGCAGCTTATAGTGTCAGAGAGACAATGCTTTTTGAGCTGTTTTTTGGTCTGTTTTTAGTACACCAGAGCCATTTTACAAAGGAGACTCAGCCAAAATTTCTGCAGAATCTTAAGCTTTCTTGGTTCATTTGACAGGCTGATATTGGTTCAGAGGTCAGTTTACAGGGGAAACTCTGCCGAATTTTTCCCAAGAAAGTAAACCACTGTGAAGCGTAGCTATGGCTGGATCACAGGACACTGCTCTTTACAATATCAAGAAGCTGGATGGAACCAATTTCCCATTGTGGAAGAAGCAGATTTGGCACGTGTTGGTACAAAAGAAGCAGATAAAACCTATAAAGCTCAAGGGGATAAAACCAGAAGATATGGACGAAGATGAATGGAGCGAAATGGATGAATTGGCACTTTCTACCATTATGCTGACTTTGGCAGAAAGCGTTTACTTCAATGTAGCAGACGAGATGTCGGCTTATCAAGCATGGTTAAAGCTGAGTGATCTTTATGAGAAGCAGAGTGCAACTTCACAGGTATACTGGCTTAAGAAGATTGTTGACTTGAAGATGAAAGAAGGGACACCAATGTCCAATCATCTAAATGAATTCAACACAATCTATAGTCAATTGTGAGCTCAAGGTGTCAAGTTTGATGAACCTGTTAGAGCTATGTTCCTGTTGATCACATTGCCGGAAAGTTGGGACACTTTTCACACAGCTTTGAGTAATTTTGCACCTCCAGATGGTTTGAACATAGCAGGTGTAGAAGGAAGTCTGCTTACTGAAGAAACCAATAGAAAGACAATGGACAAAGGAAAAGGAACAGCCTTAGTTGTCAAGGGAAGGACCAAAGAAAAGTACAAAGGTGGAAAGAGGAATCAGTCTCGTAGCAAGTCCCGCAGTGCTAAAGGCAAGAGTGACATAGAATGCTACCATTGTGGCAAGAAGGGTCACATGAAAAGAGATTGCAAAGAATGGAAAGCAGAAAAAGGCAAAGAGAAAGCTGAAGACCATGGTGAGAAGAACAAGTCCTCAGTGAAGATTCAAGAAATAAATGTGACAAACACTGTTGCAGAGGATGACAATCTAGTGTCAGGAGACATCTACTTCTTGAAGAATACAATGGACTCAGCTCTTCTTACAGCATCTGATGGAAATGCACTGAGTGACTGGATAATAGACTCAGGGGCATCACTTCATGTGTCTCCAAACAAGGAGTGGTTTACTTCTTATGTGACCACTAAAGATCATGTTCGGCTAGGCAATGGGCAGACATGTGAGATCTTAGGTGTTGGAGATGTTCAATTGAAGTTTCAGAATGGCTCTTCTTTCATGCTGAAGAATGTGAGACATGTTCTCGCAATTACAAAGAGCTTGATCAGCACAGGTTTACTTGATGATGCTGGCTACGTCACCACTTTTGGACAGAACATGTGGTAGATATCCAAGGGTTCTATGACAGTAGCACATGGAGTAAAGTCTGGAGGACTTTACATGATTTATGTATCAAATGTCTCTAAAAATGTAATCAATGTAACCGAGCAGCCGAACGTTTCTTTGTGGCATAGCCGGTTAGGACATATGTCCAAGAAGGGAATGGAAATCTTGTCTCGTTCTGGTTATTTGCCTGGCTTTTCATTTAATGATTTTGAATTCTGTGAACATTGTCTGTATGGTAAGGAAACACAGCAGCCACATAAGCATAGAAGCAGTAGAAGAGATACACAGTTGGCACTTGTTCATAGTGATTTGTGTGGACCTATGCCTAACCTATCTCTAGGGGGAGCTTCTTACTTTATGACATTTATAGATGATTACTCGAGGAAAGTATGGGTTTACTTTCTCAAGCACAAGGATGAAGCGTTTAGTGTTTTCAAAACGTTTGTGACACTTGTGGAGAATCAGAGTGGCAAGAAGCTTAAATGCTTACGCACTGACAATGGTGGAGAGTATGTTTCAAAGGCCTTTCAGGACTTTTGTGAGTCAAAAGGTATAAAACGTGAACTTACTGCTCCCTACAATCCTCCTCAAAATGGTGTTGCTGAGAGGATGAATAGGACCATACAAGAGAAGTTCAGAAGTATGTTGTCTAATGCATAGCTGCCAAATGGGTTTTGGGCTGAAGCTGTATCAACAGCTGTTCATCTTGTAAATAGATCTCCTAGCAAGGTTTTGCAGAAGGATTCAGTGCCAGAGATGGTATGGTCATGCAAAATGCCCTCATACAAGCATCTCAGAGTCTTTGGCTGTGAGGCATATACTCACGTTCCAAAGGAATTTAGGAACAAACTTGAGCCAAAGATTAGAAAGTGCATCTTTCTAAGCTATGGTAATTCTGGTGAGATGGGGTACAGACTTTGGGATCCCGAATCCAGAAAGGTTGTCCACAACAATGATGTTCACTTTAATGAATCCAAATATCATTCTAAACCAGAGAGGGTTGAGGAGATTAGAAGAGTTGTCTTCCAAGAATATGGACATGCACGTGCAAGACAAAATGTCAGGGCTCAAGAGGAGCAAGGACAGGATAGAGTGGAACCACAGGTTGTGGCTGAGCCTGAGCCACCTATTGTGCGTAGATCTGGACGTGTCACGCGACCTCCTGATAGGTTTGTTCCATCTATGAACTATGTCATGTTGACTGATTGCAATGAGCCTTCATGTTACAAGGAAGCAGTGCAAATGAAGGACTCCGGGAATTGGCAATTGGCCATGCAGTCAGAGATGACAGCTCTGCATAAAAACAAGACATGGAAGCTAGTTAAATTACCACAGGGCAAAAAGGCTCTACCTTGTAAATGGGTTTACAGGTATAAGATCACCGCTCATGATAGTCAGCCAAAGTACAAAGCAAGGCTTGTTGCCAAGGGCTTTAAGCAAGAACAAGGCATTGACTTTGATGAAGTCTTCTCTCCGGTGGTCAAGATGACTACATTGACATGCTTTCTTGCATTGGTTGCCATATTAGATTTGGTGTTGCACCAAATGGATGTCAAGACAGCGTTCTTGCATGGTGATTTAGATGTGGAAATTTACATGCAGCAGTCAGAAGGGTTTGTTGAGAAAGGCAAGGAAGATTGGGTATGCCAGTTGTTAAAGAGTCTTTATGGCTTAAAACAATCACCGAGGGCATGGTACCATAAATTCCACAAGTTTATGCTTTCTCAAGGCTACAAACGTAGTGAGTTCGATCACTGTCTATATACAAAGAAGGATAAGGATGGCAGTTGGCTGATCCTTATTTTGTATGTGGATGACATGTTGATTGCTGGCAAGCACTTGGAAGAAATTTTAGCTTTGAAGTCAAAGATGGCAAAATCGTTTGACATGAAAGACATGGGTGAGGCAAGTCATATACTTGGTATGCGCATTGAGAGAGACAGATCAAAGAAGTTGATTTGGTTATCTCAAATAGAGTATATTGACAAGGTTTTGCAACGTTTCAATATGGAGAAGGGAAAGGCACTAAGTGTTCCATTGCCACCATATGTGAAACTTAGCAAACAAGATTGTCCTGTGTCTGAGAAAGAATAGGCTGAAATGGATAAGATTCCATATGCGTCTGCAGTGGGTAGTTGGATGTATGCAATGATTACTACTCGCCCAGACATTGCATTTGCAGTGGGAGTAGTAAGTCGATACATGTCAAACCCAGGCAAGAAACATTGGGAGGCAGTGAAAGGAATATTGAGATACCTGAAAGCTACAAAGAGTATGCGTATATGCTATGGGAGTCAGGAGCTAAGTGTAAAGGGTTTTACATACTCAGATTATGCAGGTGACTTAGACAACCGAAGGTCTACGTCAGGGTATGTCTTTACATTGGCTGGTGGAGCAGTATCGTGGCGTTCTAGATTACAAGATTGTGTTACTCAGTCTACTACAGAGGCTGAATATGTTGCAGCATCAGAGACATGCAAAGAATCAATTTGGCTTAATCGACTAGTAACAGATTTGGGAATCAAAGAAGAGATGCCTGTGTTATATTGTGATAGTCAAAGTTCTATACAATTGGCTCGCAATCCAGTTTATCACTCAAAGACAAAGCATGTGGATGTGAAGTATCATTTCATCAGGGAAATGCTCGAGGATAAGCAACTTCAGCTTGTCAAAGTTCACACCACAGAAAATCCTGTTGATCTACTTACAAAAGGACTTCCCTCAGAGAGCTTTGCGCATTTTCGCAAGCAGTTAGGTGTAGGATAGTACATCACTTCTCTACATCTCTTGTATATTAGCTTGTATAGTAGCTTCTCTCACACTTAAAGTACCACATTGGACTTTAAGTGGGAGGTTGTTGGGGCATAAAACCCAATGTGGTTGCCCAGGTAAGTGGGCGGGCCGCCAGGTATGTACACATATTCTTTTGTAAAAACCTAATAAGAACTCACTATGCTCTACACATTACAACAGAGCGAGTTCACCATATCGTCGTGCTCTTCTTCTCACACTCTCTCTCGCGTCGCACTTCCGATCGTACTCCTTCACTTAGCAGCAATGGTGGCATGGTTGTCCTAACGCATTTTTGCATGGCCATCTTTGTGAGCTTTTCTTCTGCATGATCACATTGTTTACAACAGGTTCAACAAATACAACCCATGCAACCCTTTATTTCGCCATCTTATTTGGACTTTGAGCCATATGAAGTTACTACAGAGCTAGAGTGACTTGATAAAACTTCTGACATTGATTTTTGCTACAAAATCACGGATAAGCTCCATTGAGCTTCATCTCTCCTCCGGCAATGCCGCTTGTCGCTTGGACGCCTTGTTACTTGTTGGTGAGCCCAAGGCTCTTTTTGCACTATCTCAATGCAGAAGCCACCACGTGGCATTGAATTTAAATTAATAAAAATAAAAATAAAAATAAAGCATCGCCGCCATGAAAAGATTTTAAAACAACTGCACCGTGAAAAGCTACCAAGTGAATAAAATAAAAAAGCACTCTGTGCGATCTTCTGTTCCCAGATCATCAAGCTGAAGAGTAGTTCGGATGCTTGCCGACGTGATGAGCAATCTCAATCAAACATCAGATAATTCGTGCGATCAACCCATGGTAGAGGTCTGTTCTAGTGCTACTAAAACAGAAGATATCAGATTTCAATCGATGATCAATTGGCATGATCTGGAATCGAATCACAAAACTCATTCCCTTCACAGGCCCGTTCACACACATTTTTCTGCTGATGCTATCAAGCTCTTGGCGATGTAGACGGTAGAGGGCGAAGAAATGGAACGAGGGCAGAAAAGCTTATGATCGATCACACTAAAGCTTCTGATGGTTATCCTTAAGTAATTAAGCCAGCGGCTTCAATGCAACTAGCTGCTTGCGCTTTTAGCAGACTGTGTGAGGGGATTAGTGGCAGACAACTCAATGTCGAGGGAAAGGCATTAAGCAATATTTCCACTAGTGCAAGTCATGGTCTGTTGAGCCGTTGGCTTCAGTCGCACTCCTTGTCCAGCTATGTTGATAGCCTATCTGAAAATTTGATGAGGCAAGCATTTCAGAACGATCTGCAGACAAATAGAACCATCTCTCATGACCAATTCAATACAGAATATGATGTCCGTGGTAGTTGGTTAATGTGTAGCTCCAAGGAGATGCAACAGCATTGCAGCGGTAGAGCATGGCATCAAGACGAGGGTGACCAAGAGGTGTTGTGTGACCACCAAAGATCGAGCAGCATGAGCAGAAGGCGCGTGAGTAGCTACAAAAGTTGACAAGGGCAGTTGGTTGAGTTGTAGAAGGGGAGCACTGGATTTTGGAGGTAGCAGAGTAGTGATTGGAGGATCCCCGATGAGCAGTCCATGAGCTGTTAATAAGAGAGAAGCATTAAGAAAAATAAATGGCAAGCACTAGTAGGAAAAATTAGTGTGCACCTACACATATCCGGGGAGGAAAAGAGGTTGACGAGTTGCACAACCATATTGGGGATAGCGAGCAAAGAAGGGGATTTAAAAGAGTGCCATCTATAGAGGATCCATGATGTGCAGGTAATAGAGGAGGGCAGCGTAAAACAATATCCGACACACGAACAATATGGCAAAGGCGTAGATAAGGAAGGAGATCGATGATTGAGGTAGCTAGTCATCTAAGAGACAGGGGTCCATCAAGAGCAAAAATCCCATTTTGACAATGAGGGGACTGTTGTTACACAGCATGAGAACAGGGTTGAGTGGCAACCAAAAGATGGTTGTCGATTTGAATTGAAGAAGGGTGTCAATAGGAGATCGGAGCAGCAGGTTATGACTGACGAGAGGCAGTAGAGAGAAGGCATCGTTATTTTCTTAGGAAGATTATTATTTGGCCAATGCAACATGGAGTTCTCTTTCCAAGGTCAGATTCACGCATCGGTCGGTCCCATGAACAGATTGGAAAGGCTCCTAGACTTCTTGAGGACAGACCCTACGTATGATAGCATGCTACTGCATGACCGACGAGTTGCATAATTGAGGAGAAGCCCTGCTTGGTCTACAAGGAGAGGACGCACTGCAAATAGGAAACTAGCTACAACATAAGGCATGAGAAAGAGTTGACGGTCGAGCAGAGAGTGATAGTGCAATTTTAATAAGGAAAAATCTATCGAAAAGCACCCATAACTCTTTATGTAGCGAACCTTTGACATAGAATATAAAGTTAAATCTACTTCTATTTAAGTTTAATTAATATGCCACATCTCCTGTATTTGTCTTATGCGTGTTTTGTGTCTGGCAGTGAGGACATATATTCACAACACTGGATGTTTCAATTGCACAAGCGCGACTCCAACTTATTTGTATCCAGCACCCCATGACTATGCATTTGCTTGGCGCAATACTTAAACGCTGCGGGGCAGGGTACGGCTTCCGTTGCTTATAATTTTTGGAGAGACCACAGTGCCAGCTCTCCATCATACTTTTGTATGGCACCTCTGCATGACGTGCACTGTACACTTTGTAGTTTCAGTCTGTGACGTTTCATTGCAAGACGATATGTTTAACTATTCACATTGCTTTTTTGTAGCTTTACTCAAACATTGTCCTCCGGCTTGCACGATTGAATGAAATTTGTACACGATTACCAGGTTGGTAATGTAGTTCAATTTTTATAGTCTGTTTATGCTTTCTATATTTTTGAGTAAAGCTTCCTTAGTTCATATGTTTTTCTCATCAGTGTTGCATGCTCAATTTCGATCATCGTATCTATGTATCAAATAGACATGCATTTCTTTCTCACAGCTTGGCAATTCAACCTATATATTGAAATAAAGGAAAATTGACTACGCTTGATTGAGAATAAGGTGAGTGTCTCAAAAATGGTTCCACGGCTTAGAGACTAAATGGTTGATATAACTAGGTTGAATGGTACAATCTGCAAACAACTACCAAAGTAAGTTAAGTTGCAATCCTTTTGCTCCATTCAATTACCCACTTTAGTAGCCCTTTGTCATATATGGAGCACTATGGGACACAACTTGCTTCGTCCCAATGCCCATCAAGTTCCAAGCTGAGCTATTATTGGTGCCTATCAATTGGTTCTACTCATTTTCTCGTGTCACCACAACAAACCCAAGCCGATAGCAATCACAACCAACTAACCAAGTAACCAAATGCGCTCCAAAATCTATCAAATTATGTACGGCAAAGGCCCACCAAGCAAGACTAGTTAAAAAGCCATATAAGTATGCAAAGAGAATGGTAGTCTAAACTATCTATACTATATATTAACGAGACTGGTTTTCCAGTGCCATGTGTCAAACTTTGCTGCATCCGATGAGCAGGTTTATATGAGTGAGGGGAGACGGTGAGTGTGCTCTGAGTCAGAGAAGTGGAGGTGGGACGCGATCCGACGGGAGGCGAAGGGACATGCCGACTCTTTTCTCTCTCTCTCTCTCTGGGTTGTCCATGTCTCACCAAGCTGCTGCCATTCTCTCTCTCTATCTCTCTCTCACTCACTCTCTGGCTGTAGCAAGAGCCTTCACGAAGAGCTCTCTCTCTCTCTCTCTCTCTCTCTCTCTCTCTATGCTGAGATCCCATAGGGGCTGGCAGACAGTTCTCTCTCACAGGACAACGCTCTATCCCTCTCTAGCGACATCTCTCTCTCTCTCTCTCTCTCTCTCTCTCTCTCTCTGTGTGTGTCAGATTATACACGGGTTGGAGGCCCTAGATCAAGTGAGACGTCCCGTCTCCTGCTTGCTATCAGTCTTAGTCGACATCCTCCTCCTGCTTGGCCAATTCAATTGCTACCGTGGGCTACAACCCACCCTCCACGGGGTGGCACGAATGCACAGGGTGGTTTCTTTTTTTCTCCGGACTTCTCTCTCCACGTGGTTAGAAATGGGCACAAGCGAGTGGTGACTCTGGAGTCTGGTGAGCGTGGACGGGGACGAGAACATGCAGGAGGGGAGGCGAACAAGGTAGTCGAAGAGGCATCCCAGAGAGAGAGAGAAAGGGAGAGAGAGAGAGAGAGCAGGGGGTAAGTTCGAGATAGGGTTAAGTGCAGGGCTCCAGTGGCATGTTCACTGCGCATGAGAGACTAGAGTGATCAGAGAGAGGGCATGTGTGGGGCATGTGTGTGCTCACCGTCGCCTCTCTGCCTTTCATTCCACCCCAAGGTCCAGGCACAACGACCCACGTTACCAGTGACCCAGTGTTCGGGAAAAATCATTTTTCCAAGCATACAAATTCCCTTTCTTGAATTTTCCAAGAGGAAACTTAAAAAATAGGTTTATTTTTTGGGTTTTTACACTAGTTTTCTCTATTTTGGGGTGGAATTTCTCCTTTTCCCCTTGCCTTCAACCGGCATTTTTGAAAATGAAAACGGACACATTTTTCCCGAACATTAAAGTACCCCCAATATTTTGTCATAAATTCCCAAAATGCTCTTCCAATTTTCTAAAGTTCCCGAAATAGCCTTGGTTGTGAGATGAAAAGTTGTAGCTTTTCATAAGAAGATTGTTTGTTTTATCAATTGAAGATAATAAAATTAGAATTTGAGTTGGTTATGCAGGCTTTGGAGATGAATTGCTTCATTAATTTTAGACATAATTGTCTTTTTTTACGAGGTTATTTGTGACAAATTACATGCTAAACACGGATCTCAATCTTGAGCAATCCAACCCAAATAGATACAAGGGTATTTTGGGAAACTTTGAAATTTGAAGGGTATTTTGGGAATTTCCGCAAATTAAAGGGGTATTCTGGTAATTTTCCCTAGAAAAAAATCAGGGTCCACTGTATTTTAATCGGTTGAAACTATAAAATCCCAATTAGATTTTGAGCTCGCCTTTAAGAAAACCGGGAAATTTACACAAATTTTAGTGTAATTACCGGCAAAAGCTTCAAAATTTGACCTAAAAATTGGGAGAATTTCAAGTTTGCCCTTATTTTCATGGGTTAGGGAAAATGTATTTTTCTAGCTGTGTTGTAGGCTACTGCCACTTCCCACATTGTTCATTCATTTTTCTCTTCCCATGTTAGATGGCAAGCCATCAAGCTTTTCCTATATTTTATTTTAGGCAAGATTACCAAAATACCAGAGAATTTTCCCTAGAAAAAAATAAGGGTCCACTGTATTTTAATCGGTTGAAACTATAAAATCCCAGTTAGATTTTCAGCTTGCCTTTAAGAAAACCGGGAAATTTACACAAATTTTAGTGTAATTACCGGTGAAAGCTTCAAAATTTGACCTAAAAATTGGGAGAATTTCAAGTTTGCCCTTATTTTCATGGGTTAGGGAAAATGTATTTTTCTAGCTGTGTTGTAGGCTACTGCCACTTCCCACATCGTTCATTCATTTTTCTCTTCCCATGTTAGATGGCAAGCCATCAAGCTTTTCCTATATTTTATTTTAGGGAAGATTACCAAAATACCTTTGCAATTTGTGGAAATTCCCAAAATAACCCTCAAATTTCAAAAAATCCCAATTTACTCCTCATATTTGACCAAAAATCCCCAAAATGCCCTTCACTATCTTCAAACTTTCCAAAATCAAGGTTTGAGTCACTGACTCATAGAAATCAGCCTTAGATATGCATATGAAGAGAGAGAGAGAGAGAGAGAGAGAGAGAGGTACATTCAGTGTTGGAGAAAAATCATTTTTCCCAACGTACAAATTTCTTTTTCTTGAATTAGGAAAGAGGAAATTTTAGAAAACTAGATTTATTATTTAGGTTTTTACACTTTTTCAGACGGAATTTCTCCTTTTCCCCTTGCTCTTTGGCATTTTTGAAATTGAAAACGGCACGATATTAAGCTGACACACATTTTTTCCCGAGCACTGGGTACATTGCATGTAAAGAGCTCCACAAACGAGGAGGCTCCCTCATCTGGGGCATACTGTGTAGGACTGTAATTGAAGCTGTTGTGGGACTTTGCTATTGATCTCCAACATCACTGCACATTGATGTCGTCAAGATACGAGAATCGATGTCATCAATGGCTAGCTCATGTGGATAGAGAGCCTGTGATGACATTCTTAAAAGTATTGCATTTTGCTTTTGTGTTTGTATGTTTTTGCAATGACAAAGTAGTCGTTGAGTCTATTTTCTGCATCCTAGAATTGCGCTTCCAATTTAGAAAGCGTTATTAGAAAAAACAATCGCAAGAAATTAACAACATATCTCGAAGCTAGAATTATTTGCTTGCTTACTTTAGTGCACGTTGAAGGCATGTGACATCACACAACATGGTGATATGGGCAAAATGATTCATGTTAATATTGTTAGTTTGGGGTTGTTGAAAGAAAACATCGTGCTTAGCACTGCCTTGGTCGACATGACAAATGTGATGCACTTCATAAAGCACAAAAAGTGCTCTAGGAGCTTCCTATCTCGAATGTCATTGTCTCTTGCAATGCACTAATTACGGGATATGGCCAACTTGGGTTGGGACAAGAAGCCGTGGGTTGTTTTTGACGGATGTGAAGGGAGGGTGTCTTTTCATATGCCAAATGAAAGAATTCACGATCATAGTGTTAGTGATTGGTTGTTGAAAGAAAATGTCATGTTGTTGGTCAACATGTATGCCAAATGTGGTTCACTTCATCAAGCACAAAAAGTGCTTGGGAAGCTTCCTATCCGGGATGTTGTCTCTTGGAATTCATTGATTGTGGGTTGTTTTTGGATGCAAAGCGAGACTGTCTCTCTAGATGCAATCACATATGCTTGCATCTTGAAGGCAAGGGTCTGGGTCAGGAAGCTTTAGGATGTATTCAGTAGATGCAAAGAGAGGGCATCTCTCCAAAGGCTATCACATACATTTTCACCTTTAAGGCATGTGGCATTACACATGATGATGATATGAGCAAAAGAATTTATGATGACATTGTTAGTCAGGTGTTGTTGAAAGAAAACGTCGTGCTCGGCACTGCCTTGGTTGACAAATTAAATAGATAGACGGGGAGAAAGGACACCATCATTTACGAGCAAGAGAGAAAGCCATCAAGCACATCTCTCTCTCTCTCTCTCTCTCTCTCTCTCTCTCTCTCAATATACAGCTTATGTAGATAGAGTTGGCATGTTTAAGCACCACTCGAGGCCTTATCGTTGTATCATTAATGTGAGAGAGAGAGAGAGAGAGAGAGAGAGAGAGAGAGAGGGTATCAACGGCCCATAAATGCACTACCTTCCTTTGGATTTGAAGTAGAGAATTGGAAAGTGAGAATGTATGTTGTTGAGGATACTCCAAGGCGGTTTGGACGAAGTGTGCGATACATTGGGCCCTGGGTGTTCCGGGTGTGAACCCGTGTCTATCGCAAGCTTCGCTTTCAACCTAAATGATGCCTTCTACAATGGGTTTGGTTTAATGGTGATCTCCTTATGTTTTATCTCTTATGTTTTGATGATTACTCTCTTATCAAGAAGCCTTTTTTTTGCAACAAAACTATTGGCTCCTATTTGAAATGAAAATCATGTTGCGTTCTTTGTGTGTGTGTGTGCCATGATGTATGAATTTCATGTGTGTCATTAATTTAATTTGTGTTATAGTAAAAGCGAGCGAGACCCGCCTACCCAGTTGCGCAAGCTAGTTGGAAAAAGGGCATGAAAGAGCATCCCTCTTAAAACGCCTCTCTCAAATTGTACGAGGATCTGAAGAACGAAACAGCAGTCAAGGCATAAGTAGAGAGGTAGACAGCGAAGAGAGATCTACGCCTGAGAACAGCGGAAGCTTATTATGTTCAAGAACACATTTCAGTCAGGCTTTCTGTCTATCCTCTATAGCATCGGGTATACAGCACCACCCATGTCCATGTGCTTGTAGGCTGTAGCTACGTTTATTATATTGTCGTCTCTGTGTATCCGACAGAAAGGCACACATGCCCACATTACACACTCGTTCATGCTCTCTCTCTCTCTCTCTCTCTCTCTCTCTCACACACACACACACACACACACACACACACACACACACACACACACACACACACGCGCGTGCGCGCACCCACCCACCCATATCTTGGGACATACACATAAAAAAAGGCACAAATGAAATCACACACCCATGGGTGCACACACACGCTCCCACACACGCAAAGCCTCTTGTTTTCGGGTTTTCAATCTGCGAGTTGATCAGTCTTCACTCCTTTTTGGCAGAAGCAAGCCTTTGCAGATTTGGGACAAAGAAGGTTTGCTAGAAAGCTATTTTTTTTCATTCAGGGTCTGATATTGAGGGTACTCGATTGAAACTGGTGGGGCTTTGCAGTTGAAGATGGTCACATTAAAAGATTGCCTGATGAAGACATACAGTCAAATGTTTTGGAAATAGTGGGATCAAATGTCAGCTCAACTTTCATCACATGTCCAGCTGATCCTGCAGCCACACTGGGCATAAAGCTGCCATTTTTAGTGATGATCATGAAGAACATGAAGAAGTACTTTTCTTTTGAGGTTCAAGTTCTTGATGACAAGAATGTTCGCCGTCGCTTCCGAGCATCAAATTTTCAAGTAATAGTTTTGTGCTAGTTCACAATAATTTTTTTAAAAATTATCTGCATACATTTTTGTCACTACCTTGACTTAAATGATCAAATTAACATGTAGAGAATTGGTGTCACGTGTGCACTTCACTTGCGCTATGTGACAAGCTTCTACCACAGTCTAGCATGACTCATTAGCTTAAGACCTAGCCTGGCACCTTTGTGAGCCTCTAGTAGGACGTGCAAGATACCGTGTGCTGCAGCGATCATAGAGAGACCGCATGGACCACCATCGGATGGTGTCTTGGCAGGAGGTAACTTCATCCTCTATCGAAAAAAAACAAGCCAAGAGACTGCTGTCCACCCAAAAGCAACTGCGAGGTGATGAAAATGCTGCTGTCCAACGATTTTTAGTGTCCTGACCCGGAGCGGTGCAGAGGGTCTGGAGATGGTTTATCGTTGTGTGCAGAGCCGTCGGAGGGCTGAAAACAGAGAAAAAACAGCAGGTATGTATGGCTGAAATTGAAGATCTGAAGAGGAATTTGATCGCCGATCCGGATGCAAGGCCGTGGGTCGTAGGCAAGATCTGGTGGAGCAAAGCTTAGCGTTGCTCCCTCTGTTGCAAAAACGCAGTAGTCCCAAAACGCAACAAGGTGTAAAAATGCAAGCTGTCTAAAATGCAAGTGGATCTAAGGGTTTTCCGGTGATAGAAATGTCCAAAAAGGTAGCGTTGGCAGCCTGATGCAAAAACGCTAGGCCCGATCTGCAAAAAACGCAGGTGGAGGGGAGTCCTCCGCGATGAAAACACAGTTGTCCGATCGCATGCCTGCTTGTTTGCAAAAACGCTGGCAAATCAAGAAAAATGCTGGCTGATTTGTGCTCCTTTTTTAGAAACGTTATTGTTGAATCTTGGGGAGAACCTTTGCAGAAGCGTTGGTCCCATGGAGAGCCTGAAGCTGCTGATACCATGTGATTGCGCACGAGAGAGAGAGAGAGAGAGAGAGAGAGAGAGAGAGAGAGAGAGCCAAACGCAAGATATGGTGAAGAGGGAGCGATCAATCCCCCCATGACTACCATGAGCAGAAGACCTGATACACAATAACCAGATAGTGTGGAAGTGGGTACCCCCTTGGCCCCATAAATAGGTACCCAAGGGGAGGTAGGGCAATGCCAAATAAAAATCCCCCACGACCCAACAAGAAATAAATGAAATATGAGGGCGCGGGGACAAGGTGGGCGATCAGCCCACTACTGATACTGGGTACTTCTGAGTTACTGAAGGGTGCTGATGGGTACTGAGGGGTACTGCGGGGTACTGAGGGGTGCTGAGGTACTAATAGATTCTATGTTGACGACGACAAGGTTTTGATGGGTTCTATGTCGACAACGAGGAACTGATGGGTTCGATGTCGACAACAATGACGACAACGACGACGAGCAACTGAGTGGTTTTGTGTCGACGACAATGACGACGACGACGAGGTACTCATGGTCCCTATGCTGAGCTAGGCAGGAGCCAAGCCAAAACACAAGGGGTACTAGGTGCTGGGGTACTGTGTCGACGACGACGAGGCTATGGCTGAATGCCGAAAGGACTAGTGACGTCCATGGCTCAAATCTGCAACCATGACGAGTCCGAAGTCGAAGGGCTGAATTCTGTGGTGATCAAAGGCTGAAAACACTGGCTATCTTGGGCTCAAAACGCTGATACTAAAGCTGAAAACGTTGGGTTGCTGATGCTAAAAACGCTAGGTCCTACGGAGGAAGGAGACTTGGTGCGGGATATGCTGCTCCTGTGCTCTTATAGGTGTAAAAGGCTGGGTCAGGTAAGCATAAATCCAGCCCCACGATTGGGAATATAGAGGGTCACTTAATAAGTTAAATGCCAGGATAAGAGGTGGTTCACGCACGGTACTTACATGCTGAAATGCGGCACTGTGCAAGAGAGGGTATGCAACTATGACCATCGTGGATATCGACATCGGCTTGATCATCTACGGGCGTACGATCCTTGGGAGATCCATTCATTCCAGCCATCATTCAGCGCTTGTGCACTCCAGAGGGGGTGGTGACTTGTGGTTTGTTTTGGATACACCTACGCACTCATCAGAGGAGTTCACACAAGATATGGCCAATGGCCATGCTCATGGCATATGGGATTCCGACATTCCTAGAGAAGACACCACCAACTTGGGTGGACAGACACTTACCACTTGACCTCGACACGTCAGATCACTTGCTTACACAGGAGCATCTACATGGACTTAGGGAGAGGATCTTGGATCTCTTCTTCAACAGGTTCATTGCTTGGATCTACAGACTTGAGTGGGACTTCGGTGCTTTTGACTGTCTTTGAGAGTTTACCCGCGAGATGCGGGAGATCAAGCATCACACGACTACATCCGAGTCACCTGGAGCTTGGCTTGGATGATAGTGTAGTTGCTCTTCTACACTCCTGATCATTTGGATTGCTACCTTCAGAGTTGCTTACACTCACCCTCGGTAACCTTACAGCAGACTCATCCCCCAACCTAGGTAGTAGACCACTCCCAACTCATTCGCATTGAGAGCCACACCGACATGCGGTTTGGTGGCGTTGTTGGTGTGGATTCTGTTTTGGTTGACAGTGGAGGATTGGAGGCAGGAGATACATGCAAGACGGCGCAGACAAATTGGTATGACCTTTCCTCTTCTCAAAGATTATTCATAGCGCAAACTTCTGAGTTTGGCTTCCCTATGTCACAAACTGGCAACGTAGCGGACATACACACAAATTGTTGATGTGGCAGCCCTTCGAGAAATGCGCCGATAGGTTGACGTGGCATTGTGTACGGAATTCCGCCATATGCGCTGACATGCTAATGTGGCAGCTACGGATCTCCGCAAAATATGGATTTTTTTGCAAAACGCGCTGACAACTTTTGGTTGGCAGCTTTTGGAACCTTTGCTTTTGAGTTTAACTAATTTTGGGGCTCTGCTTTTGGCATCCCTTGTAAGAATAAATAAGCCCAAGGGCCTCACTCTTCAGGGCATCTGGACGCAGAGACTGAGAGTGAGCACCTGCGGGCTCAGTTATACTTTGCACACAGGTTGATATAAAAATAAATACCGAAAGGGGCACTAGTCTTTGGGGCCAATATCTCTTGGCTCGGAACTACGTCGGACCGTGTCGTCTCTCTTTTGTTTTGTCAGTTAATTTGAAGTGAATCTCTGCTGTGTCGCGTTAGAATCTTGACTTGGGGTTGTTGGGTTAAAGGCCTAAATAACCCCTTTTTGTACATTTTTATACTTTGTCCAGGTTCATATTGAATATGAACCTGGACACATTTTTTAAAGGTCACTTATAATAAAAGTGGAAAAACCCAAAACTCACTTATTGAGTTTTCCCCAAAAACGTGAGCTCTCTCTCTCTCCCTCTTCTTCTGCTAGCGCTTCCTCTCCTGTTGCTCTTCGCCTCCCCTCTGCACACACTGCACTTCCTCGCGTGCTCTTTCACTTGCACACACCGCCGCGCGCTCATCAACTGGTATCAGAGCCCGATTAGGGTTTGCCCCCAAACTTGCAAACGCTGTATTTCAGCCAAGAAGGTCAACTTTATCGCGAGATTTTGCAATTCCGTCACCAAAGGACTCGTCCCCGGACACCAGAGAGCTCCCGACAACCAAAATTGACCTAAAACAGGCTGAAATTAGGTCAAAAACAGGAAATTGCAGGTTATGACAGCAAAATACAGGTTTTGCAAATGACGTATTAAAGTGTGGGAATACTTTTGTTAAGTCCCCGCTACTCGAAAACACTGAAATTGCCGAAAAACAAGCCCTAAAGCAAGTGTTTTAAGCAAATTTCAGATTTGCGCAGGTTTATGCAAGTGTTTTTTATGGTGCGATTATATTGGGGAAAGTGCAAATTGACGCAATCTACGCACATTTGACAAATTTTGTCGATGTATGACCATTTGTGGCTCAATTTCATGCAATTTTGATGCTAGAAATTGGAGCTTTTGTGCTTACATGCTTCTAAAGGCTGTGTATTAGCCTTATGTATGTCGAGGGTGAAAACAACTAAATTTGTTGTTTTCGAGCACAAATTCGCTCGCTTAAATTTCCTGCGCATAAATTTCAGAAATTGAATTTTGTGCCCAAATCGATCTATTTTGCCCCAAATTGCTCCTGTGACCATTTGGAGCTGTAGTGCACATCTCTGTGAGGCTATACTCCGATTTTTGCGCATTTTGCCCAAAAATTCAGCGTATTATCCCTCTTATTTCGTGCAACTATGGCCTCATCTTCTTCGGATGTGAAGAACCCCTTCGAGATTAGGAGGTTCGATGGTACAGGTTTTGATCTTTGGAAAGACAGGATTCAGGGAATCCTATTCCTTAAGGATTGCGAAGGGGCACTTGAACAGGTGAAGCCACAGAATATGACAGATAAAGCATGGGTTAGCATGAACAGGAAAGCCGTTACATACATCAAAATGGCCATGACAGATGAGACCGCCATTGATGTGAAAGGTCTCACGAATGCTTTTGATGTGTGGGAGAAGTTAAAGGGAATGTATGAAAATACAACGCCTGTCAACCAGGTGCACTTGATGCGAAAACTTGTTGGCATGCAACTAGATGAGTCCAAGAGCGCGGCAGAGCACTTGTCGTTATTCGCAGATACTTTGTCGCAGTTACAGGATTCTGGCTTGCCCCCTTTTGATGATAAGCTGAAAGCTATCTTTTTGCTTATGACCTTACCTGAGTCATGGGAAACTTTGGTGGTTTTGTTGTCCAACAACCCCAATTTGACCTTTGATGGTGTTAGGGGTTCTATCCTGAATGAAGAAATCAGGAGGAAAGCAAGTGGAGAGGGAGGCAGCTCTGCCAACATGGTTAGAGGCAGGACAGAAAAGAAGAATGCTTATGCACGAAGGAGTAAGAGTAAGAGTAAAGAAAGGGGAAATGCAAGCAAAGGCAAGGGTGATGTGACTTGCTATCAATGTGGCAGGAAAGGTCACAAGAAACCCGATTGTAGGTACTATAAAGCTGAGTTAGAAAGGAAAAAGAATGGTGGAGACAAAAAGAAAGAGAAGAAGGAAGTCAAGGCAGATGCACAGGATAGCTCAAAGGACAAAGAGAAAGCCAATGTGGCTTCTACTGTCGTATTTGAGGAGCTGTCAGATGTAGAGGACATCTTGTGTGCCACTTTGTCAGACGATGATGCTTATGACTTTGATGCCTCTCTAAATGTTCATTCACAGGACATGCAGATCACCAAGAGTGATCTTATTGATGCTTTGTTGATTGTCAATGATGCATTGTCCCAGACTTGGATTGTTGATTCCGGTGCTTCATTTCATGTGACTCCTATCAAGGAGTGTTTCTCTACTTTTGATGCAGGCAAGCGTGGCCATGTATACCTTGGAAACAATCATGCATGTTCCATTGAGGGTATTGGCACTGTGCATCTCTCCATAGATGGCACAAATGAGCTCGTCTTGCATGATGTTTGATATGTGCTGGGAATCAAGAAGAGTCTGCTTTCTGTTGGTCAGATGGATATGCATTGTTACAGCATCTTGTTTGAGAGAGGGTCATGGAAAATGACTAAAGGCTCAAGGCTGATTGTAAAGGGCACAAAGAAAGGGACACTTTACTGCATGCATGGAAAGGCCGTGTTGGGCAAGTTTATTGCATTGGCTGAAATTAACTCTCACATGGAGTTGTGGCACAAGAGGCTTGGCCATATGAGCCAAAAGGGCCTTTCTAAGCTTTGTACTTTGAACAAGCTTGATGCTAAAGGCACAAAGCTTGACTTTTGTAATGAATGTCAATATGGTAAGCAAGTAAAGCGTTCTTATTACTCTGTTGTCTCTCGTAAATCTTGTGTGCTTGATCTTGTACATTCCGATGTATGTAGCATGCCTATTAAGTCTATGGGTGGTGCATGTTATTTTGTCTCCTTTGTTGATGATCATTCTAGGAAAATTTGGGTTTATTTGCTTAAGCCTAAGGATGAAGCCTTTGCTGCGTTTAAGAGATTTCATGCATTTGTGACCACCCAAACAGGTAGAAAGCTAAAATGCTTGCGTACAGACAATGGGGGGGAGTACACAAGTGCTGAATTTAACAAGTTTTGTGAAAATTTGGGCATTAAGAGGGAGCTTACTGTACCATACAGCCCCTCTTCTAATGGTGTGGCTGAAAGATTCAATAGGACACTTTGTGAGAGGGTGAGATGTATGCTGTCCACAGCTAATCTCTCTCATGGATTTTGGGGAGAAGCTTTGAAATCTGTAGTGCATATATGCAATCGATTCCCTCACATGTCTTTGAAAGGTGACATCCTTGAAGAGGTTTGGTCTGGCAAGCCTGCTTCATATGATCACCTACGCATTTTTGGTTGCGAAGCTTTTGTGCATGTTAGACCGGAGTTGAGGAGTAAACTAGATGCGAAGTCCATTAAAGGCCTCTTCATGGGATATGGTGAAGAAGGCGAAATGGGTTACAAGATTTGGTTACCTCAGCTCAAAAGGGTTGTGCGCAGCCGGGATGTTGTTTTTAATGAGGCAAGGCTGCTTCAAAACAATTGTGCCTCATAGCATGACCATACAAGGGTGAAATTTCAGCATGACCAGCCACCTGTTAGGCCTATTTTTGACCCTCAGGATGCACCACAAATGGTTGAAAATGTAGATGATGCAGTGGTGTTTGAGCCATATGATGTTGGACAGCAAATTGAGGCTCCTGAAGGGCATTTGCAGCCAAGAAACAATGCTGAAAATGATGTACAGCAGCCCATTGTTGATGATTTTGTAGTGCCACCTGATGTAAACCCATTGCCTGATAATGTGGATCATTGGGTGAGGCGGTCTACTCGTCAAAGACGGCCTTTGAGTCGATATGACCCCTCTTTGCATTACATTATGTTGACAGACGAGGGAGAGCCTCTTACGTATAAAGAGGCAAAGACATGTGAGCACGGCGGCAAGTGGGAGCTTGCTATGTAGGAAGAGATTAAAGCTTTGCGTGCTAATCATACTTGGGATTTGCTTGAATTGCCCAAAGGAAGGAATGCTATTCCTAACAAATGGATGCATAAAATGAAGACTGTTGATGCAAAACCCAAGTATAAGGCAAGGCTTGTGGCAAAGGGATATGTTCAAACCAAGGGCATAGACTTTCAGGAAGTGTTCTCTCCTGTTGTGAAGATGACCACTTTGCGTGTATTGTTTGCCATTGTGGCTGCTCTTGATTTGGAAATGGACCAAATGGATGTACATACCGCTTTCTTGCCTGGTGATGTGGAAGAAGAGCTTTACATGAAGCAACCCGAGGGTTTTGTCATCCCTGGCAAGGAACATTTGGTATGTATGCTCAATAGAAGCTTGTATGGGCTGAAACAATCATGTAGACAGTGGTACAAGAAGTTTGATCGCTTCATGCTTAAACATGGTTACAAAAGAAGCCATGCAGACCATTGTTTGTATACCAAACGTGATGAGGATGGCAGCCCGATCATTCTTGTGCTCTATGTAGACGATATGTTGATAGCTGCAAAGAAAAGAACTGTAGATGCTCTTAAAGGGCAGCTGAAATCTGCGTTTTCAATGAAAGACCTTGGGGCAGCTGAACATATACTTGGAGTGCGTGTTACACGGCAAAGAGACAAGCGCCTATTGTATTTGTCGCAAGAAAAGTACATTGAAAAGGTGCTGGACAGATTTAACATGGCTGAAGCAAAGCCTCTTGGTGTGCCATTACAACCATATGTTAAAATCTCCAATGATGATTGTCCCAAGTCAAAGGAAGAAGCCAATGACATGCACAGTGTGCCTTATGCTTCAGCTTGTGGTTCACTTATGTATGCTATGGTTGCTACTAGGCCTGACATAGCCCATGCAGTGGGAGTTGTGAGCCGGTTTATGGCTAATCCAGGCAGGTTGCATTGGGATGCAGTGAAGTCCATTATGAGGTACTTGAAAGGGACTAAAAACAAATGCCTCTGCTATGGTAAAGGACCAATGGAGTTGAAGGGATTTTGTGACTCTGACATGGCTGGTGATGTGGATACACGGAAATCCACAAGTGGCTATGTATTTACTTTTGCGGGAGGTGCTGTTTCATGGTGTTCTAGATTGCAAAAGATTGTTGCATTGTCTACGACAGAGGCTGAATATATTTCAACCTCTGAGGCTTCCAAAGAAGCTATTTGGTTAGCACGCCTATGCAATGAGTTTGGTTTGCCTGCCAAGGCACCTATGCTTGGTTGTGATAGCCAGAGTGCCATATGTCTGGCAAAGAACGCCATGTTTGATGCACGCACAAAGCATATTGATGTGCGGTATCACTTCATACGAGAAGTGCTTGAGGATGGACTTATTACATTGGTTAAGGTCCATACATTACAAAATCCAGCCGATGCTCTCACTAAGTGCTTATCCAAAGCACAACATCATCTATGCATAGAGATGGTGGGAGTCACGTAGCTTAAAGGCGCCATTTATGCCTTTAAGTGGGAGGTTGTTGGGTTAAAGGCCTAAATAACCCCTTTTTGTACATTTTTATATTTTGTCTAGGTTCATATTGAACCTGGACACATTTTTTAAAGGTCACTTATAATAAAAGTGGGAAAACCCAAAACTCACTTATTGAGTTTTCCCCAAAAACGTGAGCTCTCTCTCTCTCCTTCTTCTTCTGCTAGCGCTTCCTCTCCTGCTGCTCTTCGCCTCCCCTCTCTGCACACACACTGCACTTCCTCGCATGCTCTTTCACTTGCACACACCGCCGTGCGCTCATCAGGGGTGTCCAAGTTTGTTATAGTGGTATCAGAGCACGAGCGATTTCTTTTCTACCGGAAAATCTGATCCCTTATTTCGCGACAGTTATGAATTCTGAAAAGAATCAGTCTACTTCTTTTGCATCTGTTGATGCGGGAGGAGATCACGCAGAAGATTTAAATGACTTAACAGAGGAAGAGTACGGGCCACCTCGGCCTACTCAGTGCGAACTTCAAGAGATGGAATGTCGACAACAGGTTGACGAGTGCACAAAGCAGATGATTAAATTTGCGAAAGACCCTCAGTTTGCAAAATTCTTGTGTCAACAATCCATCATTGAAGTGCACACTCAGTGGCAGAAAGCCACCGAACCACCAATCAAACCGGCACTCAAGAAACCTCCTTCTCCGAGGATGTTTATAGAACAAGAACTTCAAGAGGTGGTTCAGACTCGGATCAATTAGCTTTTGGACACCCAAAATCAATCCAAAAAGCAAGTGAAAAAGTGCAAGAAGGGGACTGACTACCCTCGTTATTTGGGCCATCAATCTTCTTTTGCATCTGCAAGAAAGCAGAAGAAGTGTGTACGCTTTGAAGGACTACCTAGTTCTTCTTCTTCCTCTTCTTCTGACAGTTCTTCTAGCTCTTCGGACTCGAGCGAGGAGGACAGAAAGGGCAAAAAGTGAAGGAAAAAGCAAAGCTTCGGAAAGGGCAAGAAAAAGGCAAAAAAATTCAGATTTCGCTCGGTTTTTGATAGCTCTACGGTGGAGTCATCCTCTGACAGTTCGGACTCCGATGACCATATGTTTTATGCAAAGAAGAAGCACTTTTACAGAGCCAACCAATATGACTTTCTCGAAGACGAGCAAGAAAGCTAAAGAATTTAAAGGTGGACAATCGATAAAATTTGAATCCTTTTCTGGATTCCGAGATGCTCCGAGGGCTTTGGCCTTCATTCAGCAGTTTGACATAGCCTTCTCTGGAGGGCACTTCTTAGAGCACTCCAAGATTAGTAGGGCTCCATCTTTTTTCAAAGACAATGCTCGAACATGGTGGTCCACCCTTCTTCTGAGGAAAGAAGCTCTAGTAAAGTGGTTGAAATTCAAAAGGCTCTTTATTTCTTCTTGGCTGAAGCGCGAGTATGAACGGGATATACGAACCGCTTGGAACCATCTTCGGATGACCAAGGGAGATTCTTTGTACGGTTATTGCGTGAGGTTTTGGGACTCTTTTCTACCAACCTCTTCATTTAAGAAGGTCTCTTTTAAGGAACAGATTGAGCGGTTTTGTTGCGGACTCCCTACAGAGATCCGAGACTACTACTTGGAACAAAAGTCAAATTCTATCCAAGAATTAATGGGTGATGCAAAACGGAGTTTCTCGATACATTCGGGAAATTTGACATACCCACTGATGAGATCTTGGCTCAGAGAACTCGACATTGTCACAAAGTGATGACGTGGTGGACAGCAGAAACCCTAATTTCTGCCAGAAACCCTAAAATTCCTGCAAACCCTAATTTTTGCCAGAAACCCTAAATTCCGGAAATCGCGGAGGCGGATTATTAAATTTTTTTTTTTTTGGAAAATGATGAGCGACGCAAATTTCGCTTTTTCTCTACTTAAATGAGAAAGAGAGAGAGAATGCTTTTGCTTTCATGTTTTGACTCTCTGTGAGAGAGAGAGAGAGCAATTGTTTTTGATTTGAAGCTTTTGGGGCTCTGCTTTTGGGCATCCCTTGTAACCTTTAAATTAGTGGTGAGGGCCTCACTTCTCAGAGCATCTGGACGCAGAGTCTGAGAGTGAAACCCTAACCGCTCTCTTGTACTTTGATGATTGATTAATATAAAAAGAAATACCGAAAGGGGCGCCAGTCTTTGGGGCCAATATCTCTAGGCACGGAACTCCGCCGGGCCAGTGCAAATCTATTGTGATCTGTGAATTGTTTTGAAGTGGTAATTTGGTGCTGTCGCGGTTGATTCTTGACTTGGAGTGTCCAAGTCTGTTACAGTGGTATCAGAGCACGGCCGATTTCTCTTCTACGGGAAATCCGATTCCCGAATTTTTTTTTCCGCGGCACCTATGGCTTGAGGCAATGATCAGTCGACTCCCTCTGCATCTGGAGATTCGGACTGGGATCACAACGAAGATTCAGACAGAGAGTATGGCCCGCCTCGGCCTACTCAGGCGGAGCAAAGAGAGATGGAGCGTCGTCAATTGATCAGCGATGCAACAAAGATGATGCTCAATTTTGCCAAGGACCCGAAGATGGCAAAATATATGAACCAGACCTCTTTGAAAGAGGTACAGATGGAGTGGCAGAGAACCACAACACCACTCCCGAAACCCGCTCTCAAGAAACCTTGTGCCTCCAAGAAAATATACGGAGCAGGAACTGGAGAACGTGGTTGATGCACGGATTGCTCAGCTTTTTGACACGCAAAAGAAAGCCAAAAAGCACGGCAAAAAGCAGAAGAAAGGCACTGACTTCTCGGGATATTTGGGTCGTCGGTTGACATTTGACAAGGCAAAGAAACGGAAGAAGCGTGTTCGATTTGAAGGAGTACCCAGTTCTTCTTCTTCTTCTTCTTCTGACAGTTCTTCTAGCTCCTCGGATTAGAGCGAAGAAGACAGAAAAAAAGCAAAAAGTGAAGCAAGACACAAAGCTTCGGAAAGGGCAAGAAAAAGGCAAAGAAGGCTACATCTCGCCCAGAGATTGACAGTTCTACTGAGGACTCGTCTACAGACAGCTCAGACTCCGATGACGGAAAGTTTTATGCGAACAAGAAGAATTTTTTTTTACAAAGCCAACCAGTATGACTTTCTCGAAGATAAAAGCAAGAAAGTCCGAGAGTTTAAGGAAGGTGGCCACTCGATCAAGTTTGATACTTTTGAGGATACTCAGATGCTTCGAAGGCTTTGTCTTTTATACAGCAGTTTGACATCGCTTTCGCGGGAGGACGCTATTCAGAGCACTCCAAGATTCGGAGAGCTGCCTCTTACTTTAAGGGGAATGCTCGTACTTGGTGGTCCACGCTTCTATTAAGCAAGACTGTGCCAGTTACATGGCTGAAATTCAAGAGGCTTTTTATTTCTTCTTGGTTGACTCAAGAGTTTGAGCGAGATATACGAGCTGCTTGGAACCATCTCCGGATGACCAAGAGCGATACAGTGAATTCTTATTGTGAAAGATTCTGGAGCTCTTTTCTACCCGCCTCTTCCTTCAAGAAGATCTCGTTCAGAGAACAGATTGAGCGGTTTACCTTGGGTCTACCTACAGAGATCCGAAATCACTGCTTGGAACAGAAGTCAGCTTTTATTCAGGAGTTGATGAGTCATGCGAAGCGGGGCTTTGCCATTCACTCTTGCAGTCTGACCTACCCCACAGATGAGGCCATGACACAACGAGCCGAACAGACTTCTGGGAATGAAAGTAGAATGAAAAAGAGCAACCCAGAGAAAAAAAAGGATGCACGACCCAAGCTTACTCCTGAGGAGAGAGCTCGCTTCATCAGAGAGGGGAAGTGCTTTGGATGCGGGGAACATGGAAATATTTCCGCAAAGTGCCCTGATAAGGCACAGAAAGAACAGAATGATAAAGACGACGACAGGTCTGAGAGTTCGAGAGCAGCTGAGGAATGTGGCAGAAAAGGCAGATAGAAAAGCAGAACTGGTACCACATGGCGTGGGACCTGCACCGAATCTAATGAATGAAAGTACAAACTTTGCCGCTTTCGGGGCAAAGCGAAGGATCAGGAAGCTCTTTTGAAGGAGCCGCCAACTTCTTTTCACTTGGAATTGGCGGCTCGATTTGGAACTACGCCCGACAGACTGACGCCACAGGCGGAGGTAGTTCGACTGGCACCCGGATGGGATGTTGCCATTACACCGAGCATTGGCAAACTTCGTTTGCAATGACAGGGGTGTTCTGGGCACGTGAGTGACGTTCTACTCGGGATCCCTTGGTACCACAAGAACTACGCCGTGGTTGACTACCGGGCCCAGAAAGCGACTTTGATAAATGAAGGGCTTAGAGATTGTACTTGAAGAACTTCAGTTTTCTTACTCATTCTTTTGGGAGAACTGAACGATGGATAAAAGTTGAATATGTTTTGACCTGAAGAAAAGAACGCCAAGATTTTTTTTCTCCACGCTCATGCCGATTGCTTTTGAGAGGGCCTGAAGATCATACCAGTGATCTGATATCGGGAAGCACGCCACCGAATCGGCCACCTTATCGTGTGAGCCGAGTACAGAATGAAAAGATTATGAACTCAGTGAAAGACCTCTTGGAAAAGGGTCTTGTCCAGCTTAGTACTTCACCGTATTGCTCTCCAGTGTTGTTGGTTTTGAAGAAAGACAGATCTTGGAGAATGTGCATCGATTATAGCACTCTCAACGAAATCACCATCAAGAACAGATTTCCGATTCCTAGGATCGATGATATACTCGACAGGTTACAGGAATCCTCGTGCTTTAGCAGGATTGACTTGAAGAGTGGATATCATTAGATCAGGATAGCGCCAGGAGATGTCTACAAGACAGCTTTTCGGACGACTTTTGGGTTATTTGAGTTTTTGGTGATGCCTTTTGGCTTAACCAATGCTCTTGCGACATTTAACCGGATGATGGACAGGATTTTTTCGAGAGTACAGGCTATTTGTTGGCACTTTCTTTGACGACATCATTGTTTTCTCCAAGAATGAGGCAGAACACAGAGATCATCTGCTTCAAGTCTTTCAGGCATTACGAGATCACACGTTAGTGATTAATGCAAAGAAAAGTGAATTTTTCCTACTAGAGATACACTTTTTGGGACACATTGTGTCAGCAGCAAGAGTGCGAATGGACCCGGCCAAGATAGAGACTATCCGTGATTGGCCCGATTTGAGGAATGTCCATGAAGTTAGAAGCTTCTTGGGACTGTGTTCGTACTACAGGCGGTTCATACGAAAGTTTGCAGAGGTTGCTTTCCCTCTGCATACCTTGACACAGAAAGGAGTACCTTTTTCGTGGGGACCCACAGAGGTGACTGCCATTGAAAGAGAAATTCACTACAGGACCAGATTTGACTTTGCCGGACTTGCAGAAGTCTTTTGAAGTATTTTGTGATGCTTGTGGTCGTAGTCTGGGTGCGGTCTTGATGCAAGAAGGCCATGTCATAGCTTAGGAGAGCCGTTTGTTCTCTAGGCCGGAGATGACAGCACAGATCTATGGGAAAGAGCTTTTGGCGGTTATCCACGCTCTTACTCAGTGGCGGCATTACCTACTCGGAGCGGATTTTACTGTCTTTACAGACCATTAGAGTTTGCGCTACTTCTTGTCACAGAAGCAGCTTTCGGAAAAGCAGATGCGGTGGGTGAACATCTTGTCACAGTTCCACTTCCAGATTGTCCATGTGCAGGGATAGAAGAATGTGGTGGCAGATGCTTTGTCTCGGAAGCCGTTGGTTCTGGCTATTTCCGCGATACATCATAGGAGCTTCGAGGATATGGTCGATCAGTGTGCCACAGATACAGATTTTACAGATATTTTCACACGGATACGGGATGGGGAGACAGTAGCTGGATACTCCCTTCGGGAAGGCTACTTGATGAAAAAGACTATGTTGTGCGTTACACAGCGGTTGAGGGAAAAGGTTATGATTGATTGCCACTGTCCACCTTTTACGGGTCACCGCGGCATTGCTACCACCATGAAAGGGGTAGAGAGAGATTTCTTTTCGCGGAGACTGAAGAAGGATGTGGAAGAGTTTGTGCGCAGTTGCTTGGTATGCCAGAAGGTCAAGTTTGACAGGCATAAGGCACAGGGATACTTACAGCCTTTACCCATACCCACCCGCCCCTGGGAAAATATTGAAATGGATTTCATTTTTTTTGATCTCCCGAGAATACAGAATGATCACGATGATTTTCCGATTACATGGCACGCCTGAGACGATTGTCTCCGACAGAGACCCCAGATTTATGAGTTTGTTTTGGAAGGCAATTTGGGAGAACATTGGCACGCGGTTGCAATTCTCGTCATCGTTTCACTTGCAGACTGACGGGCAATCTGAGATTGCTAATTCAGTGATTTTAGATTTATTGAAGTCTTGTATCTCGCATCAGAAGACTCAATGGGAAAAGAACTTACCTTTGGTGGAATTTGCTTATAGTAACACGATACACTCTTCGACGGGGAAGACGCCATGTGAGATTGTTGAAACTGCTGCGAAGGTTCCATCCTTCCTGAGCACGAAAGATTAGAAATTTGAAGCGGATGAATATTCGCGAGATTTGGATACGGCTTTTGCCAAGGTTCGCGAGACTTTGCAGAAGTCTCAAGAACGACAGAAAAAGGCAGCGGATCGCCATCGTCGCGACATGAAATTGAAGGAGGATGATTGGGTGCTCTTACGTTTTGAGAAGGCACGCCTACGAAAGAACAAGGGAAAGGAGAGGCTTTTTCCAAAGCTTAGTATGTGATACTACGGACCTTTCCAGATTACTGACAAGATAAATGATGTCTCCTTCCGATTGAAACTGCCAGATACTTGGGAGGATTCACAATGCATTGCATGTGAGTCGCTTGAAACCTGTTAAGGGTGATGTGCCTGATGATGGGGAGCCTGATGAGCAACCCAAAGTGGAAGAAAACGAGGAGATCCTTGTTCCTGAACAGATTTTGGCACATAATGATACGAAGAAAGGTAAAGTCTGAAGGCGGTTCTTGGTTAAGTTCAAGAACTTTCCTGCATTTGATGCGAAGTGGATGGAGGAGGAGAACCTAGCAGATACTCCTCGGATTGTGAAACTTTACCTCGATGTTTTGGTTTAGCATAGTCTACTCCAAACGGAACCCAGAAACTCAGCTTGGCCGAAGATCTGGTGCAGTGGGATGCAGAAGAGGGGAGTTACTCCGCTCCTTTGTCAACAGATGCCTCGATTTTGATACTAAAGTCACTGATGTCTCTTTGAGCTTCAGGGATACTGAGAGCTGACAGTATTCTGCTGGATGACTTTATGAAATGGAATTCCTGATTATGATACTGATTTGTTCTTGACTTCTTGTGAGTGCAGGAACTGATAGCCGAAATGACTGCAGCATTTTGGTCTGATTGATCTCGAATAGACATGGTTGCAATAGGGGTTAGTCAATCGGACATCGATGAGGTCCCGATTGGACCTAGATGTGATTGCTAGCTACATTGCCGATAAATCATGGTCTAAGATCTGAATGAATGTTGAATGTCATGTGATGTCCTGTGATGTCTGGTGATGTCCTGTGATGTCGTGTGATGTGACTGTCGATTTTGTACATGTGCTAGATGTTTGTTCCTAGTACGAAGGTACTAACAGTCAGTGTCTGCTAAGACAGTTTATGGCTTTTGTCGGTTTTGCAGGCGTAATCGCGGTCGATTACAATGCTTTCAAGAGGGGGGTATGTCACAAAGTGATGACGTGGCGGACAGCAGAAACCCTAATTTCTGCCAGAAACCCTAAAATTCCTGCAAACCCTAATTTTTGCCAGAAACCCTAAATTCCGGAAATCGCGGAGGCAGATTATTATTATTATTATTATTTTTTGGAAAATGATGAGCGACGCAAATTTCGCTTTTTCTCTACTTAAATGAGAAAGAGAGAGAGAATGCTTTTGCTTTCATGTTTTGACTCTCTGTGAGAGAGAGAGAGAGAGAGAGAGAGAGAGAGAGAGAGAGAGAGAGAGAGAGCAATTGCTTTTGATTTGAAGCTTTTGGGGCTCTGCTTTTGGGCATCCCTTGTAACCTTTAAATTAGTGGTGAGGGCCTCACTTCTCAGAGCATCTGGACGCAGAGTCTGAGAGTGAAACCCTAACCGCTCTCTTGTACTTTGATGATTGATTAATATAAAAAGAAATACCGAAAGGGACGCCAGTCTTTGGGGCCAATATCTCTAGGCACGGAACTCCGCCGGGCCAGTGCAAATCTATTGTGATCTGTGAATTGTTTTGAAGTGGTAATTTGGTGTTGTCGCGGTTGATTCTTGACTTGGAGTGTCCAAGTCTGTTACAACATACCTCCAATAATGAAAGTAGAAAGAGAAAGAGTTCCCAAGAAAAGAAAGATAAGGATACACGACCCCGGCTCACTCTTCGAGAGAGGGCCAATTACATAAAAGAAGGAAAGTGTTTTGGTTGCGGGGAACATGGACACATCTCCGCAAAGTGCCCCAAAAAGGCACAACAAGAACAAACTGAAGACATGCCAGAAAGTTCGAGAGCAGCAGAAGAATGTGGCAGAAAATACCAAACTGTATTGCGTCAAGGGAGATTGCCAATAGTGTCTGGAATCCTGTGAAGGACTCTTCGCCGGCCCACTCCGATGCGTGGGTCGTACAATACTTGAACTTCATAAAGGTCTGCAACGCTTGCTGCTTTGGGCCACGTTGAAAGCGACACAAAGTCATCTGTGGCTCCTTCAATGCTTCAACTTCCTCTATAGTCATGCGTCTACCTTCTTCAAGAATCTTCGAGGATGAAAATTTTTGAAACCACTTCCAACACAAAAACATGAACATACCCATTCCATGTAAAGTGACTAGAAAAATTCTAGTCTTTATTAAATACTGTGCATGCAATGTAGATGAACATATAGACGGAGTGCCAAACCGTTCATCAAACACACGCAAACAATGGATTCGAAACTTGTCTTTCTGATCTAAATCTATCAACTATGGAAAATCACAATGAAAATGTCGATACTTGATGCTCAATCCTTCTTGTGCTCTTTCGGATACTGTGTCATGCCAAGGAAGAGACATGGAATGTGAATTCCTTGGGTGCAAACAATTCATCTTTTCATGAGTAATCCGCATACATCCGTGCTCATTCATGCGTGAATCGTGTTCATTGTGCAATATGTCATGCCTGTGAAAAGGGATCACGTAAGGACGGTGACTAAAATACAGGAAAGCATCACGAATGAAACACTTGAACAATGCATGCTGACTAATCATTCGTACACATAATACTTCCTGTGGGGGTTCTTGGGACCTCGTTATGTTCCTCGACTCTGTGCATAGGCTTAGGTCTTATAGCTCGCGACTCGAGAGCCAAGATCGGTTCTCCGTGATCGATCGTATCTGCAACGAGGTTAGCTTCGCGAGACAAAGTATCAACTAAACCATTATCCTTGTGAACAATCACATCATTGTCCTGCAAATCATCATGCTCGTGAATAATCACATCTTGATTATGCAAATCATCATGCTCGTGAATAATCACATCTTGATTATGCAAATCATCACGCTTATCATTATCATGCAAATCATGTGTGTCATGCGTAGGAGAAGAAGAGACTGAGAGAGTCTCCTTCGCCGGATTCTTTTCAATCTTCGCCTGCACATTAGAAATGAGAGATGAAGAATGAACAACTTGCTTTCCATGAATGACAATGGGAGAGTCACTTTTGGCATTGAAAGTGAATGTATTATCCGTTCAATCAATGAGAGGGTTATGCTCAAGAAACCATCGAATGCCCAAAAGCATATCATATCCTGAAAGAGGAGAGACTACAATTTTTTTGCGGAAGGACACTTGTTGAACAATGAACAAAACATCAAGGCACTTCTGCGTGATGAGAGAGTCCATACCGGGAGAGAAGCCTGACACCTCGAAAGGAGATGTCTTGTGAACCTCCAAGTGGGCTCTTTCGACAAGAGAGTCACTAATCAAATCATGCATACTGCTTGGGTCAAACAATATGACAAAACGTTGACCTTTCACATGACCATAATACTTAATGAGAGACTCATCAATGGGAGGATCATGAGAGACTTGGGTCACACTCGTGCTCTCATTTATTGCATTGACAAAGGAAGTGGGTTGTGTGGGTTCTTTAGAGTCATTAGATTCAAGCTTAGGACATGTTCTTTTTATGTGACCCTTGATGTGACAGTGAAAACAACGATCTTCCTTAGAATAAATGCTTTGTTCTTCCGACGTGATGTATCCTCCTAAAATTCCTTGTTCTGCCTTTTCATATGGAGTGAGCTTAGTTTTAGCAATTGTGTTAGCTTTACCCTTAGGTTCATTTGGAGAGTTCTTTTCTGAGAGACTATTGGAAGATTGGTTAGAAGAGTTACCGTTCTTACCATTCTTACCGTTCTTACCGTTCTGAGGGTTCTGAGAAGTCTGAGAGGTACTTGTGGAAGTTTTGTTTTCCTTAGGCTTTTCCTTGTTGTGCTTCATCTCCTGTGCGAGAGCAATCGCTACCGCCTTGTTGAGATCGATTGGCTCGAGGACTTCGACATCAAACCTGATATAGTCATCCAACTCGAAAAGGAAAGCCTCCTTGCGCTCATCATCCGATTTGCGTAATTGGGTGCCGAGTTGCAACACACGATTAGAGAAAAACATAAGTGGCATACCATTTTGCTTGAGATTGCGCCAATTTTCTTTCAACAGTGCTAGGTACTGTGGTGGCATAAACCGCGCCTTGAGCTTGTCTTGGAAGTTGGCCCAATTGAAGGAAAGGGACGTGCCTTCCTCGGCTTCCTCAAGGTGCGCGGTCAACTGTACCTCTTGCCATGCGTGGTACCAATAAATGGCATTAGCGGCAAGGTACATAGCTGCTGTCAAAACCTTGCTATTTTTTGTCTTCTTAGTTGTCGCATAATAAGCATTAAATTGATGCAACCAAGAATGAATAATAGTAGCATCCATCTTACCATCATACTTACTGAACGTGATCTTCTCTGTGACGGGGTTGTTGGAGTCCGAATCTCGGCTTGCGCCACTTGATGAACTATTAACATCTTTGGTCAGCTCGGACTTCGAGGTGAGCACCTGTCGGATCAACTCTTGCATGCGTTGTTCTCTTTGCGTCTCACGCTCTGTCTCCAAGGCCGCTCGTCTGTGTTCGGCCGCCAAGCGCGCTTGCTTACGCTCACGCTCAATACCTGCCTTTCTTTCTGCTTTTCTTTCTTTTCGTTCACCACTCTCTCGTTCCAAGGCAACGCGAGTCGCTTCTTGTTGTGCCATCATGTCCATCATCGTCTTGACCAAAGCCTCCATAGGATTTGGTGCAAACGGTGGCGTAGATGGGGAAGGGGGAGGGTCTGAAAAACCGCCTGGTGGGGAAAATTCTTCTTCAACTTCTTCATGCTCATTACCTTCATGCAAAGTATCCATTCCGTTTCGGGTGATGACCATACATTGAGATCTTTGGTTCTTAAGTTCACGAGGAGCTTGGGTTCTTGTGGGTCTTGGGTTCTTGGGTTCTTGGGTTCTTGAGTGCTTGAGGTTCTTGAGGGTCTTGAGGTTCTTCTTTAGCTTGCAATCTATGTTAGAGAAGGATCTTCTGTTTACCCGAGCTCTTCTCTTTCCCACGGGCGCACCCCTTGGCGGCCTTACCCTCAGACCAAGGTTGCTTTTTCCCACCTCACATCGATTGGCCGGCCGCTAAGTGCACGGTCAGCTCTCAATGAGTGAAAAGAGAGACAAGGGGAGGCTGGACAAGCCCTTCTTTCTTGGGTTTCCTGTCACTCTTCAAAAACACGATTAGGAATGGACACGCCCTAGTGGACTTGGGTTACGTGCGACTGCAACAAGCAAAAAAAATAAATTTATGTGGTTCTTTCCTTGAGTGATACAAAACACTGCAGATGCTGAAATCTGTGTTTTTCGGGCTGAATCTGCAAACTTCGGTGGATCTGACCATGCGGCGAGGATCTGCTGCGGGAAGGTGAGATCTGCGAGGTTTGGGACTTGTTTTGTTGTGTCTAAATGCTGAAAACTGAAAACGCTGAGGCCATGGCTAAATCTATTGCGGTGGATCTGCAAAACGCTAGGATGCTCTGCAAATGCAAAAACGCTAGGGCTGATTTTTGACCTGCTGCAAAAACACTGGGGATCTGTTGTGTCTGCTGTCGCCAGGTTGGTCTGCAAATGCAAAACGCTGGGGCTGATCTGCAATGGATGAAAAACGCTGGCTGGTTCTTGTTGATGGCTGAAAACGCTAAGTTGACTGCCGACGGGGGGTCTTGCTGAGAAGGTGCACTGTTGGATGTCAGGTCCTTGTTGCGTCTTCTGCCAGAAAGTGGTAGTGCTAGCTTTTCTTATATATTGGATTAGTCAAATTGCCCTACCCAGTTTCCAACAAAAGTCACTTAAAAATAATAAGTGAAAATTGGCTAAAATAGGGAAAATAGGTCTATGCACTGTAAAAATGCTCCTGATGGGTTCTGATTGAAATCTGATGGTCATGCTGTGTGCAACCAGAGGATATGCATCTACTCTAAGTGCCTGGACATGCACGGTCTACGAACAGACTCACAAAAGTGCCAGAACACTTCCTAAGCTAGGCCAACTGAATTGAACTGAACCCATGTCATGAAGGAGCTTGTCCACGTACACATAGGGTTAGATGTGCATGTGACATAAGACCAAAAGGAGTCTCTAAGAATTGAGACAGACCAAATGTTGTCCTAAACGTAGTCTTGTGCACATCCTCTGGCCTGATACGAATCTGATGGTACCCACTCTTAAGGTCTATCTTGCTGAAAATTGCAGCACCCTCTAGTCGGTCAAGAATATCATCAATCCTTGGGACAGGAAACCTGATCTTGATGGTATTCTTATTCAACGCACGGTAATCAATACACATGCGCCAAGAGCCATCCTTCCTCTACACTAGAAGCACTGGGGAGCAAAAGGGTGAAGAACTTGGTTGAATCAACCCTTTCTCTAGCAGCTCCTCTACTTGGCCCATAATCTCTTTCTGATGAGCCGCATTAACCTTGTAGGGAGGCCTATTTGGTGGGCTACTGTCACGAGGACGTGGCAGTTATTAACCATGTCACAGAGATGTGGCAACTGCTAACCTTGGTTGTTGGTTTCTTTCCAATGGGGTTTATTTTATTTATTTTGAGACCCTCTTTTTGAAGTAGCAAACGGTCGGACATTGTATGGCCAATGTGAACGGTAGATTCACCCGCAGACGGGAAGTGGTCGGCACTGGAATTCGTATGGTAAGAAGATGTCTAGGCTCAGAGCAAGATCATATAGGTCCCCCCGTCGCACTTAACAAGTTGGTGGATACTAGGAAGTGAACTCAATTAAGGCGTAAAGTCAAGGTGGGACTTCCAACAAAAAGTATCCGACAGTTGGGCCACATTGCATTTTTGGATGCGGTCCCAATGAGGATAGATGGTCAGAAGACCAGTGGGAGCCCAACGGAAGCATCTCCTAAAATTTAGGGAACTGCTATTTTGGGCCACGAAATGTGTTCGCGTCATTACCTTTGGTATGACTAGGGGAACACTTTACAACTCTACCGCGAAGTCAACTGACGCACCAGTTGAGATATTTTTAGCAGGGAAAGCCCAAACTCGGAAACTGGGCGACGTGTCAGCTTGTGAGCGATTCTGCCACTCTGGGAGGCAAAAACGAGCTGCATATCAACAAAGGGGGCGCCATTTTCAGCCACAGGCGGATTGCAACAGGTACAGAAGCTATGGAATGCTTACCTTGCCCTCTATGCACAGTATGGTGACGGGAGTGATGCCCCGCACGCTACATACTGCTCTCTTTCTCCCCTACGTGCAGTTATGTGATGCCCCACAAGAGGGCTACTCATTTGACTAATGTACAGTTGTGTGGGTTCATGCTTTTGTGCTGAGGCAAGAGCCTCCTTGAGCAGGAACAGGGGTAGCTAACTGCTGCTCCAAAGCAGGCACTGGTGAGGGTCATAACCTCACCGTACAGGTGCAAAATCAGCGCTGTGTATGCGCTGTAATTTGACTGTTTTTCAGCCATACGGACGCCAGGATCATTGGGAATCGTGCCCCACTGGCAAAGGACAGTTAGGGGACTGTTTGGGGCTGAAAACAAGGCAAAAACCAGTAAATACAGCGTGCTGAATTTACTGTTTTTGGACAGGAATCAGAGGGTATACGACAGTGCAAGCGAGTTCCAGCAGGGGAATTGGTTTCGCGCAAGTTTTGGGGCTGTTATGCTGCCGAAATTTGGCCAAATCAAATGGTATCTAGGTGGATACACGTGAAGGATTCCCAGGACCTTACCTTGTAATTTACCCTCCTAAAGAATAAAGAAATACCGAAAGGGGCGCCAATTTTGGGGCCTACAGGTTGTCGGCGTCTGCTCGGAGCATTCTAGCTTCCGAGCCGTGTGTGTGATGAAGTGTTAACTCCCGTCGCAGGTTCTCTTTGCAAAGTGCTCTGTGTGTGTGTTTAAAGTAAAGAATTTCGGGTGAAAGCCAACGCCTACCGCCCTACGGGCCGGTTACATGGTTCTATTGCCGGGATTTCAATCACTTTTTCCTCAAAGAGTGTGCCTGGATTGTTCAGGGTAAAGACACACAGTGCAAGAACGCGGGGATTACACTATGGCCGACAAGGGGAAGGGAATTATGGAAGAGGGTTCCTCTCCAAAGGACAGGCAAGAGATTCCTATGGTTTTTGAGATTGGCGAGAGCTCACGGCCACGTCAGTCTGTACCTCCTGTCAACGTGAATGTCCCTCCAGTAGTCCAGGGCTTTATGACAGGGCAACTTGAGGATGATGCGTTTAAGACTCAGTTAGTTGCCGCGGTGAATGTCTTTTCGTAGCTGGTGCAGAATCCGAGGTTTATGGGATTCTTGCAAGCGCCACCAGTGCAACATCAAAATAGGCAACCTACGCCGCGTACGGAGCTTGTTGAAGCTCAAGCCCAGGTACTTCATGAGGCGCAGGAGGAAAGGGAACACTCGCATGTTGCGGAGTCGGGGGCTCCAAAGCAGGTTCCTCCCGTGCTTGAACAGGTGGCTAGAACGCCTATTCCACAGGTTATGCTTGTTCAGCCCGCCACCTTTCAGAGCCAGCATGCTGTCTTGAATGGACAGGGAGCTGGATACCAGGCTATGCACTCAGTTTTTCCACCACCCACGGTACATCCTGGGTATTTCGGGGGTGGATCAGTGTTCCAAAGTATGGCTGGTTATGCGTCTGGAAGTCAGCCGTACATGCCAGGAACAGTGTTCGGGGGTATGCAAGGCATCATGCCAAACCCCATGTATGGTACTATCGGCATGCAGCAAGGTTTCCACGGCAACCAGGGCCAGTTTGGGGTGCCACAGGGTCATTTTGGCATGGCTGGTTTTTCTGGACAGCAGCCAGATATCGCACCTCTGACGCAAAATGTGAATGGCCAACACGTGCCGATCATGCCTAGTACAGTGCCCATGTTGCAGACCATTCCGTATGACAACTTGGGGGCACTAGAGAAGCCGAAGGCTTACAAAGAAGGTGGTGCAGCAGTAAAGTTCAGTACCTTCAGTGGTTTCGAGGACAAGACAAAGGCACTCACTTTCCTCCAGCAGTTTGATACAGCTTATGCGGGAGGGAATTTTACAGAGGCCTCGAAGGTCAGGAAAGCTGCCACTTTCTTAAAGGACAATGCGCTTACATGGTGGACGACATTGTTAATGCAAGGACAGGCACCCGCCACTTGGGTTTACTTCAAGCAAATGTTTGCATCTGCTTGGCTATCAAATGAATTTGAAGCCGATGTCCTGACAGATTGGCACCAGCTTACTTCAGCTTCGTGCAAGAGCTTGCTGGAGTACAATAGGAGGTTTTGTAAAGCGTTACTCTCAGTGACCTCCTACAGATTTGTGCCACTGACAGAGCAGATAGAGAAGTATTGTTGTGGGCTGCCTAAAGGGCTTCGTGATTACCGTACAAAGAACAGAGTGACTACCCTTACTCAGCTTATGGAAGTTGCGAACACTGGTCTTGCCCTGTTGAAAGGAGAGGACAGTGGATTTCCGAGCAGTGATAAAGGAGGGCAGCAGAAGAAAAATTCAGCGAAGAAGCCCTTTGTGAAAATGGCTCCTGATGCGTCACAGGGGTCAGAACAGGCCACCAAAGACAAGGATTCAGCTGGGACTTCTGGAGCGCAGGCAAAGAAACAGAAAAGGAAGCCTTTTGTGCGCAAGTCGCTCGAGGAAAAGAAGGTTCTAATGGCTGAGAACAAATGCTTTATATGCGAGCAGCCTGGTCACTTTTCTATCAATTGTCCACAAAGGAAAAGGCCAGCTGACTCAGAGGATAAAGAAGACCAGAAAGGCAAGAAGCCAAAACCCACGGCAGGTTTAGTGCCAGACATGGTGGGTGACAGGCCCAGCACAGATGCCAGTGAGTTATGCAGGGCATGGGGTAAAGTTAGGGATCAGACGGCACTCATCTTCTTTGATCCAGGTGCCAAAGCCAACTTTATCTCACCAGAGTTAGCTATGAAGCTCGGCATCAAAGCTGAAGAGATGGGGTACACAGCAGAGGCAGGGTTGGCATGTCCTGGCCACTCAGAGTGTGTTACTCCCATCATTGGAAAACTGCGTCTGCATATTCAGTCGTATGTGGACACTGAAGAGTTTTACATCATGCCGCTGGAAGGTTGTGACGCCTTGTTGGGGATCCCGTGGATGTTCCGAGTGCATGGAGTCTTGGATGCCTAAAACAAAAAGATCACTGTACAGCATAGGGGCAAAACTCACATCTTGGATGTAAAGCTTAAAGGAGAGTCAGTCCCTATTGTATCTGCTTCTGCTATCACTTCTGTAATAAAGAATCATCTTTCTGTGTACTTGATTTTTGCACGTGATGTCTCAGATAGGGATCAATCAAATTTATCTGTGTTAGATAAAGAAAGGTCAGCATTTTTGCAAAAGTTTAGTGACTGTTTTTCTGATTCATTACCGTCGCAATTACCGCCAGAGAGACCTGAGGACCATCGGATAGATTTGGTGCCAGGGTGTAGCCCACCAAATAGACCTCCCTACAGGGTTAGTGCGGCACAGCAGAAAGAGATTATGGACCAGGTGGAGGAGTTATTAGAGAAGGGGCTGATTCAGCCTAGTTCTTCACCCTTTTGCTCCCCAGTGCTCCTAGTGCAGAAGAAGGATGGCTCATGGCGCATGTGTATTGATTACCGTGCGTTGAATAAGAATACCATCAAGAATAGGTTTCCTATTCCTCGCATTGATGATATTCTCGATCGTTTAGAGGGTGCTGCAATTTTCAGCAGGATAGACCTGAAGAGTGGGTACCATCAGATTGGTATAAGCCCAGAGGATGTGCACAAGACTGCGTTTAGAACGACATTTGGTCTTTATGAGTTTCTAGTGATGCCGTTTGGGCTAACAAATGCTCCAGCCACGTTCAACAGAATGATGGACCGGATTTTCCGCTCGCATCAACAGTTTGTTGGAACATTCTTCGATGACATGATTGTGTATTCGAAGAATGAAGAGGAGCATAGGCGTCACTTGACCATTGTGTTCGAAGAGCTGCGCAGTCACAAGTTACTTGTCAATCCTAAGAAAAGTGAATTCTTCCTTGAAGAGATCCACTTTCTGGGCCACATAGTCTCAAAGGATGGTGTTAGAATGGATCCCGCAAAGGTCGAAGCTATCAAGACATGGCCAGACTTGAAGACTGTGCACGATGTCAGAAGCTTCTTGGGATTGTGTTCCTACTATAGAAGGTTTATCAGAAATTTTGCAGAGATAGCATCGCCTCTTCACGCATTGCAAAAGAAAGAGGTCACTTTCAGATGGACCCAAAAAGAGATTTCAGCTTTTAGTCTCTTAAAGGAAAAGTTGACTTCAGATCCAGTTATTGTTTTGCCCCAGATCTCAGGAAGTCATTTGTGGTCCAATGTGACGCGTGTGGCAGTAGCATCGGAGCAGTGCTAATGCAAGATGGACGGGTAGTAGCCTATGAAAGCCGAATTTTGCAAGGGCCAGAGAGGACTATGCAAGTCTATGAGAAAGAGCTCTTGGCCGTGATTCATGCGCTTTCTAGCTGGAAGCACTACCTCTTAGGTGCTGATTTTGTTGTCCAAACAGATCATCAGACCTTGCGATACTTCTTGACACAGTCAAAGTTATCCGAAAAGCATATGCGATGGGCAAACATTCTTTCCATGTTCCACTTCCAGATTATGCATGTGGAAGGCAAGAAGAATGTTGTGGCTGATGCGTTATCAAGAAAGCCACAAATTTCAGCTGTGTCAATTCCTTATCATCATGAGTTAGATGACATGAAGGAACAATATACTGCTGATGAAGATTTTGCAAGGATCTTTGAACAGTTACAAGAGGGGCAACATCACGAGCACTACCTCCTCAGAGATGGTTTTATGATGATGCATGGCAGACTTTGTGTCACTAGGCCATTGCGACATAAGGTCATGGAAGAGAGTCATGTCCCACCGTATGCAGGGCATCGTGGCATTGATGCAACAGTTAAAGCGGTAGAGACGTTCTTCTATTGGCCTACCTTGAGGAGAGATGTGGATGCCTTTGTGCGAGCATGCATATTGCCAAAAAGTCAAGTTTGACAGGCAAAAGGCACCAGGGTTGTTACAACCACTGCCGATTCCGGATAAGCCATGGGAAAGCATTGCTATGGACTTTATCTTTGATCTTCCAAGGACACCAACAGGGAATGATGGTATATGGACCATTATCTGCAGGTTCAGCAAGCAGGCCCATTTTATCCCTGTCAGGAAGAAGATAAAATCTGATCAGATGGCACGCTTGTTCATGTACAATGTGTTTAAGTACCATGGTATGCCACAATCGATTATCAGTGATCGTGATCCTCGCATGACCAGTTTGTTCTGGAGAGGATTGTTTGAGAACATGGGTACTACGCTCAAGTTCTCGTCTTCGTTTCATCCACAAACTGATGGACAGTCAGAAGAGGCCAATTCTACTGTCTTAGATCTGCTGAAATGCTATGTGTCAGATAATAAGGGCAAGTGGGAACAGTATTTGCCTATGCTTGAGTATGCGTACAATAATACGGTGCATTCGTCTACTGGCAAAGCACCTTTTGAAATTGTTGAAGGCGGCAAAAAGGTTCCTCCCATTTTGCACACAAAGGACAAGATCTTTGAGGCAGATCGATATGTTGAGAACATGGATGAGATGTATAAGAAGATTAAAGTTGCCTTGGAGAAGACTCAGGCAAAACAGAAAAAGGCTGCTGATCGTCACCGTCGTGAATTGCTACTATCACCTGGTGATTGGGTTCTCTTAAGGTTCGAAAAGGCAAGATTAAAGAAGATGAAGGGCAAGGAACGCCTGTTTCCTAAGCTCAGCATGCGTTACTATGGGCCTTTTCAAGTGCTTGACAAGATCAGCGATGTGGCTTACAGGCTGAAATTGCCTGATGCGTGGAAGATTCATAATGCGTTTCACGTGAGTCTTCTAAGACCCTTCGTGGGTGATGTGCCAGAAGATATGCCAGTTGAGGATCAGCCAGAAGTTGAGAAACTTGATGAGATCCTGGTACCTAAGCAAGTTTTGGCACATAAGGACAGAAAAGTTGAAGGACAAGTTGCAAGACGCTATTTGGTGAAGTTCAAGAACTATCCGCCTATGGATGCAAAGTGGATGGAAGAGCATGAACTGTCAGAGTCACCAAATGTATTGCAGCTTTACCTTGAAGCCTTTGGGTTACAGCCTACTTATGCCCCAACCCAACGTGTGCAAAGGAGGGGTAATGATAGAGCTAGTACATCAAATGTACATATGAATTCAGTGCCATAGATAGAAATGGCAAAAGTATGAAGGCCTCATTAAGTCATTTGTATCTATGTATGTTACGACCTTTCTTGCGGATACATGCGATGATAAAAGAGTGTTGATAGCACAAGATCATCAGTGGCGTGTATTTATGGTATGCAATCGAGGACGTTTGCGATTTCAAGAGGGGGGTATGTCACGAGGACGTGGCAGTTATTAACCATGTCACAGAGATGTGGCAACTGCTAACCTTGGTTGTTGGTTTCTTTCCAATGGGGTTTATTTTATTTATTTTGAGACCCTCTTTTTGAAGTAGCAAACGGTCGGACATTGTATGGCCAATGTGAACGGTAGATTCACCCGCAGACGGGAAGTGGTCGGCACTGGAATTCGTATGGTAAGAAGATGTCTAGGCTCAGAGCAAGATCATATAGGTCCCCCCGTCGCACTTAACAAGTTGGTGGATACTAGGAAGTGAACTCAATTAAGGCGTAAAGTCAAGGTGGGACTTCCAACAAAAAGTATCCGACAGTTGGGCCACATTGCATTTTTGGATGCGGTCCCAATGAGGATAGATGGTCAGAAGACCAGTGGGAGCCCAACGGAAGCATCTCCTAAAATTTAGGGAACTGCTATTTTGGGCCACGAAATGTGTTCGCGTCATTACCTTTGGTATGACTAGGGGAACACTTTACAACTCTACCGCGAAGTCAACTGACGCACCAGTTGAGATATTTTTAGCAGGGAAAGCCCAAACTCGGAAACTGGGCGACGTGTCAGCTTGTGAGCGATTCTGCCACTCTGGGAGGCAAAAACGAGCTGCATATCAACAAAGGGGACGCCATTTTCAGCCACAGGCGGATTGCAACAGGTACAGAAGCTATGGAATGCTTACCTTGCCCTCTATGCACAGTATGGTGACGGGAGTGATGCCCCGCACGCTACATACTGCTCTCTTTCTCCTCTACGTGCAGTTATGTGATGCCCCACAAGAGGGCTACTCATTTGACTAATGTACAGTTGTGTGGGTTCATGCTTTTGTGCTGAGGCAAGAGCCTCCTTGAGCAAGAACAGGGGTAGCTAACTGCTGCTCCAAAGCAGGCACTGGTGAGGGTCATAACCTCACCGTACAGGTGCAAAATCAGCGCTGTGTATGCGCTGTAATTTGACTGTTTTTCAGCCATACGGACGCCAGGATCATTGGGAATCGTGCCCCACTGGCAAAGGACAATTAGGGGACTGTAACCGGCCTGTTCAATCCAAAAAGGGCGGTAGACTTTACGTTCAATCCAAAAAGGGCGGTAGACTTTACTTTAAACCTTGATTTAGCTTTCACCCATTATTAGTCGTCTATTTTACCTGTACTTTCAAGACACATCAAAGGGGAGAGGGATACAGGCTGCTAGATTGCACCTGTATGAGTAGACGGACACCAGATTGGCCCCTAACTTAGGCGCCCCTTTCGGTATTTCTTTATTATTCAAAAGAGGGGATAAACGCTGTGGTTCCTACAAGCTGCCCCGCACAAACTCGGCTGAATTTCCACTGTTCCAGCCCGATTTCGGCAGCATAACTGTACTAGAACCCTTCACGGTCAGTATTCCCACGCATTGACTGACTTTCCCGACGCATACGGGCACTTTGCAAAACCTGGCGAGAATCTGCAGCACGCTGAATTCTCTGTTTTCAGCCCTGAAAATGCGCCAAATCGCCTGTACAGCGGTCCCCTTGCGTCCCCGAACCTCCTGGGGGTATTAGGGTCCGTTTAGGGCCAAAACCCTAAACCTGCAAAAATACACAGCAGGCTGTAATTCACTGTTTCGGGCTCCGTTCCACGTGCCGGTCGCATCCCTAGCAAGTCCTCGAGCTCCCGCACCTGTAGGGCTACTTGCCCTTTGAATCGGACGAGATTTCTGGCGTGAAACCTCTCCGAATTCACCTGTACCTGCGGGGGGATTAGCCGCTAGCTAATCCAGTACCTGTGCAAGAGGCTCTTGCCTCGGCAATCGCGCATGAACCCACACAACTGTACATTGGTCAAATGAAGAGCCCACTAGAGGGGCATAACATACTGCCAAAGGGGAGAGAGAGGGCAGTGCGTAGCGTGCAGGGCATCACTCCTGGCACCGCACTGTGCATAAGAGGGAAAGCAAGCACTCCATAGCTCTTAACCTGTGACAAAAATCTGAAAATGAGGCTCTCCCCTCTTCCAATTCAGCGCCACTTCTTGTTGCATAAGGCAAGTGCACCAGAAGGTGCCACTTGGCACTTTTACAAGCATTTTCCCGTTTCGGGGTTGCCGCCTAAAAATATCCCAACCGGTTGCCCAGTTGACTTCACGGCAGAGTAAGAAAATGTTCCCTTTGTCATTCCGGAGGTAATGACGCCAACACATTTTCAGGTCCCAAAATAGCAGTTCCCTAAATTTTAGGAGATGTTGCCATTGTATCTTTCTAGGTCATCCGACCCTCTTTGTACACTGCGGCCACATCCAAAACTGAAATGTAGCCTCTGTAGCAAAGGATTCCACTGTGGCTAGTCAATGACCCACTTGGCTAACCATAGTCCTTGTCCAACCTTAGTGCTCTCTTGCCCTCAGGCCTGGACTCCCTCTGGACAGTTCCACACTAGCTATGCAATGCAGGGCAGTTAGATTTCCCGAGGGGTTTCCAAAAAGTGAAAGTAAATAGATAATAAGAAAGAAATCAACAAAAAGGATAGATAGTAGTCACACGTTGGTGACATACCCCCCTCTTGAAATCTCAAACGTCCTCGTTTGCATCTATGTCGTACATGCTCACTGTCAACACTGATGTATTCAACACCTGTCGACACATATACGACACATACATGCTCATTGTCAACCCTGGTGTATTCAACACCTCGTCGACTCATGTATTGCGTGCGTGTGAACCCTATCCCAATGACATAGTGGTAGCTTCGCACTGTGCCATTGCTTTGAGTCACTAACTTTCCAATGACAAAATGGTAGCTGCACATTTTGCCACTGTCTTATAGTACACGTTGGATCCCGTAACACTTTCGAGCATACCCAAACCGACAGTTTAAGAATGCAGTTACACATGTACTCCTGAATAGAAGCAATTATTGTATCCTTGACAAACTGACAAGAAATACTCACTTCTATAGCACTAACCAAACTTTTGGACATTCCATAAGAGCAATTGCCAAACTGACAATCTGTACAGCTCTAACTTTCATGTAACAGGTATTTGATTTGAGCTCACTTTAAATACCATGTACATCATTTGTTTCAAAAGCCATTGTCACACTGACAATCCATGTAGCTTTGAAACTCAAGGGGTCAAGGTAGGTTGCAAAGCGAAGGCTTCCAGGTAAAGTGATAACACAGTTGGTGACTCTGCAAGTTCACCTTCTTCCATCCACTTAGCATCCATTGGTGGATAGTTTCTGAACTTTACCAAGTAACGCCTAGCAACCTTGCCTTTCACTTTCCTTTCTTTGTGTGCCAAAATCTGTTCAGGGACCAAGATCTCGTCAAGTTCCTCGACTTCCGGCTGATCTTCAGCTGGTATATCTTCTGGCACATCACCCACATAGGGTCTGAGAAGACTCACATGAAACGCATTGTGAATCTTCCAACTGTCAGGCAATTTCAGCCTATATGCAACATCACTGATTATGTCGCATACTTGAAAAGGCCCATAGTAACGCATGCTGAGCTTTGGAAAGAGTCTTTCCTTGCCCTTCATCTTCTTTAACCTTGCCTTTTCAAAGCGTAAAAGCACCCAATCACCAAGTGAATATACCACTTCACGACGGTGACGATCAGCTGCTTTCTTTTGCTTTGCCTGAGTCCTTTCTAAGGTCACTTTGACCTTCTTGTACATTTCATCCATGTCTTGAACATACTTATCTGCTTCAAATATCTTGTCCTTTGTATGCAGTATGGGAGGAACTTTCTTGCCACCTTCAACTATCTCAAAAGGTGCCTTGCCAGTTGATGAATGCACTGTATTATTGTATGCATACTCCACCAATGGCAAATACTGCTCCCACTTTCCTTTATGCTCTGACACGTAGCACTTCAGCAGATCTAGGACAGTAGAATTTGCCTCTTCTGACTGCCCATCTGTTTGAGGATGAAATGACGAAGAGAATTTGAGCGTGGTACCCATATTCTCAAACAAGCCTTTCCAGAACAAACTAGTCATGCGTGGATCACGGTCGCTAATAATCGACTGTGGCATGCCATGATACTTGAAAATATTGCTCATAAACAAGCGTGCCATCTGATCTGGCTTTATCTTCTTCCTGACAGGAATAAAATGAGCCTGTTTGCTGAATCTGCAAATAATGGTCCAAATACCATCGTTTCCTGTCTGCGTTTTCGGAAGATCAAAGATAAAATCCATAGCAATACTTTCCCATGGTTTATCTGGAATAGGTAGTGGTTGCAATAACCCTGGTGCCTTTTGCCTGTCAAACTTGACCTTTTGGCATATTAGGCATTCTCGCACAAAGGCATCCACATCCCTTCTCAATGTAGGCCAATAGAAGAATGTCTCTACCGCTTTAACTGTAGCATCGATACCACGATGCCCTGCATACGGTGGGACATGACTCTCTTCCATAACTTTGCGTCGCAATGGCTTTGTGACACACAATCTGCCATGCATCATCATGAACCCGTCTTTAAGAAGATAGTGTTCATGACGTTGTCCATCCATTAGTTGCTCGAAGACCCTTGCAAAATCTTCATCATTTGCATACTGTTCTCTTATATCATCAAGTTCATGATGATAAGGAATCGACACAGCTGAAATTTGTGGCTTCCTTGACAAGGCATCAGCCACAACGTTCTTCTTGCCTTCCACATGCACAATCTGAAAATGGAACATGGACAAGATATTTGCCCATCGCATATGCTTTTCAGATAATTTTGTCTGTGTCAAGAAGTATCGCAAGGTCTGATGGTCCGTTTGGACAACGAAATCTGCACCTAGCAGGTAGTGTTTCCAACTTAAGAGCGCATGAATCACAGCCAGTAACTCTTTCTCATAGACCTGCATGGTCATCTCTGGCCCTTGCAAAATTCTGCTCTCATAGGCTACTACCCTGCCATCTTGCATTAGCACAGCACCAATGCTACTACCGCAGGCATCACACTGGACCACAAATGACTTCCTAAGATCTGGCAACACAATGACTGGATCCGAAGTCATCTTTTCCTTTAAGAGATTAAAAGCTGAAATCTCTTTTTGTGTCCATCTAAAGGTGACTGCCTTCTTTTGAAGAGCATGTAAAGGTGAAGCAATCTCAGCGAAATTTCGAATAAACCTTCTGTAATAGGAGCATAGTCCCAAAAAGCTTCGGACATCATGCACCGTCTTCAAATTTGGCCATGACTTGATCGCTTCAACTTTTGCAGGATCCATTCTGACACCATCCTTTGAGACAATGTGTCCCAGAAAGTGAATCTCTTCCAGAAAAAACTCACTTTTCTTTGCATTGATGAGCAACCTATGACTGCGTAGCTCTTTGAACACAATGGCCAAGTGATGCCTATGCTCCTCTTCATTCTTTGAGTAGACTATCATGTCATCAAAGAATGTACCAACAAACTGCTGGTGTGGACGGAAAATTCTGTCCATCATCCTATTAAACGTAGCAGGAGCATTTGTGAGACCAAAGGGCATCACTAAAAATTCGTAAAGGCCAAACGTTGTTCTAAAAGCAGTCTTGTGCACATCCTCTGATCTAATGCGGATCTGATGATACCCACTCTTTAGATCTATCCTGCTAAACATAGCTGCTCCTTCTAATTTGTCCATAATATCATCAATTCTAGGTATAGGGAACCTATTCTTGATGGTATTCTTGTTCAGTGCACGGTAGTCGATGCACATACGCCATGAGCCATCCTTTTTCTGCACCAACAACACTGGAGAACAGAATGGAGATGAACTGGGCTGAATCAGCCCCTTTTCTAACAACTCCTGTACTTGGCCCATTATCTCTTTCTGCTGAGCCGCACTAACCCTGTACGGAGGCTTATTTGGTGGGCTACTGCCTGGCACCAAATCTATCGCATGGTCCTCGGGTCTCTCTGGCGGTAATTGAGATGGTAATGAATCGGAAAAACAGTCACTATACTGTTGTAAAAACATTGACCTTTCTTTATCTAGCACAGATAAATTTGATTCATCACAATCTGACACTTCACGTGCAAAAATCAAGTACGCAGAAAGATGCTTTTTCATTACAGAAGTAATAGCAGAAGCTGATACAGTAGGAATAGACTCCCCTTTAAGCTTTACATCCAGAATATGAGTCTTTCCCCTACTCTGTACAGTGATCTTTTTGTTGTAGGCATCCATGATTCCCTGTACACGAAATAACCAAGGAATACCTAACAACACATCACATCCGTCCAGTGGCATGATGTAAAATTCTTCAGCATCTACATAGGACTGGATATGTAGACGCAACTTTCCAATGATGGGTGTCACAGCCTCTGTATGGCCAGGACATGCCAAACCTGCCTGTGCTGTATACCCCATCTCTTCAGGTCTGATTCCCAACTTTGAAGCCAATTCTGGGGAAATGAAGTTGGCTTTGGCACCTGGATCAAAGAAGATAAGCACTGTTTGATCCCTAACCTTTCCCCATGCTCTGCAAAGCTCACTTGCATCTGAATTTGGCTTGTCGCCCACCATATCTGGCACTAGACCAGCCATGGGCTTCTTTCCCTTCCTGTCCTCCTTGTCTTCAGAATCAGCTGGCCTTTTCTTTGTAGGACAGTTGTAAGCAATGTGGCCAGGCTGCTCACATATAAAGCATTTGTTCTCTGTCCTCAGGACCTTCTTTTGCTCTTCTGACTTGCGAGGAAAACGTCTTTTCCATTTCTTTGCTGGTCCTTTTTCTGATTCAGCCGTAGCTTTGTCTTTCCCTGCGTTGGCTGACTCCTGAGTCCCTTTTGGAGCCTCATTGGGAACGTGCTTCTTGGCTGAATTTTTCTTGCCTGATCCTGCCTTGACGCCAGTGTTAAATTCACAATCTTCTCCCTTGAGCAAACCATTGCCAGTGTTTGCTACCTCGATGAGCTGCGTCAAAGTAGTGACTTTTGTCTTCGTACAGTACTTTCTCAATCCTTTAGGTAGGCCACAACAGTATTTTTCAATCTGTTCTGTCAATGGCACAAACCTATAGGAAGTTACTGGAAGTAGAGCTTTCCAAAACTTCCGATTGTAATCATCCAGATTTCTGCAAGTGGCAGCATTAAGCTGGTGCCATTCTGTCATGACATCTGCTTCGAAATCATCAGATAACCATGCTGCTGCAAAAATCTGCTTGAAGTAAATCCATGTGGACGGAGCTTGCCCTTGAAGCAATAAAGTTGTCCACCATTGTCCCGCATTCCCTGTCAAGAAAGTGGCTGCCTTGCGGACCTTTGAAGCCTCTGTAAAGTTTCCCCCTGCATAGGCCTTGTCAAACTGCTGGAGGAATGAAAGAGCCTTCTTCCTGTCATCAAACCCTGTAAAGGTCGTGAATGACACTCCTTTGCCACCTTCTTTGTATGGAGTTGGCCTCTCCAGCGGCGTTAAATTGTCATATGGAAGTGACTGAAACATGGGAACACTATTAGGGTTCATCTGTGTTCCTTGGCCGCTATTAACTTGACCTGGAAATGCCATATTTGGCTGCTGATTTGTAATTCCAGCCATACCAAAATTTGCTTGTGGCATCCCAAATTGTCCCTGAGTGCTTTGAAACCCTGGTTGCATACCCATGACACTGTACATGGGGTTAGGCATCATCGTTTGAGCACCCCCAAACACTGTTCCTGGCGTATAAAACTGATTTCCAGGTGCATGACCAGCCATGCTCTGAAATACCGATCCACCTCCAAAATAGCCAGGGTGTACTGAAGGTGGTGGGAAGACCTGTTGCATAGCCTGTAGGTTGCTTCCCTGCCCATTAGAACCAGCTATAGGCTGTTGAAAGGTGGCGGGCTGAACTGGTACAGCTTGAAAGACTGGCATCTCAGCCACCTGTTCTTGCACCTTAGGCATACGTTGTGGAGACTGCATGTTCTCCGTCAAGTGTACAGGTGTTTCCATTGACTGTGCGGTATGAATCACCTGTGCTCGAGCCTTAACAGGCTTTTGAATATGATCCAGTGACCCAACTTGCTGAGACGGAACAGGAGGTTGCAGAAAGGCTAAAAACCTCGGATTCTGCATTACTTGTGTGAACATAGCCACAGCAGTAGCCAACTGGGTCCTGAATATATCATCATCAGTCTGTGGTGGTCTTGAGGACTCACCCACTTCATGTGTCTGTTGACCCTGTGAAGAGGAAACCTCTTCAGTCACATCATCTGGTCTGTCAGCCATAATTACAATTCCCTGTGTCTGGTCTATGATCCCCTGTGTCTTCAAGCCCAAAACTGACCAAGGCTCACTTCTATGGAAAAAAGTGATTTAATCCCGTCGATGGAACCATGTAACCGGCCTGTTCAATCCAAAAAGGGCGGTAGACTTTACGTTCAATCCAAAAAGGGCGGTAGACTTTACTTTAAACCTTGATTTAGCTTTCACCCATTATTAGTCGTCTATTTTACCTGTACTTTCAAGACACATCAAAGGGGAGAGGGATACAGGCTGCTAGATTGCACCTGTATGAGTAGACGGACACCAGATTGGCCCCTAACTTAGGCGCCCCTTTCGGTATTTCTTTATTATTCAAAAGAGGGAATAAACGCTGTGGTTCCTACAAGCTGCCCCGCACAAACTCGGCTGAATTTCCACTGTTCCAGCCCGATTTCGGCAGCATAACTGTACTAGAACCCTTCACGGTCAGTATTCCCACGCATTGACTGACTTTCCCGACGCATACGGGCACTTTGCAAAACCTGGCGAGAATCTGCAGCACGCTGAATTCTCTGTTTTCAGCCCTGAAAATGCGCCAAATCGCCTGTACAGCGGTCCCCTTGCGTCCCCGAACCTCCTGGGGGTATTAGGGTCCGTTTAGGGCCAAAACCCTAAACCTGCAAAAATACACAGCAGGCTGTAATTCACTGTTTCGGGCTCCGTTCCGCGTGCCGGTCGCATCCCTAGCAAGTCCTCGAGCTCCCGCACCTGTAGGGCTACTTGCCCTTTGAATCGGACGAGATTTCTGGCGTGAAACCTCTCCGAATTCACCTGTACCTGCGGGGGGATTAGCCGCTAGCTAATCCAGTACCTGTGCAAGAGGCTCTTGCCTCGGCAATCGCGCATGAACCCACACAACTGTACATTGGTCAAATGAAGAGCCCACTAGAGGGGCATAACATACTGCCAAAGGGGAGAGAGAGGGCAGTGCGTAGCGTGCAGGGCATCACTCCTGGCACCGCACTGTGCATAAGAGGGAAAGCAAGCACTCCATAGCTCTTAACCTGTGACAAAAATCTGAAAATGAGGCTCTCCCCTCTTCCAATTCAGCGCCACTTCTTGTTGCATAAGGCAAGTGCACCAGAAGGTGCCACTTGGCACTTTTACAAGCATTTTCCCGTTTCGGGGTTGCCGCCTAAAAATATCCCAACCGGTTGCCCAGTTGACTTCACGGCAGAGTAAGAAAATGTTCCCTTTGTCATTCCGGAGGTAATGACGCCAACACATTTTCAGGTCCCAAAATAGCAGTTCCCTAAATTTTAGGAGATGCTGCCATTGTATCTTTCTAGGTCATCCGACCCTCTTTGTACACTGCGGCCACATCCAAAACTGAAATGTAGCCTCTGTAGCAAAGGATTCCACTGTGGCTAGTCAATGACCCACTTGGCTAACCATAGTCCTTGTCCAACCTTAGTGCTCTCTTGCCCTCAGGCCTGGACTCCCTCTGGACAGTTCCACACTAGCTATGCAATGCAGGGCAGTTAGATTTCCCGAGGGGTTTCCAAAAAGTGAAAGTAAATAGATAATAAGAAAGAAATCAACAAAAAGGATAGATAGTAGTCACACATTGGTGACAGGGACTGTTTGGGGCTGAAAACAAGGCAAAAACCAGTAAATACAGCGTGCTGAATTTACTGTTTTTGGACAGGAATCAGAGGGTATACGACAGTGCAAGCGAGTTCCAGCAGGGGAATTGGTTTCGCGCAAGTTTTGGGGTTGTTATGCTGCCGAAATTTGGCCAAATCAAATGGTATCTAGGTGGATACACGTGAAGGATTCCCAGGACCTTACCTTGTAATTTACCCTCCTAAAGAATAAAGAAATACCGAAAGGGGCGCCAATTTTGGGGCCTACAGGTTGTCGGCGTCTGCTCGGAGCATTCTAGCTTCCGAGCCGTGTGTGTGATGAAGTGTTAACTCCCGTCGCAGGTTCTCTTTGCAAAGTGCTCTGTGTGTGTGTTTAAAGTAAAGAATTTCGGGTGAAAGCCAACGCCCACCGCCCTACGGGCCGGTTACAGCTACAACTTGTCAACTTGGCCCCAAATCTATCGCATGATCCTCAGGCCTCTTCGGCGGCATCCGAATCAGCTGGTCTTCTTCTTTGTGGACAATCTGTAGCAAAGTGACCAGGTTGCTCGCATATAAAACATTTGTTCTCAGCCATTAGAACTTTCTTTCCTCGAATGACTTGCGCACAAAAGGCTTCCTTTTTTGTTTCTTAGCTTGCGCCCAGAGGTTTGGGTTGAGTCCTTGCCCTTATTTGTCTTTTTTGACCCTTGGGACGCCTCAAGAGTCACTTTTGTGAGAGTGCGCGTGTGCGGAAGCGTGAGAGAGGAGAGGAGAGAGAGAGAGACAATAGAACACAAACGCAAGATATGGTGAAGAGGGAGCGATCAGCCCTCCCATGACTACCATGGACAGAAGACCCAATACACAATGACCAGATGATAATGAAATGTGTACCCCCCTGCATAGTTACATGGGACGGCGGGTCGGGAACGGGGACGGGACGGCAAAAGTCAGGAAACGGGGACGGGGGTCGAAACAACAAAAAAAAAAGAGAGTTTTTATGGCATTTTTTGACCTACACACATGCCACACACATAGAGCATCACTTTGACCATAAATTTACACTAAATAGACCAAAGAACACGAGTCATATAGGCTGAAATGTGCTAATAAAACATTGATGATTGATGGATACAAAATGAGAAGTGCATGCCACAAGGGCTCAAGAGTCAAAAAGCCTAAAGGACTTAGGACAAGCCTGAGGCCTCAAGGATAACAAAAAGTACAAAGGGCTATGTAGTAGGTAGAGTCGTAGACTCGAGAGGCGAGTGATCAATGATCATCAAACTCAAGAAGTGCTCGCTTGTTGAATCTCCATATCGTCGTCATAGTCGAGGTCGTCAGCGACGTATGAGGGCTCGGGAGGCTCGCATTGAGGCTCGAAGTCCTCCTCTAGCTCCTCCAAAAGAGTATCGGCCATAGATGGATTCTCTTGTGCCATCTCCCACTCAGTGAAAGGATCTGCCTTGTGTGTGACGCTCTTGGCAAGCATGTGCAAGTTAGCGCTCACAAACACCAAATCATTGGCTCTCTGAACCCCAAGGCGATTCCTCTTCTTAGAGGCAATGTGGCTGTACACACTCCATAGTTGCTCCAAGCAACTAGTGGTACATGCTTGGCTAAGGACACGAACAGCCAAGCGCTGCAAATGTGGGCCATCTCCTCCATAGTCCTCCCAGCACAAAACCGAGCCAATCTTGTTGCGATCAAGCTGTGCATCTACACATCCATAGGAGCCCTTCTTTTGCCTGTAGTTGAGTAGCTCGTCTCTAATCTTGCGCCTAATGTCACTGCTAGGCTCAAGGCGCTCCAATGCAAGCCGCCATCCTTTGCTCACCTCCTTGTCGGTCTCTTGACGCCTTCCTTGAAACTCAGGGTCAAGCACATAAGCTGCCGCATGAAGTGGAGAGTAGTATCCATTCCACCTCGACTCACACAAGCCATGAATCTCCGCATACTGAACAGGATTAGGCACAAGCTTCTCAAGTGCCTCTATCATCCGATCCATGGCTTCGTAGACTTTGCCAATGCATGGTTGCAAGCCATCCACCACTTGAAGTAGGTGTAGAATAGGCTTGACCATGGCGTCAAGAGTCTTCACCTCCTCCCACCAAGCGGCGTCGTCGGCCCATTCTCGGCATTTCAATCTTACTGTTGATGTAGACTCCGGCATGGCCTGGAACTCATCATTGAGAAAGAGGCCCCTTAAGGCTCCGCCACATGTAGACAAGCGGCTTAGCATAAGCCAATTGAATGCAAATCTTGTCTCTGAATATTTGTGCAAGGACAAGTGGCTCCTCTTTGAGAATTCATGGCACACTTTTTGATGGTTGAGCACAAAGGAGACAATTCGAGAGGCGTCACCAATGGTGGGTGAAATCCATGACAAGTTCCCTATGTCCTTGAGGAGGTTATTGAGGCAATGCGCCATGCAAAATGTGACATGGATGCCGGGATACATGCCCTCAATGATAGCTCCGACTGCCCTATTTGACGCCTCTCCATCTGCAACCATACAAAGGACATTCTCCGGGCCGGTGATCTCTATGGTGCTTGTCCATTCCGCAGCAAGCATCTCGGCGGCCTTGCCACTATCGGATGCATCATGTGACTCCACAAAGTACATCTCCCCCCGAGAGTAGGCCACCACCCCGTGGATGGACCGCTTTGCAGGTGTCGCTCCATCCATCTATAAGGAGAGAGACGCCATTGGTCTCCCACAAATCCTTTGTTGCTTGGGCCGCTTGCTCCACGGCAAGCTTCTCTTTGTCAAGGAGGGTGGTGCGAAGCCTCTCCGATGAAGGTGGCACATAAGAGGAGCCATATTCCCCTATTTTCGTAACCATGGTTCGAAAGTATGGAGACCTATCCACACAAAATAGAGCATGTTGTGTTAGTATGGAGAGTCGAGAGTCCAGAAGTTATAACCCATTATGAATACAAAATGGAAGATTGCAATGTGCATATGTCAAGGGAAACGGCTCTAGATAAATATCGGCCTGGTAGCCGACATGTAGGTGAGCGAAACCGGTGCAGCCGGTCAGGGCACTTTTTGATGGGGCAGCAGAATTCAGTACTCTATGATGCACCAGATGCAAGATATGCTCGTGCGCCTGCATGCATCGTAGCGGTAAAGCATTGCTCCCAGAGGGGCGAGGTCCTGAGTTCGAGCCTGCGTGTGCACCCGCGTTGACATTTTTGGTCAACGACTGGCAGCCGGTTGGCACTGATTGGCAACCGGCTCGGCTGCCTTCACCACGATGGCAAGCAAGCCGATAAATATCCAAACCCAAGGGAACCTCACCGCGAAGCATGGAAGGCAATGTGGTCGTGGAAGAAAAAATCGGGCAACCGACCTATCCACCTCTTCCTTCAATTTAGGATTCCAATTTTGGTTGAGAGTGCTTTGGCGATGCGGAACGGAAGAGGACGGTGTAGATGCATGGCTCTTGAAGCATCGAGAGATGTCGTCAAGGTTGGCTTCCCTTTGCTCTCGCGGTGTCGCCGTGGCGGAGGGATCAACGGCTGCAAAACGGCCCCTCTTGGCCGCTTCCGCAACCTCATACACCGTGAGCTTCTCAAGAAGATACAACCTCTTCTCGGGAGCTACATGAAGGCAAAACTTCACCTCGTGAACGGGTTCATGAAGAAGATGGGCTCGCACTTTGTTTGAACCACCCGTTCTCTTGTATGGGCATAGCTTGCATGTCCATGGTCTTGCACTGCCACCTTTGGCACGCGTGCTAAAGTCGACTTCATCCCACCACGACCACGTTTGCACGGCGGGCCTCCTTCGAGAAGAACCGGCTTGAGAAGTGGAGTTGGCTTGAGATGACATGATGGTGGAGAGACTCGAGAGAGTAGAGCTTAGAAGTTAGAGGAGAGCTTGTGTGGAGAGAGAGTAGAGGAGAGCTTCAAAGTGGGTAGAAGAGGGAGAGACTTGAGAGTGGAGACTCAACTTTCAAGGGTAGATACTAGAGTGAAGAGTAGTCAATGGTCATGCTTGAGCCTTGAGCAATGACTCAATGAGGCTATGAGGCTTGAGCATTGAGTAGAGAGGAAAGCTTGAGCTTGAGGGAAATTGGAATGAGTATTAAGAGGCCCAAGGGAGCCTTTTATAGCCTCCCAAGGGCCAAGGCCCCCCAAAATGTGGCAGTTGGGCAAACAGCCGTTTAAAACGGTCATAAACGGCTACTTTTAGCCCGGCTGACAGCTGCCGTTCCCGTCTGACCCCGTTCGATCCGGCCGTCCCCGGTCCCGCCGTCCCCCTGCGACCCGTCCGTCCAGCCAGAGATCTGGCCGTCCCAAGGCGTCCCCTTCCGTCCCCGGCCCGGTTACGGCCGTCCCCCGGCCCTAGGGCCCGCCCCCCCCGTCCCCTGTAACTATGCCCCCCTGGCCCCATATATATGAGTGTCCAAGGTGGACGCCCAACTCAAGTGGTCGGTCGGCCCCAGACTTGGGTGGCCGGACAAGGTACAACCTAGACTGGGTGGCCGGCCCGGAGACACTAGCCGTACAAGGAATACCCTAGGCCTGTGTGAAGCAGCAGAATGGTGTAAATCTAACACCTTCTCTCAGCACTTGATGCTGAACAAACCGCATGAAGCCGAAGATGTGAGGCAAATGATAAAGATGTCTGCTGCAATGTTTGCAGCAGTCTGGGTGTCCCAACGTCCGAAAGATCTCCATGGTAAAGTGCCGTCATGAGCAGTGTAGCAAACTGCTGTACTCTGCATATACAGGGTGAAGATACTACGTGAAGGTCCTAACTGAGTGTGAAAATAACTCTTTGTGGTGGAAGAAGTGCCAATAGACCTGCAAGTGTCTTGCCCAATAGGATCTGTGGTGTCTGTAGTCAAACCGTCTGGAGAAAATGGGGAAGCCCAGGAATGAGAATGGCTGGACGCCTGTCAATGCATGAACCTGCAATCCAGTGTGGCCAGGTGGCTAAACTGTGTAAAACTCCAGGAACGCTAGATGTAGCAATCTGCGCCGTAAACGTCCTCCGAAACAAGGAAAGCGAGACTAAGCAGTTTGCACAGTAGAAGCTACCGTAAGCTGCAGTAGTCACAGAGACATTGCACGGACCACCACCGGATTGTGTCCTATCAGTAGGTAGGGTAATCCAAGATGAGGGGAAGCGAGACTCAACAGTTTGTGTTGTGAAGGGCCTCTGAGAAGAGGAAAGGCCAAACCAATCTATCTGTGCTGTCTTGCCTGTATCTCCCGTCTCCAATCCTTTGGTGTCAACCAAAACAAAATCAGTGCCAACAATGCCACCAAACCGCATCTCAGTGTGGCTCTCAATGTGAATGAGCTGGGAGTGGCCTACTGCCCAAGTCGGGGGATAAGTCTGCTACAAGGTTACCGAGGGTGAGTGTAAGCAACTTTGAAGGTAGCAATCCAAATGATCAAGAGTGTAGAGAGCAATAGCACTACCATCCAAGCCAAGCTCCGGGTGACTCCGGATATAATTGCGGGGTGCCTGATCTCCCACATCTCGCGGGTAAACTCTCCAAGAGAGTCCAAAGCACTGAAGTCCCACTCCAGTCTGTAGATCCAAGCAATGAACCTATCCAAGAAGAGATCCAAGATCATCTCCTTAAGTCCATGTAGGTGCTCCTGTGTAAGCAAGTCCACCCAAGATGGTGGTGTCTTCTCTGGGAATGTCGTGATCCCATATTCCATGAGCATGGCCATATATCGTGTGAACTACTTTGATGAGTGCATATGTGTGTCCATAGCAAATCACAAGTCACCACCCCTGCTGGAGTGCGCAACCGTCGAATGATTGCTGGCATGAATGGATCTCTCAAGGATCGATGGATAAGATCTCAAGTCGCCGAAGAAGGTACCGTCTCCAATGCTGTAGTAGTCCAAGATAACTGCTCAGAAAACCACCGGATGGTGTCCTGACAAGCAAGGGAGTGAACAACTGCACAAAAGGCAAAAAATCAGCCTGCTGTCTGCCCAGAAAACGCTGCAAGTGGGGATGAAAATGCTGCTGTAACAGAGAATTCAGCATGCCTGTACGCCACCGATCGATACGGGAGCGTCGCAGAGGTTGCGGGTGAGGGATCCTCGCCACAGTAACATGGGACGGAGGGGACGAAGCCTAGAGACGGGGGACGCTTGGTTCCGGGACGGGGACGGGGACGGCCGACAAATTGCTTGCCAAGTGGGAATGTAGCCAAAACATCCCAGGGACAGCAGGGAACGGCAGGGGACGATAGTCAAACAGTCAACTTTTTTTAGAATTTGAAGAACTGATCTTTTCTAACGGCCAGTTCCTCTCCAACAACCATATTTTTGAACTTTGAAGCACCCCAATGGCTATAAAAGCCACCCTTTGGGTCCTCATTTCTCGATATTTTATAATTTTTTTAGCACATTTGCGTCTATATGACTCATGTTCTTTGGTCTATTTAGTGTAAATTTGTGGTCAAAGTGATGCGCTATGTGTGTGGCATGTGTGTAGGTCAAAATGTCTTTTTTTTGGCCGTTCCGAACCCCGTCCTCGTTCCCTAACTTTTACCGTCCCGTCCCCATCCCCGTATTCGTTCCCGACCCCGACCCGCCTTTCCATGTTACTATGATCCTCGCACTTCTCAGCCGTTGGAGGGCTGAAAACAGAGCAAAAACAGCAAGTAAATGATTCCAAAAAAGTGCCGATTTCGTGTAGATACCTGACCAAGAGTGTAGATCTGCAAGTGCCAGGCGGTGTAGGCCTCTCCCGTAAGTGCAAAAGCTCAGCGTTTTGCCAAAAACGCAGCAGCTACTCAAAAACGCAGCAAGGTCCAAAATCGCAAGCTGTCCCCAAAACACAGATTTGGGCAGAAAAACGCAGGGCAGATCTGGTGCTGATTTGGAGCGATGATGTTGCAACCTGCAGGGAGGGGCGCCAAGGGTAGGAGATGCAGATCTTTGCTTGCAACTGCAAAACGGAAACAGCATGCAAAAAACGCTAGGTCATGTGAAAAATGCTAGGCAACTTGGTGATGTTCTTGCGACGGAAAGCTGGAGAGATGCGGGCGCTAGCTTCCAGAAGAGAGATCGTTGGCTGATCTAGTCCCTTGGGAGGAGAGCCTGATGCAGAAGCGCCCTCAACGCTGGCGACTAATACCATGTGTGTAGGTGCAGCGGAATGAATGTTTGAACTTTGCTCAAGATGAGTGCTCCGAATTTTGATCAAGGGTTCCTTTTACTTACGGAAGGGAGAGCCTTCCGTTTCTTTAATGAGAAAGTGCAATGGACACAAACAAAGTGAATGGACATTGTGAATGAAGTGCATGAGACTGAGAGATAGAGAGAGAAGAGAATACGACACTAGAATGTTGTCAAACCCTCCTCCAAGGGCCCCACTCTCTATGGCGAAAGCGGTCGACTTATGGTTGCACAAATCTCTACAATGCTTGGACTTGCCGACGATGTCGACGACGTTGAGGATGACGACGAGACGGGCTGAAAACTGGGAATGCTAAGGGCTGAAATCTGCAAATCTTTATCTACTGAATTCTGACTGTGTGTCAGGGACGATGTGGATGACGACGATGCGATGACGACGGGCTGAAAACGCAGATGCTGAAATCTGCGTTTTCCGGGCTGAAACTGCAAACTTCGCGGGATCTGACCGTGCGGCGAGGATCTGCTACGGGAAGGTGAGATTAGCGAGGTTAGGGGCTTCTTTAGCGATGTCTGACTGCTGAAAACTGAAAACGCTGATGCTTCTTGGTGTTCCTTCGCGGAAAATCTGCAAAACGGCGGGGCTGATCTGCAAACCAAAAACGCTAGGGCTGAAAATTGTTCTGCCACCGCTGGTTGTCCTACGAATGCAAAACGCTAGGCTTCTTGATTGGTCTTGCTGTGGCCGGGGCTGATCTGTTGTGCACAAAACGCGAGGCTGCCTGTAGATGAAAACGCTAGGTCCTTGCAGATGCAAAAACGTTAGCTCTGCTGATGTGGGGGGTCTTGCTGAGAAGTTGCCTGTTGAGCAAGGTGCTCCTGCTGCCTCTTGTGCCAGAAAGTGCTAACTCTGGTTTGCTTATATATCATCTTAGCAAAATTGGCCTACCTGCTTTCCAACAAAAGTCACTTAAAAATAATAAGTGAAAATGTCAAAAATAGGGAAAATAGGTTTAATGCATTGGAAAATTCCCCTGATGGATTCTGATGGGAATGTTGATGATCATGCTGTGTGCAACCGGAGGATATGCATCTACTCAAGTGTTTGGGCATGCACGGTCTGCGAACAGACTCACAAAAGTGCCAGAACACTTCCTAAGCTAGACTGACTGTCCTAAGCTAGACTGACTGGATTGACTGAACCCTTGTCATGTTGTAGCTTGTCCACGGACACATAGGGTTGGATGTGTCACATGACAATGTGATGCCTGTGCTCTGATAACCTGTGAGTGCGCGTGTGCGGAAGTGTGAGAGAGAAGAGGAGAGAGAGAGACAGTAGAACACAAACACAAGATATGGTGAAGAGGGGGAGATCAGCCCCCCTTGACTACCATGAGCAAAAGACCCAATATGCAATGACCAGATGATAATGAAATGTGTACCCCCCTGGCCCCATATATATGAGTGCCCAAGGTGGACGCCCAACTCAAGTGGGCGGCTGGCCAGACAAGGTACAACCTAGACTATGGGTGGCCAGCTTGGAGACACTAGCTGTATAAGGAAGTGCCCTAGACCTGTGTGAAGCAACAAAGTGTGATGAGCGCACGGCGGTTTGTGCAAGTGAAAGAGCACGCAAGGAAGTGCAGTGTGTGTGCAGAGAGGGGAGGCGAAGGCCAGCAGGAGAGGAAGCGCTAGCAAAAGAGAGAGGGCTCACGTTTTTGGGGAAAACTCAATAAGTGAGTTTTGGGTTTTCCCACTTTTATTATAAGTGACCTTTAAAAAATGTGTCATATTTGAACCTGGACAAAGTATAAAAATGTACAAAAAGGGGTTATTTAGGCCTTTAACCCAACAACCTCCCACTTAAAGGCATAAATGGCGCCTTTAAGCTACGTGACTCCCACCATCTCTATGCATAGATGATGTTGTGCTTGGGGTAAGCACTTAGTGAGAGCATCGGCTAGATTTTGTGATGTATGGACCTTAACCAATGTAATAAGTCCATCCTCAAGCACTTCTCGTATGAAGTGATACCGCACATCAATATGCTTTGTGCGTGCATGAAACATGGCGTTCTTTGCTAGACATATAGCACTCTGGCTATCACAACCAAGCATAGGTGCCTTGGCAGGCAAGCCAAACTCACTGCATAGGCGTGCTAACCAAATAGCTTCTTTGGAAGCCTCAGTGGCTGAAATATATTCAGCCTCTGTAATAGACAATGCAACAATCTTTTGCAATCTAGAACACCATGAAACAACACCTCCTGCAAGAGTAAATACATAGCCACTTGTGGATTTCCGTGTATCCACATCACCAGCCATGTTAGAGTCACAAAATCCCTTCAACTCCATTGGTCCTTTACCATAGTAGAGGCATTTGTTTTTAGTCCCTTTCAAGTACCTCATAATGGACTTCACTGCATCCCAATGCAACCTTCCTGGATTAGCCATAAACCGGCTCACAACTCCCACTGCATGGGCTATGCCAGGCCTAGTAGCAACCTAGCATATATAAGTGAACCACAAGCTGAAGCATAAGGCACACTTTGCATGTCATTGGCTTCTTCTTTTGACTTAGGACAATCATCCTTGGAGATTTTAACATATGGCTGTAATGGCACACCAAGAGGCTTTGCTTCAGCCATGTTAAATCTGTCGATCACCTTTTCAATGTACTTTTCTTGCGAGTCTTTTGGACTTGCCTTGGTTCAATTCTTCGAGCCCTCCAATCAATGCTAGGATTGTGTAACTCAAGCCACGGTAGCCCGATAACAATTGGACTGCTTGGGCTTTGTATGATATTGAACGCTATTGCTCTTTTAATGTTACTTCTATGGGGCGAGTTTGATACCTGACATCCCCCGAAGCGAGGGGACGACCAATAATGACTTCTACAGTTGCTAGATTAGACTTCTCTACAAGTGGTATGTCTTGTTCTTTTGCAAATTCTCTGTCCATGAAGCATGCTGTTGCACTTGAATTCACAATCCATGTGCCTCGGCATACGGATCTTGATGGGTAGCATAAAACTTGAAGTGGGATCAACGGGCAAAAAGAGACCTTTTACTTGGCTTTTGTCCAACCGTCCAGTCTTTACTGAGGTTGGACGTCCATGTTTTCCGAAAACGTTGAGGTCGTTGCACCATGAATCTTCATCCTTCTCTTTCTTGGACATTGTTGAGCAATATGCCCACGCTCTCCGCAATACATACATATCACCGTGCTGAATCAATTTGCTTGGGCTCAATGCCTGATTCATGGCCCTCTTGAGGTGTGTAGTCTTCATATGTCACTTTTGTTTAAGTCCGTAATGGTGCCCCTTGCCGCCTCTCTTGTCGCCTCTCAAATAGTCGGTTATCACATTCTATTGCTTTAGAGATGAACTCGCTTAATGTGTGAACCTTTGGCATAGTCAATAAAAGATCTTTTACATCATCCTTTAATCCCCATCGAAATTGGGTAATGAAATATTCTTCATGCCAAGTTAAATCACAAGTGAGTTGTTGAAATTCGAATATGCAACAATTCAAATGCATAGACGAATGCAGGCCTTGACCCTTAGTAGAGATTTCTAAGTTTCATTTCAGCAACCCTTGCTCTATGAGTATCCTCGACGGTTGCAGAGAACTCCTTCACAAAAGCTTCAAAGTCATGGAGGAGAGGAGATTCTTTTTCAAGTAAGGGAGCAAACCAAGAGAGAGCCGTACGTGAGAGGAGGGCGCCAATAAGGCCTACTTGAGAGGCATCATGTGGATAACGCTCTCATTGCATTCGAATGAAGAGCTGCACTTGTTGGAGAAAACCTCTAAACTTTGATCTAGTCCCATCAAATTTTTCAGGCAAGCTAACCTTCAGCTCCTTCTTGTGTTGTTGAGAACCGCTGGATCTTGCAGCTTGTGCTTGATGTGTGCTGGTCTCTCGAAGCTCTTGAATTTGACGTTGAAGATCTTGCACAACCGGTCCCAAGACTAGAGGTTGCTCTGCTTGTTAGGTGCAACGGAATGATTGTTTGCGCTTTGCTCAAGATGAGTGCTCCGAACTGTGCTCAAGGTTCCTTTTGTTCTTATGGAAGGGAGAGCCTTCCGTTCTTAATTAGAGAATGCTATGATCACAAACAAAGTGAATGGACACTGTGCGTGCAAGTGTATGAGACTGAGAGATAGAGAGAGAAGAGAGATACGACACCAGAGACGTTGTAAAAGCCTCCTCTGAAGGCCCCACTCTCGTCGACGAGAGTGGTCTACTTATGATTGCACAATCTGGTACAAATGGAATGCATGAGACTGATGCAAGTCTAGGCTATGTCGGTGATGACGATGGGGATAACGAAGTTGACCTAAGGGCTGAAATCTGCGACTAGTCCAAAAACGCTGATTTGGGGGTTGTTTTCTGTAGGTCTTTGACGCTGAAAATCTGCAGGTTTAGGGCTGAAAATTGAGGTCTTTCTGGGGCTGAATCTGCTACTTCTTCATGGGCTAAATCTGCTACCTTTAGGGCTGCATCTGAAGGTCTTTATCGCTTGGAATTTGCAATCGCTAGACCTCCTCAAAACGCTAGGGCTGCATGTCTGCTACTGACCAAAAACGCTAGCTGATGGTGCATCTTCAAAAATGCTGGGCATAGGAAAAACGCCAGGCATAAGAGAGTCTTGCGGTGACGATCTGATGCAAAAATGCTAGTGACTAGGTACTGCTGGCGGTAGTGCTAGATGAAGAAAACGCTAGGTATGCTGCTTGGAGAAACGCCAAGGCTTGGGATCTTGCTTGGAGGGAATCCGCCAAGGGTCTTGTGAGAAGTTGCCTGCTGAGCTTGGCTCCTGTTGCCTCTTCTGCCATTTAGTGCTAACTTTGGTTTGCTTATATATTTTCTTACCCAAATTGCCCTACCTACTTTTGTTGGAAAGTCACTTAAATTAATAAGTGAAAAATATCAAAAATAGGAAAAATAGGCTAAAATCACTGGAAAATTCCCCTGACTGATTCTGATGGATTCTCATGGGAATGCTTATGATCATGTTGTGTGCAACCAGAGGATATGCATCTATACTAAGTGACTGGGCATGCACGGTCTACAAATAGACTCACAAAAGTGCCAGATAACTTCTAATCTAGATTGACTGGACTGACTGAACCCTGATCATGCTGTAGCTTGTCCACGGACACATAGGGTTGGATGTGTCACGTGACACTGCTTGAAGTTGAGCGTTACTCTCGCGAAGTTCTTGTAATTGAGCTTGGATGCTTTGCAATCCGTTGATGACACTTTCCATCGTCGACGCCATGATGGCTTGACAAGATTAAGAGATGGGCGTTTTGAGCGCGTCTCGAGCTAGAAGAAAGCACGAGGAGACGCTCACAATGTACAAGAACTTGGGACTTGATTATAAACTTAACCTTGATACAAGACTTAATACTTGATACTTGATAAAGAAACGTTATCTTGATTACAAGATTTATACTTGGTTAAGAGAACTTGATACAAGAATCAAGTGCAGGACAAGGCTTGATTGCAAGAACAAGATTTGAACAGAAGACAAGAACTAGAAGAGGGCTTACCTCGCAGGAGTCTCACAGTTGGTGTTGGTAAGACTGAAGGGCTTGTAGCCCAAGACTCCTATTTATACTAGTGCTTGAGGAGGTTAGAACTTTCTAGGTTCTTCTTGAGGAGGTTAGAATCTTCTAAATTCTTTTGGAATCTTCTCCAAGCTTGAGCTAGATTCTTGTGTCCATGATAGAAGAGAGGCTCGATGGGTTGCCCAAGTAAAAACCGTTTTCGGTGAGGGAACGGGGCCAAATTTGAAAACGCTGGCTGACGTGTTGAACTGCAAGCGTCAACGCTGATCTGTAGCGACAGAGGGAAAACGCGAGGGCTGATGCAAAACGTTGGTTGATCTGAGACAAAATGATGGTTGGTTGTTGCTCTGCAAAAGCGCCAAGGTTGATGTGGCGTTGTCGCCTCTGATGCCAAAATGCTAGGCATCTAGCGCCCTTTATAGGGACTTATCGGTTATAAATCACTTAAGGTGTAGGTAGGGCAAAACCTCTGTCAAATTCCTTAAAATTAAATCATTAAAATGATTTATTAATAAGCTTGATCGGGGGTTAGTTTTTGGGTGAAACTGTCGCACATCTGTACCCGAGGATCCGATCGACGTGGGGAATGGCTCGTTGTGCCAGATGCCGATCGTAGTGTAATAACATCTGTCAAAACGCATGTACAAACCATTCATGCAAGAGGGTTCCAAAACTGGAAAACCTAATATAATGGATTCTAGACACTCCTATCTAGGGATAGGTGGAAAACTGGCTTTGGAAGTTGATGAAGCATGTCCACGTGGCACACAAAGCCATGTGCACGTGTAACAAACTGCTGACGTGTCAAAGCCTAAAGAATGGAGCCAACTTACAGATGTGGTCGAGGGGCCTAAACTGTCACAAAGTGATGACGTGGCTGCGCGAGAGCAGAAACCCTAACCCTAATTTTGCCAAAAACCCTAACTGTTGAAACCCTAATTATGGAAACCCTAACACTAAAACTCGCAAACCCTAATTTTGGAAACCCTAACCCTAAAATTGCAAAAACCCTAACCCTAACCCTAACCCTAAGGACAGCATGGAGATTTCCAAAAATTGCGCTGGCTAATGACGTGGCAGGCCGTACGGATTTTTGTGATTTACGCTGGTAGCTTTTTGGCTTTGCTTTTGGACTAGATGCTTTTAAGTTTGAAGGCTTTTCACTGTAATTGCTTTTAGGCCAAGGGCCTTTAAATATGAGGCTAGGGCTCATTCTTTGGCATGCTTCCTGGCGAAGGTGCAGAGTTTGGAGTACCGGCTTGTACTGTGTTGATGCAATATAAAGAAATACCAAAAGGGGCGCCAAGGTTTGGGGCCAATACTCTCTCAGGTGGAATTCCGTCACTCCATGTCGCGTGTCATCTCTCTCTCTCTCTCTCTCAATTCATTTGTTATTGAAGTGCTAAAAGTCTGTTTGAGTCTGTTCTTTTCTATTGGCACGTGGTGTAAGGTGCAGCGGAATGAATGTTTGCGCTTTGCTCAAGCTGAGTGCTCCGAACTGTGCTCAAGGTTCCTTTCGTCCTTATGGAAGGTAGAGCCTTCCGTTCTTAATGAGAGAATGCTATGATCACAAACAAAGTGAATGGACACTGTCCGTGCAAGTGTATGAGACTGAGAGATAGAGAGAGAAGAGAGATACGACACCAGAGACGTTGTAAAACCCTCCTCCGAAGGCCCCACTCTCGTCGGCGAGAGTGGTCTACTTATGATTGCACAAACTGGTACAAACTGTATGCATGAGACTGATGCAAGTCTAGGCTATGTCGGCGATGACGACGGGGACGATGAGACCGACCTAAGGGCTGAAATCTGCAATCTTTTATCTGCTGTCCAAAAACGCTATGGGCTGAAATCTGCTACAATCCAAAAACGCTGATTTTGGGGGCTGTTTCTGTAGGTCTTTGTCACTGAAAATCTGCAGGTTTAGGGCTGAAAACTGAGGTTCTTAAGGGCTGAATCTGATGGTCTTTCCGGGCTGAATCTGGTACTCTCTTAAAGCTGAATTTGCAGGTGCTTCAGTGCTGAAAACGCCTGCTGAAAACTGCCAAAAACGCTAGGTGATGAAGCTTCTCAAAAACGCTAGCTGCTGGTATGTGTGGCGATGACCTTGCTGAAAACGCCAATGGCTTGAAGCGACGACGATGATGATCCAAAACGCTAGGGATGCTTGTGGGAGGAAAACACTAGGCTTGGGGAAAGTCTTGCTTGGAGGGGATACCACCAAGGGGTTCTTGCTTGAGAAGTTGCCTGTTGAGCTTGGGCTCCTGCTGCCTCTTCTACCAATTAGTGCTAGTCTAGGTTTGCTTATATACAAACTTACTCAAATTGCCCTACCTACTTTCCAACAAAAGTCACTTAAAAATAATAAGTGAAAAATGTCAAAAATAGGTAAAATAGGCTAAATGCACTGGAAAATTCCCCTGAAGGATTCTGATGGGAATGCTTATGATCATGCTGTGTACAACCAGAGTATATGCATCTACACTAAGTGACTGGACATGCACGGTCTACGAATAGACTCACAAAAGTGCCAGTTCACTTCTAATCTAGACTTACTGGACTGACTGAACCCTGATCATGCTGAAGCTTGTCCACAGACACATAGGGTTGGATGTGTCTGACACGTGGTGCCCGTCTTGTGGCAGTGGTATCAGAGCATCTGGCGTGTACTTTTCTGAATGCATACCGGTCCTACAAAAGAGCAGACAGAGCTATTGGAATTTTATTTGGTATCTTCGCCATCCAAACCCGGACTTATTAGCCACTCCCACCCTTACTTCATCGCGCATCGGGCGCGCTCCCGTCTTCACCGCTCATGTCTTACTGGGCATAAGCCAATTAAGATCACTTGCAAGAGAAGGATCTAGATTTGTGTAAGTCACTGTTTTTCTGAGAAGCAGTGCCATGCAGATGTTGATGTCTATAGCTACCAAGCCGCACACTTTCAAGGACTTGGCAAGCTTTCAAGAAAGTTTTTGCCTGAAGTTATATGGTTTCTGACATCTTCCTTCAGAGTGCAACTTCTGGCAGAGTGGGGTATCCTGAAATGCTTGCCATGGAAACCCTAGCAGATAATTTCTCGACATCTCTCAGTAGATGTCTCTTCACCAGCAGATGAACTTGGAGGTTCGGTGTGATTGCTATCTCTTGGGACTACCATCGCCGCAAAAGAAACACTGTCTGTCCAAGAGCTGATGGACCATGCTGTGCTCGGCTACGACCTCATGGAAGGAACCTAACCCTAATTTTTGGTGCAGGTTTCAAGATAGAAAGTCAGTCGACTTTTCGAGCTCGATTGATGTCGAGATTGCTTTCTAAGTTTGAGTTTTGTTTGGTGATCCTGTTTGGAGTTTGTTTGAAATGGATGGTATCTGTTTTGAATCTGTTTTGGTGTCGATTTGAATTGTTTGACTCTGGTTTGATACTGGTTTCAATGATTGGTGATTTTACTCCCGAGTGGAGAAGTGAGAAATACCATTTTGGTATTGTTTGAACCGCGGAACGACGCAGGCCGATGCCTAGGGAGCGTTTGGTTGTATGCTTGTAAAATAATTGTTGTTGTGACTCCCGGCCCGGACCTGGATGGTTATGCAGGTGGAATATTAAGAAGTCTGAGCAGTGGTTACTCTCAGCACCTCCAGACAACGTAGACTGCGGTCTGGGGGGCGTTTGGTTGTAAAAGGCCTCTATCTCCCGGCTCGGGCCTTTTTAGGTTATGCGGGAGGAGTGATGAGGGAGTCGTTGAATATCCCCTGGCTCGGACCTTGTTAGGTTATGCGGGAGGAGTGTTCATCGTCGACTTTATGTTTCTATGTCTTGTAACGTGCATATGTAAGCATTTGTGTTGCATTGTGATGTGCCAACCACTGAATATTCCTAATTGGATGAGATTGCCTGGGTATGTAATTTTAGTGCATCAAGACACCCGTGGAAGATTTGTACGGTCTGGGTGTGATGGCTAATTTTACTACGCCGGAATATCATGACTTCCGATCTGGACGAAAGGAAAGGAGAAGCTAACTCCTTGATCAAAACAGCCGAAAGGAGAAGTTAACTCCTTGATCAAAAGAGCAAATTGATCGTCCCTCGAAAATTTTTGAGCGAAGTTGAGTTGTTTTGCAGATATGCTTTAATCCCGGACGATTACTCTCTTTCAAGAAGGAGAAATGTAACAAACTACTGACGTGTCAAAGCCTAAAGAGTGGAGCCAACTTACAGATGTGGCCGAGGGGCCTAAACTGTCACAAAGTGATGACGTGGCTGCCCGAGAGCAAAAACCCTAACCCTAATTTTTGCCAAAAACCCTAACTGCTAAAACCCTAATTCTGGAAACCCTAACCCTAAAACTTGCAAACCCTAATTTTAGAAACCCTAACCCTAAAACTTGTAAACCGTAATTTTGAAAACCCTAACCCTAAAATTGCAGAAACCCTAACCCTAACCCTAAGGGCAGCAGGGAGATTTTCAAAAATTGCGCCTGCTAATGACGTGGCAGGCCGTACGGATTTTTGTGATTTACGCTGGGAGCTTTTTGGCTCTGCTTTTGGACCAGATGATTTTAAGTTTGAAGGCTTTTCACTGTAATTGCTTTTTAGGCCAAAGGCCTTTAAATATGAGGCTAGGGCTCATTCTCTGGCATGCTTCCTGATGAAGGTGCAGAGTCTAGAGTACCGGCTTGTACTGTGTTGATGCAACATAAAGAAATACCGAAAGGGACGCCAAGGTTTGGGGCCAATACTCTCTAGGGTGGAATTCCGCCACTTCGTGTCGCGTGTCGTCTCTCTCTCTCTCTCTCTCTCAATTCATTTGTTATTGAAGTGCTAAAAGTCTGTTTCAGTCTGTTCTTTTCTATTGGCACGTGGTGTCCACCTTGTGACAGCACGTGACATCCCCTCTTGCTTAAGGTGAGGTATGGGTACCGAACTCCATGCAGGCCATAAGATGATCTCGATTGAAGGGCCTTCTAGATGATGTCCTCCATGGTTATTTTTGAGAGAGGTTCCCCCGCGCTTTGTGGAAATGTCCAAAAGACAAGGATGATGATGCATCTACTTGCAAACACTGAACTGCCTCCCGGATCAACAATTCCCTTGTTGGTTACCGACAGCTTGTGTGTTACATCCCTAGACATCAGGATGGGTGCTCGCAGTTATGTTCGACCAATGTGAATCAGGCCCTTTGGTTATGAAGTCCCGTTAAAAGGACGGAGGGATGCGCTTCTGCGTAGATTACAAAGGTCTCTATAAGGTCACCATTAAAAACACGTATCCGTGATTCTGTTAGCACGATCTTATGTGTCGACTTTCGGGTGCTCTTTATTTCACCAAGATCGATCTACGTTATGGGTACCATCAGATACGGATACATGCGTATGATGTCCTGAAAACCGCGTTCCGTACACGGTATGTACATTACAGTTTTTGGTGTTACCCTTTGGGTTGACCAACGCTCCTACCACTTTCCAACAAATGATGAATCATCTCTCTCGTCCGTATTTGGGAAAGTGGGTTGTTGTGTTCCTCGACGATATCTTAATAAGCAAAACACTCGAGGAGCACTTCCAACACCTTCGTCTCATCTTGTGTGTTTTGAGACGAGAAAAATTGTATGCGAAACAATGCAAGTGCGAATTTTTTCGCACGAAGTTGCTATATGTGGGTCATGTCATCTCGGCCGATGGCATTCGTATTGACCTCCAAAAGATACGAGCTGTGCTGGATTGGCTCATCTTCGCACGATCAGGCAAGTGAAATCCTTTTTGGGTTTTCCTGGCTTCTATGGGAAGTTTATCAAGGACTCTGCTCGTTTTGTCGAACCTTTTACTCGTCTGCTAAAGGGCGTCCAAAGCAAAAAGCGTAGTGTTAGTCCGTCGATTCGATGGACCGATGAGCTCGACCAATGTTTTCAAACATCGAAGCGGCTTGTTACTACTGCACCGATGTTGCAGATAGTAGATCTGAACAAGCCCTTTGTGGTGGAAATGGATGGCACAATTATGCATTTCGCGCTGTCCTATATCAGGATGAGCAGCTCGTAGCTTTTGAGAGCCGTAAGCTCACAGATGTGCAAACACGTTATTCCACACAGGAGAAGGAATTGTTGGCAGGCATTCATGCCTTGAAAGTTTGGCGCCATTACCTCTTTGGTGTCCGCTTCGTGGTATGGAGGGACCACCATTCTTTGAAATATCTCTGTGATCAGCCCGACCTTCGTGGTCAAAAGGCAAGGTGGCCGAACTCATGCAGGAGTTCGACTTCAAGATACACTACCGTAAGGGTGCTACCAATATGGTAGCTGATGCCCTTAGTAGAATTTTAGAGGTCAATACTTTTTCGTTTGCTGAAATTTCGACTGACTTCTATCTTTCTCTCAAAGGGCATTGCAAAAATGATCGTCACTTTGGTGCAATTTGGTGACAAGTCCAAGAGGGAATATGTAGCTCGGACAGCTATGGAGGTTTGGACGCCTCTGATTTGTCTACGGAGAGAAAGGTAGCGGAGAAGTATTCCATTCGTAATGGATTACTTTTCAAGCAAGGCAAAGTGTGTATGCCCGTTGATGAGGATATCCGCAAGCAAATTTTGTTCGAGTGTCATGATGCACCAAGCGCAGGACACCCTGGCATACACCGTACTTTGGCCTCAGTTGGCTATTGGCAGCACATGAAAACATCTGTTGAAAAGTATGTGTGGAAATGCGCGCAATGTCAGCTCAACAAAGCTGAACGTCAAAAACTCGCTGGATTATTATATCCTTTGCAAATTCCCAATAGCAAATGGACAAGCATTTCTATCCATTTTGTAGTTGGATTGCCCCGCACTATCATGATGCACCAAGCGCAGGACACTCTGGCATACACCGTACTTTGGCCTCAGTTGGCTATTGGCAGCACATGAAAACATCCGTTGAAAAGTATGTGTTGAAATGCGCGCAATGTCAGCTCAACAAAGCTGAACGTCAAAAACTCGTTGGATTATTATATCCTTTGCAAATTCCCAATAGCAAATGGACAAGCATTTCTATCATTTTGGTAGTTGGATTGCCCCGCACTAGTCGTGGTGTAAGGTGCAGCGGAATGAATGTTTGAACTTTGCTCAAGATGAGTGCTCCGAACTGTGCTCAAGGTTCCTTTTGTTCTTATGGAAGGTAGAGCCTTCCGTTCTTAATGAGAGAATGCTACGGTCACAAACAAAGTGAATGGACACTGTGCGTGAAAGTGTATGAGACTGAGAGATAGAGAGGGAAGAGAAATACGACACCAGAGACGTTGTAAAACCCTCCTCCGAAGGCCTCACTCTCGTCGGCGAGAGTGGTCTACTATTGATTGCACAAACTCGTACAAAATGGATGCATGTGAATGATGCAATTCGGGGCTATGTCGGTGATGACGACGGGGATGGCGACACCGACCTAAGGACTAAAATCTGCAACCTCGTATCTGCTGTCCAAAAACGCTGCTATGGCTAAATTCTGCTGCGGCTGAAAACTGTCCAAACGCTGCTGTACAAAAGGCTAATGGTTGAAAATTGTCATGACTTGATCTGCTGAAAACTGTCCAAAAAAATGCTGTTGTAGACAGGTTATTAATGGCTGAAAACTCCATGCATGTGGGCGATCCTGTGATGCTCAAAAACGCCAGCAAGGGAGGTTGGGTTGTGGCGATGTTTCCTCGGAGGAAAAACGCTAGGGCTGGGACTGCTTGGCGATGATGCTTGTAGAAAACGCAAGGGCTGAAATCTTCTAGGCGAGGCTGAATTGGATCAAAAACGCTAGGGGAATGGATCTTCTTGCTTGGAGGGAAAACCACCAAAGGTGCTTGCCTGAGAAGTTGCCTGTTGAGTGATGGAGCTCCTGCTGCCTCTTCTGCCAATTAGTGCTAGTCTAGGTTTGCTTATATACAAACTTACTCAATTTGCCCTACCTACTTTCCAACAAAAGTCACTTTAAAAAAAATGTCAAAAATAGGTAAAATAGGCTAAATGCACTGGAAAATTCCCATGATGGATTCTGATGGGAATGCTTATGATCATGCTGTGTGCAACCAGAGGATATGCATCTACACTAAGTGTCTGGGCATGCACGGTCTACGAACAGACTCACAAAAGTGCCAAATCACTTCTAAATCTAGATTGACTGGACTGAGTGAACCCTTGTCGTGCTGTAGCTTGTCCACGGACACAGGGTTGGATGTGTCACGTGACACGTGGCCACGGTGCCATTTGGGTCGTCATTGATCGAATCACGAAAATGGCACGATGTATCCCTACACGTTCCACCGTAAAGAGCCGCAAATTACCTGAGCTCTTTGTGGAATTTTTATACTAATTATATGGTTTGCGCGACGAAATTGTCAGCGATCGTGATCCAAAATTCACAGGAAATTTTTGGCAAATGGTCTTTCAGAAATTGGAGACCCGTTCGTGCATGTCGTCCTCATATCATCCTGAATTTGATGGACAGACGGAACGCACAAATCAAACTATGGAGGACATGCCATGAGCGTATGTCTCCCGATGTCAATCTGATTGGGAACGCTATCTCCCACAGATTGAGTTTTCTTATAGCAGTAAAAAGCACTTGGCTATTGGCTATAGCCCGTTTATGCTTAAATACAGTTATGAGCCGAAACCACCAATTGCCATTGGATTCAAGGGAATCAAGTTGCGATCGGTAGCCGATGTCTTACACGATATGCAAGAAATGCTTCAGAGTGCAAAAGAGAGTATAAAGATGGCACAAGATTGTGCCACTTTTGATGCTAATCAGCATCGACAACCCCGCGAACTCTAGGAAGGCATGTGGGTGTACCTTAGAGTACCGAAGGATTTCGAAACGATCCGAATTGGCCCATGCTCGAAGTTATCTTACTCGAAGTTATCTTCTTGTTATTGTGGTCCGGTGAAGATAAGTAGGGTTTCTTATAAGTTGGACTTGGCTCAAGGTATTGTTGTACATCCCGTGTTCCATGTAAGCCGTCTAAAAAAACGGCTAGGGTAGGATGACCTAGTAATTTCTCTTGAGCAAGCCCCAGACTTGGAAGACACCACCCGTTACGTTCCACTTGATACCAAATCGGTTCTTGATCACAGGGTCTGCAAGTCTCGCAAGACTTCGTACTCTGAGTATTTGATCAAGTGGAAGCATCGTCTTGAATCCCAAGCTACTTGGGATTTTGTTAAGTCATTAAGGAATCGCTTTCCTGGTTTTATAACCGAGGGTATTGCTGAGGACAACAATTAATTATAAGGGGGGGAAGTGTTACGTCCCCAGACATCATGATGGGCGCCTGTAGTTATGTCCGGCTAGTGTGAATCTGGCCCTTTGGTTATGAAGTCCTATAAATAGGACTAGAATCTCATTTGTGAGACATCTTGTCTAATCACCACACTTGGACTCTAGGCCCTTGGTAGCTCTGCCCGTACACCCGTATTGGTGTTGGCTGGGTGGTATGGGACACCGGCCCCTTGGTTGCAGGCTCCCAGGCTCGCGGGTGAGCCCGTATTAGCGTAGAGCGAATGGCTGGATATGCAAATGCCGATGTCCACAAAGGTTACCGGCCAGCCTATGCTGCCCCTACGTGGAAAGATTGGCGAGAGCAATGCCGAATGGGAGATGAAGATGGATATGTCCTTTGGAATGCCCACGAACCATGGCAAGTCCTTTGTTTGATGTCTCATGAAACCGCCAAGTTACTCCTCAAAGATAGTGTCACGTGACACATCCAACCCTATGTGTCCGTGGACAAGCTACAGCATGACCAGGGTTTAGTTCAGTCAAGTCCAGTGAAACACCTCTTGGAAAAGGGTCTTGTCCAGCTTAGTACTTCACCGTATTGCTCTCCAGTGTTGTTGGTTTTGAAGAAAGACAGATCTTGGAGAATGTGCATCGATTATAGCACTCTCAATGAAATCACCATCAAGAACAGATTTCCGATTCCTAGGATCGATGATATACTCGACAGGTTACAGGAATCCTCGTGCTTTAGCAGGATTGACTTGAAGAGTGGATATCATTAGATCAGGATAGCGCCAGGAGATGTCTACAAGACAGCTTTTCGGACGACTTTTGGGTTATTTGAGTTTTTGGTGATGCCTTTTGGCTTAACCAATGCTCTTGCGACATTTAACCGGATGATGGACAGGATTTTTTTGAGAGTACAGGCTATTTGTTGGCACTTTCTTTGACGACATCATTGTTTTCTCCAAGAATGAGGCAGAACACAGAGATCATCTGCTTCAAGTCTTTCAGGCATTACGAGATCACACGTTAGTGATTAATGCAAAGAAAAGTGAATTTTTCCTACTAGAGATACACTTTTTGGGACACATTGTGTCAGCAGCAGGAGTGCGAATGGACCCGGCCAAGATAGACTATCCGTGATTGGCCCGATTTGAGGAATGTCCATGAAGTTAGAAGCTTCTTGGGACTGTGTTCGTACTACAGGCGGTTCATACGAAAGTTTGCAGAGGTTGCTTCCCCTCTGCATACCTTGACACAGAAAGGAGTACCTTTTTCGTGGGGACCCACAGAGGTGACTGCCATTGAAAGAGAAATTCACTACAGGACCAGATTTGACTTTGCCGGACTTGCAGAAGTCTTTTGAAGTATTTTGTGATGCTTGTGGTTGTAGTCTGGGTGCGGTCTTGATGCAAGAAGGCCATGTCATTGCTTACGAGAGCCGATTGTTCTCTAGGCCGGAGATGACAGCACAGATATATGAGAAAGAGCTTTTGGCAGTGATCCATGCTCTTACTCAGTGGCGGCACTACCTACTCGGAGCGGATTTTACTGTCTTTACAGACCATCAGAGTTTGCGCTACTTCTTGTCACAGAACAGATGTGGTGGGCGAACATCTTGTCACAGTTTCACTTCCAGCTTGTCCATGTGCAGGGACAGAAGAATGTGGTGGCAGATGCTTTGTCTCGGAAGCCGTTGGTTCTGGCTATTTCCGCGATACATCATAGGAGCTTCGAGGATATGGTCGATCGGTATGCCACAGATACAGATTTTGCAGATATTTTTCACACGGATACGGGATGGGAAGACAATAGCTCGATACTCCCTTCGGGAAGGCTACTTGATGAAAAAGACTATGTTGTGCGTTACACAACCGTTGAGGGAAAAGGTTATGACTGAATGCCACTGTCCACCTTTTACGAGTCACCGCGGCATTGCTACCACCATGAAGGGGGTAGAGAGATACTTCTTTGGGCCGAGACTCAAAAAGGATGTGGAAGAGTTTGTACGCAGTTGCTTAGTATGCCAGAAGGTCAATTTTGACAGGCATAAGGCACAGGGATTGTTAAAGCCTTTACCCATACCCACCCGCCCCTGGAAAAGTATTGAAATGGATTTCATTTTTGATCTCCCGAGAACACAGAATGATCACGATGATTTTTCGATTACATGGCGCGTCTGAGACGATTGTCTCCGACAGAGAGCCCAGATTTATGAGTTTGTTTTGGAAGGCAATTTGGGAGAACATTGATACGCAGTTGCAGTTCTCGTCATCGTTCCACTTGCAGACTGACGGGCAATTTGAGATTGCCAATTCAATGATTTTAGATTTATTGAAGTCTTGTATCTCGGATCAGAAGACTCAATGGAAAAAGAACTTACCTTTGGTGGAATTTGCCTACAATAACACGATACACTCTTCGACGGGGAAGACGCCATGTGAGATTGTTGAAAGTGCTGTGAAGGTTATATCCTTCCTGAGCACGAAGATTAGATATTTGAAGCGGATGAATATTCGCGAGATTTGGATACGGCTTTTGCCAAGGTTCGCGAGACTTTGCAGGAGTCTCAAGAACGACAGAAAAAGGCAGCGGATCGGCATCGTCGCGACTTGAAATTGAAGGAGGATGATTGGGTGCTCTTACGTTTTGAGAAGGCACGCCTACGAAAGAAAAAGGGAAAGGAGAGGCTTTTCCAAAGCTTAGTATGCGATACTACGGACCTTTCCAGATTACTGACAAGATAAATGATGTCTCCTTCCGATTGAAACTGCCAGATACTTGGAGGATTCACAATGCATTGCATGTGACTCTCTTGAAACCTGTTAAGGGTGATGTGCCTGATGATGGGGAGCTTGATGAGTAACCCGAAGTGGAAGAAAACGAGGAGATCCTTGTTCATGAACAGATTTTGGCACATAACGATACGAAGAAAGGTAAAGACCGAAGGCGGTTCTTGGTTAAGTTCAAGAACTTTCCTGCATTTGATGCGAAGTGGATGGAGGAGGAGGACCTAGCAGATACTCCTCGGATTGTGAAACTTTACCTCGATGTTTTGGTTTAGCATAGTCTACTCCAAACGGAACCTCGAATTCAGCTTGGCCGGAGATCTGGTGCAGTGGGATGCACAAGAGGGGAGTCACTCCGCTCCCTTGTCAACAGATGCCTTGATTTTGATACTAAAGTCATTGATGTCTCTTTGAGCTTCAGGGATACTGAGAGCTGACAGTATTCTGCTGGATGACTTTATGAAATGGAATTTCTGATTATGATACTGATTTGTTCTTGACTTCTTGTGAGTGCAAGAATTGATAGCCGAAATGACTGCAGCATTTTTGTCTGATTGATCTCGAATAGACATGGTTGCAATAGGGGTTAGTCAATCGGACATCGATGAGGTCCCGATTGGACCTAGATGTGATTGCTAGCTACATTGCCGATAAATCATGGTCTAAGATCCGAATGAATGTTGAATGTCATGTGATGTCCTGTGATGTCCTGTGATGTCGTGTGATGTGACTGTCGATTTTGTACATGTGCTAGATGTGTGTTCCTAGTACTAATAGTCAGTGTCTGCTAAGACGGTTTATGGCTTTTGTCGGTTTTGCAAGCGTAATCGCGGTCGATTACAATGCTTTCAAGAGGGGGGTATGTCACAAAGTGATGACGTCAGAAACCCTAAATTTCTGCCAGAAACCCTAAAATTCCTGCAAATCCTAATTTTTGCCAAAAACCCTAATTTCTGGAAATCGCGGAGGCTATTAATTTTTTTTTTTTGAAAATGATGAGTGACGTAAATTTTGCTTTTTCTCTACAATATGAGAAAGAGAGAGAGAATGCTTTTGCTTTCATGTTTTGACTCTCTGTGAGAGAGAGCAATTGCTTTTGATTTGAAGCTTTTGGGGCTCTGCTTTTGGGTATCCATTGTAACCTTTAAATTAGTGGTGAGGGCCTCACTTCTCAGAGCATCTGGACGCAGAGTCTGAGAGTGAAACCCTAGCCACTCTCTTGTACTTTGAACTGATTAATATAAAAAGAAATACCGAAAGGGGCGCCAGTCTTTGGGGCCAATATCTCTAGGCACGGAACTCCGCCGGGCCAGTGCAAATCTATTGTGATCTGTGAATTGTTTTGAAGTGGTTATTTGGTGCTGTTGCGATTGATTTTTGACTTGGAGTGTCCAAGTCTGTTACAGGAAACCAAAGAAAGAAGGGCTTGCCCAGTCTCCCCTTGTGCTTCTTTTCACTCATTGAGAGCGGACCGTGCACTTAGCGACTGGCCAATCGACGTGAGGTGGGACACAGCAACCTTGGTGTGAGCGCCAGGCCTCCAAGGGGTGCGTCCGCGGAAAAGAGCAAAACTTGAGTGCAGAGAAGATCCTTCTCTAATACAGATTCCTCAAGACCCTCAAGAAATTCAAGACCCCCAAGAACCCAAGAACCCAAGACCCACAAGAACCCAAGTTCCTTGAGAACTTAAGAACCAAAGATTACCAGTGTATGGTCATCACCCGAAGCGGAATGGATACTTCGCATGGAGGTGGTGAGCATGGGAGTGGCGAAGAAGAGTTTTCCCCACCAGGAGGTTTTCCCAACCCTCCCCCTTCCCCATCTACGCCATGGATTGTACCAAATCCTATGGAGGCGATGGTCAAGTCGATGATAGAGATGATGGCACAACAACAAGAAACGACTCGCGTTGCGATGGCACAACTAGAAAGAAAAGCAGAAAGACAAGAAGCCTTGGAGCATGAACGCCAACTCAGACAAGACACCTTTGAGCGTGAGCTTGATCAAGCGCGCTTGGTGGTTGAAGAACGACAGGCAGAGCGTGCGGCTCTCGCCTCGAAGTCTGAGCCAGCCAAATATGTTGGTAGTTCCTCAAGTGGCGCAAGCCGAGATTCGAATTTCAACAACCCACTCACAGAGAAGATTGAGTTCAGTAAGTATGATGGTAAGATGGATGCCATGGTTATTCATTCTTAGTTGCATCAATTTAATGCTTATTTTGCGACAACTAAGAAGACAGGAAATAGCAAAGTTTTGACGATAGCTATGTACCTTGCTGGTGATGCCATCAATTGGTACCACGCATGGCAAGAGGCACAGTTAGCCGCGCACCTAGAGGAAGCCGACGAATTCACGCCTCTTTCCTTCAACTGGGCTGATTTTCAAGACAAGCTCAAGGCGTGGTTTATGCCACCCCAGTACCTCACACGATTGAAGGACGATTGGCGCGGTCTCAAGCAAAATGGCATGCCAGTTATGTCTTTCTCTAATCGTGTTTTGCAGCTCGACACGCAATTACGCAAATCAGATGCGGAACGGAAGGAGGCATTCCTTTATGGATTGGACGAGTATATCAAGTATGATGTCGAGGTGCTCGATCCAATCGATCTCAACAAGGCGGTAGCGATTGCTCTCGCGTAGGAGATGAAGCACAACAAGGGAAAGCCCAAGGAAAACAAGACTTCGACAAGTACCACTCAGAACCCTCAGAACGGTAAGATTGGTAACTCTTCTAACCAATCTTCCAATAGTCTCTCAGAAAAGAACTCTCAAAATGAACCTAAGGGTAAAGCTAACACAATTGCTAAACCTAAGCTCATTCCAGATGAAAAGGTAGCACAAGGAATTTTAGGAGGATACATCACGTCGGAAGAGCAAAGCACTTATTCTAAGGAAGGTCGTTGTTTTCATTGTGACATTAAGGGTCACATAAAAAGAGCATGTCCTAAGCTTGACTCTAATGAATCTAAAGAATCCATAGAACCCACTTCCTCTGTCAATGCAATAAATGACAACACGAGTGTGCCCCATGTCACGTGACACATCCAACCCTATGTGTCCGTGGACAAGCTACAGCACGACAAGGGTTCAATCAGTTCAGTCAATCTAGATTTAGAAGTGTTCTGGCACTTTTGTGAGTCTGTTCGCAGACTGTGCATGCCCAGGCACTTAGTGTAGATGCATATTCTCTGGTTGCACACAGCATGATCATAAGCATTCCCATCAGAATCCATCAAAATCCTTCAGGGGAATTTTCTAGTGCACTTAACCTATTTTCCCTATTTTTGACATTTTTCACTTATTATTTTTAAGTGACTTTTGTTGGAAAGTAGGTAGGGCAAATTGAGTAAGTTTGTATATAAGCAAACCTAGGCTAGCACTAATTGGCAGAAGAGGCAGCAGGAGCACCATTGCTCAACATGCAACTTCTCAGCAAGAACCCCCTTGGTGGCGTTTTCTCCTCCAAGCAAGAAGACTTCCCCTAGCGTTTTCCTCAGCAGATACTCATCGCAAGGAGACATCAGCCTAGCGTTTTCATCAAGTATGACCTCAACATGCAACGTTTTTCAGCCATGAAGAACCCGCAAGTTCAACCCCTAAGGAGTAGCAGATTCAGCCCGGAAAGACCATCAGATTCAGCTCTTAAGAACCTCAGTTTTCAGCCCTAAACTTGCAGATTTTCAGCGTCAAAGACCCATAGAAACAGCCCCAGAATCAACGTTTTTGGACTAGTTGTAGATTTCAGCCCATAGCGTTTTTGGACAATAGATAAAAGGTTGCAGATTTCAGCCTTTAGACCGGTGTCGTCATCCTCGTCGTAATCATCGACATAGCCTAGACTTGCATCAGTCTCATGCATACAGTTTGTACCAGTTTGTGCAATCATAAGTAGACCACTCTCGCCGACGAGAGTGGGGCCTTCGGAGGAGGGTTTTACAACGTCTCTGGTGTCGTATCTCTCTTCTCTCTCTATCTCTTAGTCTCATACACTTGCACGCACAGTGTCCATTCACTTTGTTTGTGATCATAGCATTCTCTCACTAAGAACGAAAGGCTCTACCTTCCATAAGAACAAAAGGAACCTTGAGCACAGTTCGGAGCACTCATCTTGAGCAAAGCGCAAACATTCATTCCGCTGCACCCAACACCCCAAGTTTCTTGTGACTCTCCCATTGATGACCCGGAAAGACCATCAGATTCAGCTCTTAAGATCCTCAGTTTTCAGCCCTAAACCTGCAGATTTTCAGCGTCAAAGACCCACAGAAACAGCCCCAGATCAGCGTTTTTGGACTAGTTGCAGATTTCAGCCCATAACGTTTTTGGACAAGATAAAAGGTTACAGATTTCAGCCTTTAGACTGGTGTCGTCATCCCCATCGTCATCATCGACATAGCCTAGACTTGCATCAGTTCATGCATACAGTTTGTACCAGTTTGTGCAATCATAAGTAGACCACTCTCGCCGACGAGAGTAGGGCCTTCGGAGAAGGGTTTGACAACGTCTCTAGTGTCGTATCTCTCTTCTCTCTCTATCTCTCAGTCTCATACACTTGCACGCACAATGTCCATTCACTTTGTTTGTGATCATAGCATTCTCTCACCAAGAACGAAAGGCTCTACCTTCCATAAGAACAAAAGGAACCTTGAGCACAGTTCGGAGCACTCATCTTGAGCAAAGTGCAAACATTCATTCCGCTGTACCTAACACCCCAAGTTTCTCGTGACTCTCCCATTGATGAGTCTCTCATTAAATGTCATGGTCATATGACGGGGTAGCGTTTTGTCATATTGTTTGACCGAGGCAGTATGCATGATGTGATTAGTCCCTCTCTTGTTGAGAGAGCTCGCCTATAGGTTAGTCAGAAATCTCCTCTCGAGGTTTTTGGCTTCGCTCCCGGTATGGACTCTCTCATCACGAAAGAGTACCTTGATGTGTTGTTTACAGTTCAACAAGCTGCTTTCGTAGAAAATTTGTAGTCTCTCCTCTCTCAAGATGTGATATGATTTTGGGCATTCAGTGGTTTCGTGAGCATAACCCTCTCATTGATTGAGCGGAAAATACGTTCACTTTCAATGCCAAAAGTGACTCTCCCCTTGTCATTCGTGGAGAGCAAGTTGTTCATTCTCCATCTCTCATTTCTAATGTGCAGGCGAAGATTGAACGGATTCAGGAGAAGGAGATTCTCTCGGTCTCGTCTTCTCCAAAGCATGATACACAGGATTTGCATGATGATAAGCATGATGATTTGAATGATAATGATAAGCATGATGATTTGGATGACATTGACAAGCATGATGATTTGCATGATGACCACGATGTGATTTCTCACAAGCATGATGATTTGCATGAAGATGATGTGATTGTTGACAAGGATGATGTATTAGTTGATACTTTTTCTAGTGAAGCTAACCTCATTGCAGATTCAATCAATCACGAAGACCCGATCTTGGCTCTCGAGTTGAGATCCAGAGAATCCCCACAGGAAGATTTGATCAAACAGGAAGAAACGATCTTGGCTCTCGAGCCTAGGTCCAAAGAACCCTTACAGGAAGTACTATGTGCTCGAATGATTAGACATCACGCATTGTTCGAGTGTTGCATTCATGATCGTTTCTTGTATTTTAGTCAGCGTCTTTATGTGACCCCTTTTCCTAGGCATGACATATTGTACGTTGAGTACGTTTCTCTTATGAATGAGCACGGATATATGCGGCTTTCTCATGAAAAGCTGAAAAGTTTACATTCAAGGAAGTCACATTCCATGTCTCTTCCTTGGCACGACACAGTTGTAGAAAGAGCACAAGAAAGTATGAGCATCAAGCATGGGCATTTTCGTTGTGATTTGCCACAGTTGATTGATTTAGATCATAAAGACAAGATTCGATCTCATTGTTTGCGTATGTGTGGTGAACGGTTTGGCACTCCGTCTCTTTGTTCATCTACATTGCATGCACAGTTTTTGAGGAAGACAAGATTTTTTCCAGTCACTTTACATGGAATAGGTATGTTCATGTTTTTGTGTTGGAAGTGGTTTCACGAATTTTCAGCCATGGAGATTCTTGAAGAAGAAAGAAGCATGACTCTACTGAAGACTTTGTGTCGCTTTCGGTGCGGCCCAAAGAAGCAAGCGTTGTAGACCTTTATGAAGTTCGAGTACCGCACGACGCACACATCAAAGTGGGCCGGCGAAGAGTCCCTTCCGGATGCTATCGGCGATCTCCCTCGACGCCATAGAGTTCGGTATCAGAACTTGACTTTGAAAAGGAGGGGATGTCACGTGACACATCCAACCCTATGTGTCTGTGGACAAGCTACAGCATGACCAGGGTTTAGTTTAGTCAAGTCAGTCTAGAATAGGAAGTGATCTGACACTTTTGTGAGTCTGTTCGCAGACTGTGCATGACCAATCACGTAGAGTAGATGCATATCCTCCGGTTGCACACAGCATGATCATCAGCATTCCTATCAGAATCCATCAGGGGAATTTTCCAGCGCATTAAACCTATTTTCCCTATTTTTGACATTTTTCACTTATTTATTAAGTAACTTTTGTTGGGAACTAGGTAGGGCAATTTTGCTAAGATAATATATAAGCAAACCTAGGCTAACACTATCTGGCAGAAGAAGAAGGAGAGCATCAGGCACTCAGTGCAGCAGGGCTCTGGAGACCTTCTCAGTAAGATGACCCCCCTTCAACCTGGCGTTTTTGGAGCCGAGAACGCCAGCGTTTTTCAGCCATGCCATCAGCGTTTTTAGCCAGCCATGCCAGCGTTTTCAGCCTTGTACCTTCGCGATTTCAGCAGGGTAAATTCAGCCAGTAAAGGGACAGCCTACTCAGCGTTTGCAGCAGCTAGCAAGTAGCGATTTAACACCAACAACTTAGCGTTTTTTAGCAGCCTGAGACCAGCGTTTTGTAGCAGCAAAACAACCAGCCACATAGCGTTTTTCAGCAACGATTCCACCTCAGCATGCCAGCGTTTTGCATCAGCAAGTTTAGCAGATAGAAGCCCAACAGATCCAGCGATTCCAAGAAAGAAAAAGACAGCGCGACAAGAAGCATCCCAAGCATGCAGATTTTAGCCATAGTCCCGTCCTCGTCGTCCACACCGTCGACATCGACATAGCAAGCATTAGATTTGCATCAGCATCTTGTACCAGATTGTGCAATCAATAGTAGATCACTCTCGCCATCAAAGTGGGGCCCTTAGAGGAGGGTTTTACAACGTGTCTGGTGTCGTATTCTCTTCTCTCTCTATCTCTCAGTCTCATGCATTTCCATTCACAGTGTCCATTCACTTTGTTTGTGTCCATTGCACTCTCTCACTAAAGGAACGGAAGGCTCTCCCTTCTGTAAGTAAAAGGAACCCTTGAGCACAGTTCGGAGCACTCATCTTGAGCAAAGTTTAACATTCATTCCCCTGCACCTTACATAGGGGCACCTCTTAGGGCTTCGACTAGATTGTCAAATGATGGAAGCTCTAGATGAATCCTCGTCTCTGCAACGGATGTGGCTGCGAATGGCTCACAATGCCTGTGAACTCCCATGGTGGTTGCCTCGGATTGGAACCCTTTGGCTCTGGATTGATGGCTACCGATTGCTAAGAAGATGCAGATGGTTTGCAAGGGTACAATGTTCGAGGGTCCTCTCTCTTGCAATGCTCCTAAGTTAATCTGCTGAGAGGAGAGGCCCTAGCACACTTATAAAGGCCCGTAGCCTTATTCAAAAGCAGTTACGTAAAAAGCACTGAAACCCAATAGCTCCAAACTCAAAAGCATACGCCCTCTGGGCCCTTCCGTAAATTGCGGCCCGTTTGTACTGTCATGTCAGCAATTTTCACATTTTGCGGGCCTGTCTGTACAGTGCTGTCACGTGATCATCTCTACGAAAAATTGGGCTTCTGCTTTATTTTAAAAGGGTTTAGGTGCCTTGGCCGGGGTTTGGTAAGTTGGTAGGGTTAGGTTTTTAAACCTATTTCTCTTTGGGCCACTTGGCCATAATTTGCAAGTTGGTAAGAACTTCTGTGTCTTCCGTTAGGGTTTAGGCTCCTAGGCTGGGTTTTGTCAGTTAGGCCATGCCACGTCATCAGTTTGTGACAAGGGCTAGTTGTATCTAGTTTTTATAGTCTCCAGATTGTCGCCTTCGGGCCTGCTTTGTGATCAGTGATGTCTTGCCCTTAGAATTGGCACCATTTGGGCGTTTTGAGGGAATTCTGAAGTAATATAAATTGGCCTCTTTCAGAGAGAGAGAGAGAGAGAGAGAGAGAAGAAGAAGAAGAAGAGATTTAATGTTTTTTACAGTCAACCACTCGTGTGAAGCCCTACATTTGCACAATGCCTTTACGTCTGGATGATGGTTGGAACCAAGTGCAGTTCAATCTGTCAGATTTTACTAGGCGTGCTTACGGAACCAACTATGCAGAGACACTTCGTGTGCAAGTGCATGCTAATTGTCGAATTCGAAGGATTTACTTCTCCGACAGACTTTACTCTGAAGAGGAATTGCCCCCAGAGTTCAAGCTTTTTCTACCAATTCAGGTAGTGGAACAACGTTATATGTCTGTAGTGTTTGCAGATCGGTTTTATTGTTTCACTTGAAATGCCTTGTGTCATGAATGGAACCTCCCATATTCTGCATGGGGACAGGTCATTGGTATGTTTACATCAAATGTTGCTAAGCATCTTCTTATTTGTTTGTTTCTCTGTGTTTTTCCAGAAAGCATGAACTGCTCAGAACATGCCTTTGTAGTCACAACAGAAATCCTTGAGGCTCCGCCGCAACTGAGATCTCTTACGGCACGTACAAGTAGGGGCTGTCATACCTCACTCACACTGCGTGGAGGTGACTGGCTAAACACTTCCAATCGTCAAAGGCATGGGAAGCTTTTCAAAACTGATACAAGTTTCCTCTTGATTATTGTACCAACCCAGAGCTTTGATTTGAGTGAAGTTAAAGTTTTCTAGATCAAGTTGTAGAATCACAGTGATATTATGCTCTTAAATCTACTCGCGGTCTAGCTGTGAAGTCCTGTTTATACAAACATTGCCTGAACATAATGTGTTTGTATCTTCTCTGTTTTTTAGTGTTTCTCAAGCAACATCTATTCACTAGCATGCTTGGTTTATCTGTTGTGTTAAATGTAGCTGTTATCCAGACATGGTTACAAGCCGGAGTTTAGGCTGACCTTGCTTACTGAAAATAGTGACTCTAGAGTTATGCTCATTTACGAAAGTCAATGAGGCTTCTTGCAATGCAAGTGTGTGTCGTTCACCTTGATCCTATCCATCCCTAAGGTTCCATCAAGACACTTGTTTTCGAAATCAGGCACCTGCAGGTGCAGAAGTTGGCTTGCAAAATGTCTTTGTTTTGAGCTGTCTTTTCATATTAATGCATTATACTTGTGCATACGAGTAAAAGGAATCCCTACATCTTGTGTTTCTTGCTACTTATCCATTTACAGCTGCTAAGATTCTTGTTACCATGTTCAGTTAAACCATAGGAAACCTCGGCATTCACACACACTCAAGAGTGCACATAGCACAACACACTTTTCCTCCTACAGAATGTGTGGTGGGCTTGTGTTCAAGAATGGAAATTGCCTTGAAATAGAGTACAACGGTAGAGAAAGCGCAATTTGAGTTGCTGTTGATGATGCTATTCCCTAATTTTTAAAAAATTCCAATATTGCTATTGCTTGGAGAGATGAATTTATTTTCCAATTGTGTCGCTCTTTGTTACGTGCGAACTGTAGTATGAGGCAACATTGTGAGGTTCAAAATGAATCTTTGATGAATATTGGCATCGCAAAGGCTTGAAAGGTGCTTGTTGAAGAAGTTTAGGTGAATGTCCGCAATATCATACTTTGAAGAGGCTTGTATGGAGTTTGGTTTTGTAAAGAGATCACATGCATATATTCATTTGCCACTAGGAGTTTTTTTATATGTCTAAAAACTCTCTTGGGGAATCATATCAAATGCGTTCTCAAAGTCCACAAATCAACAATACAATGCTTTTCATTACACAAGCGGATTTCCTCCATGAAAAGTGACAAGTGATCAACGGTGGTAAGATGTTTTCGGAAACTTGCTTGTCTAGATGTAGGTTTGCCATTCTTTTCGGCCCACTCACTTACTTGACAAAACTAATCAATTTTCCATAAGAGAATCAAACATTATGATATGGTAGTTGTTTACATTGTTCACATCTCTATTTATGTAAGGTTTGATCCAAGTCGTACTTCAATCATGAGGCATGCCATGTTGAAGTGCAAGGTCAATTGGGAGCTTTGTCCATTGCAACATTTGCTCAGCCGCATTAGTATGCGTAGGTCTTAAGATCAATGCATAATGTCTTGTGATCCGATTCCACACACACATACACACAAAGAAATGAAATGTCTTCGGAAGGCCAAAACGACCTATAAGACCAATAGGTTACAATTGGTGAATCTGATATCATGTCTGAGTACGGAAAGTACAAAGAATTAACACTAAAAAACACTAAGGAAATGAATCTAAAGCTGATTCGGAATTGAAACGATATTGGGGGGGGGGGGGGGGGGGGGGGGGGTTCAAATGAAATCTCTCATCAGTCGTCGCTATCGAATCTCATCAACATCCTCCATGGTCAGTACTCTGGTTGACTGTCTTGCATATTGAGCTAGAGTGATCTGTATCTTCTGTTTTGTAGCCTTTGTCGATGGTGGGAGACCCCTCGAGGTTGTGGGCGTCTAGATTTGCCTAGCTCAATGGCTCGGTCAATCAGCGTACCTCTAGTGTGGGTGGGCTGTGAGATTTGCTGTGGTGACTGTCCCTCTGGCTCTCCCCTAGCTGGTGTAAAGAAATTTGTGATTCGTTTGTGAGACTCTCTCCCTTGATGTCCTCAACAAGCTCTCCCTAAGTTTGTGCAGCTCTAGCAGGAACAATCCGAGATATCTCTGATCCTTGTATCTAGAAAATGGTCCGAAACCCTCTCTGGACAAACAGTGGAAGCGGCCGCGTATCTCATAGTACACCGGGCAATGACATGTGTAGTGCAGCTCTGTCTCTGGGACATAGGTGACAGATCTTGTGCTGGTACCCCTTGAAATCGATCAATCTCGATCTGGGACTGATGTGAGGATGTGCGTATCTGCCCAATAGCGCATCGTATCCCATGAGATAAGTGCGTATCCATGTATGTAGGCCTAGTCACAAAACCGTCCTCCGTGAGTTGGAGAAGATGCTCTATGTAGAAGACCATCTTCGTGCCCAACTCTTGTGTCGGTTGTATCCATGTGCTCTTGGTATTTAGTTGAATCAGATCCTGGCGTATGAGTCTGGTGATCTCTGTTCGTGTGAGAGACAGGGAGGGTGCATCCAAGGAGTATTGAAATGGAGGCAGTTTTATCCATGCTGAAACCATGTGACTGAAACTATGCTGTCATCTTTCCATACCAACATGCTATATCGCCTTGTAGCGCTAGTTGTCAAGATGACTCCAGGGCAAGCCGAGCATATCTGTCCCTGGGGAGATCCCATAAACTGTTGATAAAGGATACTGATCTAGTCAATGCCTCAACCACAAGGGGGGGCGGCGGCTAGCTTGCCTCGGATAATCTCATGCGGCACTGAGGCCTTAGCCCCCGAATCATCCGAGCGATCATAGAGACCAAAGGCCTCTCCATATATCTCCATCCATCCGTGTTGCCAGATCTCCCATAATACTGAGGGTCCCCATATCTGAACTTCGTAGAGCATAGCTGAAGTGTCAAAAAGCCAGAGCTTTGTTCGCGGTTCCTGAAACTGATCTTGCGAACACATCCTCTCCAGTCCTTCCAAGGATGCATATGCTCTTGTCAGTCTAGTCTTTGATGCTCTCCTCAGTGAAAACACCGGTCCACCGAAAACTACCCCAAGATAGGTATATGCATCTATGCACTCCACAGTCTCCTGGCTGTACGTAAATGTGGGTGCTGACCTCCTGACCCACTTTGGTGTGGTGTTGAACACCATAACCTTGGTTTTCCCAAGGTTGATAGACAATCCACTGTCACGAGCAAATGTATGCAAAACATTCCCTCTGGAGAATTAGAAATCAACAGAGTATCATCAGTATATAGTAACAATGGAATCCATGTCGTGCTAGCCGAGCCTCTGTGTCTCCCTGACGCTCTACATAGTCTGAAAACACATCCACATACATCCCAAAAAGAGTTGGGGATAGGGGGCATCCCTGCTTCACTCCAATAGTGGAGTGGACCATGTCAAACATTCCCTCAGTAGTGGGTACCTGCCCCATCACTGTCCTGTATAAAGCCAGAATACCCCATATTAGCTCTATAGGCACACCCATGTCCTGTAGTCTGCGTATAAGTCTAGCTCTCGGCACCGTCTCAAAAGCTTTGCGGAAATCCACAAAGCTACAGTAGATCCTCTTGCCATGGTGTCTACCCTCTTCAATAATAGCTCTGAGTGGTGTTAGAATCTGGTCAAGAGTGGAGAAACCTCTTCTGAATCTTGCTTGCCTTGGTGCTCGTATGCCCTCTCGCTCTGCCCATCTACTCAACTCCTGTTCAAGAACGGATGCATACAACCTAGCCAATGTGTGACCAACCATGATGGTGCGATAATTCCTGAGAATCATGGGATCTCCTGACTTGAAAATAGGCACAATCATAGACGTACTCCAAGTCTCAGGAAAGCCTTCATACATGGCTCGATTAAACATCATAGCAAGAAGCTCTACAAGCAAATCTCTAGCATGGATGAAGTGCTCTGCTACCAGACCATCATGATCATGTGCTCTCCTTGTCTTCATCTTGTCAATGGCTCTCGGCAGTAAAGAAAGTACATGTCTCTGGGCATGTCTCTAGTGGGTCCGGCAAAGGTGGTTGCCTTGATGCTATGTAGAGAGATGTGGCATATTCCCCCCATGTCTCTATGGAGGTGACCGTTGGTGGTGGTGAATGCTCGTGGAATAACCTCCCTGCTTCGCTTGAATCTTGACTCATAAAGAGATGATACAGATCCCGCTCTAGCTGAGATAGATAAGCATTTTTCTTTCGTCGCACTGGGCGGTGAAAGATAATCCGTGACTGTCTATGTGTGGTAATACCCATGAGCACTCTTCGATCTTTGGTCTTCCAAAGACTGAGAGTGGGCATGATGGCATTTGGATAGTTAGCGACCGGTTTAGCAAACATGCTCATTTTATCCCGGTAAAGAAGATAGTGAAAGCAGATCATTTGGCCAAGTTGTTTGTTTCACAGATATCGAGATTACATGGTATGCCTAAATCTATCGTGTCGGATAGAGATCCCCAATTTAGAAGTTTCAAGTCACTTTTATTATATAATTTTCATTTACTGGCATACTTTTCCTCTTTCACCCAAAATAATACAAAAGAGGGACCATATCATATGATTCCAATATCTTTTCTCATATCCATAATTCTTCCATATTTTTTCATTATGTACTCATTATTCTAGCTCCATGTGCTCATTGAGCTAAAATCCATGAATAGGCCATACACTAGACCCACAATGTATATATTTCTTTATTCACCAATAATCCTGCTCCATGCATGTTTAAAGATAACTTGGATGCTTTATATCATGATATGACAAAGGAGGGGCTCACTCTTGGATGCATTGTGCAAATTCAACAAAGGAGGGGGCCACTAAAACACTTTTGTAGGCATAAAAAACATGTTTTTTGGTGAGATTTTTGGCGCCTATCTTCGCTCAAAATTTGAAGAAGTGACCAATAGACAAAATGTATCCCACAAGCTGAATAATCACCTCAATGTTTTGCATAATTTTTGGAGCTACCATCGGTGAGATATGAATCTTATGGTGGACCGCAGTCTTCCCACTTTTTCTCACAAGATACCCTAGTCTTCTCTCACCTCCCTTCACACTTCTACACACACACACACACACACACACACACACACACACACACACACACTCATTCCTCTCCATCCCTCACTCAAACCTGCAACTTTCATGGCTTCTTTCATCTTGTTTACCATTTCCATCTCTCCCTTACTCCATAACTCAAAAATTATGATCTCTACACTATTGCTCACTAGTTTGAGCGTACCATTTTCCATCTTAGTTGTAGGGAGAGAGAATGAGCTCTCTATACACCATTACTTGTGCTTTATATGAAAGATTCTTTGAGCTAGTTGTAGCATTGCAAGGGAGTCAGTGATTCATAACTTCCAATCAAAGTTGTACCTACTCTTGCACATCAATTGAATCAATAAGTTGGGTGCTACCACGGTTCAAAACTCTCTTGAGTCTCTCCAATTTACGCTTGGAAACTTCATCTTGTTTGGTTTAAGGTGACGCATTTTCATTTTGAGATTCTTTTGTAGTATTTGCTTGTATGTGACTCAAGAGCTCTTGTATTTGTTTTTTGTTGCTTGGGAAAACATTATAAGAGGGTTATATGGTGAGAGGGATCCCATAACCCTAAGATAATGTGGAGATTGCAACATCATCAAACTTAATTGTGTCTCTTCACTCTCCTCTAAGTTGTCTTTCTACACCCTCTTCAATCATTTGAAGTGAATCTTAATTCTTGTAGAAATCTCTTACTCTCTCTCTCTCTCTCTCTCTCTCTCTCTATATATATATATATATATATATATATATATATATATATATATATATATATATATATATATATATATATATATATATATATATATATATATATATATATATATATACGTGTTTGGTGTGTGTATTTGTAGCATTGATATTAGTGTTAGTGTACCTTTTCCTTCTTGCTTGTATTGCTTATGGATTTTCCTCTTCGGCATCCTAGTTCGCTCTCTAACTAGGTGGTACCCCTTCCCTTGTTGTTGGCTATGGGTTTGTTGTGGTTTCTCTTGTTTGTGGTAGCCCCAGTCCTAATTGAGCAGCACGGGAGCCTTGAGGGGTGTTTAGAGATTGCCTCTCTTGTTGTCCGCTCTAGACCACCTCAATTTTGGTGCCCCCACTGAGGACGGCTTGTGTATGTTTTGTGTAGGTTCAACCTTAGAATAGTCAAGTAGTTTGCATAAATCAGGAGAGTTTTTTGATCCTTTCATTCGCAATGCAAGTCAAAAGATACACATAATTGTTAGTACTAAGTTGTAATTTCAACGTGTAATTCGTAGGATTTTAGTTCCTGTTAGGTTGGCCAAGATAAATGCTTAGGTAAATCCTTTTATTTTGCCTCTCATTAGGTACAATATTAGCTTAGACATCTATATTTCTGTGTTGTTGTAAGAATAGAGGCTTTTTCCTTTCCTTTCACTCCACACATTAGAATAAACATTGCAATTAGTAGGAAAATCCATTTTCAACAGCGTATGGTGTTCATGTTTTGTGCCCAAAGAGTAGGAGAAATTCTCGCGTCACCAAACCCGCCTCTTGTTGATTATCATAGATCATTTGATATGCATATTTTTATTTTTTTGTAGAATAGATTGCAATTTAGAAAAAATATTGTGTAAGTCTTTTTAAGAAATAAAAACAAAAATGTGCTGTCACTTTTAAATTGATTCAATGGAGACCCAACGCTAAATGTCAGGGTATCCTCTCTTTTTTGGAGAGCCTGGCGAGGATGCTGAGCTATTTCTTGCTAATTTCAAAATGGCGTGCCGCATAAAGAGAGTGATAGGAGATATTGAATGATAGAAATGTTCGAAGTAGTCTTTAGAAAAGATGCTAGCACTTGGTTTGACTCTCTATCTCGGGATTTTAAGGAAAACTATAAGAAAGTTGTTGATCATTTCAAAAGATATCTCTTTGACCTCCAAAACACTCAAAAGCTATGGCAAAACATCATTTCTCACAAACAAAAAGACTTATGTGACTACTACATGTATAAACAAGAGTTTCTACGTCTTTGGGCTATATGGGTGAGAAATGTTGTTAACCATGGTGATGGTGCAGAGTTCCTAAAGAAGGAAAGGTTCATAGCCAATCTCTTTCCCACACTCAAGATAAAAGTCGAGACGGGTGCACCTACTACCTTTGATGCAGCTGAAACTAGGATTGTTGAGAAGTACAAAAAACTCAAGTGCCTAAGGGGAGAGGTTCCAGTAGAGAGTCCTAGACGTAAGGGAAAATTGCAAGCATCATTATCTAGAGAGATTCCTGAGGTAACAACAGAGGTAATTGAAAAGTTAAATGAATCCTTAAGCAACTTGTCAATCCACCTTGCACAAGTTGTAGGTCCCAAGGGACAAACAAAGAAAGCCGAGGAGTGAGAGCCACAACCTAGGAGACTTTTGCAATGTTGGAATTGTAGAGATTCTGGACATGGGGTGTATAATTGTCCTTGGCCTTGTGGGGAGACAGGGAGACCTAACTTGAATTACCCAGTGATGAATGCAGGTGAAGGAACTAGTCAACAACCAAGGCTTCTACAAAGTCAAAATGGAGCAAGACAACCTCCACGAGGAGTGGAAGGAGTTCCACCTTTTCCAGATCCAAATGTGCATGTGGTCGAGGTGACAAATTCAAATGAGTCTGACATAGAAGCAAATGGAATCAAGCATGTCTATGGAAAAGGTAAGGAGAAAGAAGGAGTTACATCACAAAGTGACCATGGACGAGAGAGTGAAGGCGAAGGAGACCAAGGAAGCCAAAAGGACTCGACATTGTATCAACCTCCAAGACTTTTCCCTTGGACATGGTATGGCTCCATACAACCTGTTGGAAGAAATGAGAGGTAAGGGTCTTGATATCTCATGGCCTCAGTTTCCTGCATTATGCCCACAAGTTAGGAGGGTTGTAAAAATTGCACAAGCTGAAATGAATGAGGATATTATACCCGTGCTAGATTGTTACATCAAAGGAATATTGGTTAGGAAGGTCTAGTGGATGGGGGTGCACAAATTTGCATCATGACAGAGGGACTGGTGCAAAGACTAGGCATGCACATCCATGAGACACCTGAAATCAAACTCAAGATGACAAACAATAGCAAGGCTAGGTGTGTAGGCAATTGTAAAAATGTTTTTGTGGAGTCCTTTGGCATTAAGAAGGAAGTGGATTTTTATGTTATGTCGCCCAAGGGAAGTGGCTATCCATTTATCCTAGGAAGACCATGGCTAAAGAAAATGCGAGCTTTGTAGGATTGGGAAAGTGGAAAGTTGATTTGCAAGAATGACAATCATAAGAAGGTTGTCTTTGACATGAAGGAGCAACGCCAAGAGGAGCTCCATGAAGAATCATCTCAAAATGAGATGGAGGAAGAGTGGACTGATAGCACTTCAGAAGAAGAAGGTAGTGGTAGCACTACTGAAGAGGAGTCTTCCATTGAAGTCATGGGGGTGAGGTTTAAGACAAACAACCAAGAGAACTCTTGTTAAGTTTTGGAGGAGGTAGATTCCCAAGAGAAACAAAATGTGGAAGATAAAGGAATGTTAGAAGCTATGTTGTCTACAACACTTACAAAGGATGAAAGAGAGGAGTTAAAATGTGTGCTAATGAAGTTTCCTAAGTTTTTTTCTAAAAACTACACCGATGTGCGTGGAGTAGATGTTATTCAACACAAGATTGAGTTAAAGCCTAAGGCTACACCTAAGGCTCAAAAGATATGAAGGCTAGAGTCATCAAGGAGCAGGCTTTACTCAAGGAGGTAAGAAATCTTTTAGCAGCAGGTTTCATTTATCCAGTGGATGATTTAGAGTGGGTCTCTCCTGTTGTTGTCACTCCCAAGAAGAAGGGAAAGTGGAGGGTATGTGTGGATTACCGTCCACTCAATGAGACGACAAAAAGAGATCACTTTTCTCTCCCATTTCAGGTTGAGATACTAAATGAGGTAGCTGGTCATGAGAAGTACTTTGTGCGTGATGGCTTCTCGGGTTACTTTCAAATAGGTATCGCATTGGAGGATCAGTTGAAAACAACCTTCATCACTCCTTGGGGGTTGTTATGCTTTCGGAGTCATGCCATTTGGCCTGACAAATGCTCCTACAACTTTCCAACGCTTCATGAACATAGTGTTTCAATCATTCTTTGGAAAGTCCATTACGGTTTTTAGTGATGATTTTTGCATTTATAGCTCAAAATCATTGCATCTACAAAAGGTAGAAGAGGGTTTGAAGAAACTCTATGACATGGGAGGTCAACTCAAGCCCGACAAGTGCCACATAGGTGAAGATGAAGTGATCTTGCTTGGTCATAAAGTTTCTTACAAAGGTATCGAAGTGGATCCTTCAAAGGCAAAGCATTCAAAAGGTGAAGTATATGTCAAGCTTCATTCACTTAGCCTCAGAGTTACTTCACCCCTTGCAAAAATTGATAAATAAGTTGAATTTGCATGGTCTGATGAGCTTGAAGAGTACTTTTATAAGATTAAAGTCATTTTGTGAGAGCTACCAACACTCATGCCTCCTTGTTGGGAGTACAACTCTAGTGTTGCGAAGGAAACAATTGGTGCAGTTCTATTATAAGAAGATCCCCACAGTACCAGGATGCGGCCCATCTACTTTGCTAGTAGGGTCATGAATACTTTGGAGAGAGGCTACACGGAGGCAAAACTTATGATTCTTTCTCTCATGTTTGCGGTGAGGATGTTTAGATCCTACTTGCTACCAAAACCTTTTGTAATTCTCAGTGTAGAAAATTTGTTCCCTTGGGTGTCATCTCAAATGAATCTTAGTACTAGGATCTCAAAGTGGATTATGGAGTTGCAAGAGTGCCAATACTCTTTCAAGGTAGAAGATAGTGTGCATGCACAATTGGCAGGGATTTGTCACTTATAGGGTATATGAGAAGGAGATTAAGGTGCTTGAAGTAAAGACCCTACCATTGCCACCACCAAAAAGTATTCCTAGTGCTTTTACCTTGTTCTTTCAGATGGAGCTTTTCGACGAGCCACAAGAAAATCAGGGGGAGGGATAGTGTAGGCTCAACCCAAGTGGAGAGGTGGTCATGGAAGAGAAGGTCAATCTACTAGGTTCAACTAGCAATAATAAAGCGGAGTAGGACATACTACTTTATGGTTTGAAGATGTGCGTTAGTCAAGGTATACAAGGTCTCATGGTAAAGGGGGATGCACTTCTCATTGTGAAGAAGCAAATCTTAGGCATGTGGGCATGCAAGAATGAAAGCCTAAGGACAAAGTTTCATGTTATCCGTAGGTTGTTTAATCAATTTGAAGAAGTGCAATTGTATCATATTCCTAGGAAACAAAATGAAGATGTTGATTTACTTGCACAACGAGTAGTTACATGTGTTGATAAAGAAGTGTAGGTCATCATGGTGGTAGCAACTATCAAGCAACCAAGATACGAGGGATTGGAGTAATTGGCTCCCATTATTCACTACATTTTGGAGGGCGAGTTTCCACAAGACTTCACAAAAGCTCAGAAGAGGAGACTCATGAAGAAGTCAAGTTTCTATCTCTTCCTAGAAGGCTCCCTCTATCAAAGAGGGAAGGATCAAGTGTGTATAAGAGTACCAACTTTTAAGGAAATTACAGCCATTCTAAAAGGTTTGCATGAAGAGGCATGTGGTGGTCATTTTGCCCAAGAATTAACTGTGAAGAAGATTTTGCTTGTGGGGTATGCTTGGCCAAGCTTGTATGTGGATGTCCAACATTGGTGTAAAAGCTATCACAATTGTCAGGTAAATGGAAATAGAAGGTTGGTGCATGGTCCGAGGCAAATCGTGATTGCAAATGGACCCTTTGAAAAGTGAGACATTGATGCTATGGGTGCTCTACCTAGAACAAAAAATGGTAAACTCTACATTCTAGTGGCTGTAGATTACATGACTAGGTGGGTAGAGGCTCAAAGTTGTAGCAAGGGTAAATGGGAAAACAGTGAGCAGGTTTGTCTACACTAATATTTGTTGTAGATTTGGCACACCTCTGGAGATTGTTTCTGATAATGGTCCAGGGTTCAAGAAGGTTTTACTCACAGAAGTTTGTGAAGAGCTTCATATTCTACATCGTCATACTACCCTACTACCCACAGTCAAATGGTTTGGTGGAGAAGGCTAATGGTGTCATTGTAGGCACCATTAGAAATATGGTGCAAAACAAAACAAAGTTTTGGGATGACTTCTTGGATGGTGCCTTGTGGGCATATTGAACCACATATAGGGAGGCCACAGAGTTCACACCATTTCACTTGGTCTATGGTCAAGAGGCCTTGCAGCCTATCAAGCTCAACATTCCAACAATGCGGCTTCATGGCAAAGGGGCATGATCAAGAAACATGGATAGATCGACTTCTTACCTTAGTCGAACTTGAGTGGAAGAGAGTAGCGGCTTATGAGTGCTATAAGAGAAAGGCTATAAAAGCAAAAGAAAAGCCAAAGGACAAAGGCATCAAGGAAGGAGATCTTGTGCTAGGCATGACAATCGACTTGATAATCATTTTGATGCCAAGTTTGAGACTAGATGGAAAGGACCATACATTGTCAAAAAGTCTTTCAATTCAAGTCACCTGCTATGTATGACAAGCAAAAGAGGGAGGTTAGTAGGGTGTTCTGGGAGGTCAAGCTAGGCAATGTTCAACGATCCCATCAATGGGACTGCAAACCATTGAAGGGCTCAAGAGCAATGCACTGTGTGAATGGGTATTCTGAGAACAACACTTGTGCATTGCGACCAAAACGGTTGTCATGCTTTTGTTTTCCTTGTAGGGTGAAAGCATGTTAACCTGTCATGCTTTTTCATGTCCGGGACAATGCTAACTAGCACAATTTTGACATATGCTAACTAGTACAATAACTTTAGCTACATCTCCAAGATATATGACATATGATATATCAATAGAAAACACTTGAAACAAGGAATCCAAATGTACAACCTCCGAAAATTTTTGATATTATTTGTAAAAAATTTACCGAACGCCCAACTTTTCGAAGATGTGCTAACTTGAAACTGCTAACTAGCACAAAAAGCGCGACATGTTAACATGCTTTCACCCTGTAGGCTTGGCCATTGGAGAAAGTGTATGAACAGATCACATGTGGAGACGTGGCAATATCACACTTTGGAGCCACTTGCTAATGATTCCCAATCATATGGAGACTCAGACGATGAGGAGTTCAATGGTGCCACTTATGCAGGTCATTATGACTCCTTAAGCGATGCTCTCACACCTGGAGACAATTTTGCTGTCACTTCTGAAGAGAATAATGAGGAGGCTGTTGACTTGTACATTTTGAAGTGTGTAGTAGCTAAGGGCCTAACAACTAACGAGCAAATTGATGCATGGGGCAACAAAATAGAGAAGCATACTTATATGGTCATGGGCCATTGGTATAAATCCCTACAAGCAAACTTGTATGAGTTGTGGGATAAAAAGCCAGTAGTTTTCATATATCCCACTCGATAAGGGCAATAAAGTTCCCTATGGAGCCTATAGTGCTCGATGACATAGGAGAAGTGTTCGAACTTTCCAATGAAAACCATGAGGCAATATACAATAGCATGCCCTTTGAATTGTAAATCAAATCTGATTTTATATCATCTAGTCAAAGATTGAACAAGATGGAATTGGTGTAAACGTACGATGGAATTGACATGTTAGTTTTTGAGAATGCTTCACCACTCCCCCCTGCCCCCCCAAACATCACCACTAAAAAGTGTTGCAGTTCTAGAAAAACTCAATAAAAATTTACCACTTTTTAGTGGTGCTAAAGTGGTTTAGCACCACTAAAAAGTGGTTAAGAATGCTTCACCACTCCCCCCGAACATCACCATTAAATGGTGTTGCAGTTCCAGAAAAACTGTTGCAATAACACAATAAAAATTTAACCACGTTTTAGGGGTTTAGCACCACCAAAAAGTGGTTCTGAGACATTCAGAAGTGTAGAGACATGTATAGTGCAGAGACATGTAAAGTGCCAGAACTTCTGTATATTACAAAAAGTATATTACAACAATTATCCAGAAACGTCTACATATCCACCAAGAATGTACAATATATAATGTTCTTAAATTACATATGTACAATCTCATTCATCTCCATTTATAACAAAGTGCTCAAAGACTAGACTCGAAAGTTCATCTTTGGGATTGCTGATGGTGTTTGCCTTTGTATACTCCAAGGAATTGGTGGTTAGTGCCCATCTACACTGCCATGGCAACAATGTGCGCATGAGGTAATCAGGGTCTTATTCTTCATCAAGAGGATCAAAGGTGGGTGGACATATACAGTTGTCCCAGACATTGCGCATATTTTTATATATGGAGTCATCTACTAGAAATGTCTGAGAGGAGTCATATTCTGGAAACTTGTTCCAGACATGGTAAAGGGGCTTGAAAACACAGGTTCACCTGCAAGGTCTCTTGGAGCTCCAGCAATCTCTTCAAAATACGACCACTTCTCACATTGCCAGTTTGAGAAGAGATCCCTAAAGTAATAAGTCTTATGTTCCCATATGTTTGGCCAACATGTACTGAGGATTAGCTCAATGTTAGCAAGAGTACAAGTTCTCCAAATCATTGCATTTGCTATTTTCCTCAAATCCCAAACAAATTTCTCAACATCTCTACGGTAGTAGATCCACAACTTCTCGTCCACTCTTTTTAGTTTAACTCTGTCGGAAGCTGGACGTGGAGGGTGTTTAAGTTGTCCAGTCTTTGGATCATGTTTGCTTACATCTCGTTTCACAAATAGTCCATCGAGATCAAGGATGATGAGCGTTTTGATCTTGCAAAAATTCAAAACAAGATATCCCCATCCAGGGCAGTTTGGCGAAATCTCCTCAATTTCGGGGCAAACTGCTGGTTCTTGGTCTTCCTCTACTTTATCTGGTGTTACATCTGCATCTTGCTCTGCATCCTGCTTAGCTGCTATGTCTTCAACCTTCTCATATGGTTCTTGAACATCTCCAATCCAGCTAAGTTTTGCCATAGACAAGTACCATGCCTTAAAAACCTCAATCAGACTGACATGTTACCTTTTCAAAATACACTTGAAAAGTATACCTTCCAGGCTATTGATTTCCATTTCATTAATTTCCTCAACTTCTATGGCAACAGTCCACTTGGTAGGAGATACTGGAGAAAAAATAAGCTCTACTTGAAGATGCTCATGATGATGTCGAAAATAACAATACGAGTATAATAAATAGACAGTCACTGAACAATATGAGTACAATAAATAGACAATCAATGAGCAATAAACAACTAGTGAACGAAAAATAAAGCCGTCGTTTCATTATCATCAAAATGAGGGTACAAAGACAAAATTACAAAGAGGCTACAAAGCACAAAAGGTTAATAGGGGCTACAAAAGTTTCTTGCGGGACTTTGGTTTGGGAGGTTTAAGGTTGGGTGCTTGGAGGTTAGTCTTTTTCCGAGCAGATGAAGGCTCCTTGGAACTTTTACCTCCTGGAGTAGGCTCTGGAGGCTTGGATGCAACCTTAGCTTTTTTCTTTGGTGTGGCGCGCTCTTCAGTGTTGCTCCTCTTTTTCCTACGCCACAAAATCTCTACACAAACATCTGAAATAAGAAGATCCTCATCCTCATCAGACAAGTTCACTGTTGTATCCTTTTCAATTGGCTTCTCAGATGATTTTTCAGCGTCCTCTACGTCCTTGTTCATTGCAGGTTCTGGCTTCAGAGGCACCTCGGCTGACTCCTTGGATACGCCACCTTGAGCTCCCACTACATCTGCTCTTTTTTCAGCCCTTTTTTCAGCCTTTTGTTGGTCTGGAGTGTCTTCACCTGCTTGTTTCTGGGATGCATTCTTACCCCCACACCCACCACACATGCTATCAATATTGGGCTTGCGTGATGACCCAGCTTGGGAGTGTGCTACTTCTTATCCCCACACCCACCACACATGCTATCAATATTGGGCTTGTGTGATGACCCAGCTTGGGAGTGTGCTACATAAAAGACAATGTAATAATACTCAATATTAAGTTATGTGAACATTCAAAGAGAAGAATGTTCCACATAATATTATCAATTCCATCAATAGGAGATCCAAAGATGCCTTCCATTGGATCTTTCTTTGTAATTACATGGAGAAAAGAAACAAAATGGTCAAGAAATGAATCTACAATCAGCTTCATATCATAAGGTATAAAAACATCGATTACCTGTACCAACATGCTCATCCATGTTTGCCTCTCTAGGTGCCAGCAACTTCAAAGCATCTTTTAAAGGTTCCTCACATCCATGAAATAGACACTGGCCGGCAGACTTACAGGCAGTTACAAAATAAAGTGGGTGATACGGATGTTGACACCGAACCATGTAGACATCGGTAACAACAGTCTGCATGATAGACATCCCACAAGCAACACAATCACCTAACTGCACACATATATTGTCCGATCCCAAATGAACAGGCGGCCTCACAGGAAGGATAGGCATTCTTGACTTGAACAAATTAATAATCGTTTCCACAAATCGAAGATGCCCTGTCACCACTTCTACTTCCCATAACAAAGTGTCATGCTGACCCTGCAAAAAAATAGCACTGCGTACTTTATAAAACAGTATAAGTGTTTGTGCATTACTTTCAAGAGTCTTCATCATTTTATGTGGTACCACTTAAGAGTGTTATATAAACACATTTAAGTGGTCTTTTACCTTATAAAATGGTCTCTAACCATTTTTTTCTAATTAGAGTTTAACCACTTTTAAGTAATATCAACTACTACTAGGTGAATCAATCAAGCCTACATACCTGTAACTGTGCTGCCTCTTCACCTAGGTTATCGAGATTGTGCACTTCAATATCAAGTCCCATGTATTTGAGAGTCTCCTTTCTGATTTGAATCAAGGTCTCAAGCTTTGCCATTGCTTCCTCGTTTGGTACAAGCCCAGCCTTATGCAACTTGAGTTCCTCCATATCCTTGTTCAGTCTCTCTACGATCTTGGCGGCGCCTAGCATCAAACCAACCTGCTCATCTCTCTTTGTCTTTGATTGATCTAAAGCAATTTTTATTGCTTCGAGACATTGATGCTTCTCTTTTAACTTTTCAGCATTATTAGCCTTCATGTTAGAAATAGCTGCTACATCAGCCGTTGACGTAGAAAATATTGTCGAGGAAACATTTGACATTCCAAATGTTCCCATCGAGCCAAAGTACCACTTCTTTTGAAATTCCTCCTTAGCCTGCCCTGAAAATTGATGTCTACCTGAGTATGTCTGCCAGTCAAAGCCTGTGCCAGTACTGTCAGTGTAACTAGGCATATTTTTTGCATTAAATTTTCACTCGCTTCCAAGACATGGACCGTTTGTGGACCTCCATTTCTCCAATTTCCTATTTAAAGTTTTCTGTTGGCGTAACATTTTGATAACACCTTCAACATACACAGCCCATACAATTAAACCTTCAGAATCTTCAGCGCCCTTGCACTTCTGCCACGTAAATCCATGTGCAAAATGCATGCCTACCATTAGGAGAAATATGAACCTTGCATGGGCCTTGTAAGGAATCCTTTTTTAGGGATTAAGGCTAATGGTGTGTAGGGTTAAGGGGACAAGGGCATTCGAAAAGCTAGTTTTGAGTAGGCTTTTCTAGCCTTTTTTTTAGACACATGTAGGATGTGGACTTAATAGGTCACCTTCTCTCTCTAGCTTTTTGAAAGTGAAGGGAGTAAAGACGTGTGGCCACATCATCAAAAACGTGGATCACTAAGAGCCAAAATTTGACTTTTTGTAGAAAAAGTTATTTTTACTTAAAACTCCCCCCCAACATATATCCATATCAAAAAAGTATTTTTTGACATTTTTTTAAACTTACAAGCACTAAAAGTCCAATTTTTCAAAAAAAAAAAACCTTTCTTCTCTCTTCCTCCTCTTTTCTTTCTCCCTCTCCTCTCCCTCCCTGCCCCCTTCTCTCCTCCTCCTCCCTTCTCTCTCCCTCTTCCCCACTGTCCCCTTCTCTCCTCCCATGTTCCTCCCTCTCCCTCCCTGCCCCCTTCTCTCCTCCTTCTCCACTCTCTCTCTCTCTCTCTCTCTCTCTCTACCCCCTTGTCTCCTCCCATGTTCCTCTCTCTCCCTCCCCCCTCTCTCTTTTCATCCTTTGCTTCCTCATGCAACAGCTACCATGGTGCTCAAGGACATCACAAATCGTATGCATACATATTTTCTTGTTCGCAACGTTTGCACCGAAGGTCGCACGTGAGGGTGAGAAGAGGTCATCCCAAGAACGTTGTACCATGGGTGAGATGAATGTTGATGGTTCTTCAATATCTTACCAATACCATCACATATTTGAATAAAACACCCCTTTATGCAAGGTAACAATATACTTCTTAATTTTGATTGTGTTCTTCTTATCATAAACTTTGAAGTCTAAGGTGTTGCCTCTACTTGTTTTGTAGTGCTTGGCACAAAGGTTGCTTTTATGCACAAATAGTGAAAGGCTGCACGTTAGAGAGGCCAAGTGTCACCACTTTTCCTCTAAAACAGTCTTCTTTGTTACATCTTGCAAGTAGGTGCTTCAAATCCATGCTTATTAGGGGTGGTAATCTCATCCTAATGTATATTTTAGGATTGTTTATTCCCAGTTAGATAAAAATACTTGAAAATTTGTATAACATATACTTAACAAGTGTCTTCATTATATAGCTTGCAAATGTTGAATTCATACAGGTTTTTGTTACAAGGTGACCTCTTGCTATGCTAGTTGAGTGGCGTTGTTTGCAAGAATGGCTCAAGGAACTGACATAACATGAAGCTTTTACGGTGGCACAAAGCTCTCCTCAGCGGCAATGTGGCTCCCACTACACCAAAAATCATTATGCTAACATGGAGAGATCCCTAGTAGGACAATGCAAAAACTTTTCATCAGCAGGAACACACCCTTTCCTAACATGAGGGAACTCCTACCAAAGATATTTTTATGTGATAGGTCACCCCAGGAGCATACCATGTCATGGAATGGATGTAAGAACTATGACCGCACTACTCCTTGGAAGTTGTTCACAGATGTATGTTTATCAAAGTTAATGAGAAGAAATTTGGACTTTTTTGTTTGTTGATGTGTAAGAGCACTCTAGGTCTACCATATTTAGATTGTTTGATAAGTTAAATAAAATTTGTAGTCATTTAAAGTGTAAGTTTGTTTTTGTTTGGTAAGATTGTACATGAGAAGACATAATAAAGTATAAGAGATCTTGACGGAATAAACCTCGATTAGATTCCTACCATGCACTTGTGACACCAGACCTCTCCTTGAACCCTTTGATTTCTATCATTGTGGGAAGTCCAAGGGTGGTCTATTTTCAAATTTTTAGCAATAACTTTTTTAAAAACGGAAATTTTGGTTATTTTAAATTTTGTACACAGTCTAGGAGTTCATTCTGATTGTTTTCCTTCAGTTTCAATTTTTGATCGAGGGCACTCCTTAGAAGCCACTTTTGAAGGTGTTAGGGTGAGATTTTGAGAGGGGAAAAAAGGTCAAAGTGGTCCCCCCCTTCCCCCCCCCTCCCTTTTCTTTAGCCACCTCCCTTACCTTCTCACTAGGTAAGAGGCCATTAAGAGGTGTAAGGCTACCTTGTCCCCTTACTTTTTTGAGGGTATAGAGTGTGTCCACCACCCTCTTCCTATTGGCTGGCCTCTAATTAACCTTAATCCCAAAGGGCCCCTAGAGGGTTCATATTTTTCCTAATGCCTTGTTGTTTGGGGGAGCTCCCTGATATACTTTGTGGTATAGCAGGAGACATTCTTCATACATTTCAGGCCTCAGCCCCTTTAAATGCATCTTCTCCTTTTGGTGGCGCTTGTAAAGCCATAACCTAAGCCACTCCTCATCTGAGAAATCATCATCACATAGGAGCTTCGGATCCTGGCACCAAGCATAGCCCATATTCGGTATGAAAATCTTCCTTGGTGAAGCAAAATTTTGTTTGAGTGGGTAAGGCCACTCGTGGTACTGTCCACCTCCCTGTAAAAACATATATGAATGCATGTTAGTATGTAATGAGCCATAATTAAACTTGTTTTATCAACAATAAGAAGTGGTTGAGATGATTTTTGCACCATTCTCAGTAGTACTGCAAAATTTTTAAGTGGTGGTGTACCACTAAATGGTTCTCAACCACTTAAAACTGGTTAGGTAAAACTAAAAAGTCATGATACACCACTATTTGCTGGTGATACATCACCTTTTGGTGTTTCTTCACCACTTTAAAGTGGTGCTGCAGCACATAAAAGTGGGCTGAACCACTGTTCAGTTGTGCTACACCGATGTGAATTGTTGTACACAACTTAAAACTGGTACTACACTCCTAAAAAGTGGTGCTACACCAATAGAATGTGGTATCTCCTTGTAAAGCTTCATCACTTAAAAGCACTTAACCACCACTTTTAGCAAAGATGCAGAACTAAAGATTATTGCACTTTTGTAAAGCATCACTAAAAGTGGTTCTACAGCACTGAAAGTGGTTGACCATCACGCACCACCACTTAAATGTGATTTGAACCACAAAAAGTGGTGAACACCACTTTATTGGTGTTTACCACTTTATACCAAATAATGTTCAGGTTAAGAAGCACCACTTTTTTGTGATTCTACACACTTTTAAGATACCGAATAACGTTCTAGTTAAGAAGCACCACTTTATAGTTGTGTTCACCACTTTATAGTGATGTTGACCACTTTATAGTGATGTTGACCACGTTATAGTGGTCTTCACCACTATAAACACCACTTAAATGTGATTTGAACCACAAAAAGTGGTGAACACCACTTTATTGGTGTTTACCACTTTATACCAAATAACGTTCAGGTTAAGAAGCACCACTTTTCAGTGGCTCTACACACTTTTAAGGTACCGAATAACGTTCTAGTTAAGAAGCACCACTTTATAGTGGTGGTCTTCACCACTGAAGACCACCACTATAAAGTGGTGCTTCTTAACTAGAACGTTATTCGGTACCTTAAAAGTGTGTAGAGCCACTGAAAAGTGGTGCACCATCGTGATGCTTCGCTTAAAAGTGATGCTTCACCACAAAATAGTTAGGGTTTTCCACTGGAAAGTGATACACCCATTGTATCGCCAGTTTTTACTAGAGCCTTATCTCTTTTTAGTGCTGCCCAGCACTTTAAAGTGGTCCAGTATCACTTTTAAGAGATGGTGCACCATATCAACATAACTATGTAGTGATGCAACCATGGTTTCTGCCCAAATTTAAAGGGTGCTGCAGGTGCACCACTTCAACACAGCCTATCAGTGGTGCTGTACCCATAAAAAGTGGGGTTCACCCACTTGATATTTACTAGTGGTGTGCACACTACTATTTCCTAATAAAGCAACACTTTAATTGAATCCATGGGGGAAATACCTACATCTAACCTGCTGAACATTTTGCTTCTTAGGTGTACACCCTTGGGGGACTTTTTGTAGCATGCATGTGCAAAAAATTCAGAAATTTTACAAGACATAAAACCAATTTTAGAAATGCATGCATGATGCATCTAACCTGTTTTGATAGGCGACTCCTGCGTAGAGCTCTTTCCCTTCCTAGGTGTACCCTTGTCAGACCTGAAGGTCCTTTTGTAGCCTGGTTCTTCATCCTGAAAAAATCACAAATGCCACATAGATACAACATCAATAGTTAAATGTATTCATGCTTGAACCTGCATGATGCATTCGTATAAGCATGCACACACAGTTGATAAAATTTGCATTCATGCTTCAAGCTGCATGATGCTTCAAATTGGATGATGCATTTTTATAAAGTATTCACAAGGGTGATCAATTAGATGTGCACAATGCATATACATTCCAGAAATCAATTCTAAACTCACACATGCATCATTAATAGTTACAATCCACGATTATCTTGCCACACATTCTTTTTTTTTTTTGCAACACCCTCCCCAACAGAGGGCAGACCATATCGCCAGGGGTTGAACTTGGGTCCTTACGCACCCACCCATTCACTTTAACCACTAGGCCAAGCCCCCTTTGGTTATCTTGCCACACATTTAGAGACAAGCATACATCGCTTCTACATCTACATGAAGCATGTTAAAACATGGATCAATGCTACCTGGAAATGCTACCTAGGAAAACCAGCTACATTCAAATTCAACTAACATTCGAGATAGAATGCTTCAAGCTACATGATGCCACATACCTGTTGCTGCTGCTGCAGGGGATTTTTACTGAAGTTGATGACCAGCCCAACAAAAACTACTCCTCCTGAATTTTCTTGCTGTTGTTGTGATGTTGGCTACATGTTGCTTCGGCTAGCAGAGAAACGCAAAGGAGGGAGGAAAGAGGGAATCAAAAACCTGAATGGCGCGGGCGAGACAGAGAGAGGGGGGAGGAATGAGCGAGACAGAGTGGGAGGGACGAGACTTGAGAGAATATTTGCATTAAGTACTTGAAAGTACCTTGAGGTGATCATTAACCACTAAGCGCTTAGTACACGTCAAATTTTAACCCTTTTTTTTCATAAATTTTAAATTTAATCCCACTGTTTCAAACGCCTAAACCACCCATTTTCTCAACCCCAAAAACCATATACTATATAGTGGCAAAAGTGGTCCACCTATACATGCTTTCCCCCGAAAACAATCTTCCTTAGTGTTATGCGCTAACCCACAAGCAAGATTAGCACCTCCAACGGCGTGTATCGCAGCAGATCTGTGAGAGATGGGGAAGAGGAGAGCTTGAGAAAATGCGCAAGAACTAAGAGAAATGCGCAGAGAAAGCCTGCGGTTTTGATTTTTGTAGGTGCCGTTGGTACAGCTGTCAGTATAGATGTCGGTTCAGCCATCGGAATAGACGTCGGTATGCGCATTCGAGCTGTCGTCGGAATAGATGCCGGAAGAGGCATCGGATATTTGAAAATAAAATTTTAAAAAAAACCTTAGCTCCCTCTATAAATACACACACATATACTGACGCTCGCCAATGACGCCGGTAATGTGGCACCGGAATTCAAGTGACCTCTTGTAGTGTTTATAATTATTTTGGTATTTTATTTATATATTTATACCTAAGTGTGTGTTTTATTAGGCTGTGTATACCTTCGTTTATCCTCTTGAATCATAAGTATATTTTTGTTACCAATGTGTACATTCTCAAATCTCATAAATATTTTTTTCTTTTATACAAATCACCTCCACATTTTTATCCTCATCCTTGTGAAAACAAAACAACCGGCTCCTACTCCCTTAGTCACTTTTATTATATAATTCTCATTTGCTTGCATACTTTTCCTCTATCACCCAAAATAATACAAAAGAGGGACCATATCATATGATTCCAATATCTTTTTTCATGTGCATAATTCTTCCATATGTTTTTATTATGTACTCATTATTCTAACATCATGTGCTCATTGAGCTCAAATCCATGAATAGTCCATACACTAGTCCCACCATGTATATATTTATTTATTCACCAATAATCCTCCTCCATGCATGTGTAAAGATAATTTGGATGCTTTGTATAATGATATGACAAAGGAGGGGCTCACTATTGGATGCATTGTGCAAATTCAACAAAGGAGGGGGCCACTAAAAGACTTTTGCAGGCATAAGAAACAAGCTTTTTGGTGCCTATCTCCGCTCATAATTTGAAAAAGTGACCAACGGACAAAATATAGCCCACAAGCTGAGTAATCACGTCAATGTTTTGTATAAGTTTTTGAGCTACTATCAATGAGATATGAATTTTATGGTGGACCCCAGTCTGCCCACTTTTTCTCACAAATCACCCTAGTCTTATCTCACCTCCCTTCACACTTCTACACACACACACACACACACACACACACACACACACACACACACACACACACACACACACACACACACACACACACACACTCATTCCTCTCCATCCCTCACTCAAACCTGTAACTTTCATGTTTTCTTTCATCTTCTTCACCATTCCCGTCTCTCCCTTACTCCATAGCTCAAAAATTATGATCTATACACTATTGCTCACTACTTTGAGCGTACTATTTATCATCTTAGTTTTAGGGAGAGAGAGTGAGATCTCTATACACGATTACTTGTGGTGTATAGGAAAGCTTCTTTGAGCTAGTTGTAGCATTGCAAGGGAGTGAGTGATTCATAACTTCTAATCAAAGTTGTACCTACTCTTGCACATCAACAATTGAATCAATAAGTTGGGTGCTACCATGGTTCAAACCTCTCTTGAGTCTCGTTTGGTTTAAGGTGATGCGTTTTCATTTTGAGATTCTTTTGTAGTATTTGCTTGTATGTGAGTCAAGAGATCTTGTGTTTGTTTCTTTTTGCTTGGGAAAACATTATAAGAGGGTTATATGGTGAGAGGGTTCCCATAACCCAAAGATAATGTGTAGATCGCAACATCATCAAACTTAGTTGTGTCTCTTGACTCTCCTCTAAGTTGTCAAGTTGTCTATACACCCGTGTCAATCATTTTAAGTGAATTTTAATTCTTGGACAACTCTCTCTCTCTCTCTCTCTCTCTCTCTCTCTCTCTCTCTCTCTCTCTCTCTCTCTCCAGAATCATGCCCCTAGGTGTCCTAGACCTCCTCCTAAAGTTTCGTTGCATTTGGAGTCTGTTCGAGTTCCAAAATGGCATGACGACCTAGAGCTATGAGAAAGGACATAGGCAGATTTCCCTGATCATTGAGTGTTGGTTTGTTTGTCGAGTTGTTGGGTTAGCTTATTAAGGTTCACTTCTTGAGATTCACGATCTCAAAGAGTCTCCGTGCCCCATCTGAGTCACTTCACTGAGTATTGACATTATATTAGTACCAAAAAGCTATGTTGTAGACGTCCGTCACGACGACCCGCTAACATTGGCGCTGCTGCCGAGGATATGGTCCTTAGATGGTGAGTGACCTAGTGCGTATTTAGAGCGTTCGTTTTTGAATATTTGTCTCTCCATTCCATTTACACCTTAGCAGTGAAGCATCTAGACACGGGGTTTAGTGCTTGATAGAGTCTAGAAGTCGTGGACTTGCTAGATCTATTCTTGAGAAGTAAAGAGGGTTGTGAGTGAGATAGCCAAAAGCATTTCATTCTTCAATTTTCTCTATACTTTTAGAGTGTTCTTCCCTTTTCCATTGTGACTTTATTTTGTACCGTTCTGTTTGTTTTTGTTTCATGTTTCATTTCAGTACTTAGGAGTAGGGTAAGTAGAAACTACCACCATCAAATTTGGGCTAAAAGATTGAGGAAAAAAAGGGTGAAAACCATATTTTGGTCGAAATGACCATAACTCTGAAACTGTGAAATGGTAGAGACCTCAAAAGTGATCCAAATTCAAAAAGTTGTGGATCAAGGGCATCAACAAACTCTCTAGAAGTAATCTGGAAAGTCTGGCAAGATTTTGTGGAGGAATATGGATCACGATCCATGTACCCCAAAGACCATTTTTGGGGAAAAGTGATTAGTGACATTGTGCATCAGTGGGACATTGCTCTGATAAGGTCTGCTTGAAAGAAAAAGTCAAAAATTACATTAGAATTGGGTGATAGGGCAAAAATAGCAAAATAGACAGTAAAGACACAAAATTTGGGTTTTTGCAACTTTTTGAGATCCAAATTCAAAAAGGGGTGAGATTTGGCTTCTAAAGGGAATAGACAACTAGCAGAACAAAATTCATGAAAAAATGCTGTCAAACATGGATCGCGATCCATGTATCTTTTGACATCTTGGGCTAATATTTGACAAGTACATCCCTGATAACTCCCTTCCCTAAAAGAAAGAAACTACTTGATATATGTAACCCGTAATTTAGTGGAACAACTTTGCCAAAAGAGACTATGTCCAAAAAGTGAAAAAAGTTAGTCAAAATAGACAAATAGAGAAACTAGTCAAAAACCGCAAGGCAAACAGAAAAACTTACTTTTGACTAGGAAAAAGTTGTCCAAATCCAAAAAGAAGTGGTCAAGTAGATTATTGACACTAAAGGTAATCATCATACCAAATTTGGTGTTCAGATGTGCAATGGAACATGGATCGCAACCCATGTATTTCATGAAAAAAATTTGAAATTTTTTTGGTTGAGATTTGAGCAGTAGGTAGGTGCGACATAGACAACCAACTTTCCCAAAATAACCATATACAAAAAAGTTCCAAAAAGTGGTCAAAAGAGCCAAAAGCAGCTCATTGTCAAAACTATCACACAACAGATTGTAGAAGTCAGATTTGGCTGGGCAAAACTAATCCAAATCCACAAATTCCTTGTGGAGCAAGCTACAAACATCACAAGCGATCAACACACCAAAGATCAAGTCCAAAAGTGGTGGAACATGGATCGCGATCCATGTACCCCTGATAAATATTTGGAAAGAAACTTTTCTAGCCTGTAGCAGAGACCATTGTGAACAAAAGTCTCCAAAGAGGTTTTGTAAAAAAAGTTCAAATGGTGGGTCAAAAGAGAAAAAACCTGTTCAAAAAGGAAAACCCTAAAACAGACCTAGGGATTGACTTTTGCATGACCTAAACAAGTCCAAATCACACAAAAACCATATAGCAAGGAGTAAGAGACCAAGGGTAAGCTGCGTGTCAAGTCTCATTACTATCTGACACATAGGTACATGGATTGCGATCCATGCTCCTTTGTCACAAACTGATACCATATTTTCACCATAGCTAGAGGACATCACAAGGAGTCTAGTGATCTTTTCAAAATTGAATTTGGATATCAAAAACCAAACCAAAAGCCCTGAGCTGCCAAGTACTCGGACAAAGTGCCAAAATTGACCTCACTTTCAATCCAAATGTCCATTTTCAAAAATTTGATACCATAGGACCTACTAATCATGTTGAATCTGATGATACCACGAGAAGTAAATTTGGGCTCCAAACATGGATCGCGATCCATGCACCCATAATAACAGCTTGACCTAGAACTTTCGAGATCAGTAGTGCATACACAAGGAAACATATCCCCAAGCCTAGTTGTGAAAAAAATTTGAGCAAAATTGGGTCAAAAGAAAGCAAAACACGTGACAGACAGAAAACCGCTGTGCAGACCTAGTATTGGCCATTTGACCTATCAAACCAAGTCCAAATCCAAAAAGATTTGAGATTTAGCTTGTGGGACATAGAGTGCAACAAGCTGCCAAGAGATCAAGTCCAGATGTGGTTGAACATGGATCACGATCCATGTACCTCAACCTTAGAATTTGATGAAATTTGGTACATAGCCTGCATATGACCTTGTCTACATACAATTAAATTTGGGAAAAAATTTGGAGAAAAAAAATTGACACAAGAACATGGATCGCGATCCATGTACCTCAGCATTGTGTCCTTGGGATATCTGACTTGGTGATCTTGTAAACATACTTGAGGACATCCCAAATCTCAAGTTTGAGCTAAAAATACCTTCGAGAGGCCAAGGTACAAACCAAAGTTCTTGTGTTCTGGTCCTGAGACTGTCTTGAGTGTTGTTTCAAGTGCAATTCACTAAAATTGCCGAATTTTTCCAGGTTTCCTCAATCCAAACTTTTAGGGTACCAAGAACTATTTGCCAAAGACCAAAAGAGTCACAAGTTTCTGACTTCTGAGAGACCTGATCAAGGGCAAAAAGGGATAAGTTGCACTAAGCCAAAGTGGGCTTGTAAGAGACTATCTTGAGAGTTCTGAGTGAGCCTTGACTATGATAAATAATCCACCACCAGGGTTTTCAAGTCCACTCAGAGACATGAAAAATGCAAGAAATGTTGCAATGCCGACAACAGGGGGATTGGGAGAATACCTAGAGGAGAGACATCCTCTGGTCAACAAATCCATATGTCTTCTACAAGTGTGTAGAACCCAATGCTAGAGAGTTGACCACCCATAAGAACCTCTATGCCTTCACATATACAAATGTCCACGGAGGGCAAGTTTTGATGGTCGATAAGTATGGACATGAGTACAAATTTGTTGATCCAATTGACCTAGAGAGATATATGTACAAGGGTACTCCAATCTCTACTTACTTTCAGTCAAAAACAATGCTAGAGCACATATTAGAGAGGACTCCACCGGGATTTCCTCCAAGACGAGAGGAGAGCATGAGAGACGTCTTTCCAAGAGACCATGAATTGGTTAGATTGGTAACTGGACCACAATGATTAAGACCATATCAAGTGGCTCAATGTGTCAAGACAAAGTACTGTCAGTTAGGGGATCCACATATTCATGTCTCACTCTTCAAACAAGTTTTGAGGGCTGAACGAATTGCATATTTCCATACCCAGTTTGAGGGATTTTGATTGACATTAGAAGGGACGGCATTGAAGTGGTTCCAACCACTAAACAGAGACGATTTTCCAAACATAGCACAACTCTTACAAGAATTCACAGAAGAGTTCTCAAAAAGGGAAATCAAGCACAACATGGTGTCACAGATCTACACTTTCAAACAAAAATCAAACGAAAGAGTGAAGGAAGCTTTGCTTCAAACAATACATCGAGAGATGTATTGTTTGAAGCAGATGTCATGTGAGAGAGCTACCACAAGATAAGATATTATGAGTTCTCTTCATAGAGGGCTTGAGGAATGAAACTCTCAAAAATGACCTACATTTGAAAGGATGCACGATGTTTGAGCAAGTCACTAGAGAAGCTCTTTATCTAGTTGACAATTACAAGGCCTACGGAGAGGTGATTGAAGATACGTACAATGCGACTAGTAGTGCCTCATCTCCTAAGAGAAAATCAACAACAAAGCAAGGTGTTCAAACTCCTACAATTCCAATCTTTGACCAAGTGGTCGAGGAGGTGATGAGAAGAATAAACCAAGGCTACAAACAAAACATAAATGTACGACAATCTCAATTGAGGAGATGTAATACTTATGGAGGGGATCACCCCACTGCATGGGGTGACACTCAGCCAAAGCCACAACGTGTGCTAGGGCAACAACCACCTCTTTCGAATGATGGTAGAGTAGTAGTCAACTACACTCAGCCAATGCACGTGCCACAACCCATAAAAAACCAGTACTCCATGGATACGAATACGCTCATGTTCATAGACAATGAAGTGTATGGTTCAAAGAATATCCTCACAAGACAAGAACAACCATCGGCTGGATCACCAGCTATGAAACAAGAAGGTCCATGCTTTGAATGTGGAGGTGATCATTGGGCACGAAGTTGTCCAAACAAGGGTCCACAAGTAGAATTATTTGTATTCTGTGAATGTTGTGGAAGAGACCATCTATGCCAAAACTATGCTAAGAATCCACACTACAAAGGGAAAGCAACAATGAATGTTGTAGGCATGATGCCTTCTTCAAACGGATCTGAGGTAGAACCCGCCATTCCTTTAAAGGTGATGACTTGAGCTCAAGCTCAACAAGCTGCCAAAAATGCAATCGTTGAGGAGGAAGCCACATTGCCTGTTCAAACTAAAATAAAAAACATATCTGTGAGAACACGAAGAAAATCATGGAAAGCCAAACGAAATAGAATGAAAGCAAGGAGGCTGTAGGAGAAAGCTGCTTTGGAAACTGAATTGCATCAAGCAATAGAACAACTTAATCATGAGCAACAAAGAAACAAAAATGCAAAGGGACATAAAGAGTAAAAAATTAACTCGGGAGGTTCAGTCTTGGTGGACAAAGTCTTTGAACCCATAGATGCAATTTGAAGGCCTATGAAGCTAGGCTAAAACCCAATCAAACCCAAGAGGATAGATGGTTGGCATATCCTCATCCAGGGTATGAAAAAGAGAGGTTGAAAATTTGCAAGGAGCTCATCAAGGCGATCCAAGCTCTTATGAACCACATGTTCCAGATGCTCCACAAACGGAGGTGCTAATCAACAAAAAAATATAGGAATTGGAAAGCCATGGTATTGTAAATAGAGATCAGGAACTTGTCGGGAGTTGAGGCACCTTTAGATACAAGGGAAGTAGCCAATACCACAGATGGGGTGGGCTCACAATCAGTGATGCGTATTCTAGAGGTAGAAGAACCGTGGCCACAATCCTTATGAGAATTGATCAGAAACCAAAAAGATGGTAGTGCCACTTTACAGTCGGCACCTATCCCTGAGATAAACATGGATCACAAATTTTTCACTAGGGATATAAGATCTTTATATGGGGATGTCGGGTCTATCGCATCTGAAGAGAGCAAACCACACTCTCTACAGACTTTGACATCTTTTATAGGAGAACTTGAAACAAAATCAGAGGTTAAAATGGTACCTTCTCAATGGAAAGCTACACCAAAAAATGATGGATACCAAGAGCTTGCACAAATTGATCTCTTCTCCTATACAATGCACACTTTATCTCTCAAAGTCACTAAAAATCAGACCGCATCTATGGGGCCAAATGGGCAAAAAGCTGGAAAACATGGGGTTGAAAATCCCTTCACATGACCAACTTGCGGACAAAAGAATGGATGACACCTTGCCTAAGAAACCACAGACAAAGACAGTACCAGTAAATAAGATGGGTGACTACTTTGAAGGAGAGGAAGGAAACACCGCCTTACCACTCGAGTACAAAGGAGTAAATACAATTGCTATATTAGATAGTGGGGTAGGAATTCTCATTGCAACCAAAGAAATGTGGAAAAAATGGGAAAATAGTGTTCTTACAAAAACTCGACTGAAATTGCAATTAGCGGATGGTTACGTGGAGAGATCAATAGGAATATTAGAACAAAATCATTCTATCCTCGTGTGGCATAGAGTATGTGCACACCTTTGCCATAATGAATTTTGACAAGAGCAGCAACTTTGATATCATATTGGGCAGACCATTCATGCGTCAACTCAAAATGGTACAAGACTGGGGCTATGACTATATCTACTTGAGACACAAAGAGGTCACAACGAAAATCAGTGTCAAAGATCATAGTTATAGAGATGTAGAGCGAACCCTGAGGGAAGAATTACACTCCACAATTGAAGAGGAAAACAAGGTACCTGCTTGGTTGAAAAGCAAAGCGCATATTTGGATGTGCAAAGCATCAGGATGCGGGAGTCTTAGAAAGGAAGATTGCATCCTAGAGCATTCAGTAGAATATGAAGCTTACATTAAGGAACCATTTCCAGAGGATTTGTTTGAACCCTTTGGATGGGATCAAATACTAGCAACCCTTGATGTTTGTGTAAATGAGGCAACCAACACCAAATTTTGCGATGAAGATGGCTATGATATAACTCCCTTATTTACAGATAAAGATGTTGAAGGAAGCTAGCAAAGATTGCGAGTATGGCAGGAGAAAAGGTGAGACAGATGGCTATGACTTGGATCATGAGGCAAAAGTGAAAACGAAGAATGCAGAGCAACAACGAGAATATGTCATGATTGACATACCTAATTAACAAAAGCTGTTTCAAAGAAGCCAACTCCAAAAAAAGTGCAAATGAAAGCAGATGAAGGAAAAAAGTTTCAGAGTTCAACGTCAAATGTTCAAAAAATGCAAGATCAAAAGAAGAACAGAGACAAGGAAGAAGATCGAATGTCTCCTATGATAATCAAATTTAGCATATGCGGAGAAACAGGACTAGAAATCACATGTTCAGTTGAGATAGATCCAAAAGCGACAAAGAATCTAATGACTTATGGAACATGGATCATGATGGGAAATTCGCCAATCACCGAGCTAGAGGAGATTGTGTACACAAGTTCAAAAATGCCAATTCCTAGCTTTGGCATGGCAGAAGCCGTACTCAAGTTGAGTACTAGGGAGTACAAGGATAGTTTCCACATAATTCAATCCCATCATATACCAAAGAGATTCTAATCCTAGAAAAAAGCTGGAGGAACATCTTCTTTTGACAACAATCAAAAGCTTCAACAACAAAAATGGTAAGACTCCATGAAGATTCTCAAATCCATGCAGAGAAGAAATCGCCAACCATCGCAAAAAAAGGTAAAGCAAAGGTAAACATTGAAGTATATCAACTTTGCAAGACAACTTTACCCTCAACGAGCTTCCATCAAACTTTCCACGAAGACTCTAATCAAGAGCCACACCATCAATAATGCAATGGAAACCAAAGCAAAAAGTCTACCAACCAAGTTTCCATCACATCAAAGAATTAGGAAGAAATCGAAGAATTTCAACAAAGTGTTGGTATCCAAAGAGAACATCAAAGTCAAAGACCCAGTTTGGATACATCAAGCACAGGTTCAACTTCAACAACCAAAGGTCACTGGGTGGGTAGCAACAAATGAGTCAAGCACTGCTTAGGGCTACTTCCAAGGAAACGTGAATGTTTTGGGCCAAAAAGCCTAAAGTAACAACGTGTACCTACTCACCTCAACCAAAGAGTGCTACAAAGAACAAGATGCACTATCAATGGAAGACAAACAACTCAACCAGGAGAATGAGAAATAGCAAAAGCCAAAAGACAAGACCTTCGAAGCAAGTAACACAACAAGTTTGGGTACCGAAGCTAGAATTCAACGAAGCTACCCAACAAAGACAAGTGAAGCAGAGGTTGATTCCAGCCAAGCTACTCGAAGCACAAGGATTTTACAAAGGTAACACTCAAATATGGTTGCCAAAAGTTGTAGCTCAACCTGGAATAACCAAGAGAAATCAGGTAGCAAAAGCTTCTATCCAACGACAAGAAATGACAACCAAAAGCCAACAGAAGCCAATTGCAATCAAGACTGCTCCAATATAAAGATGGATACCTCGTCATCAAATAGAGAATCAGGGATTCTACAACGGAAACAATCAATTATGGATATTGAAGCCTAGAGTCCATCAAGTCATTGAGAAAAAGAATCAAATGCAAAAGATAGTGACACAAGGACCAAAGACAAGGCGGGTTCCAAAATTGCTGGTAAAAACTCAATCAGAAAGAACCCACACACATCAACAATTGCTTCTCATGGGAGATAAAGAAAAAACTACATCAGTCCCTAGAAGAGTTGAAGGACTTGTTTCACCAAGCAGTGTCAACAAATGACAAGCAAGTCAAGAGGAGCCAAAATATGCCAACCTTCTCAACAAAATGTTGGCATCCAAAGAACAAAACAATGGAAGAGTCCTAAATTTCCAAAACTTATGGAATTGGATTTCTGGCCTTGAATAGGTAAGTCCAAGTTTCCATTAAATATACATGGCATAATAGTCAGAGTCGGGCAGCTAAGCCACTAAATAAGCGAGGCGTTAGTCCCAAACCTTCATGTAATATTCTTTGTGGTCTAAACATCTTAGATATTCTGGGTACTTCTCAAGATGGAAGAGTTGAGCATAATTACGTTGTGTCTCTCATGCTGGTATAGGTGAGCATAAGAGTCAAAGTCATTGTAATATAGTGGTAAGTGAAGGAGGAAGTCCAAAAGACACTCACACACTCAACACAATGAGGTATGAGTGGCCAAGCTTCTACATCGAAAACCCTTCTTGGAAACATGGAAGCTATTGAGATGTCCTTTGATGTCACATGTGCTACATTTGTTCCTTGAAGTACCCATCAACTCCATCTCCTACATTGCAAGCTTTTGTTTGACAAGTTTCTCATAAGCATATAGAGTGTCCCATAATTGGCACTTGAATTGGGCACTCTTCCTTTGCTTCTCCCAAGCACTCACCTTGCATGACAGGTACTTCAACGCCAAATGCTCAATTCCAATAAGAGCGTATACCAAAGGCACTTTTTTCCATCGGGTCTCTTCGGTCATTTAGGTTTTAGACCCTAATCTAGAATCACATCATGTTCTTGTATATATTCCTCCTACATCAACAATAAATAAATGGATACCCAAATAAATCGACAACAACTTGGAGCAAAAATTGTTGGTCTCCATATGCTTCTCAAGAGAATCTTTTATCTCCAAGGTTGAAAACAATGCTCCATCAAACAATGGCAAGTCAAAGAATGGCCTACAACGACAAGAAATGAAAAATTCAGCAAGTGAGCTATCCACAACAATCATACGTAGCTCACACAGTGATTTAACATTGACTACCTATTGTGGAAAACGCAAATTGCAGTGGAGCTTAAAAGCAAATCCATCATAAAGTCCATGCCACAAAGAGGATCAGTTCTACAAGATCAGACACATCAACATCCATCTTTACGGTGGCTAAGATTGGCAACAAAGAGGCGAATGCACAATAAGAAGAGAAGTTGCCTCAAAAATCAAAGATCAAATCATGTATCAACAACATGGCAGATATGAATCACTCAAGAAAGGGGGGAGAGTCATCAACACCAAAGCACTTCCCAAGCTAAAGACCAACCTTGAAGACAAAGCTGAAGACAACCCTATGACGAGAGTGCACAAGGTCATGTCAAGGGACAACAGGAGCTAGGAAGGGGGAATGTTTGAGGATTGATCGAACGGCACCTCGCTGGACACATAGCTGTACACCACATTTCTAGTCTTTTATTTTGCCGAGCTAGTGTAGTGATACTCTATGCAAATCTTGATTCTAGAGTAGCAGGTCAATTCCCTGAGTTGTAATTCTGTCATGATAATTGTAAAGGTCCATGTGAACCGGCCACTGGACATTTAGAATGTCCTAGGTATAAAGGTCAATAACTTTAATGTGAAAAAGGGCTTATCTTTAGAGAGGAGAGAGCTCTGTTGTACGTACGCTCAAGCGACTACAAAGATCCAACTTGTAATCATCCCAGCTAATGATTGGGTAATCTGTTTTCAATTTTGAAACTTGCATTCTGTTCCTCTCTCTTTGCTCTTTCATTTAATTGTAAGCATTGTCAGTTTTGTTGTGGTTTGCGACTATGCATCTGTGAGCCTTAATTGCAGATTTGAGTGCTTAAATCCGTGTTTTTAGTCATTTTGACCATAGAAGAGTGTTCTTAGACCATAGGGCGACCTTTTTGGATAGTTTTGTTGCAGTTTTCAAGACCTTTTTCATGATGGATCGTGATTTTGATACCTTGTTGGATTGCAACCAGACTTGGTAGGATCGTGCCCCTAGGTGTCCTAGACCTCCTCCTAAAGACTCGTTGCATATCGAATCCGTTCGAGTGCCAAAATAATGTGATGACCTAGAGCTGTGAGAAAGAACATAAGAAGATTTCTCTGATCATTGAGTGTTGGTTTGCTTGTCGAGTTGTTGTGTTAGCTTGTTAAGGTTCACTTCTTGAGATTGATGATCTCAAAGAGTCTTTGTGCCCCATCCGAGTCACTTCCCTGAGTATCGACATTATGTTAGTACCAAAAAGCTATGCTACAAACGTTCGTCATGGTGACCCGCTAACAGTGAATCACTTCAGTGATGGTCCTAGGCCTTTGAGAGTTGACATACTCGGCCATATCTTGAGGTAGTCCCACACAAAGTTGTTGCTTTTATTCGGCAAAGTCTATCTTTTGGTAGATTGTATCTTTCAGATGTAAATCCCAAAAATTGTCCACATACTTCTGGATAGACTCATTTGGAGATAGCTTCAAACTTTGCCATTTGGTAAGCACTTTGTCTTTGGCATCGCTTGCAAGAAAGTGCTTCATTATGGAAACTCGTTGAGTTTTCCATGTCTTGGGAGCTTCATGATTACCTCGTAGACTATCCCACCATTGTGTGGAAGACTTTTGAAAATGCATAGCCACATGACGTATCTTGGAGGACTCCGTGAAGCCCTCATCTCCAAATTCCACATCAAATTGTTGGATGAAGGAAAAAATTTGTCTGTAGCACCAAAGGTGCCATCATAGGTGAGAAAAGAGATGCTCTTTCCTCCCTTCTTGAACTTCTTAAGCTTGTAGGACCTTTTTCAAACAACATAGGATTTGTGATGTCCTCTCCTTAGTAACACCTTCATGTGCAAAATAAAATTTATAAATATTCATTCTAATCTCTTTATTATTGTCATCCATGCTAACTAAATTTATACCTATGCTACTTTGTGCTTTGGTACCTCAAAACTTTAGTTGCTACTCTTCTTTACTTTTGGAAATTAGCTCTCAAGCAGCCACACCCATGGTTTAGAGACTATCAATTACAAAGAGTAGTGGAGAGGGTCTAATAGTGCTCGATTGATTATGGTTCATGTTGAGCTTGCTAGTAGCTCAATAATGGTTAAGCCAAAGGCAAGCCCCGAAAGACTCCATTATTAAGTCTATAGTTCCCAATGGTGTACCTCGAACTTAGTTTATTCCAACCAGGATAATAAATCCCTACCCCACTTACCCTCTTGCAATGAGCAGGTCCAACCTTTCATGGACAACTTAAGGACCTCTCTTCTTAAGTGCAAGAAAAGAGAAACCATTAGCTCTGGTACCAATGTAATGCAATATCTCTATAGCATTGATTGTAGCAAAATCAAAGTAACAATAGTGAGCATTTCCTTAAGAGAATTCTTAAAGAGCATGAGAGTACTTGATTAAAGGTAGCAAAATGAACATTATACCTAGTTAGCTTGGCATGAATAATACTTGCAAAAGAGAGAGAGAATTAGAGAAATTGACAACAATTGAGGACCGGATTTACTTGGAGACAGTCCTCCCTCCAAAAGGCTTTTGTATTATAGATTCTCCCTTGAAGAGAGACTTGGTACAATACATACTTTGCCTTCCTTGAGACCTTGCTTGCCAAGCCTGGCCATGCACGCACACACACACACACACACACACACACACACACACACACACACACACACACACACACACACACACACACACACACACACACACACACACACACACACATATATATACATGTATATATATATATATATATATAAGTATGTACATGTATATATATATATACATATACATACATACATACATATATATATATATATATATATATATATATATATATATATAGAGAGAGAGAGAGAGAGAGAGAGAGAGAGAAGAAGAAGATAAGTTTTACCTCTAATAAATCTTGGACTCTCGACCTTTTTCTTTGAAGAGAATTTGGATCACCATTCTACTACAAGTTAATATCATCAAAAAAGGTTCTCAGGGGAGGAACCTGTCGAGCCCCTCGTACAAACATATATTCTTGTGCCTCCACATAGCTCACATAAACTCAGCCCTGATGTGGTTCCAGACCGCTGTGAGCACCCCTAGTCTATCGCCTAGCCAAAGGTGCTTCTAGGTGAGTGTGGTGTGAATATTTATTGTTAATGGGGCCTAGAATGGCTGGTTACAAGGACAGTTGATGAATAAATGTGCCAGATCCTCAATTTCTTGGTTGCATCTAGTACAATAGCATGCACTAAGACCTACCGGAGATGTTCTTTTTTCTATCCAAAGGCCTTGGTGAAGGATCGGCCATAACATGGCTGACTTCTTTGAGGAGGAAACTTTATACCATAAGGACTTGAACTTGAAGGTCCATTGCCTCCTGTCGAGACTAATATTCCGTTTAGCATCAAGAGCTACATGTAGAGGGGGGTTGATTTCTGTAGTGACTAGCTGGGGCTGGGAGAGCTTGACTTCACCTTCCCAGACTATCGCACTAAAGAGTGAACCTCAGGGAGCAATTCAACACCCAGAGCATCCCTTCTGAAAACAACTGACATCTTCTTCTCAGAAAGAAAATTTTCCATGTTCTTAGATTTTATCTGAGAGAGAGGTCTAGGTCGGACAACCAATCCAGCCTTTGGGGAGCCCAAATATTTTCCCATGTTCTGACACCTTTGTTGTGGAGGGTGAGGGCCAACCTAGAGTGGTCAACATCCAGATTTGGCAAGGAAAACTTGGACGGCCATATGGAGTCATTAAGGATAATACTTTGACTTGCATTGGACTTTCAGTTAGGTTTAAGCAATCTCTTATGTCTGTTCCAAGCTGCCCAAAGCGATTTGGGCAAGTCAGATCCAGAGGCCGAGGATTGGTGGGGGTTGACGAAAAGAGTGACATGAGGGATGTATTTCCACCCTTTGGCTTGAGTCATGTGGAATCTTCCTAGATTCTTGAACAACAAAACAGATCACTCTGCCTCAGGTTGCGTCAAGGCTTTGGAAATAGTTTGAGCACCATTTTGTTAGCCAGCCTGAGGATGCCAATGATGCCCAACCCACCTTTGTCTTTAGGTAGACAACATACCGAACACTTGACATTAGAATTTTTCTGAATGAAGGGATCTCCAGACCACAGAAAGGTAAGACAAATCTTGGTAATCTCCTTGATATGGGAGTGTGGGGAACGCTAGCATGATAGAAAGAAAACAATACAGGTAGTCAGATAGTGGTTAATGACCGTAACCCTTGCCGTAAGGGACCCTTGAAAGCTTGTCTGCCTTGTGAGTTTGGACTAAATTTTTTGAATAATCCAATTACATCACTCTTTGAAAGAAAGCCCAAAGCCCATGGGAATCCCCAACATCCTGAAGGGAACACCTACCTCCAGGAGCTTGCAACCAGAGGCAAGTACCCATCATTGCGGAAGAGGGGTGTCTCTTTTTTTTACTCCCATTTTGGAATGGTTGATTTTGGAGCCCGAGGCCAAGCAAAGATGTCGGGATAGTCCAAGAATTCCCACAACACTTCCTCCTCATTCAAGAGTAGATCATTAGTGCCATCAAAAAATTGTGATAGACATTGTTGGGTTGTTGCATCTGGAATCTCGATGCCTTTGATCTTTCCCTCATCTATTCTATTCTTTACCAAGTAGTTGAGGCCGTTCGCAGCTATGGAAAACAAGAGCGGGCGAGGGGGAAGCCTTGCCTCACTGAGTAGTTGAGAGAGAAATAACTGGAGAGAAGCCCATTGAAGGCTACCCTTACCCTAGAGTTGCCAAGTAGGGTCCTTACAAAATACAAAAGGATAGGGCCAAAGCCCATTTTTTCATGCTTAGTAAAATAAATGACCATTCCAGCCTGTCATAGGCTTTGTCAAAATTGACTTTAACAAAGACATAATCTTGATATGATTCTTGAGCCCATTCGACTCCTTCCCACATAGAAATGATAGCTTTCATGATGTTTTGACCTTTGATGAAACCTTTTTGTTTTGCCAAAATCCACTTCATAAGAACATGTGAGATCATATTGGCTGTGGCTCGGGAAAAGATCTTATAAGCAGTGTTTAGCACGGTTAGAGGCCTCCAACTAGAAAGGGATTCCTTTGGCCCAGTGTTGATGGAGTACGGAAGGGCTAGATGTTTGAGAGATTCTTCCCAAACCAAATATGTATTATGTGTCACATCAAAACTTTCACTAGGTGTCTAAGGAGCTCCAATGCCCACCTTTCAATCCTCTCCTTTGTCATGTAATACATAATGAAGACCCAATTATCCACACAGGATGACAAGAACTATCCACACAGGATGATAATAATACCTCCCCTTGAACTAGAGAAAGTAGAAACCGATCTTCAAAATACATCTGTAATAAAACAAACTTCCCCTTCTTCGTCTTGGATTGTATGAACTACTCCTTGCATTGGATGCTTGCCTTTATTGTTGTTGCTGCTGTTTGTGTTAATTTGATCCTTTGAATAGCACCTAGAAGGAGGATTCCCCTTCTTACCACAGTTGCTACATAATTTATTCATATAGCAATCCTTAGCTATATGTCAAATTTTACCACTCTCATAGCACTTTTGAACGTTGGAAGATGATGTAAATCTATGGATGATTTGCCTCCCTTTGCCACAAAAGCTCCGTTTGTCAGTGTAGATGAAATTTTTTGCTTCTTTTCCTGTGGCCGAAGCAAGCTTACCACATCTTGAAGTGCTAGAGTTGGCTCCTTTTCTTCAAGAATATTGATTATATGGTCATAGTTGGAAGGAAGTGCACTAAGGAGGACTGCAACTTTGTCTTCTTCTTCTACTCCGCATTGGATGTAGGTCAATTATGTGATCATTCTTTTAAGCCTATTGACCAAACTGGCTATGTCTTCCCCCTCGAGCATAGTGAGTTTGTAAAGTTGCCTTTTTAGGCTAACCTTCTTCCATTTGGCTCTAGCTCCAAAATTCTTCTCCAGAACTTGTGAGGCTTCGTATGCATGTGTGCACTCGTCTATAAAATATGATGCCAAGTGCATGTTCATATCTTTTTCTTGATTGAGTGCAGTAGATGCCTTGGTTTGTGTGCCTTTGTGATCAGTAAGAGGTGTTTTTACTACATCCCATAACGCTTTCTTCATTAAATAACCCCATAGCTTCATTTGTCAGGTATGGAAGCCCTCCCCATTAAATTTTAAAATTCCTTTTTCTTCCATGATTCAAGTGATCGTGAAAATTTCCAAGGACTTGGTCTTACCGATAGAGAGACTCTCTCTATGGAAATGTCTTGCCCAATTTTACAACCGGTGCGAGCTTAATAATCTAGATTGTGAAGTCACTCTTCATGAATAAAAATCATGAAGCACCTCTTCATAGGAAAGGATTCAATCATTTTTTGTCCGCTTTTGAGAAAAAGAAATTTCTTTTTGGAAAGCTTGATCGAGAATGACTTTTCCATTATTCGTCTAAAACTTGAAAGTTGATGGCGCCGAGGAACCGTTGATTTGAGGCGTGTGTATGTGGGGGTATGTGAGCACCGACTGCTCCCTTTTTTTTGTCGGTATTTGCAAGGGGTTGTGGGTCAACAAAGGTCAAAATGTAAGTAAGCAATGGGAAAGTGGGGAGGGGGTGCACCCACCCTAAGGTTCCTTTTTAAAAACAAAAATAAAAATTCAATAATGTGTCAAAACTAAACCCTATCAACTCTATCGAAAGTTGTCTACACAGAGATGTGTGTGTGTGTGTGTGTGTGTGAGAGAGAGAGAGAGAGAGAGAGAGAGAGAGAGAGAGAGAGAGAGAGAGAGAGAGAGAGAGAGAGAGAGAGAGAGAGAGAGAGAGAGAGAGAGAGAGAGAGAGAGAGAGAGAGCAACAATGCTCTGCTTCGCCTTGCAAAATTGTGCACGATTGAAGCCTTCACTCCCCTTGCGCTCAGCGAGCTACTTCCGATTTTGTTCAAGCCCGCGACTCTAGCACTACAAATTGCTACCCGATTTAGTTTGTGAGCTTGACTCTACCTTACAAAACTTACTACTCAAAAATTCTCACAGCGCTGCCCAAATTTGACTTATAATGGCTTGGAGATTGTGCTCACTTGCTTTCCTTGATTTGTTTGTTTCGACCTTGCTCAGCTCGCATCTTGGCAATCCCCCAAGCTTATGCTCTCGATTTCTTTCTTACATAAACTCCCCCAATTCTTTTCCTGGCTTGCCCGATTCTCCCTTGATTGAATTCACCTTCTTCAGAATTCCTTTACTTGGACTTGGAGGGCCTGCACATGCGGGATGGTGGGAGCGGGAAGCCGACCAAGCTCTGATACCAATTGTTGGGATTGGGTGGTGGGTGCAATGAAGCTCAAGGAGGTATGAAGGCTAAAGCATCCATAGATACACACAGTAGAGAGAGAAGGAAAGAGAGAGAGAGAGAGAGAGAGAGAGAGAGAGAGAGAGAGAGAGAGAGAGAGAGAGAGAGAGAGAGAGTTTTAAAACTCAATATAAAATAATGTACAATCCAATATCTTTGCATCATATATGTTATCACTCATATACAAAAGGAGGGGTTTATGTACAAAAGGTCTCATAGCCAATATCCGGCAGCTCACATCTCCAGGTGGTTTTCAAAATGCCTACACACATATATGTATTATGTGTCACATCAAAACTTGCACTAGGTGTCAAAGGAGTTTCCATGCCCACCTTTCAATTCGCCTTCAGTTCCAATGTCCCAGAGCTAGAGTTTTGACTTGAGCTGCTCCCAACTTGTTTCCTTAGAACCAGCAATGATAGTTCCTTTTTGCAAGAACTGATCCTTTAGGGATTCCACCATGTTTAAGTCCCCAAACACAATGCATGGGCCTGAGAACATAGTGAGTTCATTCCATAGAACAGTCATGTCCACAGTGGAGCCGCCTACATAAACCAAAATAATCCGGTAGTTGAGGGGGGCGGGCACTAAAATGGAGCACCAGTATCGACGAACACAAAAATTACCTGAAGGGGCATCCCGGTGCTTGGGAAAACCAATGGCAGTGCCACCAGAACTTCTAATTAAGGTGGCTAGAAGTGACCCAATGGAAATATTTTGACACTTCAACCAACCTTCTCTGAAGATCCTCACAAGACGCTTTGAGTTCCTGCAGAGCCACTATTTCATACCTCTTATCTCTAAGCCATTGGGCTACTCTCTTGGCCTTAGAGGGGTCAGAATTTAGAAATCCCCTTGATGTTTCAAGATAGGTATCTCATTGTTGATTACGCTGAGGTCTTTTCCCCACACCGCTCGCCCTTGGGGGAGTCTAGGAGACATTTTCATGACTTCTCTTATTGTCTTTGATGACCTCCACAGGAGAAGAATTCCAAGAAAGGAACAATATCACTAGCATGTGTCTTGTCCGGTTGGGATGTTCTGTTTGTTCGAATTGAGCATTTTGTTCTTATCCAGCTCATTTACCTAGTCCTCAAAGGATGGGGGGGGGGGGGGGGGGGTGGCTCTTTGGGGGTGGGGAGAATGCACTCCTCATATTCACAATCTAACGGGTCAACATAGTCGTTGAGGGTAGCCAGAATAGAAAACCTATTGGGAGGGCGGGGAGGGGTCCAATACAACTTACGAATAGGTTAGGCTCAATCTGTTGATGTGTAATTCTGCTGACCAGCTGAGGGGGCTTGATCACCTAGTTGCGGGTTGGCCTGTGGTACAAGAGCAGTGGAAGAAGGAGCAAGCTCGGAGGAAGGGGTACAGACGGCATGGGAGGCTGCCGGGGGGGGGGACGGGTTCTTGATAGGGCAGCCACGAACGAAGTGGCCTTCTACCTCACAAAAGAAACATGCCCTAGGCAAATATTTGTACTCTAGATGTTGCTCAAAGCCTTGACCGTCATCAGTGCAGATGTCCATAGCTTTGGGTAAGGGGTAGGAAATGTCCATCTTGACCAGTACCTACGAGTGCCATGCAGGGTTGAACTCCTTTCTACGGCGCCCTCCAAGCACCTTGCCTAGTTGGGAGGCTATGGCACAGAGATGTTGATGATAGTTCAGAGAGAGATTGGGGAACTCAACCGAGACGGGATAGTTTCTCAAAGCAGAAATCTCTGGGTTAAAGCTCTTGTTCTAACGAAACAAGAGCATGGGGGAACTTCGGATCAACCAGGGGCCTACATTGACGATGTCCAGTGCCATGTCAGGGGTTTCAAAGACAAACAGGTAATGGTTCTTTGGTAGGGCTTGAATGATTTCAAGCTATACAGCACCTTGAGGGCCACACCGATTCTTGATCCAACCTTTCAGGGCTTCTACTAGTAGTCTGGGTCCTGCAAGAGCCCTACAACTGCTCTGCCCTCAAGATCTTTTTCAAGTTTATTGATTTGAGCAGAAGGGATACAAGGAACTTTGGACATATTTCTATATAGCAAAAAAAACATAATTAGTAGGCAACTTACTAGATTGATTACACATATCTAGTAAGAGTGAAAACTAGTAATAATGAGAATACTCCTATATGGTTGTAACATAATATTATAGCTATATGGGAGTTTTAAGTAACCATATAGCAAGATTTCTTACTAGTTTGACTCTGATTCTCCTAGATGGCTGTAGCCATAATATTATAGCTATATGGGAGTTTTAACTAACCATGTAGTAAGAAATTCTTCTTTCATCTACATGGTTGTAGCCACAAAATGCTATCTATGTAGTTGTATTATAATAATTCACATAAATAATCAATTTAACATAACATATACAAAATAGCACATACTTTTTGACTAAAAGAGATAAAGGTTAAATAGAAACTAAAAATGATCACTTTATAGATGTCTCTCAAAAATTCTTACAAAGTCCATCATACAACTATTAGTCTTTATCATTGGCTACTTCTACATCCTTTAAAGAAAGAGAGTCAATCTTTTCAAGTCTTACAATCATCATGCCTTGTAATAAAAGCCAGGCTACCAAGTCTTTACACATAGTAGAAGAGCCAGTTTCACACGTTTTTCTACAAAAAAGGAGTTCGATTTTTTTAAAGCCATGTAAGTAGGCTTCACAAGTGGATACACTTCTTCCACTCTTCTAACCCCAAACCATTTTATCAAAATGGTTTCTTGACCTTCTCTGGTGAGTTTGCGTGCCTATACAATAAACCACAATAAAGAGTTAAATTAGAGAATATGGTTGCAATCTTTTCAAGAGTAAGCATAAATATATTTGTAATATTGAAAACAAACCTGCACTTCCAAGGTAGCCTTCTCATTAGAAACAAAAACATCTTTCTCAACATCCTAAAAAGAGAGACAAGACACATTACTTTAGATTTATTACCATTGTATAAGTGTTTACAGCCATCAACAAAAAACAAAACAGCTACCTTTGACTTTTGAATCCTCTTAACTTTTGACCCTTCTTTTTTTTTTGAAGGAGTTCAGCAAGCTTAGTTGTAGCCTAAGACATAACCCAAGATTATTTCAATGACATTTATTTAACAAGTTTACAATTAGCATTATTTTAATAGTATAATTTGAATACCTTCCGTTTTTGAGTACTCTTTCTAGAATGCCCTTCATCGCACCCTTTAGATGCAATTTTTCAACTTTATTTAACTTATCCGATATCTACCAACACAAAAAACACAACTTGATTTTTTTTACATCTCTAAAAATGTTACACAATGGGGAAAAAAAACATGAACAAAATCTCATCGGCTTCTCGATTGAAGTTTCATGAGACTTATCACCAACAGACAAAGACATTGAATCCACATCTCGTAGTGCACTAGAAAAGATATTTTCTTTCATAAAATTTTGATACTCCTAAGCCAACATTTTCACATAAATAAATCATCATGTAGATATGAAATGAGAGAGAGCAAAAAAAGTAGTATAATCTTCATATGCCTCATATGCAGCCATATGATTTTGATCATTGTCCCAAGATATTTCTGGAATGTATACATCAGGTTCTTTCTGAATACATAAGACATACACAAAACTTTAAAAATTCTTAAAAGATCGGCATTACACTTGTATAAAGAATAGTATATATCAATTACCAGTGTGGATTCTGAGATGTCTTTATCGCCCTCCACCACATCTACAAAGTTCTCATCATAACTTTGCTTGGAAGCATCCTCTTCCTAATAAAAATTACTTAATAAGAAACTTAAGATCAAAACTCTTGAAAAGCATTCTATACTATTACCTTTGTTGATAATTCTGTCTCTTTCTCTAGATCATCATTGTCAAGCTCTTGAACATCATGAGTATCCTTAAAAATGTAACATAATTCAAGAATAAGATAAACATCTACATAGCATATGATTTGATAGCAAAACAAAAACATAATACAAAAAATTATACCATATGTTTGGTCCACTCTCTTTTGGACGCCAATGACTTTATACACCAATTGTCAATGTCAGACTCTTTCCACAAATAGTCCATACCATATACTTTCATTGGCTTTAGCTCACCCATCTTCTCTTGAATGATACTCAAAACCATATCTTTACCCTTGCTATTATGTCGCAAATCTACAATTGACCCTACCTTTTGCAAACCACCCTCGCACCATCCCATAATTTTCACAGCCAACACTCTATACTAGCCATGATCCTCTTTTTAAAGAAATTCTCTACCATACAACTTATTGTGCTCTTGATGTTTAGGTGGAGGAGCTCTAAATACTTGATCATATATGAATGGATCATATGGAAGAGAACTAGTTGAGTTATCAACAACCCTTTTGTTACCCAAAGAGTGATGTTCCCTCCAAGCGTCGAGTAGTTTCACAGTCTCCCCATGAGCAAGTGAAACTAGTTGCTGAAAAATTGACTGTGGAAGATCCATGCGAGCCCTACAAGAGTAGTCAACACATGTAGATAAGATAGACTCCAAAAAGTTTAAATTTTTGCCACTTGAGATATAAGTCGAACAATACAAAAAGTTAAGATGAGAATAAATCATAGAGAGAACAATGCTCAACCATATAATAAAATTTAAACCACAAAATCATTTAATTCTCTAATAGAAAAAGCCTAATGTGATCAAGTACTTTATAAATGTCCTTGACTTATGGACATCGCCACAAAATAGGGATCCATCGATCACTTTCTCCAAGATTTCTAACTTTTTTACGTTTTAGTACAATCCAATCTTTGATTAAAAGAACACAAGAATCCCAATCTCTCCATGTGCTTTCCTCCTCATAAACTTTCCATATATCAGGATCACTTGCATCAGATTTCAAAATAGCAAGCTTTGTGATTTTGTTGTCACATTGTACACATCTTACAACATCATGCTTGAATTGTATTGTACTAGTGTTTTCTAAACGCACTTTGACAATGTCATCTTGCTCCAACCACAAGGGTACATTCCCACAATTGCCTTCCATTAGTAGCTTAGCCCTCTGCTTTAGGTCCTTAAATTCATATGCAATCAATCTTTGGCTTTTCGGTAATGGCAATGGGATAAATTTATGAAGCAAAGAATAGATAGGCCGCACACAATCACTACAAGAGGTTGTGTGCTCTTGTGACGCTGTTAGCGACGGAAATACACTGGGTTTTTATAACCCCCGGCGTCGCTAAAACCGTCGCTACGAGCGTCGCTATAGGCGTCGCTATATGCGTCGCTAAAAGCGTCGCTATATAGCGACGCACATAGTGACCCTCATAGCGACGGTTATAGCGACGTTTACACAGAAGACTATAGCGACGCTCATAGCGACGCTACAGAGCCATAAATAGCGATGCTTATAGCGACGCCCGAGAGAATTTTTTTTTTGGTGGCAGGGCATTGAATGCCCTGCCACCCATCAACCATATTGTACTTGATTCACTTTTTAAAAAAAGTGCAAGGATAGATAATAGACCCAAAATAGTCACCCACAAGACCCATTGTTTGCAAAATTGACAATTGTACACATCATAGGCAAAATGAATTGATTGGCAAATGTAATAATGACAATTGTACAACATCATAGGCATAAAGAATTGATTGGCAAAAGGAACTGCGGTGACAAATGTAATAATATACATGGTTGAAAAAGACGTATAAAATCCGTGTCATGATACATAAGCTATGAGAAACCCTAAACTAATGCTATCTAGCTACGGCTAAACTGACGTCGTCTAGTCAGACGTCTCATCGCGTCCAAGCGGCGTATCTGTCAGATTCTGCAAAAAAAGACAATAAGACAGCTTTCAGTAAGTATAAACATATAACGACATTTATAAAACAATACAAAAAATAAAAAAGAGTAAACCCTAATACTAACCATTCCGCCGCGAGAACTGAGAATGTCCATCAGGGCGTTTAAGCCCTTCCTGCCTGCGTACTCGCGCTCGTACGGTGTGGGATCACGTCCTGTCATCGACCACTGTCAAAACATACAAAGATTTCTTTATGTTAGAATTAAAAAACTCATAAACCCTAAACTATGGAACATAAAGAGCAATGTGAAAACACTTACAAAATCGGCCTCAAATGATGCCCATCCACCGCTCCCCAAGTGGTGCGAGCTCCCTGCCTCTACTCGCGCTCTGGCTGCATCCTTTTGTTGCTTCCACTTGTCGGGATTCTCCCGCGCTGCTTTCTTCGCATTCTTCCAATCTTCTTTGGCCAGCCAATCTGGCCTGTTCCACCCATTCTTGATTGCTTTTTGCACTTCGGAACGCTTGTGTTTGCAGTATTCGCGCATTCGAATCTTCATCAGGTCTTCATTGAAGCGCTGATACCGTGTTGGAACGGGAAACTCATCATGAAGTATGCTGATGACTCTGTTTTTTAAATCACTTGGTACTTCACTCCATTTGTTTAGTATGTAGTGTCTAAACAGCTGAGAGCAAAGACCACGCATGCGCGAGATCACCTTCTTGCCGTCATCATCCATGATGATGCCGCCGCTGATGTCGACGGAGTAAGGCAAGCCCTCTGGCCGGTGACGCGTGAACCTGGGTGTCCCGGCAGGGGTCTCTAGCGGCGTGTCGATGGGGGTACGGACGTCAGGTGTCTCCACCGGCGTCTGGGCCCCGAAGCGAGGAGTGTTGAGTGGGGTGGCTCCTGGCAGAGTAGGTAGAGGTGTGTAGCTTCTAGGAACAGTCAGCCGTGCAAAACCTGGCGTAGATGGCGATGCTGTGGCTGGTGTGGGGGCGGGCAAAGAAGGGGAGGGTAAAGAGCCTCGTCGAACACGAGGCGGTGTGGAGGCATCGGTGGCGGAATCCCCACAACAACCGCCACCGCCACCGCCACCGCCACCACTAGAGCGCCGGTGTCTAGACGAGTGTGAAGCTCGTCTTGTCGACGCCGAAGCTTCGGAGCGCGCGGAATGCTCCGAAAGAGAGGGAGATGCGGATGGAGTAAGAACGCGCGATGATGCGCCAGAGCGATGACGCTCCACGTACCACTGTCTCTGCTGCGGTGACAAAGAAGAAAGAAACTCCTCATCATCCATACCTGCATTAAACACACGAATATTTAAACTTAATATTGAATGAATAGAGTAGACAATGACGCAAAGACCATTAAATACAATGACGTAATGACGCATATAAATACAATGACGCAATGAATTGAGTGATAGAAGAGGCAAGTCGAAAACTCAGAATTTTCAATCAAAAGATGTGAGCGCGAGTAGAAAAGAGCGTTATACACCATGGAAGGTACTTAGAGAGCCAGAGCTTTCACAACACGGAGCAAAATTGTTCAAATACAATATTTGTGGCTTTAAGAGATCTCTCTCTCATCCTCGCATAACTCAGCATAACTTCCTATATCTATATAGAGCTCTCCGTTTAAACACATATCCTCTATTTCATTTTGTAGCTCCTCTGCATGCACCCCATATAGAGTAGTAGCATCTTGATGCTCGTCTGGCACCACCGTAGCGGCTTCTGATTGAGCATCTTCTATGATCTCCTCCATTGATGTCGTTGTGATTGGCACATGGTAGCCTTCCTACGTCCTTGCACTACGAGGGGCTACCTCTATGACGTACCACCAGTTTGATGTAGACTTTGTAGGATGAAATATTACCTGCCAGAGCCACATAACTTACATGAGAGCTTTCAAGCACATAACTTGTAAAAGGGGGATGTTAACTATTTACATACTTACTTGTTCACAATGCTCGGGTAGTACGAAAGTGTCTCTTAGGTCAGTCCATTTCTTAGTAGAATCCACCTCAAGAAAACCAGACTCTCCTCTACGCACAGTAGCGTTGCGACCCTCCATGATTATCTTGAACCATTACACGTCGAACAAGTCGACAAAAAATCCTCTGTAATCGATCCTCAAAATCTCTTGCAGCGTGCCGAAGTAAGTGAGTTCCGCCACCACAGGATCTGCATCAGAGGAACGTCGTCGACTAGACTGTTCAAAGTTTGCCATGATTCCACAATCTTGAGTAAAACGCTTTTTGTCGATTCGTTCCACCCTAAAATGTCGACCTTTACACCATGCTGCTGTGTATGACTTATACTACAACGAACAAAGATTATGAGTGGCCGTTCAAACGTTTATAAATAAAGTCACTTGCTAGTCGTACATTGCAAACTTACCTTGGTCGCGCAACCCCGAGAGTACTCCCACTCTTCTTCAGTCACTTCGTCACCGCATTGTTGTGCGCTTTTCAATTGGTTGTGCAACCATCTTAAGATCATGAAGGTTGGTAGGCTCTCCAGAACTGCTGGATAGTGCATCGGTGGTCGTCTTCCCCGTCTCCACTCGATTCGTGCCCTTTGTCGCTCTTGCTTTGCATCCTCATATTGTGAAATCCACTTTTGCATCACTGGATTGTGAAGCATGCAAAATCGGTTGATTTTAGCCTCTAGATATTCCGTCATCTTCTTCTCAACACCGAGATTGCACATGACAATCCCAGATATGCGCTCATCATCTATGGTTCGCCATAGCGTGTCCCGGGATTTATCAAATCCGTCTAGCCACTCTCCAATGTACACTAGGGACTCTGATACCAACCAACCTTCTGCCATGCTACCCTCCGGACGTGCCTTTTGACGCACATATCCCTTAAGCGTTTTCATGAAACGCTCTAAGAAGAACATCCATCTGGAATGAACTGTGCCAGCTATTTCCACCTCATCAACTATGTGAACAAGAAGATGCACCTGAATGGTTAGCATTGTAGTAGGAAAATGTTTCTCAAACATGCACACAAGCTCCACAGCATTTAGTTTGGCGAATGGTATGGAGTCTACGTTGATCTCCTTTTGTGAGATCCATTGCACCAGCTTTGCAAGTTTGTAGATTGTGTTACGGATGTCGAGAGACAAACATCCCTCAATGGCAACCGGTAAAATAAACTGTAAAGTATGTGCAACAATGATATTAAAGTCCACATTTTATGCAATGATATTAAAGTACACTATGAACGTACCTGACACATTTTATGCCAATCGTGTGACTTCAAACCGGTAAGCTTTCCTTCTTTAGTAAGACACGTTCGGAGCGAGTGCATTACGCCAGTGGGGGTCCGCAAAGATCGAATGGTCTCTTTTACTTTGCGTTCTTGGGCTCCTGTGAAAATCCATGGTGCTTTAGGGAGTTTTATCGATCCATCAGACGCTGTTTGCGGCCAATATTGCTCCATACGATCCACATTTCTAAGGTCAACTCTGGATCCCAAAGTATCTTTCTTGCCGGTCAGATGGTCCCATAGTAGATTACCCACATTCTTGAATATGTGCATTGGATCGAGCAAGTGATTGATCATGAGTCGGGGCCAGTATGGTAACTCGTACCATAGAGATAGTCTCTTCATCCCTGGAGGCAATCCGTCATCGCACATCTCCTTCTGCTCTAACCATGCTTGTGCAGACATCCTTGGTGGCTCTCTTCCCAAAAAGCCGTCGCGTAACACATGATTCTCTGGAAGATACGCTTGATGACCTTCGTAGATTTGCTTCTTCAGTGAGGGTGCCCTACGTGCATTCAGTCTAGGTCCACATGTGACACATGCTCTGTATCCGCTTGTTTGAAGCCCTGCATGTATACACATGATAATAGATCAACTATGGGAAAAAACAAGATTTACAGTGCCTGAGTGAGGAGTGTCAATAGATCACCTGAGCATTCTGTTAGCCTGGGATAGTCATGCATGGTCCACATTAGAATGCCTCTGATCAAAGCATTCCGTCGTCCTGTGTGTCGGCTCATATCCACCACCTCTATGCCAATCCACAATTGTTGTAGCTCTTCCTATAGTGGACGAAGATACACATCCATATTCCCCACTTTATATCGCCCTGGCACAATCAAGCTTAGCCATAGGTGCCCCTTCTTCGTAGTCAACCACGGGGGAATGTTGTAGTTGACGATGACAACGGGCCATACACTGTAAGATGTTGATCTTTGACCAAATGGATTTACGCCATCCATAGCCAGGCCTAAGCGCAAATTTCGAGCTTCCCTGGCAAAATCCGACCATGTTCCATCTATATGTTTCCACGCTACGCAATCTGCAGGAATTCGTAGCACACCATCCGAAGATTTATTCTCCTCATGCCATGATGCTAGGGCGGCCATGGACTTACATTCGAAGAATGCTTGATGCGAGGAAGCAGAGGGAAATGTCGCAAAACCTTTTGTGGAATTTTTGTCCCGTGGAGATCTACTCGATATCTTTCGGAATCACATTTCGGACACTTCTCCATGTCTATGTATTCCCCTCTGAAAAGAATGCAGTCATTAGGACAAGCGTGAATAGAATTGTAATCCATCCCCAAGTTTCGCAAAATCTTTCTTGCTTCATCTCGGGAATCTGGCATCACATTGTCAGCTGGTAGTATGTGCTCTTTCAGCAATCTACACAACATAAAAATATGATACAGTCGTGTAAAAATCTATCAGATCATTATACATTTAGAGTTTTATTAAAGTAAACTAATTGTAATAGATCACCTGAAAAGCGCTGTGACGCTAGTGTCACTCCATCCAAACTTTGCCTGCATGTTGAGAAGAACCAGGAGTGCTTTCAATCTAGACATACGTGCTCCATTATACAATGGCGTATCGGCTTCACTTTTCATATCATCATAGATAAGCCTTTCTGAATCCATGATCGTCTCGATCATTTCATCAATCTCGGGCTCAAACATTGCCTCGTTGGGAATGTGCTCTGCATGATCATCCCCCGAGCTGTCAGAGGCTACATCTTGTGGCCTCACATATGCTGCTTGACCAAAGCGCCTGCGAACATGTCTATTGGGTTGCAAGATTGCTGCTTGTTGGCCAGCGTCAGAGTCCGACGAGTTATAATTGGCAACAACTCGATCTATAATAGATGGATCGAACTCGCCAAATTCGCGAACGTGCTGCAAAGAAACACGTCTTGTCCGTCGCACAGCATGCTTGCATTGATTACAAGGACATAAGACCCTCGTTGAGAGATAGGTGTTTCGGTTGGACGGTCCCACATCCTCGTCGCTACTCATAATGAGGATAAAAAACTTATAACCTGGACAACAAATTTAATATTCTATTGGCATTCTTCGTCTTATCTCTCTCTCTCTCTCTCTCTCTCTCTCTTTACCTCACATTCTCTAGTCATGTCCAATCCCTGCACACCTCGGTCTAGAGGTGCACGGAGATCAGAACCACCGGGTTATAATCTCGTCTTTATTGGTCAATACCTATATTTGTGGGTACAAGAAATCTACACACCCACGTCTACATGATACTGCATGTAGTGGACAAAACCCCTTTGCCTCTTCTCTAGCTGTAGCACTTCACAACATCTTAACATCTTTTCACAGTAGATCTTTTCACTGTTCGTCTAACTCTAAACCCTAAACCGTAAGTAATTCTTGCGTGGACTCGATCTAACGTAAATAAGCGTAAATCTAAATAAACGTAAATCTAACTAAAAATAAACCTAAATCTAATTTAACGTAAGTCTACATCTAACCTAATCTTTAACGTCTTTTGGGATAGTTTCCTACGACGTTAAAACTCTCTTCTTCTTGTGTGTGTGTGTGTGTGTGTGTGGGTAAACCTAAATAAACCTAAGTCTAATCTAATATAACATAAATCTAAATCTAACGTAAATTATGTTATATTAAAAACAAAGAACTAAACTAACAGGGATTATAAGAACCTTAAAACTGATTTAACACATAATTTTTCACATAACTCGGCAAGAGTTGGCATTCTCATCACTAAAGATGTGAGAGTTAACTTCCGGCGGTGACGCTGCCTCATCTCCATCCACATCTGACGACAGCAATTGGCCCTTTAGACCGTTCTTGCTCTTGTTACTAACTTTGAAGTTGCTGTTGAATGACTAGAGGTTGTCTAGATGGTCATTGTGTCGGGGATGTAGTGACTCTTGCCGCCCTGAAGATCCACCTTCTTCCCTATCTTCTGAAGACATTTCACTAGTACTTTTGGATCGACGGAGCCCACCATGAGTGAAGGCAGCAATACCCTATATTCCATTGAGGGCTTTCTTCACCCGCTTCATGTAGGCATCGCAGTCTATGGAGACCTAAATCTAATCTAATATAACGTAAATCTAAATCTAGCGTAAATAAACGTAAATCTAATTAAAAATAAACCTAAATCTAATTTAATGTAAGTCTACATATAACCTAATCTTTAACGTCTTTTAAGATAGTTTCCTACGACGTTATAACTCTCTTCTTCTTGTGTGTGTGCGCGTGTGTGGATGTGTGTGCCAATAAAAAGAGATAAATGGTATAATCTTTCTATCACCCATGCCAAGTATGATAGATTGATTATGCCATTTCCCTCTTGAATAATAGGTCTTGAGTTCAACTCCTCGTCGGCTAGATCTTTAGGTCTTTTAATTTTAATTAGTTTCCTACGACGTTAAATTAGTTTCTCTCTCTTTCTCTCTCAATGTGTGTGCGTTTTTTTGGATCGTATGCATGTTTTCTCTCTCTCTTCCTCTCTCAATGTGTGCGTTTTTTGTTTATGCATATTCTCTCTCTCTTTTCCTCTCTCAATGCGTGCGTTTTTTGTTTATGCATGCTCTCTCTCTCTTTTTCTCTCTCAATGTGTGTGTGCATTCTTTGTTTATGTATGTGTGTGTGCGTTTTTGTTTTTGTTTGTACTCTCTCTCTCTCTCTCTCTCTCTCTCAAAAACACTATGTGTGTGTGTGTATGTGTGTGTGAGAGAGAGAGAGAGAGAGGGAGAGAGAAAGAGGGGAAGGGAACATGAGAATGAGGAGAGGGAAGGAGCATACCTGGCTCTCCTTCCTCTCCTCGTGTGTGTGTGTGTGTGTGTGTGTGGAGAAGAGAGAGAGAGAGAGAGAGAGAGAGAGAGAGAGAGAGAGAGTTACCTGCTCCTTGCTTGAGGGCGCCGAAAAACTCAGATCTGAGATCTGAGTTTTTGGGCGCGCTCGGTTATTTTTTTAGCCCAGCCGGCGTCGCTACGAGCGTCGCTACGAGCGTCGCAAATTTCTTTGTAAATTTGCGACGCTCATAGCGACGCCGGGATTTTTTTTTTTGAGCGTCGCTGTGTGAGCGTCGCTAATATGAATAGCCTCTTGTAGTGAATCCCAAGTAAATGGAAGCGGTGTTTTCTCAAGAATGCTCATTCGAGTCATTGTATCTATGACTAATTCCTTTGAATAACTATCTCTTGTAATACATTGTTTGTAGTAAGTTGCACCAAAAAACGTCATTGCTTTTCCATCAAGCTGCATGGAGAAGAAAGAGGTTAAGCGAGCTTTCCAATGACCTCGCTCCTCAGACAAGGTGTCTGACGCATCCACCTTTACAACTACATCATTGCCAATCTTGCAAAGTTCTCCTTTATAGAAGACTTTGTCATATGTTTGCACATCACCAAATGAAAAGCTTTCATCATCGATGATCCAAAAGCTCTTTAAGTAGGTAATCTCCTCAGATGTTGGAACCCTATAATTACCCCTCCTCTTTGATATTGCAATACCCTTCATAAGAATGTTATCAGTACAAGATGCTCTCTTGCCATACTTTAAGATGTCGTTCCACGACGATCTTGCCTTTCCAACAGAAGTAACGTTGAATAGTCCATCAAGATGTGAAGAGCAGCACTCAAGGGAGGCCACGATTCCACAATCAGCTGCAGTAGTTTGACCCAATACACTATGCAATTGTTGTAGGACTCTATCACAAGGTAGCAGGGCATCTTTATCATGTTGGATTGCTTGGAATACTTTTGTGAAAAACATTCTCAGATAGAATTGTACAAATGACGCTTCATCATTTATGCTATTTGTTTTGATAGCACTGTACGCTTTCACTAAACGTTCGAACATATAGCACCAATATATGTCATGTAGTCCATGCCGCAAAATATCCTCAAGTAGTTCCCCACTTCCAGCTACATGCTCCAAGGGTGATGAGTTTGCTCCTGAGTATTCCTCGGATTCTCCAAGATTGCACCAAGTATTTGATAACCTGAATGTTAGTAGCCAACATTCCATGTTCTCGACTGTAGCCATAAAAGCTATGTGCTATGTCCACCAACAAGATTCCTAAAGTTTGCATCTCTTGCGGAATACCATTTACAACTCTCAGAATATATGGTAGACACCACTGCATAAACTTTTGATTCTCTTCCGCCTTGAAGGATTCATAATAGACAGTTGGTGAGTTTGGCCACCGACCATAGTGAATAGATGGTGGTGCCAATTTTGTAGCACTCAAAGCAGCTTCATCAATATTTTTCTTCAATGAAGCATCTGCATTCTGGAATAAGTGTGCAATATACTTCTTGAAAACATTTAGAGACAAGGTGTGCATTACATAGAAACCAAGTCAAGAGAGAGGTCAAACCCATATAAGTCATAGAGTCTCCAGAGTATTGACTCGCCTGATAAACCAGCCTTCTTCCAAATCTCATCCTTCTTGGCAAAAGTACAACACCTCTTTGCCTCTGCTACGGCATGAACCATCTCATTTGTTGTTCTTGCCATTGGTGGATGTCTGACTTGTAAGCAATTTTCATTGTAAATATACCTCTCTTCCAGTCCTGGCCTATCCCTTGCAAGTGATGCTTGTGCCTTATCTGTCCTGTAGAACTCTTGTCCCCCATTTTTGAACAAGCCTATCTTGCACTGGGCTGGATGGTCTCCGGTAACCATCATAACCATAGTCCAAATCTTACAGAATTTAGATTCCACAGTCGTATCATCAAAGATATTTTTGAGTGGATACTCATACAATGCATCCACTCCATCAATATATAGTGATTCTAGCTCATCCACTAATGGTTTCAAAAATTATCCGAAGACATCACCGGAAGACTTAATAATCTTTTTGCAGCTTTGTAGAATAAATAAGACCGGCATGATATCCATAGAGTTTTGTTTTCCAGCATTGCGCACCATAATCTCCACAACCCCACAACTTTTTTGTGTGGTTCTTGATGTTTGAAACCCGCCCCAATGCAACAAAAGAGTTAAATTTCTAGGGTCACCTTGATTATGCACACAAACAATCAGAGTAAGTAAGGACATCCAATGTACATGACACTAAGAAAAGAGGAAGATAGACATAGTTACCTTGCACACCCTTTTCTCACATTCAATTCCTTCCTTGCATTCGGAGCAGATAAAAGTGTACACTGCTCGCTCAACATCCCATGCATCTTCAAGTTTTTGAGAGCGTTTGTCAAAGGGAAAAGTCGTGTAGGACTTCTTACATCCAGGTGTAGAGCAAACAACTGGCAGCTCATATGTTGACAATGGGTCCCAAAAGTTCTTCACTCCTTGGAATTTTGTTCCATCCCAAAATTCCTTAATTTGCCTTCCTGTTGTTAAAGCATCTCCCTAGCGCCATTGTTTTTTATGGTGCCACAAACTCAATAGCTCATGACAAAAAGTTCTACTCCTTGTAAGAAGCTTTAGTTGAGATCCTATTGGAATATAATCAAAAGCAAGCATTGCCTTTCTTGGCTTTGTGCATACTTTGCACTTCTCACAGCAAGTAATACAGTCACGTTTAAGATTTTTGGAGTTTGAAGCACCTGAACAAGCACACCTTTGAACCTCTCCTACAAAGTTGTCCTCGGTGCTTGGATAAAGAAGTTCGGATGCGTGCTTTGCTCCATTACTCCCTGTACATATCCGATAAAATGAGAGGTGGTTACCATCCCCAAACCTTTCAGCATTGTTTGTAACTGATCCCAACGTGCAGGTACTTGAACCCCTCCAAGCTCACCTTCCCATGTCTTTGGCAACTAAACCAATAATTTAGCTAGGCTTCTTTTTGAAGAGTATTTCTTTACCCTAGCTCCACCAAGGTCACCAAACAAAAGACGTAGCATTTGATCTTTAACACCTATAAGCATTTTATGTTCATCCCATAAACTTTGGAGTTCTAGTATTCTCTTTATTAGTTCAAAGAGAACAATAGAAATCCCATCATCATTTTCCTCCCTGCGATCTTGCACGCTAGCATCAGCCTGAAAATGGTCATCACCATCTACATGATAGTCACCACCATTTGAATCTTCCGTTTGCTCTTCCTCCACGTTGAGACCTTCACTCAAGGAAGGATCTAAATGTGGCACATCTAAACCAAAATGGAGCTTTAAGCTCCCAAATCTCTCTGACCGAATTTGGTGTCGATAAAGGGTTGAAGTATGCACAAACCAACCGCCATAGCAATAGAAAGTACAGTTGTAGAAAGCCTTCCTTCTATCACCACTGGAGTATTCAATTCTTTCTACATACCAATCTTCTGTAGTTTCTGTGATGTTATGTGTGACATTGCAATCAATGTCACTTTGTACCCTTCTACGCTTGGTCACAGAAGGATGTAACTTTCCTAATGAGTCTTGATTTTGATGAAAATAAAAGGTCCGTTTTGACACCAACTCCCAACCGTTAATAGAGTGTGAACACTTATAATTACACGTGCACTTCCAAGAAGTTATTGTGCTCATGATTGCAGGCCAAATATAAATATATGTGTGACCTTTTGTACCAATTAAAAAATGTACAACATAAACACCTCTAAATGAGTACATGAGAACATCACTTCTTGATGATAAAAACAAAACTTTATTTCAAAGGAAATACCCACTAGAAGAGTTTCTACGTATGATGGACCTCATGGTTGGAAGAAAATGTGATCAATTTTTTATTAATCATGAGACATTACTTAGATCAAATTTTAACTTACACTGCTAGTAAGAGATGATGAAATAGTCATCCATGTTGCAAGAAGAGTACATAGTAAACTTAATAAGGTGGTTGAGCAGTGGGATATGGTGGAGGGAGTCAATACATAATAATTTTTCTTCTAGGAATAATATGTCCTATCACTTTCGCTCTCTCCATCAATGCGACCATAGACATCGTTTCCTCATCTGAGCGGTATACTACCTTGTAGCGGTCAACAAGTCCTAGCTTGCTCTTGAGAATTAAAAGCTTTACATTTACATCCCATGCCAGTACATCGTCAATGAAAATGGTTAAAATGTTTCGTTTTCTCCCAAACCTTCCAAATAATAGATATTGGTCTTCTGGCTAAGCACTATCTTGCCCAAACTCATGAATTGCACGTCTACAAATTCTCTGTGTTTCTCTATAGGATATGCTTGCACTTCACTTATCCTTTCACTATCGACGTCATCACATAGTGTTTGCTCACTTTGACCAGCCATCTATAGTGAATATCGCAAGCAACACTGGCTAGTCACATTGAGTACTCACTAAGGATAAAGTAATCATTACCATTCCACATACAGACTTTTCTCCCCCCATCCCCCTCCCTTGAGTTATCTCTTAACTTCCACAAATTTGTTGTTTCATCCTATGGTAAGAATCTCATGCTATGCAAAAGATATCCCAAGGCGTAATGGAATGACTCTTTAGGGTCTCTACAAATTACAAGGGTAAAAGCAAAAACCCTAAATTACAATGCTAAATGAAGTGATAAATTTATGCCATTACCAAGTATGGCACCAAAAACCATTCCAATTCTTATTTCAATACCCACTAGAAGAGTTTCTACATATGATGGATCTCATGGTTGGAAGAAAATGTGATCAATTTTTTTATCAATCATGAGACATTACTTTGATCAAATCTTAACTTACACTGCTAGTAACAGATGACACCCTTCTCAACTTGAAAGCTTAATCACAGCCCTCTTAGTTTACATTTTCTATTTGTGTAATCACTAAGGATAAAGTGTTTTCAATGAAGACAATGTGTGTTACCTTCATAAGTTATATTCTCAAGACCTAATGTAAGCTAAATACTAAATACTAGACATGAATACTACTACAAACCTTATACAAAGAGATACTTAACACTAGGTTGGTAATGGGACACTTTTATGTCCTATTAAGTGACCATTTTCCTTGAATTATGTCAAGAGTTTCAAAATGGATTTTGAGGTGCTATCTATCTAGAAAGTTGTCTCATGAGCTGAAAAAAACTCGACATTTTTTTGGAATATCAATTCCATCTTTAACCTTGTCCTTGCACAACATTTCACAACCTAAACTGTGTGAAAAAACGGGTCCTGTTTTTGGCTTTTTTCAACTTTTTGCGACTATACCACTCTAGAATTCATGTTTGTGAGGTCTATAATGCTAGAGAACTATCTTTAGTAGTCCTCAACATGTCCTGATGGTTTTAGGGAGAAATAAATGTTAAAGTTGTAAGTTATGACCAACTTACAAAAATTCTCAAATCCTGTTTTTTAGCCAATTTTAGCTCTTCTATGATTTTTTTGGTGGCTTTCATAATATCCAAATGAATTTTTGATTTTCTATGTCACATATTGTAACATAAAGCTAATATTTCTTGAGTTTCAGGGCACCTAATACCCTATTTTTCATAGTAGACAACGATGGTTGATTTTTTCAATTATAGAAGAAAACGAAACATTCTAGTATATCAAGTATAGCTTTTTCAATATTGTTAGTTTCTTGTGACAACTACATGCATTTTGTAGGTAGTAACCATATCTAGTCACGAGGATCAAATTTGGCTAGATATTGAATAGTTTCTATGGGATTCCACAACTCATAATGTTGAACCCACTTTTTTCATGTTTGCTGTATTTAGCACTTCATCTTTGTCCCCAAGGTTCCCCTTGGTAAGAGATGTATTATTCTTTTGACATGATCCATGGCTCCTTATGAACCTAAAGGACAATAGGGAACTAAGAAAACATGCATATATTATTTGTATTGAGCGTGGCTATAGAAACTTTGATGATAGGTTTGCAAAATGGTAAAAATTCAACTTTTTTGTACCTATTTCTTTTGGCAAAACAAAAAATAGTGAGTGAGAAGCAATCATATGTTCTGATCACCAACCCATTGAAGTTAACTAGGGAATTTATCTCAAGTCCTACAAAAATCCCTAATCTTATTTTTATGCAACAAAACGTAAGAAATGACTGTTTTCATGAAAATGTATTGGTCCATCAACTTTGGAGGCTTGGTGTGACCAAAAGATGAGAAATTTTACAAGTTTCTTATTTTTTCCATGTGTAGTAGGCCTTGAACTATAACCTCATGAAAGGATTTCACAAAATGAGTGGATCTACTATGGTTTTGGAGGTTTTTTTCAAAACCCTGAAAGGACACTTTTATGTCCTGTTAGGTTACCAACCTAGTGTTAAACCAATCAAAGAATTACAATGTAAAATGAATATATTTTCGTAGAAAATAGAGGCTCTTTAGGGTCTTTACGGATGAATCTTTAGGGTCTCACGCTACAAACAATACTACAAACAAAAACCCTAAACTGCAATGCTAAATTGAATTCCAATTCTAATTTTAATACCAATAGCATTTACATTCCCTCAAACAATCATAAATGCAATGTAAGACGCACACTTTGTAGAATATTTTGGCAAATGCTTCAGTTTTTGACCTAAAAACCGGCAGAATTCGATGCTTCAATTTTTGACTTATTTGTACCATTCTTTTACTGGCTAAGAAAGGTATTTTCTTTGGTGGGAAATTGGGAATAAATACCTGTTAATGGAGACTTGTTAAGGTGGCGCTCGAGAGGCAATGACGCGATTAATGTGTCCGAGTCCCGCCAGCAACTGCGCACAACTAGCCGATCAAGGGCGTGCACCAAGGGCTTGGAGGAAGCGTTCAGCTACTGCAGAGGGCTCTCATAGCTTACGTTTCAGGGCGGTGAACCTCAGCTATCTTTGCAGCTTGGCACAGACCAGTTGATTGCCTTCTTTGACGTCGCACAACATGGAAGCTTGTACAGTAGGCGATACAATAGAATACAATATAATAGCTATTAATTACTACAGGTGCTAGCTAGCTAGTGATAAGGCGCTTACAGCAGGTGGGTAGTGCACAAGTCAGCCCCTAGCCTAGCTGCAACGCTAGTGGTTTGCGTACATACGCGCGAGCGAGCAGAACCTGACACAGGCGCTGATGGCGGTGCCCGGATGCGGCAAGGTTGAATGCTAAATGCAGGGCACCATGGTTACTGCAGCTTCGCTAGCTGTAATTAGCAAAGCTCTAGCGGATTCCCGCGCGGTCTTGCTGGCGATAGGGTAGAGAGAGAGAGAGAGAGAGAGAGAGAGAGAGAGAGAGAAATGAAATGAAATGTATATTACTGCGCTCCACTTCTTCAAAAGGCCAAAATGACCTGATATTGGTGGATTTAATCCAATGCCTCTGTACAAAAATAAAAATAAAGTAAAGTGAAAGACTAAAATCATCATCATCATCATCAATGCCAGTGGACACCGGCATCGGGCGTTCTCCGAGAAAGTATTGCAAGAAGCTTCATCAATGTCCACCGATGTAAATAGTCGTACTGAGCATTTCCCATGTTGTGCTAGAATAGTCATGATCCTCTAATGGAGCCTCCATTGACGTCGTGGTCTCCCTCGTAGACATGGGCATCGAGCTCTCTCGAGCTCAATGGCTCAGTCAACTAATATACCACTGGTATAAGTGCACATGAGATCTGAAGTTTGATGTGAAGCATACTCATCTGGCTTCTGAGTCCCTACTCTAAAGAAGTCAGTGATCTCCGTCTGTGAATGTCTCCCACTACCTGATCTCCTGAGGAGGCTCTCCTTGTATTTGCACAGCTCTAGCAAAAGCAACACGAGGCATCTCTCATCCTAATATCTCATGACTTTAGCCAGCAGTCCAAAGTCCTCGCTCACGAGTCATGGACAATGAAAGCCGCCTCATATCTCATAGTATACCGGACTATGAAAAATGTGATGTAACTGTGTCTCTCGCTATATATGACACAAATGGCAAGCATAGATGAGGCATTTGGAGAAAGGTATTCTCTTCGTAGCCATGTTGATAATAGAATAACATGATATGTCGCATAGCAGTCTAGCAAGAGCTTAAAAAATCACAATTGAACGAGGATCAATACCTTAAATACAATAATAAGAAGAGTATTAGTCATATACACTATGTTTTGCATAAATTATTCGCTCTTCTTTATCTGCTCTTCGCTACCAATATAGGAGTTGGACTCACATGAGGTGTGATTTAGTTCGGTCAAGTTGAACTTAAACTTAATATAGTACTTTGACCTTGGTTTGACTCGATTGAATTAAATTTGGTCTCAAATGCTAGATATACGAAACTTAGTTATGCACAATTGAGCTAAACCACACGAAACCCCTCATTTTCTCGTCTGCAGTAACCTTATAGTTATTATGTTATTTTCTTTATGAGTTATGAGTTTATGCAATGAAATAATTGTACGTTTTTTGCACTTAGCCTACCTATTTATTTCTCTAAGGATCCATTTGCAAATGAATGAAAAATATAATATGATATTTCTTTAGTTCGATTAGGAGCAATTAAGTGCAATTGAGATCTCATGAGGAATAACGATGCAAATAAGTCCCATTAAGTAAAATCAAGTAGCATTTTTCAATCAAGATGTGATAAGTGTACGTAGTTAAGTGCAACTAAGTCCAATTAAATGCAAACCAAAATACTTGAATCCAATTAGATCACTTGAATTCAATTTAAAGAGAAATTGAACCATAGCATTGTTCATGAGGACTCAATTGTATGGATTTTAAAGCAATTAAGTCAAATGCTAGACCCAAATGCTTTCAATCAATAGCATTTCAAATAAAGTTACCATAAATCCAAATTGAGTATATTACAACTAGGTCTAGAGGCATCAAGTGAGTGGCATTGAGACAAATTTAATTAAATTGCATGTTGATTGAATTTCAAATGCGTCCAATATAGAAAAATTTAATCTTAAACGAGTTAAATTGATCAGTGAATAAAGTGTAACAAGTTTAAGTAACAATTGATAAAACATGGGTGCATGACCTTGATGTTTTGATCAAATGTATGTATGATTTCATTCATTTGTGACTATCATTGAAATTGAGTGGACCTGAAGTGTGAAATCGAGTTTCATTCTATTGAAATGAGTTTGACCAACAAAGATTGAGTTTAGAGGAGCCAATTTACTAAGGTCGCATTGGATCTACTTCAACTCGTTTTTGTACAGTAAACCCTAAGTAGCTATAATTGTGTGTAGTAAAGCCTGATAGGAGAGTTTAAAAGGATCTATATATTATAATATGATGCAACTCAATGCATTTGGATACAACTAGAATTAATTAAGGTCTATGAAGCTATATATGGTGCATTGGGGGTCATAGGTATATAAATGATGTAGATGTTTTAATTTGATATACTTTAATTGGTTTTATTTGAAACATTTCTATGAAAAATTCTCACTTATCTCGATGAACTTTACATACATTTGCACTCAAGTAAATGGTAACACTTATATTTATCTCTAGATAAACAAACATACTCTCAACAATTATGGTTTGAGAGCATTGACTCATTAGAAACTCTTACCCACGGGTTCCCATTTACTCAAGTAAATGGTGACACTTATATCTATTTCTAGATATACAAACATACTCTCAACAACCATGGTTTGAGAGCTTTTACTCATTCAAAACTCTTACCCAATTGTTCTACTTTGTACCACAAAAAAAGATCGACTAAGCTAGTTGAAAACTTTGAAGAAATCTAGGTTTTAAATACACCTCCACATTGATATTTTGACCTTGTATTCTAACATAATATGGAAGATGTAAGTATTTTGATTTAATAAAGTTATAACTTGACACTTGTGGTCCGATCTTATGGACATATTTTGAGAAGTTAATGAGACTTTTGAATAATCAACACAACGTGGACTATACTTGTAAGGTATCCAATTTACATTTGAATTGGATGTTTTCTTTGTATAGATTGTGATCTAGTTTGTGTTTAGAACTGTATCATTAATAGTATTTGGAGGAATATAACAAAATTGTTCGAATAAATTACAATAATCTCCATCATCCTGTAATACCTTTTCCTCTCTAAGGAGAGTGTGTAAATTGTGGTATTTGCAAATCAATGATAGAGTGTGCGAGATATACAATGTTTTGATCCCTTCCCTTTTATAGCTTCGGCTACAACTATGAGACTTTATTTTTTTTCTTATTTATATTAGCGAGATTATATATCAATAAAGAAACTTAGTTGATGATCGAGTGAGTAACCATGATATTTGTCAATAATTAGTTGCTTAACTATGCTTAATAAATTTTTACTAAAATAAAATTAGGAGCAGACAAACTTACTATAATAAGAGTCAATTACTTGATTTATAGTAAGTGAAAAATTACTAGATGAAACACCCTTTGCTATATAGGAGTTTATAAACTACCAGATGAGCATGCCAAAGAGCTAGCTACTATGTAGGAGTTCACGACTTACTAGATAAGGACGTCCAAGAGCAGGTTTCTATATAGGAGTTTATGACTTACTCGATGAACTTACTAGATCAGAACGTCCAAGAACAAGTTAATATATAAGAGTTTGTGATTTGCTAGATAAATTAAAAAATTGCTAGCTTACTTGCTAGATAAATGTGAAAACTCCTACTTGTAACTAGGAATTATTGAGCATGTACTCTAACTTGCTATCGAGAAACACGTCCAAAGCTCCTTGTGGGAGTACAATAGAAGGCTTTCCATCTTGACGTTGGCCTTCAGCTGGGTGAGAATGGCCTTGAACTTCAGGGTGATCGAGGAGTCAGAGCAGCACCTGATCCGAGGTGGGTTCCCCCTTGGATTCCTCCCATAGAGCCCTGTTAACCCTCGTGGCTCACGGACACCCTATCGCCTACGACGGACACCGTAACCGTATTATTTATTTAAGTAGAGTCAGGCACCGGGCTTGTCGGTCCAATAGGGAAAGGTAGAGTGATCGCCGATGAGAGGCGCACTCTAACACGAACATGCTAGGGTTAGTTGGCTAAGCATGGGCGCCCAAGTGTGAATGGGGTGAGCTCACATAAAAGCCAATTAAACCTAAAATTGAGTCATTCTCTCATTGTGCAATAGAAGCTGCTCTTGCTCCATCTCCACCTTCTCCTTCACCATCTCCTTGTGTGTGTGTGCGTGAGAGAGAGAGAGAGAGAGAGAGAGAGAGAGAGAGAGAGAGAGAGAGAGAGAGAGAGAGAGAGAGAGAGAGAGTGAGAGTGTGTGTGCAATCGAGCGTTGCGGCGGCACGACGGCGGCGAGGCGGTTGAGCGCGGCGTAGCGGCGTCTCCCTCTTCTTCGCGGCGCGGGAATCCTTCATTCGCAACTACGCAGGAAGGTGAGTGACACACCGTTCTTCCTTGTGAGCTTGTCTGTTGTATGACTGTGTGCTAGGAGCCTTTGTGGCTCGCACACGGCGCGTAGCAAGTCCCTAGCCTTGACATTTTTGGCGCCGCTGTCGGGGAGCTGCTGCGCGTGAAGCTCCAATGGCGACCTGTAAATTGTATTGAAGCTATTTTTTATGCAGGAAAGGCTCGGCTTAAGTTTGATTATTGTTGTCTGCATTCAAGTTTTCTGTGTTCTGTTAAGGTCTGTTTTGCTAGTTCTATTAAGTTCAGATTTCAGCTTACACAGTTAGCATTTCTTGCGTTTTTGCATTTTCTACATTTTTTGTGTTTTCTGTGTTTTCTGGTTTGTGCACAGTTAGGCACACAGTTAGTTAATTAAGCAGGTTAGTAATTAGGTGAACCACTGATTAGCAGGTCAGTAGGTAGGTGGGACAGTAAATAGTTAGGTGAGGTCAACGCGCACCAAAACGCGTACCAAATAATATAAAAAAATAAAATAAAAATAAAAAATAAAAATAAAAATTGTGATTTAGATTTTTGAAAATAAAAAACGTGAGTTATAAAAACGGACGGGTTGGTTTGTATAAAAGTTAGATCGAGATCGTTTGCCCAAGCCCAAGCCCAAGCCCAAGCCCAGGCCCAAGCCTCACTCCTCAATCTTATGATATATACTAGACTCACTCTTATATATATACCCTACCCCCTCAAGAGGGAATGAGAGCATGTGGGACAAGTCCTCCACTCTCCTCCCTTCTCTTCCCACTTGCACCCTTAGACTTGCTATTTGGAGCCTAGTTCCCCAGCTAGGAAAAGACTGTTTTGGGATTTTCTGGAGCAAAATAGAACCAAACGGTGGGCTGTAAAGCACAGTGCATCCCTCCTAGCGATACGCTCGTTTCGAGCTATCACACAGCCCATTCCACGACACGCTCTAAAAAATCTAGCAAAAAAAACAAACAAAAAACACGCAAAAAACTAGTCACAAGGCCTCCTAGAGTAGCTTTTTGACACCTTAGGGTATCAAAAGCACATGCACTTACGCTCTGGGCGGGTGCTAGAACACGAGCATATTGAGGGTGCCTCTGTTCATACGGACACCCATTACCCATCCACGATAGGCGCTAGACCCTCAGCGGGGACACAAGGTAGCACCACCCAAGACCCTAAAATAGCCGCTAGTGATTCCTCCTCCGACTCAGAAATCATGGAAGCATACCGTACCCAAAACACTGAGAGAGAAGGCCATGCACCTCCCGAAGCTCCACAGCCTAGTACTAGTATGTTTAGCCGTTTCATGGAAACATTAGGTAGAGCTACTCGCTCGGAACCTGATGCAAATGAAGCACACGAAGGGGGTGGGGAAGTGGACTCTCCTTTCACATCGCACGTGGACCCCACACCCCCAAAGAGTGTCCATGTGGATATCCTGCCAACTTCTTACCAAGAAGGCCCTGTTGAGCTGCCTCCTTCAGAAGTTCCCTCTAGAGTACCGTTGCTGACAAGTAAAACCACGGGGAGCAACATTGCTTCTACCTCACAAGAAACCGTTAACACGTCGACTCTAGAAGGATTGTTCATTAATGATCATTGGACATACGACCTCCACACTGAGGTGTTGACGGATCTACACTCTGGCCACGCCTACCATGTAGGATGGATAGAGATTGTACAATCCACCTCTAGTGCCACGAGCATCGAAGATCAACAGAAAATGATCTGTAATGTTATCCATGGAATTATTCAATCAGAAAGGCAAAACCGAGGGGTAAATATACTCTCAACTGGCCCCATGAGATTTCTGGATACGAGCAAGGCTCAACAGCCTACTCTATCACAAATGGAGACTCCTCTAATGAGCCCCATGGACCCATCTTACGTCATTTCACCTGGGGTCTCTATGCAATCTGAGCCTTCGAGCGACAACTTTAGCTTCCCTAACTTGGCTCAACCCTCTATTAAGGAAAACACAGTGCTCACTCCAGGGATAAGCCTGACAGAGAATGTACCGATGACATCTACGGTTAGCGCAGTACCACTACCTAGTGTCGTAGTACCTAATATGGGGCCTCGACCGTATGTGCCTCTAGCCCCTTATGCACACATGGCCCCCACACCTCCAATTGTACCACTTGTTTATGCTCCTCGAGTGCCGCTCCCTAGCCCTTATCCGAGTGGACCTATGCCCGGTTATGTTCCATATCCTGCATCATCCACACATATGCCAAGACCGGTACCCGTCCCTCTCCCACATATGATTCCAAGAGTACCTCCACCGGCACTGCCTCCTCACATAGGTGACTTGGCAGCGTTTGCTCAAACCATAGGTCGATCTATCGCGGAAAATATGCGTCATGCATCTGATAGAGAGCCTAGAAGTAAGGCAGTACAAATTTCCAAACTCACGCAAAAATTCAATGGGGACGAAGATGCTAGAAAACACATTGAAGTGTTTGAACAAGTATGTGATTCCTAAGGGGAACGCAACGAACTACATAAGTGCAATGCCTTAAGCTTGACATTAAGTGGGAAGGCTGGAGATTGATATAGAACCCTAAGGGTGGACGAGAAAACAATCTACCCTACCCTTCGAAGGTTGTTTCTAAAGGAGTACATACGAGAAGGTGTGCTTTGGGGTGTAGCATCTCAGCTACAGAAGGCCGAACGTAAGGAAGGAGAGTCAGTAAGGGACTTCATTAGTCGTCTAAAGCACTTAAACTCTCCCTGCCCTGTAAATGAGCGCTTCAACAATAACCAACTGCTTGATCGATTCATTCGAGGGTTGAGGAATGAAGGAATCTATAATGGACTAGTGATTAGAGGTATCACAACCTGGGAAGATGTCACTGCCAATGCAATCCAATTAGAGGACAACTTGATGATAGCAGGCATGAGGGTGTCTACTGACACGAGATCCACTAGCTCACAAGCCATTGAGTATGAACCCATGACTGCAAAGCCCATTGCCAATGAGCCAAAGGTATTTGAGACATTCTTCACAGACCTCACCAAGGCAATCCAAGAGTCTCTTAAGGATAATCGACCCCCTCAATATAGTCACATGTATCCAAGAAGGGAGCAACAATGGTGTTCCATTTGCTTAGGTCCACATAGCACTAGTGAGTGCCCTACGTTTAGAAAAAGTTAATGGAACTTGCAACGCATGTGGTAGGTATGGTCACCAAGCTAAGGATTGTTTAATGATCAAACGTATGATGGCAAATAGACCACCTGTAACCTGGACGGATGCACCTCGAGCTCCTGTATTGATGCCTGCTCCACCTGTTGAGCAACTACCGCAACACATGGTCCCTAGATCTCAAAATGTTGTACAAGCTACACCACTACCACCTCCTGTGCTAGGACCGCAGCCCCCGCATCCAAGAGTCGCCCCTATGAACCAAGTGGGTTGCGAGCCATCTAATGCTTATGTAGATGGCTGTGAGGAGGAAATAGACACTAGTATTGCCTACGGACTTGATACATTGGAAGAGTGTCCTATATACTACATGGAAGATTGTTGGGGGCAAGTCAAGCCGGTTTATCAAGCTGCTGCTTTCGCATCCAGAGGTCAAAATATCAACACCCAGGCTAGGAGGCCACCTCTTCAATGGTACGAGTGTGGTGGACCACATCGAGCAGCGGAGTGCCCTATTAGGCTGCAAAAGAATGCTGCACAGATGCAAATGAATCAAGGGAGCACGTCTGCAATGCCAATACTCACATGTAATCGTTGTGGCATAGATCACTTGATTGCCCAATGCCCCTATAACCCAAATGCGCCTAAAATCACACCCCTAAATTTGGTCGAAATTGCTAGTGTGACATCGCCAATACCACCCGTCGCACCCGCTTATGCGATTACACGGTCCATGCTTCAAGGGCCAGGCCATATCCTCGAAGAGAGAGATACCGCGTCAGTTATCCAAGCAAAGAAAAAGAAGACACGAAGGAAGAGGTCGCAGAATACGGGAAATTCAAAGCCAAGTTCCAAAACAAACATAGGAACAGGAGATGACCCCGTGTATATGAATGACCTCGAGGATGAATCAGATTCAGTCGAGACAATGGAGACTAGAACCAATACCACAAAGGGAAAGACCGACAAAGAGAACCGTAACATGGAACCAAGTGAAAACCGAATAAGAGAAAACCATAAAGAGCCTCTGAAAACACCACAAGTGTGTCCAAATCCAATCCAAGACCCCCAAGATAAACCGCAGGGGTAAAAAGGGAAGAATCGTAAAAAGAAGATTGGGACGTACCCAAACCAAGTAGACGAGATTGAGCAGGTGAAACATCTAAGAGGTTTAGTGGAGGAGACTCAAAGGAAACTAGAACCAGAACCCATGCATGTCAAAATTCATGACACAGTGTTTCCCACGCAAGTTCATCCACCCCACATGAACCATAGACCGTTAACCATATCTAGTATCATCCAAGAAGGGAGTGAGGACGGGACATCAGAAAGTGAGCATACACCTTTCTTGTTGGAAAGGATGTTTAACGAAGGAATACCTGATCCCATTGAGGAATATGAGATTCCATCCTCACCAGTTCCTAGTCAAGGACCTACACCCTGCAAAATGCCAATGAATGTTGCCAAACTAGTGGACTTCATGTCTTCTGAGGTCCGAACCACGATCATAGCAAAGCTGTATGGGGATCCTGAGTTATTCCTTGCACTTTGAGCATTCCTTAACGGAGAGCTACGAACGGGATTACCGCAGTTTGCGCAACCAAATAGGCCTGACTCGATTATGATTGATGAGGAAAATCATGTGCAATCACTTGACTTAGATGGGACACGAGTCTGTGATCGAGGTACCCATTAACGAATTAGGGCAGTATTTTGAAGGCGACGAGTCTAATGCGACCCTACCCATCACTACCAAGGGATTAACTATAAAGGGAATTCTTGATGGTGGTGCGGGAGTTAGCATCGTTACAAAAGATTGTTGGGAATCCATGGGAAAACCCCGCCTCAGTGTTACTAACATTGTGGTAAAGATGGCAAATGGTACCATAGCCAAACCTATGGGGATGCTCAAGGATCTTAGGATCAAAGTTCTAGGACACAAGGTACGACATACGTTCATTGTAATGGATTTATCTAAACACCTTATGTCATATGAAATGATTTTAGGACGACCATTCATGAAGGAAGCACAAATGATTCATGATTGGTCTAAAAATCATGTCTATTTGCAATTCCAAGATTCTGTCCTTAGAGTGGATTTGGTGACTGGTAAGGTACACCCCTTAGGGAGTAAAACCATTATTGATCATCGCTCTGACACCACAGTTCACTCGGCCCCACTACAATATTGTTACACTTGTAAGAAGGATACAGACATTGGCCAAGATTCTCCTTACATGGATGTGTTACCGGGTATGACGGAATCAGACAACGTAGACTGGGTACACCTAGCTGCAACCATAGATACCTGGGGAAATAGAGGAACCACTTGGGTCACACTAGAGGGGGAAGAGGTACCACAAATTGCACCTCTGAACATGATAAGTGCCATACATGCATCTTCTAAGGGCAAGGCAATTGTGGACCAATCTGACAGTGACACCGATAGCTCAAAAGAAGACTTTAAACAACACGACTCAGACACTGACTTCCAGAGTGAAACGGATTCTGAATCTCATGAATTAAAGAGTGGAGCAAGTTCAGAGTCAAAACATTCGGAAGGACCGAGCACATCAATCCATGATAGCTCCTCCGAGAGTGAAGAGGACACCAACGAGGACTCCTTTAGTGAGCCAGATCTAAATGCAAATCAAAAGCAGGTCTCAAATAAGAAAAAGAAAAACCTTAAGAGGCGTCGATATCGAGCCAATGTACGTGCTAGGATAAAAAAGAAGAGATCCTCAGCAGAATGGCTCAGTTATATAGGAGCATGTGATGCTCATCGAAAATTGGTAGACAATTGGGGTGAATATCTTCAAAATGTTATGTGGTGTAGACCACGACCCCATGACATAGCCCAATTAGAGATCATAGACAAGCCAAAGTTGAGCCGCACTGCAAGGAGGCGTCAAAACCAAGAGTTAGCTCGACAACACAAGAAAGCAGAAATGGAAGCACAAACCAAAGCACAACCAGAATCCACAGACTTGCATCCTGCACCAGAACATTTCAAATCTTACACCAGAGGGGAAGCAAAGGTTGTGTACACAAAAGCCCAAAGAATACCTATCGATGGGAATAATGGAATCTATGATGGTCCGGCAATAGTTAAAGAAATAGAATTAGATGACCCCGCTGAAGAATCAAAACCTGTTTTTATTGCCCAAGACCTCACAGAAGTTGAAGAGGCGGTCCTCAAAGAGCTTCTCAAGGAATTCAAGGACATATTCGCTTGGACATACCATGATATGAAAGGTGTTCCACCTTCTGTGGTCCAACATACAATCCCTATGATTAGCACTGCGAAGCCCGTACAACAAAGACCCTACCCGATGAATCCTAAGTACGCAAAGATCATTCAAGAAGAACTAGAAAAGCTTATCAAATGTGGGTTCATATATCCTATTGAACACTCTGAATGGGTGTCTCCAATAGTTATCGTGCCAAAAAAGAATGGGAAACTCAGGGTGTGCGTGGACCTCAAAAAAGTTAATGCAGCTACTAGAAGAGACCATTACCCCCTACCATATTCCGAACATGTACTCGAAAGAGTTGCAAGCAAGGAAGCTTATAGCTTTCTAGATGGGTACTCAGGCTACAACCAAATCACGATAGCGCTAGAGGACCAAGCTAAAACTGCCTTCATCACAGAATTTGGCGTGTTTGCATTTCGTGTGATGGCTTTTGGCTTAACAAATGCCCCTGCTACATTCCAACGATTAATAAACACTGCTTTTAAAAAATATTTGAGAGAGTTTTGTGAAGCTTTCTTAGACGACCTTTGTGTTTACTCTTCTTGGAAAGAACATCTATCATGTTTGCGGAAGGTGTTTGAAAAGTGTAGGTTATATCGTATCTCATTGAACCCATTCAAATGCCAATTTTGGGTCAAGCATGGAGTTATTTTAGGGCATATAGTATCTAAGAATGGTATCTCAACCGATGAGAGAAAAATTAAAGTGATTCTAGAGTTACCACCACCAACCAATTACAAGGGAGTTCAAAGGTTCATGGGACACGTGGGTTATTATTGACGGTTTATTTTATTTTTCGCTGAGATAGCACGTCCTTTGTACAAGCTTCTCATTGAATTTAAATGGACTGAAGAGTGTGACCAGGCCTATGAACAATTGAAGAAAACACTAGCAAGTGCTCCGATTTTAAGGACACCTAACTGGGATGTCATTTTCCATGTGCATATTGATGCATCAAACTTTGCTATTGGGTGTGTTCTCACACAACCAGGAGAACATAAATTGGACTATCCCATTAGCTTTGCAAGCCGTCAATTGAACGATGCTGAAAGGAACTACACCACTACAGAGCGAGAAGGTTTGGCAATGGTTTATGCAGTAAAGAAATTTCGCTACTACCTTCTGGCAAACAAGTTTGTATTTTATGTGGATCATCAAGTGTTGCTGTATCTAGTAAACAAGCCATGCTCCACAGGAAGAATCACACGATGGTTGTTAATTCTTCTGGATTTTGATTTCACGATTGTAGTGATACCCGGTAAAAGGCACGTCATGGTTGATCATTTGTCTCGCATACCCAATGGTGAAGCCCCTACAGGAGTTGATGATGAATTACCCGATACTTCCCTATTCATAGTTGAGACTATGCCTGAATGGAGTGAGAACATTGTTAACTTTTTAGTTAATGGTTTTCCACCCAAGGAACTTCGTAAGGATATCGCTCGAAGGCTAGTAAAAGAATGTGAACCCTATTGTTTGATTGCCGGAACTCTGTATAGATTAGGCAAGGACGATATTCTTAGGCGTTGTGCCCGCGAGGATGAATATTTGTATATCTTGCAAGAAGCACATATGGGCATAGCAGGAGGATATTTTTCAGGAGACCTGACTGCTAGAAAGGTGCTGCAATCAGGCTATTGGTGGCCAACTTTATTTAAGGATGCATCACTTTTTACAAAAGGGTGTGATGAGTGCCAACGTTACAAGACCACACAGCGCAAAGACAGAATGCCCTTACATCCTATTAAAGTAACCCAACCATTTGAAAAATGGGGCTTAGACTTTGTAGGTCCAATTAGTCCCGCAGCTCGCAACACTCAATCTCGATATATTCTAGTTGCTACGGACTATGTAACAAAGTGGGCTGAAGCTAAGGCTTCACAAAAAGCTGACGCGAGGACAACAGCTAAGTTTCTTTTTGAGAACATTATCACAAGATTTGGTTGCCCTTTTGAAATTGTTAGTGATAATGGTACCCATTTTATAAATGAGGTAATACGAGAGCTTACCACGACCTTTATGATATCCCACCATAAGTCTACACCTTATTACCCGCAAGCTAATGGACAAGCCGAGAGCACCAACAAGACTCTAATCTCTATTTTAACCAAGACAGTAGAAGCTCATCGCACTGATTGGGATTTGAAGTTGACATCTGCTCTATGGGCTTATCGTACTGCTTATAAAGTGGCTATTAATTGTACGCCATTCAAAATGGTATACGGCCAAGAAGCGGTTATGCCTTGGGAGTTTGTCATTCCTAGTCTTAGGGTAGCTTCACAGGAAGGATGGAATGGTAACCCCTTAACCGAGCGTTTGTATATCTTAGAAAAACTAGACGAAGAGAGACAGTTGGCTGTGCAAAATGCTCTTGTGGAAAAGGATAGGAGAAAGAAGTGGTTTGATCGCCATGTGAAGGACAAGGACATCAAAGTTGGTGATAAAGTCCTTATGTATGGAGTACGTAAAGAGAAGAAAAAGTTGAAATATGCTGGTAAAGGACCATATAGAGTATGTGAAATTACCCCACAAGGTACCCTTCGTGTGGAAACTCTTGATGGGGTTGAAACCATTGGATTCCTCAATGGGAGTAAATTCAAAAGATATTATGATCCTTTAAGCCAAGAAGAACTACGGGCCATTCATCAAAAGAAGGCCGCCAAAGCACAAACCGAGTTAAACAAGATACAAGCTCAAGCTGAGGCTAAGGAGCGACAACAACGTATAAGACAAAAACGAGAGGCTAACCTTGGAGTCACAAATGCATTCCACGTGGAAATAGAAGAGGATGGGTTGGACTTTGACACACCTCTACGATACCCTATTGAGTTAAATAGTGCCTATGGAAAAGTGCTATATAACGCCTTATTGGACACGGGTGCTAAATATAATCTACTATCCTATGGGGTGTGGTGTCAGTTAGGGAAGCCACCTCTATCTGAGAGTATTATCCAAGTCAAGGGTGTCAACAAGAAAAAAACTACGGTTTTTGGAATCTGGCACACTTCTGTCAGTTATGACAATGGAATTGTAGCTCAAGACTTTTTGGTCATGCCTACTGGAACTATGGAGGGTAATATAAACCTAGGCCGCACGTGGATGATAGCCACCAAATGCACTATTGATTGGGGGACTGGGGGTGTTACAACTCAAAAACCAACTCTTAGCCCTACCACTCAAGCCATAGTCCCTGAGATATTGCCTAAGGAAATAAAACCCAAGACATTGCATGTCCAGGAGGTTGAACCATGCGTCCCCATAGCCCAACTCTCTAGAGCTTCAACTGATGTAGTTGAAAGAAAGCTTGAGACACACAAGAACCATCCTAATATAACAGAGAAAACATACAAGTGGGTCCCTAAAGCTTCTGTAGTGAGCATGGTTGATGCAAAAAAACGGAAACCTCGTAAGAACCGTCCCACTCACTCCAAGAAATGTAAAGAAACGTTGTGTTGGATTCCTAAACGACTATTGGAAGCCCAAGGATACTATGAAGGAAATGATCAAATCTGGGTGCCCAAACGTAAAGTGTACTCTTACCTGTCACCTGGCCCATGTAAACCCAATCCTGTGGCTCCAAAACAAATTGAAAATCGCGGAAAGGAAAAAATCATGGAATGTTACACACCCGCTCTAGAGCTAGTTTGGGTACCAAAGAAAGGAGGATTTGTTCCACCTAGCTCAGGAACATGGAAATCAAATGAAGCTTCTTGCTCTTCATGTAGTTCCTATACGCAAATAGAAGCTTCGACACAACCTCCACCTACCACTGTACATATCCATACAAGCACGAAAGAGTTTGCACCTCCCGGGGTAAGTTCACCACCTACAATAATGTTGCAAATAAAATCATGGGAGTGTACCTTACCACCCTTGCAACTAGATGAAACGCATAGGGTGGTTGAAAACTATTGGTTAAAACCTTCACCCATAACAACTTGGAACAATTGGTTTCAAAAGGTGACGACTTCATTCCAAAAGGTATGATCTACCCAAGGAAGGGGGGAGTGTTTGCTAACATCAATCATTCACTCGCTCCCCTCTCAACCTTCCTCCCTGACCTCTCAATTCCAATCTTAGGGAATGTATATATATAGCCTTATACTCACAAAAAACAAAAATAGTAAAGAGCAAGAGCGACTAGCAACAAGAGAGCACCCTATCAGATCTTACATATAAGTCCAAATTCACCGTGTCAATTCAAGCAACACACAAAAACAACTCTTATGTTTTAAAGGCCTAACCAAATCTATCTATATTGTCAGAAATGGCTACTTCACTAGAGGCATGCACTTCTATTTTTGATGAAAGGTACCCTTTGTCTTTTCCTCAAGTGTTCTACGTATGCTACCCTATACTTTCTTGCGAATGGGATTTGATAGAGAGCCTTGCATGTGAGAGAAATTTTGAGGAGTTAGAATGGCTGATACGTCTATGGCTAACTATTGATCCCTACCCAGTAGCGAATGTGTCTCCAGTGGCACATGCTTATTCTTTTGCACAAGATGAGTATCCACGCATCACGAGGTTCTTGATTAGCATGCTTGCACAAGAGGATGATGAAGAGGAACTAATAGAGACCGAGGAAGACTATGGACTCACGGACAACGATTTTATTTATCTAGATGATGAGGATAGAGGCCTAGCCTTAGGGTGGCCACCCGGTTTATATAATATCCTCTTTCCTTGATTCTAAAAGGGGTGACAGATAAGTAGGTTAGGGGTCTAGATTGTGTTTTGAGTTTGTTTTTTAGGAGTTTTAATTTTTCACACTGACATGCCTCCTAGAGGTATAGTGCCTGTTTTTGGATGTGTTAGGTAGGACTTATATGGATCTCCATCCACATGGTTGAGGACATCTGCTTTAACGAAATGAGCCACTCCATACCTCCAGGTGTACTACTTTCCATGATTTATGTTGGTGGATATGTGTAATTGCTGATAATAATTTTTCATGCTTTGTTTGAGTGCAATAGTTATGATTGTTATCTGTCATTATAGATGTATAAATTTGTCTTTGCTTAAGTTGATTGAACTCTAGTTTAATCTTATGGATGAGCCCGGAGATTAGGAGACCGTGACTTTAGGTTAACTCATTTACTTGACCACTAGGCCTAGCTAATAAAATTATCCGAGTATTTGAGATCTTAGGAATGTTTTAGGCAGAGAAAGGCTTGCTCACTTAAACAACAAAAAACACTAGTGCGAATACCAAGGAAATGGAAGCAAAAAAAAAAAAAAAACAACAACATAAGTGCCACAAATGAAAAATCTTACGCTGGAAGAGAAATCCTGGCTTGAATTGGTACTTCACTCACATGTATTGTCTATGGTACTAGAGCCCTAGAGGTTCCCAGTGTGGGCGCTTTTCCTTGAGAAGCAAAAAACCCCGGACGTACAAAATAAGCACACACGTCACATGATTGTGACCCAAAGTAAAAAAGTATTAAAAAAAAAAATAAAAATAGAAAAAATAAAAGACTTCCATTGAGCTTACAGTTAACATTTCAAGCTTTTGTTTGCAGTTGTGAGAGCGAGTTGGCTAATCAAAGCTGAAAAGCATAATTAGGGAATCTTGCATTTAGATAATCTTCTTAGCTTAGCTAGTACTAGAGTAGTTGTTTTAACCTTAGTCATAGCTAACTAATTGATAGACTCACCCATAAGCTCAAAACTCTTGATTAATTAATTTACTCAAAGTGCAATTTATTTGTCCTTAATGGCAGTCTAACATTTCATAAATCTTGCATTTGCTCATTTCCACATGTACTTTACATTCCCCTCATGATTTATGGCAATATAATTCCGCTTGCTAAAACAGTGACTTTGCCTTGCAGATTCAAATCTAAATGCTCTACAACATGGACATACCAAGCTTCAACTCAATAGCTTCCGAGGACGGAATCTACATCAGGAAGGGGGGCAATGTTAACCCTCGTGGCTCATGGACACCCTATCGCCTACGACGGACACCGTAACCGTATTATTTATTTAAGTAGAGTCAGGCACCGGGCTTGTCGGTCCAATAGGGAAAGGTAGAGTGATTGCCGATGAGAGGCGCACTCTAACACGAACATGCTAGGGTTAGTTGGCTAAGCATGGGCGCCCAAGTGTGAATGGGGTGAGCTCACATAAAAGCCAATTAAACCTAAAATTGAGTCATTCTCTCATTGTGCAATAGAAGCTGCTCTTGCTCCATCTTTACCTTCTCCTTCACCATCTCCTTGTGTGTGTGCGTGAGAGAGAGAGAGAGAGAGAGAGAGAGAGAGAGAGAGAGAGAGAGAGAGAGAGAGAGAGAGAGAGAGAGAGAGTGAGAGTGTGTGTGCGATCGAGTGTTGCAGCGGCACGATGGCGGCGAGGCGGTTGAGCGCGGTGTAGCGGCGTCTCCCTCTTCTTCGCAGCGTAGGAATCCTTCATTCGCAACTACGCAGGAAGGTGAGTGACACACCGTTCTTCCTTGTGAGCTTGTCTGTTGTATGACTGTGTGCTAGGAGCCTTTGTGGCTCGCACACGGCGCGTAGCAAGTCCCTAGCCTTGACAAGCTCTGAGGGCCGAGGCGCAACTGTTGATCCACAAGGCTGTGACAGTCCGCGCTCTCGAGTAGAGGTCGTTGTTTGATGGTACAAATAATCTTGGTGTATGCGCTCAGTCTCTTCTCGCACGGGAGAAGTCTTCCAAGAGGAAGGAAGGCACGTGTGTAGGAATGATCTGTATTAGGCTTGGGGATTTCTCGTGAACCAGAGACCTGTGAGAAGCGGATTCGAAGGCTCCCATGAATTTGTAGACGTAGAGGGTTTTTGGTAAGAAGAGAGGGGTCGTAGGAAGCCGGGGAAGGACACGACACGGCCTCCCTCTGCACTTGTGAGTTATAGCTAGGAGCCCTGTGCTGCTAACCCGCTTCCATGTATGCATTTCTTACTGGCCACATTAGTCGTCTTGCAATAATAATGATCACTAAATCTTTGGACCTTCCGTATATCCGTCATGTTTAAAGTGCCATGATTACTCGTATACATTTGTCTTTGTAATGAGTAATTCCCATTTCATTCAATGACTGAAAATGTTGGCTCCAAAAGCAGTTGCATAAAGACCTAATAAATGAAATCATACTTTTATGTAGCAAAGAACAGGAAAAAATGTTTGATCACATTGCTATCTAGGGAGGGTGTGCCTCGTCACTATATGGCATGGCTCTGGCCATGGGGGATCTAGGGCCCAAATTTGGGGGCGTGAGGCGGCTTTGATCTTGGCCGTTGGATCACTCAGTGAACTAGGGGTGAACTCGGGGCAAAAATGGTGCCCCGAGTTCACTCCTAGTTCACCTCCATAGTTCACCCCTAGTTCACCCGCCTCGCAGGGTGTGGGTCGAACCTGGGACGTCTCGGTTGCCACACGAATGCCCTACCACTACGCTAGCGCGCATCGCTGTCTATGTTGGCATGGCACATGATCATACCCTAGTTTAGGCGCCCCTAGTTCACTCTTAGTTCACCCACCCACCCCTAGCTTACCCGCCCCTAGTTCACCGTTAGTTCATAGTTCACCCCCAGTTCACCCACCCCTAGTTCACTTCGTGATCCGACGGCAGAGATTAAAGCCGCCTCGCGCCCCCAAATTTGGGCCCTAGATCCCCTCTGACCAAGAGCCGTGCCATATAGTGACGAGGGAGTGTGTGTGTGTGTGTTTGATCACATTGCTATCTAGAGAGAGAGAGCGTGTTGTGAAGAAATGAGTGCAATTATGATGAATAGCTCTCGTTTTGTTGGCACTGCCGTTAAGGCAGGGTCTAAGGGGAGAAAATTTGTCCCCACAACCATAGCGGCTTTGGCCAATCAAAATTTGGCACGAGGGGCTTGGTTTTTGAGGTGGACGGCATGCACAAAACTGCTATTTTTTGTTCATCTAGGTCTAGGCTAGTAGGGGCGCGTCGGCTTCAGTACTAAAGGTGTTTTTCTGCTACTTTGAGACGAATTTTCTCCTACGAGAGGGGCGTTCTCGCTATGATTCCTACAAGCTTAGCTGCCTTCTAATGCTAATATGAATACCCCATTAAGCGATTTGCTAGCTCTCAAAGCTATGCAGTTATTCAATCGCCCACCAACAGTTGTTTTCAGTGCTAATGCATAGCTAAAATCTCATGGCTCTCCCTCCTCTCATGCTACTATGCTTTGGAGACATAGAATTCGTCCCCTATACTCGCTTGATATTGCGAAGTTAAAACTTTCATGTTGCAAGTTCCTGTATGCAAATGGAAGGAGATGACGGAGCTTAGTCGCAATGATACGTTGTTTGCTTCTCCTCCATCTTCTCCACTAGCAACATCAAAGAGACTCTCATTACTTCCATAAGTCAAGACCCTCAGGATACCAAGTTCTACGTTCCTTCTGAGCCAAAAGGAAGGTCTTGAAGGCTCTGGACAGCATCATAATTCATGCTGGATGCAGCTCGGCAGTGATAATTTGATTGTATTTAGGTTAGTATTTCACGCTATCCAGGTTAGAGTCCTTGATGCTTGAAGAAACAATACGTACAAAGGTTTTCAGAAGGAAGAAGGGTTCTTATAGATTTAATTGTTGCCATCATCTGCTTGACATGTCCTACTTTTGTTGTGACTGCTGACATCTCGATTGCCATCTCAAATGACGTAGCCCATGCAGAATCCATTGGCCAAGTAAGCTTTTACATGAGTCAATTTTAGTTTTGCCAGTTGATATTATCGGTGTATCAATTTGCTCTTCTTTGATGGCAAGCAGATACGGCAAGCAGCTTTGTTTTTGGAGCGAATTGGAGAAAGCACATCAACAAAGGTTCTGGACAAAGTGGTGATAGTAATTAATTAGTGGCCAAACAGTGGTAGGTTACAACTTTCTTCCCTTCCATTTTAGAAATTGATTAAAATTTTTAAAATTGGACTTATAATGTGCTAAAGCTTGAGTGAAGGAAATCGTGCATACGTTTCACTTGAACACACATCCTTATATTTGCCACTCTTGGAGTGACATGCTGTCTTGTTGAAAACTCTTCTCTCACTACCTATACTCGTTGGTGAATAGCTGGAGGTTGATGTGGGTGGTGGAGGAGGTTCCATGTTGTGAAGCTCTCTACCTGTGGAAGTTTTTAACCTTCTAATTTTAAGTCATTTCGTTTGTGCACCTATGTGTTTTTTTGGGGAGGCGGAGTGATGTCTGCAACATATAAAGAAAAAGTTTGTGATTCTTGTTTTTTTGAGATTGCGTAGTTGATTTGTTGTTTAGTCACCTGTAAGGTATATTCTAATTTCACGTGGGACTCTTCAGAGGAAAAAAGAACCCAACCCAATATGTGGGTGCTCTATTCTAGTGTGCTTCTTGGAGATACTTTGGATGGGGAAGAACATTGCCTCGAGGGCATGGCCATTTATTTGATGGCCCAATTACCCCCCGGTCTTACTTGTGTTTCTATTCTTCATTGATTATACGTAGACAACTGAATACTATTATGTGGGAGTAGATAGTGCCGATGGTTTTGGACCTTTAAATCCCAAGTTAGACCGAAATCTTCAGATTAAACCGAGATTTTGGTTGTAGATTCCAAAAGGAAAATAGAAGGTTCGGTAGAGTGAGCCACGTTTTTTGAAGACCGACATCAAGTAGCATGATCACCTTGGAAAATATTTTTGAAGTACTTCTTTTGCTTTTTGCTCAACTGTAATAATGAGTTTTGCATGAAAGAATCGAAGAATTCATTAAAATTATACAAAGCTTGAAATGTTTATTGCTAAAAATGGCCACAAGAAGATAGTTGACTGACAACTTGCAGCACCTACAACTTCTGGATACCCCGCTATGTAAAATGGAACGAAACAACAAAAACACTTGATGTTTATCTAAATCTTGGATAAACTCAATCTCTTTTTCTTGATCGACTTCAACTTTGTAAACATCCAATTCTCTTCTGTTTCCGAAGCCAAACCGTTTATCAAAAAGTACTTTTGACGCTATCAATAAACCTATAGCCAATATTGATATTTTCTAATTTAGTCACTCAAATCAAAATTTAGTGGACACCTAGAGAACAACTTATATTGTCAACAAAGAGCGTAAACTACATTTGTATACTTTTTCGTACATATAATTTTTCTACCTAACAACTCCAATTCTTAACTAGAGGTAGTGTCCTTGTTCTACTGTAGACGACCTTGTTCTGTATCAACTTAACAGGAACACATCGTTTTCTTGTCTCCAAATATTAAAAGAAAACCACCACATGGCATAGGCTGGCGAGAAGATGTCAAGGCAGATTGATGTAGAATGATGACGTGTAGCTTTCCTCCCGAAGGCATTTGATTTCCGTTTTGGACAATGTTGATGGAGTCTCCAACTTTTTGCGCCGCAGCGGGGTGAGTACTAAGTAGGGCGCGGGCGCTCAGGAAGTCATAAAATGAGGGGGGCCGAGCTGAGAGAATACAACGGAGAGAGAGATTGAGAGAGAGAGTGCCATGGCCGGGGAACTGTTAGTTGTAGGTAGCGGCAGGCGCATGCAGCTGGTGGGAGCTCTCGCGCTAGCTCTCATGTTCCTGCAAGTCGTAGCGGACAACACTGCAGCTGCCGTGGAGGATGTGGAGGCCCAGGCTCTGCACCAGCACAGTAGGCGCCGCCTTTTAAGCCATGTCCTTGCGCTGTTGGCTCGGACGTCTGCAACACATCGGCCTGCCCTATCTGCCTGCCCGACTGCTCCCAATGCGAATGCCTTGCATGAAATGATAGGCCCCCACGTTTGTCATCCCCCGGAACACAAACACCATAATATAAGCATTGTAGGTGAGGCAGCAGTACTGCACTATATATATGTTAAGTCTTGTAATGCAATGTAAATAATGATAACCACATGTTTCTTTTTCTCTTTCATGCTCCCATGTCCGTGTTTCCATCAGCTTTTCTGTTTTTCTTCCATCAGTTTTATGCATAATGTTGGATAGAAAGTGCATCGTGCACTATGAAAGATAGCTCGCCCCGCCTTCAATCCCGCGCAGTTAAATTTCGAGCGCTAGTCCTTGTCCTTATGTAGCACTCACGAAAAGCGTAGTGTATTTCTATTCCCATTAATCTTTTCTGATCATAGTTTTGCAAGATTGTCCTTAAAGTTAGCTTCATTATGTCATTTGTCAATTGATTTAAATGATATGTCCTATAAGTTAACTTAATTATGTCATTTCATATCAAATCGATTTTATTTATCATTTAATAGTTCACTTTGGAAGCTTGGACAACCCTTCCAATGCCTTTTTTGACATGCAATTAGAGAAGGGTGACCAAGAAACTGCTAGTCTTGCTTGTGATTGTAAAAGTAGACAAATGTCCTCACAAAAGTGTGAAATCGATTAATGAACATCGTTTTGTCCCATAATTAGTTAGCTTGTAAATGTTGTCGCTTTGTTTTTTTAAAGGGTGTCGGAGGGTATTTGTCAACACTCAATTATGATAAAAGTAAGTTATGATAAAAGGTAAAACAAGGTTAGGAGTTACCAAGGTCTATTGAAGTTAAGGGGGAACAAGAGTTAGAGTTATTGGGAGTAGGTTTTAGGCCTCATGACTGGTCAAATTTCATCGAAACCCATTAATTTATCCTTCAAATTATCAAGGAATCTGGAAATTTGGAATGAAGGGATATCTCATTTGCGTAGCCCGCACCCCTCCCCATTGCTAGTTATGAGAAGAGCTTGCGCTCAGAGATGGCCTCTCTCTCTCTCTCTCTCTCTCTCTCTCTCTCAAGATCGTTTGTCTCGCCTTCACCCCTTACATCATGCTAATCATCGGATCCGATCAAAGAAAAGAAAAGAAATCTCCCTCGCTCTCCTCCATGCTCTACTTTGCTACTTCTTGACGTTGCACACACATCAGTTTGTTGCTTCCTACGTTGAAGGACAAGCAGGTGCTCCCAATTTTGGATTCATTAGTTTTGAGCGAATCTCACAAAGATGCCATTTGGAAAACTAAAGCAAAACGATGAGAGTAGGAAAAGAAAGGAAGGCTACAATTTTATTTTATTTTTAAAAATATATATACGTGACGGGGAGAGAGGGGGACAAGGAGATTTCTTTAAGGTTCTCATTAAGACCTTAATGACACGTGGAAGGGAGTGTGAAAAGGTTAGAGAGAGAGAGAGACATGTCGAGACAAACGTGTGCAGAAGAGAGACAAATTGCCAACGGGATTCGTCGTGTGCAGAGGCAGGAACATTAGCAGAGTCTTCTGCTATAGAGACAAAGGAATGCAAACACGAGGGGACACTGGGAAGGTGACGCACGAAACAGGCGACCGAACTGCGGTAGATGTTCGACCTGGGTGCTGTCAAGATGTGCAGATATGCACGTGGTCACGATGAGGCAGATCTCTCTCTCTCTCTCGTGCATCTGTAGGCTATATTCCTATCGTGCTCGCCCTGCGACATTGCACAACAAGAGAGAGAAACTTCCCTCAATGGGAGTATTGTTGATGAGAAGACCACCGGGGGGGGGGGGGGCGATGCTCCGGCTATGCTCGAAGGCGGAACCCAGCAATGCAGAAGCAGAAGCACTGTGCGTGGGAACGATGTGGCATACTCGACTTTTTTGTTTTTGGGCGAGGAATCTGAAGAGATTCCTATTAATGCGGCCGTAGACCCAATAGATAGCTGGATACCAATGACATACTTTTCCATTGTGTCTCCCAAATCACTACAAATCTGTGTCTCCACATCTACCTGACACATGGGTCTCTCTCTCTCTCTCTCTCTCTCTCTCACTCACTCACACACACACACACAGGTACATGAGTATCTTTGTAGGTTCTCTTTAATCAAGCACCTCAAAGGTTTGTAACCACCTATTTGTTGTATGTATTAAAATACAATTTTATTGAACATAAGTTGTGGGGCTAGGGTTTCTACCTACGGAGCATCGCATGGCTTGGGGGGAACTCTCACGAACTTGCGGAAGGGCGACTCTGGCTCGCAACTGTGAATTTTGGAAACAAAGGACCCAAGGGGGGCTCTTGTGCTTCAACAATGAAATCCGGTTGTCACGGTGAGGGCAGGGCCTCCTAGCTCATGGGAGAGCTGCATACGAGGGGTACTACCCTTTGTAGCGAGCAGGCACCTTCCTATTTTAGTTCATGGGCTATTGTATAGGCTAATATCCTTCGAAGAGCAGATCAGTTGTGCAGGGCTAGTGAGATCTTGTAGAAGGGCCGTTGATGCTACGCTGTCTAAGGAATTGGAATCGTGGGGGGCGGAGTTTCGGAGTGGTTTCGGGTGGCGACTGCGCTGCTTCATCAGGTGTTTTATTCTGTCTGTTGGATGTTGGCTTTGGTCAGTCTGCATGTGGATCTCCTATGGCTTCTTGAGGATGCTACCTTCGGCATGGTTTGCTCGATTGGTAGTGTTGGGTTCTTCATTTTTTGAGTGCAGCGGTTGGATCTTGGTACTCCCTTATTGCGACAATAGGTGTGCTGGTCTATGCTTACATAGTTTAACATGGTTTAAGAGGGCTCCCCCATACACCCTCTAAAAGCATTTGTAGAGGGCCTTAAAAAACAAAAATGTATGCCCCATAGCTTTCCCTACTTTTATGGCACCCTCTTCCACAAATTTTGGGGTTAACCTTTAGCGACGGCTACAATTTAGGTAGAGGGTGTCTCAACCACCCCCTACATCCAAAGAAGCACCATTTGGATAGGCTATAAGGGGTAAAAGAGGTAGGGATGCTAGAAATAGAATAAAAGCAAAGGGCTATAGCAAGTCACGTTTGGGGATATGGGGGGGTATGGGAAGCGGGATGTCATTTTTAAGGGCCCTCCAAAAAATAATGGGTCCTTGCTCCTTAACACTAGGTTGGTAACCTAAGAGGACATAAAAGTGTCCTTTCAGGGTTTTGAAAAAAACCTCCAAAACCATAGTAGATCCACTCATTTTGTAAAATCCTTTCATGAGGTTATAGTTCAAGGCCTACTAAACATGGAAAAAATAAGAAACTTGTAAAATTTCTCATCTTTTGGTCACACCAAGCCTCCAACGTTGATGGACTAGTGAATTTTCATCAAAACAGTCATTTCTTATGTTTTGTTGCATAAAAATAAGACTAGGGATTTTTGTAGGACTTGAGATAAATTCCCTAGTTAACTTCAATGGGTTGGTGATCAGAACATATGATTGCTTCTAACTCACTATTTTTTGTTTTGCCAAAATAAATAGGTACAAAAAAGTTGAATTTTTACCATTCTACAGACCTATCATCAAAGTTTCTATAGCCACGCTCAATACAAATAATATATGCATGTTTTCTTAGTTCCCTATTTTCCTTTATGTTCATAAGGAGCCATGGAGCATATCAAAAGAATAATACATCTCTTACCAAGGGGAATCTTGGGGACAAAGATGAAGTGCTAAATACAGCAAACATGAAAAAACTGGGTTGAACATTATGAGTTGTACAATCCCATAGAAACTATTCAATATCTAGCCAAATTTGATCCTTATGACTAGATATGGTTACTACCTGCAAAATGCATGTAGTTGTCACAAGAAACTAACAATATTGAAAAAGCTATACTTGATATACTAGAATGTTTCGTTTTCTTCCATAATTGAAAAAATCAACCATCGTTGTGTACTATGAAAAATAGGGTATTAGGTGCCCCAAAACTCAAGGAATGTTAGATTTATGTTACAATATGCGACATAGAAAATCAAAAATGAATTTGGGTATCATGAAATCCACCAAAAAAATTATAGAAGAGATAAAATTGGCTAAAAAATAAGATTTGACAATTTTTGTAATTTGGTCATAACTTACAACTTTAATATTTATTTCTCCCTAGAAGCATCGGGACATGTTGAGGACTACTAAAGATAGTTCTCTAGCATTATAGACCTCACAAACATGAATTCTAGAGTGGTATAGTTGCAAAAAGTTGAAAAAAGCCAAAAACAAGACCCGTTTTTTTTCACATAGTTTAGGTTGTGAAATGTTGTGCAAGGACAATGTTAAAGATGGAATTGATATTCCAAAAAAATGTCGAGTTTTTTTCAGCTCATGAGACAAAATTCTAGATAGATAGCACCTCAAAATCCATTTTGAAACTCTTGACATAATTGAAGGAAAATGGTCACTTCACAGGACACAAAAGTGTCCCAGGACATAAAAGTGTCCCATTACCAACCTAGTGTTAAAGGGCCTATGGGGGAGCCCTCTAAGTATGTTATTCTGCTTGGCGGGTAGTTTTGTCATGTGGCAAGGGGCTTGCCGCCCATGGCAGTCAATTAGTTGAAGAAATGTATTAGCTATGTACTTGCGAGGGTGTCTCCCTATAAAGCTGTTATGTTATGGTTGTAGCTATGTGATGTATGAATTGGTTGGTGGTTCTCGTGGCTCGGTTTGAGCACCAGCCTTTTTGTAATTCTTTTTGGTCTTAAATATTCAATTTACTCATTGTTGTGAGTTTTGCAAAACATAAGATTGTATTTAAATGCAATCAAGCACCTCAAAAATTTGTGTCCACCTATTGTTGTATGTATTAAAATAAGATTGTATTGTCTAAATACACACATAATCACAAATGCCTTATGTTACGATGGTCCACTTAGAAAAGGTGAAACTTTGAAAAAAAAGTAAATTAAAAACATCATTAAAACAGATTCATTGATAAATTGAAATAAAAAAATATCTGAATACTTTCATCAAAAATAAATTTAATAAATATAAAAATAATAAAACAATTTAATAAAATAAACTTTTATTATTTTTCATAAATTAAAATATTGCAATATCTCACATCACATCATGAGACCAAGCTTCTATGAATTCGTTCCCTAATACCTTATTCTCTACGGCCTTTTCTAGCCAGTCAAAAATAAATCAAGGACTTTTCATGACATGATTTTCTAGTGACAAGGTTAAATGATTGATGACTAAAGTTTCTTTTCCACAATATATGTAATTTTTTACCCTCAGAAGATCATTCAAAAGTTTGAATATATGCCAATGACATAGTGAACTTTCACCTTGTTTTAATAATAACTAGTATGTGACCTGCACGTTGTTGTGCAGCTCCGCTCCCATGCCAAGAAAGATACCAGAAAAATGCACATCGAGCTTGTTTGAAGCTTACATAATTAATGAACAGTGTTTAGGCGCCTGATAATAGTCCAAGTGTAATGGAAATGGCCTATGAACTTTGAGAGTAGCCGAATTAGGAAATTAGGTGAAGCACTTTTGTGAGATTACTTTGTGAGCATAGCGGGTGAACTTAATTTATCGTAGCAACATAAATATGGTACTTAGTTAACTTGACATGAACAATACTTTTGCAAGAGAGAGAGTTTAGAGAACATGACAATGGTTGAGGACCGGATTCATATGGAACCGGTCCCCCCTCCAATAGGCATTTGTATTATAGTTTCTCCCATCAAGAGAGACTTGGTACAATACAATCTTTGTGTTCCTTGTGACCTAGGTGATGCAATGAAGATGGAAAGCTTCATGCATCACAAGCATAACATAAACTTTGTAGAAAGCATTAACTATCCCAAACCTCAGTCCCAAGGCCTCAAACACCTTCGAAGGTGGAGAGAGCTAGCGGGGAATGAGGATAGGGAAGAGGAAGAAGAAACATTCCATAGGAGAAAGAAATAGTTCCTCACTTATCATTACTCTTCTTGCTAGCATACATAATAGCATAGTAATGAAGATGGAGAAGATGACAAGCTTAAGCATTGAAGCATGGCTCTTGGTTGGATTTCCATTCCATAGCCAAGAGTGTTGATGTAGGCTCTCACTTCTCACAAGCTTGGAGAAGGAGGTGGTGTTCCTCAACTTTCACCAAGTAAGAATGGTCCAAAATGAGTGTGTGGTGTATATCCCTCTAGCACCCCCCCTCCTTGCTTTGGGTGAGTGGTAGCTTTTCCACATGCTTCCATCTCATTGGACCCCTCTCCCCCTAGCCAATCACATGCAGCATGCAATCAAGTACATGGGTAGTCTTTTGACAAGTGTTCTCCTTACCCCTTAGAGAGAGAGAGCTTGAAAATACCTAGATATTTGTTGGATGGCAGTAGAAACTCATTGGACCCCTCTTTAGCCCAACCAATAGCATTCAAGCACACCATGTGGTTAAAATTAGTGAGAGTCTGACATGTGTCCCATGTGCCCTTTTAGAAAAGGGTGCCCCTTGGGTGAGTGGAAGGTTAGGTCAAAGATTTCTCTAACTTTGGGACTTTTATGCATAGGAAGCTTCTCAAGAAACTTCCTCATTAAGTGTGTAGGGTCTCTTTTTGACTCAAGCATCTTACCCCCCATGCATAGGAAGCTTCTCAAGCAACTTCCTCATTAAGTGTGTAGGGTCTCTTTTTGACTCAAACATCTTACCCCCCATGCATAGGAAGCTTCCCAAGCAACTTCCTCATTAAGTGTGTAGGGTCTCTTTTTGACTCAAGCATCTTACCCCCCATGCATAGGAAGCTTCTCAAGCAACTTCTTCATTAAGTATGACAAGTACCTCAAGTACCTTAGCCATCAAGCATGACAAGCACCTTAGGTGGAGTTCCCACCTCAAGCTCAGCCCTAGCTTGCCTAAGGTCAAAGGCAAGTTTAGGTCGGGTTCCCACCTCAAGCTCAGTCCTAGCTTGCTTAAGGTCAAAGAAAAGTTTAGGTCGGGTTCCCACCTCAAGCTCAGCCCTAGCTTCCTTAAGTTCAAAGGAGTTTTAACACTAACCATTGGAGGTCTTTAATGAAGATAACCCTAAGGTCTTTTAAGCTCCATTAGATGCACATTTATCTTTAATAGACTACCTCCTTTTGGACCCTTATTGAGATGTAACCATCTCTCCTCTTGGTCCTTTGCTGAGATAAGTCTAGAAGCACTTATTGCACATTGCTCTTTGATAGACCATATCCTTTTAGACCCCTATTGAGATGCAACCATCTCTCCTTTTGGTCCCATGTTGAGATAGGTTTAGAAGCACATGTCTCTATTCTAACTCTTGTTCTCGTTTATTCTCCCACATTAAATGATTAGTTCAATATGAGAAAATCATTTGGTAAAGTTAGATATTATATTTTATGACACCAAGTTTAATGCTGAATGTATGTCAAATGTGGCAAAGGGACAATACATGTCATAATGATGCTAAAAAGGACTATGCTTGAAGTGAGCGCAGATGGGAGTTTATGATCTAGAACTGCAGTGCTTGAAGTGCTCTACCAGCCTGTCTTTATGGCTCGTCGATTGGAGCTACGATGCAAAAGTTATGGCAGGTTGAAATTTAAGTTGATGCAGATCCATACCGGATTAGGTAACTGCAGGTGAGGGGACAAAAATGAAGTGATTGCATGGGCATGAAGTGCTCACATTGTGGAGCACGTTGGTCTTTTTAGATTAGTGATCGGAGTTTTGGTTGCCAAGATATTGGCTGTTAACACTAGTTTGTTACCAAAATAGGACACTTAAGTGTCCTTCTTTCACAAACTTAAATTAAATGCTACTTGCATTAGACAATTTATTTAAGAAAACACTCTTGATATGCTTAAATATGTTAGCTAGAGGGTGTTTTTAAAATATAACCTTGCATTTTAGAATCTACCATGATCAAGAACTATACTCATCAAGTTGACCCTCGTAAGACTGCGATTGATGGTTTGAAAAAATCGACTTTATAAGCTCAAGAAACAATTATGAAGCGGCCTTGTAAAGCATTTTAGGTGTCTTTTCCACAATTTTGCTATAGATAATTGGAAGTTTTATGTGCAAAAAACTTCACTTGGGAGTATATAAAATAATGGAAAGTTTTATGTGTTTGATATAGCGATTTCAAGCATATCGTTGAATACAAAGAAAAATATATTTTTGATGTATTTGTGAGTTTTAGAAAGTGATACATTGCTTATTCTTTCCATTGAGGACTCAAGGTGGCAAGAAGGGCTTTGGTATGCAACAATTATTTGATTTTTTAAAATATTCAAAACTGCATAAGAGAGAACTTTGATATTTTCATTCTTGAGACATAAGCATTCAAAACCTCAAATAATATCACTTTCTATGTAGATTAACTAAATGTATCAAAGTATGTGGTACATACACAATTGGGGTGTCCAAAACCTTGGTTTTAATGTTATTACTATGGAGGACTCAAGATTTTTAAGAGTTTTTGCACGATAAAAAAATCAAGATAGAGTTCAAGGAACGAGATTTAATTGAGTTAGGGAGCCCAAAAAATACGTAGTTTCTTGGTTTCAATATATAAAGTCATTTGTAGTTGTCAAATTGCACTAGAATAGCCCCAATTCCATGAGGGGACCTTTGAAAGACCAAAATTATGCTCTTATTTAGCACGTGCTCAAGTATGAAATTATGTCTATAACTTGCGTGTGACTTGGAAACTTGTCTTTAAAGTGCATTCCATTGTTTTGTAACACTAAGTGCCAACGTCACTTGGCTTTTATAAACATAACAAAGGCCATCTCTACAAGAAGATATAAGAATTTTATGATTTTTTTGGCAAAACAACTTGTAATTTTACTAAAATTTATGACTTAGAACTTACCAAAATTCTATCAATACGGATTGTATTTTGACATAGAGAAAAATCCAGTGTTTTCTTTCCCTCATAACCAACCTATGGTAAAAGCAAGGTATGAAAAACTTATATCTAGCTTGACAAATAAATTACCAGAACTTGGAAGGAAAATATGACACTTTAGTGTCTCAGGACACTTAAGTGTTCAATTACAGAACTAGTGTTACGGCCATAGACAAAAGAAGTTTATGCTATAGCTCAACAAGCAGCAGGCCCATCTATGAGTGCACCTCCAGTGAGATCCAATGTGTGGTGTGGGAAGTGTAACGGTTACGACCATTTGGCAACTGAGTGTCCAACTGCATCAAGGGTAGTGCCAGATCAAGTGTGTACACTGTTTTGTACCTTTTGTCTGAAGAATAATCACGTGGAAGAAAATTGCTTTGTAAAGCAAGCGCATGAACGTTGTCAAGCGAGGGCTATGCAAACTAATTATAACTTTATGGATACACTACAACAAAAAAGGTGTCATCAACGCAGATATCGACGCACTGCGTCGCTATGTGCGTCGATATCCGCGTCCCTGTGAACCTGTCGCTATTTGCGACGCAGATAGCGACTCTCATAGCGACGCAAATAGCGATGACCATAACATAAATTTTTTTTCTTGGGCAGAGGGCAGGTAGCCTGGCTTGTGCCTAGTTAAAAGATGGACACAGCCACAGCCAGACTTCCTGCCCTCTGCCCAAGAAAGCGAGCAACACCAAAATCAACCATGCTCCCGCGCGCAAAAATTTCGGCAGAGTTTCCTTTGTTTTTACATAAACTTTTCAAAAAAAACCATATCATGTATACGCCTCCTACATGCTATCCATGTAGGATCTCACATGAGATTTAAGGCCAATGAAAGACAAGTACCGTACCAACTGAAAAGCATAACCATAACGAACCATAACCATAACTTAAAAGCATAACCATAATGCAGATAACCATAACCATAAACAAAATTAACAATAACCATAAGCATAACCAGAAAGTTAAACATAACGATTAACAAAACCTGAACCATAACTATGTCTATACAAGAATATGAGAAATAACCATGTCTATACAATGACAATGACAATAATCATAACCATAAGGGAAACAATAACTGTCTGAACAATAACTGTCTGTACAAGAAAGAGACACAGAAGCGTGTCTGTGTCTCACAAAGCATATATATGAAATCCGGTCCACTAATGACTAGGCGTTGCAACCTGCACATAGAACAACTCACAAAATTAGTATTGATATTACTTCACATATACTTACTTAATTAAATCAACTCACACATATTAACATCTCACCTCAAGCGATCAGCGAGACTGTAAGGCCTCCCAGTCTACAGGCTCTCCTGAAGCTTCAAGATCATTCAGTACTTCATAGATACCTCTGCGATATCCATATGACTCCTCCCGGCGTGTCAGAGCTCGATGCATCGCAAGATTTTGCGTTTATACAAAAATCAAAGTAATAAGAATACATGATTCATCGCGTTTTAAAAAACGCAATAGTTAAGATTGGATTAGAAACTCACAAACTCATAGCGAAAGGTGTCGAAGCCTCTGCTGCCAAGATGAGATGTCCCCCTGGTCATCTGTCGTACCTACGCGGCTTCACGCTGCTGTCTGAACCGTGTGTCCGCTGTCCGCTCATCCTCCCTGATCTACAGCCACGTCTCGTGTGGGATGCCCGAAGGCTTCGGCGAGTCGGTCCTCAAAGCCTTCCGAGCTGCATCTCGTCGATGTTTCACGGTGTCCCGTGCAACACCCTTGATCCACCTACTCGGAACAACGGAAGAACCCAGAGCAGGCTGGTACTCTCTCAAGATGGTCTCCACTATGTAATTGACTTTGTCCCCATCCTGATCACCCTAAGACGTCAGAAGGCTGGTTGAAAACTGCAGCTCCTCGAGCTAGCGAATTCGTTGTTGCATCTCAGTCCCGACTCTATCCATGTCAACAGAACCATCTGCCTGTACAGTATAGAGCTTGGAGGCACAAGAAAGTAAAATAAAGCGTCAGAACACAATTGTTTAAATTAACTTTAAGCTTAATTTTAAATCAACGTCTTCACACAAACACTTACAGGCCTAGGCCTCGACGAGTGAGGCATCATCGATAAGATCTTGCACCGTATCATCGTCTATCTCTAATTGCAAACATAACTCTACCCCAACTCGTTCTGGCAGATTGTCTTCATCCATTGCATCTTCATCTACAAGTGTCAATTCTGGCTCGTCTGCGTCATCCCTCGTATATCTGTCAGCTTCCTCTGCCATACCCTCGTCCATCTCATCTAATGTCACAGTAGTATGGACGTCGTCTGAGTGACTTTCCTCTAGAAGATCTTGCCCTTCAAATACTTGTTTGTTTCTTGGAGCAACCTGAACCACAAACCACCATTGTCGCTCTCGAGGGTCCGGTACAAAGACCACTTGCTCGCAATGTTCGGGGAGAGCAAATGTGTCGCTCACATCTGTCCAAATCTTTGTAGAATCTATTTGCACAAGTTTGTTTCCATCTCTACGTACCGTTGCATTGCGACCAGAAGTAATCAGCTTGAACCACTCATCCAACAAAAACATCTCAAACCGCCTGAAGTTTACTTTCAGGATATCTGACACTAGACCACAGTAATCCAGGTTGCTAGTGCTTTCATTCGTGTCTCTAGCACTGGCCCTGCTCTTTTGCATGAAACTAACCATTACCCCACTGTCAAACGTGTTTCTTCTGTTGTCAATTTGTTGTGTTTTGAAATGCTTTCCATGCGACCACAGTGCCATGTATGTATGATACTTCCAGTCACATCCAATAGCCAGCTCTTCCTCTTCTAGAGATATGGGTTCTCCGATCTGTCGAGCTGCTCTCACTGTCTTGTCCAACCATGCCATTATAGGGAATTCAGGTAGAGGAGCGAGATAGTCTGGCAAGGGTAAGCCTCTAGTCGTTCGACTTCGCCTGAAATCCTGTCGCTCCCTATTGCGTCTCTCTTTCTCTTCTTCGTACCTTTCAAGACATTTTTGCATTGGCGCTGAATTTAGTATACAGAACTTCATGATCTTTTCTCGCATGGCCAGGTTCATTTTCTTCGGCACCCCTTGCCCTTGCGGCTCCTCTCCCACCAGTCTTGCATCCTCCTCATCGCTCCACAGTCGAGGCATTTCTGGGTCAGAAACGGATAGAAATTCGGTCGTCAATACAAGAGATTCTTGCACCAGCCATCCTTCTGCCATGCTCCCCTCTGGACGCGCTTTTTGGCGAACAAAACCCTTAATTGTTTTCATGAACCGCTCTAGAAAGAACATCCAACGGCGGCTGTGGACTGTACCTGCCACTGCAACCTCATCTACTACATAGACGAGCAAGTGCATTTGGATAGTTAGGCAGCTCGTGGGTAGATACTTCTCAATCATGCAAACTGCCTCAATGGAGTTAGCCCTTGCGACTACAATAGATTCCTCCTGTATCTCCTTGGAAGAGATCCACCGCACTAGCTCCGAAATCTTGTATATGCAGGTCCGCACTTCCTCCGTTAAACACTCGTTGATCGCAATTGGAAGAATGAATTGCAAGAACTTATGCCAGTTGTGCGATTTCAATCCTGACAGTTGATCGTCACGGGTGAATGCTGTCTTGAGACATCGCATATATCCTGTTGGCGTCTTGAACTCTGAAATCACCCTTTTCACTTGTCGCTCTTTGTTTTTAAGCAATACCCATGGCCCTCTTGGAAGTTTTGTTTGGCCAGCTGCATTGGTGAAAGGCCATAGCTCTGGCATCTTTCCAACTGACTGCAAATCATCTCGTGAAGCTCGATTGTCTTTCATTCCCATGATTGTCTTCTAGAGGAGCTCTCCCACATTCTTGAAATATATGCATTGGATCCAGCAAATGGTTAATTAGTAGATCACCCCAGAACGGCAACGTATGGAGAATGGACAAACGTTTCATTCCTGGAACACGTTGCCCCTCATGTTGCTCCCATCAGTGATGCCACTCTTGTACATGCATAGGACGACATTCGACGCGACCAAGCTGACCTTCGCGCAAGTGATGGCCATCTGGAAGATAACGGTGGTGGCCTTGATAAATTGTCTTTCGAAGAGAGGCAGAATAGCGCACATCCAAAGACTGCCCGCAAATTGGACATGCATTGTATCCCGAAGTTGTTAGCCCTGCATATATTAAAGCATGAATCAAGCCAAGGCAAAGGGCTTGCGAATAGGGAGAATTTTGTAAATCAATAACCATTACCAGAAGCTTCTCCGTATCCTGGCCAATCATGCATAGTCCACATAAGAAGTCCATGGATCCTTGCATGCTGTTGTCCTACTGGTTCAACCACATCTTCTATGTCGATCCCATGCCATAACTCCTAGAGCTCGTCAACTAGTGGAGCTAGATAAACATCCATGTTTTTTGCCTTGAACTTACCAGGTACAATCAAGCTTAATATCAAATGACCTTCTTGATGGCAAGCCACGGTGGGAGGTTGTAATTGATACAACACACAGGCCAAGTGCTCCATGACGAGCTTCTCAAGCCAAATGGATTGACTCCATCCATTGCCATGCCCAAACGCAAATTGCGTGGTTCACTCTTAAAATGTGGCCAGGTATCTTCAATGTGCCTCCAAGACTTTGAATCAGCGGGCACCCTAAATGTTGCGTCAGTGGATCTATTCGTAGAATTCCACCGCATCAACTTTGCAATGGAACCACAACGAAACATGCTTTTTATCCTAGGAATAATAGGGAAATGCCGCAACACTTTAGCTGGCACTGTCTCGCCAACTGCATCTTGTTTGTAGCGCATTGCTCCGCACTTAGGACATGATAGAAAATATGCGAATTCATTGCGAAAAAGAATGCAATCATTTGGACATGCATGAATCTTGTTGTAGTCCAAGCCAACTGAGGTCAGAAGTAGCTTTGTGTCTAGCCTGGAGGGGGGCATTTCATTGCCAGCCGAGAGAAGTTTCTCCCGCAATAACCTGTTTAAGCCACATTAAATTAAAAAGCTCTCCGAGCACATCACCGTTGCAATCGGAAAATCTCTTTTGTAAATTACGTACCTAAACAAAGCAATGACGCTTGCATCTGACCACCCGTACAATGACTGAAGATTCAAAAATGCCAGACGAGTACGAAGCACAGATATTTTGGCGCCTTCATAGATTGGTTGACGTGCCAACTTCCTCAACATGTCTTCAGGAGATAGACGCACGGCTTCTGGTGCTGCTTCGTTCGCGTTCTCCTCGCTTGTCTGGAAGAAGGCATCCAACATCTCCTCCATGCCGTCGTCTTCTGTTTGTAAGCCCTTTTCTGCTTCCATCCGTGGCTCTATATTGGTCGGACCTTCACGCATAATCTTTTTTTTCTCTCTCTCTCATATGTAGGTGCTATGTCGCAGAAATCAATGCCCATTCCGTAGGAGTCGTATTGCAGATTCTGTACGGTTTCTCTAGCAAACTCTCCGTACTTGTGCACATGCTCATTACATATCCTACGCTTGCGCAGGATTTGATACTTGCAGAGCGTGCACGAGCATGTAATCTTTTCCTCCATGTTAGTTGATGACGTTGCCATCTACAATGAT